>NC_134101.1:138190066-138805933 GCF_000715075.1 Nicotiana tabacum | reverse complement strand
GTTCAACAAAACTCTTGTCTTCAACATGATCCTGCTGCATTCTTCCCTATGTTTTAAATGTTTGTTACCATGACTGATTTGTTCAACAGACTCATAGATGTTCTGTATATTTGTTGTGTCAATTGTTTCCCTATTTATGTGGTTTCAAACCTATATGTTCCCAATCCCTTCACCCATGTTTGTAAATCTGGGTATTCTATGGTTAATTGGGTTGTTTGCTGAGTATGCTTTTCTCAAAGAATGATTTCAAAACTGATAATTTCTAGTATCTTTAAAAAACTATTTCTGAACCTTTTCATTTCTAAACTGCTTTACTAAGTCTTTTATCATTATGTCAAGCACTCTTAGACCACTAAGTTCTTCCCCTTTTGTGTGAACCTTGCCTTGGGATCCTTGTGCTTACTCTGAACTTGGACACACAAAAGCTGGCCTTTCCACACTGCACTTACTCTGTATTGGCTATGAAATCTAGGTGTGAGCACTACTCGGGATCCCTTGAGGTCCTTAGGGAACTCTGACACACACGGATATGAGAAAGGCTATGGAACAATCTTGGCATTTGAGGTGATTTATTACATAACTCAGGGAGGAAGTCCTAATTGGGTGCTGAAAACCTGGGCCTGTTTTCAGGCTTTCTATAGGGTAACTTTTATTTCTCTTTTCTACTTATGTAATTCATTTTAGTGTTGGTCCGTAATAATCGATTGTAAACAAGTATTGGGGCTGACTAGTGAAAGGGGAGGGTAGTTATACATGCTATCAACATAAATGGGTAGAAACCATGTCTTAGGCTTACATTTCCTACCTGTGCATTAGAATCCATGTGTAATACCAACATACTCAAAACATGCCATGCATTAGATATCATGTTCTTAGGTTTACTATTTCAGCATCTCATTTGGCATCACTCTACCACGTAAAAATCCTGCTTTAGGCTAAATAACAACATCAACATAAAACTGTTGCTTTTGCACGTCTTGAAATCATACTGTAACTCTTTGGGAATTTAGAAATCATGTTTTAGGAATTCTGCAATCATTCTACATTTTCATATGTGCACATTAGGTACCCTGTTTTAGGATCTCGTTTACTCTCGCTCAGTCACACCTAGTTAAACTACTGATGTATTAAAAAGGACATAAAATAGTCTCATATTTGATTATCATGTTTAAGTGAAACTGGTCACAATTCCTGCATGTCTTTACAACATTTTGAACAACATGTTTTAGGTAAAATAACTATTTTAAAATTCTGGTAACTGCTGCATATTATTTTGCACCTAGGCAAGCCTTAGGTAATATAGCTTAAATAAAACCAGAACTATCTTTGTGATTAATGTTTAATTGTCAGCATGTTAAAATCTGTAGGCAAGATGATTAGGACTTCTTCTCTGAGTCATATAATAGATCTGACTCTGCTGTTATCACTTAGAAACCATGTTAGGATTTGAATTTAGACTTTAATTGTGTATGAGTCATGTTGTTTATGTGTACTGTGTGTGAAGGTATATCTGAGCCTCTCATTTGTCTTCCATGCTCCCTTTTATTGAAGTCCTACTTGTTTATTATATGTCGCCTTAGTATTTTACCTTTAAACTTGAGGGTCTGCCTAGAACCCCATTTTATAGGATAGGAGTCCTAAATTCCTCCGGGACTGATAGGAAGGGACGGGTAACAGCATGCAATAGGGGTCAAGACCAACCTTCGCTTTAATTACCTTCACGGGGCGGGAAAGGGTAGATATGGACATGATGACTCATGCGTTAATACCACGTGTAGCCCCTCTTTGAGGAGTGTCATACCGGGTATTGCATTGATGTGATCCATATTATAAACAAACCTAGGACACCCCCTCTTTACATTCCCCAATATGCTTAGATTGTAATTCTTTTGAAAATCTTGCTTTTCATTAACTAATTTCCAAACATCTATATTTTTAAATTTAAATCCCCTACTATTTGAGCCATATTTGTTATTTGCTACTTGTACAAATTCACAAAAACTGTTTGGCCGGAAACCACACTAGTGGATCCTGAGGGGTGCCTAACACCTTACCCTTGGGATAATTTCAAGCCCTTACCCTATCTCTGGTTACTAAACGTAGTTATAAATGAACCTTATTGGTGCCCTAACGCACCTTAAATTGTTAGGTGGCGACTCTTCAAAACTGCAAACCCCCTTTCCAAAAGAAAAGAGTTGTCCCAACCAAAATGTCATAAACCTGATTTTGCGAGAAAAAGGGGGCGCGACAAAGAGTAAGTGATCTCAACGGCCACCACTCTTGGAATCTATTGAATGCAGTAAGACTAATGAACATATCTTCCCAAACGTTTTTTTTCTTCGACCTCTCAAGGCCAACAACTCTGGTGTCACCCCATCGGCCATCATCAAAGATATCATCCTCATTCACTGTAGTACGTGGTGTGTCGGGGACATCTGTAGATGAGGGCTTTGAATCCTAACTGTCACCTTCTGAACCCTCGAAAGTGCTCTTTGAGGTGGAAGGTTCATCTCGAAGTTGGAATCTCCCCTGAAGCTATTGTGGCAGTGATTGAGCATCAGGTTGCTCTTGCACAGAGCCTCCCTCCGATGCTTCCCTAGACAGGACATATGAACTTAATTCAATGGGCTCTATAGCTCTACCTCTCCCGGGAAGGCCTTTTTGGATATAAATCTTTGTAAGGCGAGTGGTAAGGTACTCTTTCCTCGACCTCGGGAGAGTTCACCCTCCTCTTTGATGTATCACCTCAACCACGTGACCTAACCATTTCTGCAATAAACAACAATATGAATCAGTTCTACTTCAAGTGCACAATAGCAGACAGTGGCAAAACAAAAATATTATTCAGGGTGGGGAAGTGCGGTCTGCACAATTGCAAGTGCTGCTGTAAGTGAGGTTGTGCGGACCGCACAATTTGAAAGTGCAGCCACAGTGATGAAACTGCGGTCCACAAAATTTTGAGTGCGACCGCACATCTGAAGTGCAGTCCGTACAATTTTGAGTATGGTTGCACAATGGGTACTTCAAAAATGGCAACTCTCTGAAGACAAAGAATGCCCTAATTTGCGGCCGCACATACTTTTCTATGACCGCGATTGAATTTCTACGGACTGCAAAATTTCAAGTGCGATCTGCATAATCTTGCTAAACTAATGCCTTACCTATACATATGCTGACCGCACAATTCCTTGTGCATCCGCACATTTCAAAATTCATAAGGCAGAATTCTTAGGGTTTCAATTTATATGCACAAATTGGACATAGTAGTAGCAATTAATCATGATAAACAAATACACATCCCCCCTAATAGCAACTAAGAGTTTACCCAACACAATCTACATCCCACATGGATATGAATTTGACAAATGGTCTAAAAATAACTAACAAATTATAAACTAAATTAAGAAAATTGAAAAATTCTAGAGATGATTTGAACATACCAATGATGAAGTGCTGTTAAGGAACGATCAAGGATGCTAAATGAAGTGGAAGATAGGTGACTTAGTTGTGTTCATTATTTTTGCCTTTGTTTTAATTTCTTAGAATTTGTAAAGTTTCAACAGTATAATGAGGTCTACTATTTATACTTAACAGGATTTGCAAAAGGCTAAAGAGACAAGTGCAGCCACAGAATTCCTTCTGCAGTCCGCACTTTGTTACATGTTGTGCAATTACCTTTTGTTGATCTGCGGTCCGCAGAATTACGTGTGCGATCGCAGATTTTGGTGCGGGTCGTAGATTTTCTTGTGCGGCCGCACTTTGGCCATTTCTCTAACAAGAAGACTTCATAGATTGTGCAATTTTTCATCTCAAGTTGTGCGGCCACAGATCTTTTCTGTTGTGGCATTCAAAATTGTGCGGTCCGCACCTTTCCATACTTAGCCAATTTTTCTGAGCACTGTTCCTATAAAGCATACTCATTCCTACAACACACTTTAAAACCAGTTAGCACAAAATAAGACCTATCTAAAGAAGAAGAAAAAGAAAAAGGAAAAAAAACATTGGTTGCCTCCCAAGAAGCGTCTGATTTAATGTCGCGACACGACACAGATTACCATCATTTAAAATGAATTACCGCCACGACGTGGTCATCACCAAATTTTCCCAGATAATGCTTCACCCAGTGACCATTGACTCTAAACACCTTATCATTTTCATTCCTCAAGTCCAATGCACCAAAGGGTGTCACACCCACAACCTCAAATGGGCCACTTCATTTAGACTTTAAACTTTCGAGAAAAATTCGTAACCAAGAATTGAACAACAACACAAGATTATCTTCTTTAAAATCTTTGTTCCGAATGTACTTGTCGGGCATGTATTTCATCTTCTCTTTGTATAAGGACGAACTTGTGTATGCATGGTACTGGAACTCATCCAACCCATTCAATTGTGCCACCCTTAAGTTGGCGGCGACATCTCACTCAAGATTCAACTTCTTTAAGGCCCACATGGCTTTGTGCTCAAGTTCCACCGAAAGATGACAAGCTTTTCCGAACACCAACCGGTATGGAGACATTCTAATCAGTGTTTTATAAGTCGTCCTATAATCCCATAAAGCATCATCAAGTTTCTTGGACCAATCCGTCCAGTTAGCATTCACTTTTTTTGGACAAAATACTCTTTATCTCCCGGTTGGAGACTTCTACTTGACCACTTGCTTGTGTATGATAGGGAGTCGTGACTTTATGAGTGACACTATACTTGGTGAGTAAGGTGTAGAAAGCTTTGTTGCAAAAATGTGAGACCCCATCACTTATGATATCCTTGGCGTACCAAATCTTGTGAAAATGTTCTACTTCAAAAGCGCCACCACATTTCTCGCTTCATTGTTGGGTAAAGCAACAGCCTCAACCCATTCGGATACATAATCAACTGCGGCCAAAATGTAGGTGCTTCCACAATAACTCACAAAAGGACCCATGAAGTCAATACCCCACACATCAAAAATATCAATCTCCAAAATGGTGGTGAGGGGTATTTCCTTTTTCTTTGAGATTCCTCTGGCCCTTTAACATTCATCGCAACGCTTGACGAGATCACTTGCATCTTTGTAAGGAGTGGGCCAATAGAAAACGGAACTTAACACTTTGGTCGTCGTTCTTGCTCCACCATGGTGACCACCATATGGCGATGAATGACAAGCCCTAAGAATTTCAACTTGTTCCTCTTATGGTACACATATTCTAATCACTCCATCCATACAAATCCAAAAATGGTATTGTTCATCCTAATAATAGTCTTGACAATCTCGTTTGAGCTTCTTTCTTTGGTTTGAAGAGAACTCATTCGGGATGATACCACTCACAAGAAAATTTGCTAGATCTGTGAATCATGGCACCTTTTTCATTGAAATAGCCAAGAGTTGCTCATCGGGGAAAGAGTCATTGATTTCAAGGTCATCATGTGGCCTCCCCTCCTCCTCCAAACGAAACAAGTGGTTCGCCACTTAGTTTTCACTCCTTTTCCGATCTTGATGTCTATATCAAACTCTTGCAACAAAAGTACCCATCTCATCAACCGGGCTTTGGAATATTTCTTGCTTATAAGATAACGAAGTGCCACATGATCCATATGGACAATTACTTTTGCACCCGTCAAGTACGGGCGAAACTTCTTAATAGAAAACACAATGGCAAAAAGTTCTTTCTCTGTAACAGTGTAGTTGACTTGGGAACTATTCATGGTCTTACTTGCATAATAAACCGGAAGAAAAATCTTGTTAATACGTTGCCCCAAAACACCCCACTGCTACATCACTTGCATCGCACATGAGCTCAAAAGGAACACTCCAATTTGGAGCGGTGATGATGAGAGTAGTAGTCAACTTGAGCTTTAGCAATTCAAAGGTTCTCATGCAATAATCATTGAAATGAAACTTGGCATATTACTCCAAAAGCTTGCACAATAGGTTCACCACTTTAGAGAAATCCTTGATGAAACGCTGATAAAATCCCATACAGCCTAAGAAACTCCGCACGCCTTTCACTGAAGTTGGAGGTGGAAGTTTAGAAATCACCTCAATCTTTACCTTGTCGACTTCAATGACATTCTTTGTGATCTTGCGTCCAAGTACAATGCCTTCCTCAACCATAAAATGACATTTCTCCCAATTGAGCACCAAGTTTGTTTCTTCACATCTTGCCAACACTTTATCCAAGTTTTCTAGACAATCATCAAAAGAATTCGCGACCACCGAAAAGTCATCCATGAAGACTTCAAGGTAATCCTCCACCATGTCCGTGAAGATTGCTATCATACACCTTTGAAAAGTTGTCAGTGCATTGCACAACTCAAATGGCATCCTCGAGAATGCGAAAGTACCATAAGGACATGTAAAAGTAGTTTTCTCTTGATCCTTCGGAGCAATTAGAATTTGATTGTAGCCTGAATACCCATCAAGGAAACAATAGAATGCACGGCTGGACAATCTATCAAGCATTTAATCCAGAAAGGGAAGTGGAAAATGGTCCTTCCTTGTGACTTTGTTAAGCTTACGGTAGTCCATACACACTCTCTACCCGGTCATCGTTCTTGTAAGAAACAACTCATTCTTATCATTGGTGACCACCACCATGACCCTTTCTTTGGGACTCATTGAACTGGAGAAGTCCACGAACTCTCGGAAATGGGGTATACAACCCAGCATCCGACCACTTTATGATCTCCTTTTTGACAACCTCTTGCATGGCTTCGTTGAGTCTCCTTTGATGTTCAATAGATGGTTTGGCACCTTCCTCCAAGTTAATCTTGTACATGCAAAATGCGGGGCTTATCCCTCGAATATCCGCCAATGTAGATCCAATAGCCTTCTTCCTCTTTTGTAGCACTACCAATGTAGAATCTACCTACAAGTTAGTCAAACAAGAGGAAAGAATAACCAGTAAAGTAGAATAAGTGCCAAGAAATTCATACCGAAGATGTGGAGGCAATAGCTTCAACTCCAATATGGGAGGCTCCTCAATTGAAGGCTTTGTTGGAGGAGTTGTTCTATTTTCAATATCCAAGGACAATTTGCAGGGCTCATAAGTGTACGACCCTATCCCTTGCAAAGAGTTCACACATTCCACATAACCATCCATCTCTTCATCATCACAGTTGATCAAGACGGCCTCCAATGTATCATCAACATTCATCACAACACTTGTTTCATCCACAATCACATCGGTCACCAAGTCCACAAAAAAGCACACCTCATTGCTATTGGGTTGCCTCATAGACTTACACACATAGAAAACCACTTTTTTATCACCAACCTGGAAAATAAGTTCTCCGGCTTCAACATCAACTAGAGACTTACCCGTAGCAAGTAAAGGTCTACCAAGAATAATTGGCACCTCATAGTCAACCTCACAATCAAGAATGACAAATTTACTGGAAGAATGAATTTATCAACACGAACTAACACATCATCAATTACTCCCAACAGTCTCTTCATAGTACGATCGGCCATTTGTAATCTCATAGATATGGGTCTTGGTTGCCTAATTCCCAAATTCTTGAAAACCGAATAGGGCATCAAAGTTGATACTTGCCCCAAGATCACAAAGAGCTTTAGCAAATTCGGCACTTCCAATAGTACAAGGAATTGTGAAAGCATGGGGATCTTTCAATTTAGGAGCCATTGAATGCACAATTGCACTCACTTGATGAGTCCTCTTTAGTTTCACAATTTATTGACCTCTTCATTGTCACCAAATCCTTCATAAACTTTGCATAACTGGGCATTTACTCCAAAGCTTCAACCAATGGCACATTGATAGATAGACTCCACATCATGTCAATGAACTTTTTGAATTGATTCATGCCATTTTGCTTGGCAAGCCTTTGAGGATATGGAGGAGGAGGTCTTAGGCATTGGTGCCTTAGCCTTTTGCACTACCAGTTTCGGTATGTCAACAATATGCTACCTAGATGGGTTCATTTCCTCTTAAGCTTCCTCCACATTGTCATGAATATAAATCCTGCACTTCATTATTTTCTTGCACCACATTTTTTGGGGTCTCATCTTCTTGTACTGCTTGCTCATCATCCATAAGTATCCTTCAACTTAAGCTGGGTGCATCCCCACCTTCTCCAGTCCTTGTAGTAACGGTCATGGCATGTCTCGTGTTGTTCCCATCCTTTGGTTTCACCACCATTTTACTTGGTAGTGCCCCCTTAGGACAAGTGTTTAGAGCTTGAGAGATTTGCCCCAATTGAACTTCCAAGTTGAGAATTGATGTGTTGTGTGAGGCTAGTTGAGTATCCGAGTCGGCATTCTTCTCCATCATTAGTTTGAACATATTCTCTAGTGGTCTCATCTCATTGTTGGAAGAACTTGGACCATGGAAAGGATAAGGAGGCGGGTTGCTCGATTGTTGATACATTGGGGGCCTTTGAAAGCCCGACCCCTGATTGCCTTGGTTATTATTCCATCCCCCTTGGTTGTTGCCACTCCAATTACCTTGGTTATTTCTACCACTTCAATTTCCTTGATCGTTGTTATTGTTCCAGTTCCCTTGATTGTTACCACCATTCCAATACCTTGGTTGTTAGAATTCCAATTACCTTGAGGTTGCCATTGTTGTTGATTCAGGCCTTGAGAGTTATTTCTTTGCCCTTAGAAGTTGTTCACGTATTGTACTTCCTCCTCTTGTTCATTGTAAGATTCATCTTGATCAAACCCATTATCTTCTTGCACATAATTCTCTACACGGTTTTGCACTTGTAGACCCTTGGGTCTTCTCTTATTCACCATCATACTAACTCCCTCTATGCCATTGACTTGCTTAGGATTTTGCAATTGCTAAAGTTAAGCCTTCACGAATTGATTCATTGTGGTGTTCAACACGACAATGGCTTTCCCATGATCATGAAATTCTTTATGTAGGTGAATCACATTTGGATCACCTTAAGGAACATTTTTTCACGACCCAAACTGAGGGGTCGCGACGGGTGCTCGAGTCCTACCTATCAAAAACCCCTAAGCATGCGTCTAAGATATAAACCTGAATAACATCTGCTGAATTACGAGAATAATATACATGAAGGAAACCTGCTCAAAAAGGCATACATACATATACATGCAATATACGTAGGGCGAGCCGACAAGGCTGCTATAGACAACTATATACCTCAAAACTAGAAGCCGGTAAGGCCACATACTATCCAACTAGACATACTATCTACAGATCTCTAATAGAAATATAACTGTACCAAGACAGGACTGAGCCACGTCATACCCATATATATATACAAACATATCGTACCAAAATCAAAAGCAGCTCCGGATCAAGTGGAGCACGCCAACTCTCGCTGATCAAGGATCCTAAGAAGAGGGACCGTCAGCTTGCCTACCTGCACATGTGGGCATGAAATGCAGGCCCCGTGAAATAGGGCGTCAGTACAAAAAATGTACTGAGTATGTAAATCATGAAAATCGGTACGTAAAAGACACAGATGAAACATGGAAAAAAGAAATCTATCTGTAAATCTGAATAACTTTGTAAATTCTGAAACATTTATGATGTCATGCATGTGTGTATTAATGTCATGTCATGCATAGGTATGGGTTTACATAATATCATCAAGCCACTGAGGGTATCTCATCATATCATCTCGGCCACTATGGGCAACATCATCAACATATACCAACTGATCAGGTGGTGCGTATATAATACCGTAATATGTTTCCCATATCCCATATACATAAATATATACATATAAATACGCGTATGTAATGTCGTCTGGTCATTGGTCAATGTACATGCATAAATGAATAAAACGCATGGAAATATGTTAAAAATCTCAATATTCTTCTCGAATAAACTTTATCAACTGCGTATTATTTTGAGACCCATGAACAGAAGATATAACAATATGTCACATGGGGAATCAAGAACAAAGAGACCCCTAGTATTTCTATGAATAGAGTCATTTATAGAAATTGTGCATTTGCTCATTTCGTTTGTTACATATAGATCATGCCAAAAGAAATAAGGAATAGCCTTAACATACCTGAAGTAGGAAAACTCCATATAATATTCTTGGATAAGATTGTACCGTATTCTTTTAGAACCGCAAAATTTTATATTGCTACGATTCCAACAAATTCTCGTTGAAAGCTTTTGTGAATTGAATTTAGCTTCTGCTCCTAACGTATTTTGAACTGAGAAAGAATGATATATGAACAATGACTAGTGGATGTTCTAATACTTTTGTCCAAATGAACAATGAGATCTGATCCTTTTGTCCAAATGAACTAAGACTTATAACAAGTCTTATTTTGGTTAAATTCCAATTTAACCTTAGGTAGCCACATGGCATAAATGACTAAGAGTAATTCTTAGTATTGTGGCTTTGTGCCACATTTTTGGGGGGTTAATTTATTAATTTTTATTCACTTATTAGTTAACTGGGTAATGTCCTGTTACCCGGTAATTAATCCATTACCCGCATAATTTAAAAATTATCTCAAATTACTTAAAATTCTACTTATTTTTTATATACTTTATACACCTTACTATTATGGCTATGGGGTACCTTGTATGGTACTAGTCCATAAATATCGGGTATTTTAGTCGACCCGTATTTTATCCTAAATTGGCCACTTTCAACAAAACTCGTTTTCTTTAATTCGTGTACCCTTTATTCTTCATGACACTTATTTATCGCTTGTTATAAATAGCGTAAATACGTTAACGTCAAGATGATCTCATCCCTGAGTCTACGGCAATTAACTGAAGACGAAACTTTAACGTACGAAAATATGAGATGTAACATCCTTCCCTCCTTAGAAACATTCGTCCTCGAATGTTCAACTCCCCGAGATCTATATAACTTTTGGCAGGGTCGCCCTTGTAACAACACTACTACCAACTCTCCCTGTCTAAGCTTAATAATCCAACGCCACACAGGACCACAATCATCAATAACGACAATGACCTCACACGACCAATGACAATAACTGACACAAGAATCCGTACACGTACCTTGAGGTTATGACGTCTCAGTCGGATCCTTCCTTGGAGGAAGAAATAAGTAGGGATATCTAGACTTCATGTCTTCCTCGGCCTCCCAAGTCATTTCTTCCACATTGTTGTTTCTCCAGAGTACTTTCACGGAGGCTACCTCCTTATTCCATAGCTTGCGGATTTGTTGGTCTAGGATGGCAACCGGAATTTCCTCGTATGTCAAGTCCTCTGTAATATATACATCATCCATGGGCACCACTCGGGTAGGATAGCCAATGTACTTAACATAGATACGTGAAAAACTGGATGGAAAGACTCCAATTCCGAGGGCAATTCTAACTCATAAGCTACTTGGCCCACTCTACGAATGATCTTATAAGGCCCAATATATCGTGGGCTAAGTTTGACTTTATTGCCAAACCTCATCACACCCTTCATAGGTGACACCTTTAAGAATACCCAGTCATTAACCCCGAACTCTAAATCTTCCGTAACATAGATACGTGAAAAACTGCATGGACAGACCCCAATTCCGAGGAAAATTCTAACTTATAAGCTACTTGGCCCACTCTACGAATGATCCTATAAGTCCCAATATATCGTGGGCTAAGTTTGCCTTTCTTACCAAACCTCATCACACCCTTCATAGGTGACACCTTTAAGAATACCCAGTCATTAACCCCGAACTCTAAATCTCGTCGTCGCACGTCAGAATATGACTTCTAGCGACTCTGAGCTGTCAACAGTCGATCCCGAATAAGCTTTACTTTTCCTATGGCTTGCTAAACCAGGTCTGGATCATGTAATCCAGATTCTCCAACACCAAACCACCCCATAGGCGACCTACACTTCCGTTCGTAAAGAGCTTCGTATAGAGCCATCTGAATACTGGAATAGTAGCTATTATTATATGCGAACTCAATAAGCGACAGATGATTATACCAAATACCTTTGAAGTCTATTACACAAGCTCGTAACATATCCTCCAGTGTCAGAATAGTACACTTAGCCTGTCTGTCTGTCTGGGATGAAATGTTGTACTAAGACTTACCTGAGTCCCCAATCCTTTTTGGAAGGACCTCCAAAAGTTAACTGTAAATTGAGCTCCTCTATCCGAGATAATAGAAACAGGGACACCATGCAGTCGTACTATCTTCCTAATATAAAGCCTTTCATAATCATCTACGGAATATGTAGTCCTAACGGGCAAAAAAATAGGCTTACAAACAATCACCCATATCGAGTCGAACTTACACTAGGTACGAGGTAAGTTTACGATAAAATCCATATTGATTACTTCCCATTTTCAAGTCGGAATATCCATAGCCTGTAATAACCCACTGGGTTTCTGATGCTCAATTTTAACCTGCTGACAGTTAGGACACTGAGCAACAAACTCTGTTATATCCTTTTTCATTCTGTCCCACCAATACACTTCCCTGATATTATGATACATCTTTGTCGCTCCTGGATGGACAAAATAACGAGAATAGTGAGTTTCTCCCATAACCTGCCGACGTAGCCCTACAACATTAGGGACACATAATCATCCTCGATATCTGAGGACCTCATCATCTATAGTTTCAAGCGGTGTCTTCACCTTCTGAGGGGTGGTATCCCTATAGTGAACTAGCACAGGATCCTCGTATTGGCATTCCTTCACTTCAGTGACTAAAGAGGATGTTATCGTATCCTGAATAGTAATTCCAATATCACCTGAGTCTAGTAACCGAACTCCAAGACTAGCTAGCTGATGAATCTTATGGGATATTCCCTTCTTATCTTGCTATAAATAGGACTGGCTACCCATAGCATTTCCCGGATGGTATAAAATATAAACGTCATAATCTTTAAGTAGCTCCAACCATCTCTTTTGACGTAAATTCAATTCCTTTTGCTTGAAGATATACTAGAGGCTCTTATGATCCGTATAGATATCAACATGAATGCCATACAAGTAGTGCCTCCACATCTTTAGTGAATGAATCACCACGGCTAACTCTAAATCATGGGTCGGGTAGTTCTTCTCGTGATTTATTAGTTGTCTAGAAGCATAAGCCACAAACTTACAATGTTGCATTAGCACACAACCCAATCCAACACCTAAAGCGTCACAATAGATCACATAACCATCGGTCCCTTCTGGGAGCGTTAGAACCGATGTTGAAGTTACTCTGTCCTTCAATGCCTGGAAACTCCGTTCGAAAGCATCAGTCCATTGAAACTTTGCTCCCTTTTGAGTCAATTCTGTCAAAGGTGTTGAAAGGGAAGAAAATCCCACTACAAATCTCCTGTAATAACCTGCCAAACCGAGAAAGCTACGAACCTCCATCGGTGTTGTGGGTCTAGGCCAAGTCATTATCACCTCAATCTTTTGTGTATCCACCCAGATGCCTTCATCCGAAATGATATGCCCAAGGAAAGCTACAGAGTTCAACCAGAATCACATTTAGAGAATTTTGCATATAACTTCCCTTTGTATAGAGTTCTGAGCACAATACACAAATGATCTCTATGTTCAATCTCTGAACTAGAATACACTAATATATTGTCGATAAATACAATTACGAATAGATCTAAAAAGGGCCTGAACACATGGTTCATCAAATCCATAAATACTGTTGGGGCATTGGTCAAACCGAATGACATAACATGAAACTCAAAGTGCCCATATCTGGTCCTGAATGTTGTCTTTGGAATATCTTCATCCTTAACCCTTACCTGATGGTACCCGGACCTCAAGTCTATTTTTGAAAAACACGTGGCACCTTGCAACTGATCAAATAAATCATCAATCCTTGGGAGTGGGTACTTATTCTTGATCGTCACCTTATTCAGTTGTCTATAATCTATACACATCCGTAAGGAACCATCTTTCTTCCTCACAAATAACACAGGTGCTCCCCACGGGGATGTACTAGGTCTGATAAAGCCTTTTTCAAGCAAATCCTTTAGTTTCTCTTTCAACTCTTTCAGCTCTACGGGGGCCATTTTATAGGGAGGAATAGATATTGGATGAGTATCTAGTAGTAGGTCAATGGAAAACTCAATTTCTCACTCCGACGGAAGACCTGGAAGCTCATCGAGAAAAACATCGGGAAACTTATTAACCACAGGGATGGACTGAATGGTTGGTGACTCTACTTCCATATCCTGAACCCGTACTAAGTGATAAATACAGACCTTTCTGATCATCTTCCTTTCCTTGAGATAGGAAATAAATCTACCTCTTGATGGCGCCATGTTACCTTTCCACTCCAAAACGGGCTCCCTTGGAAATTGAAATCGAACTATCTTTGATCTACAATCAACGTTGGCATGACAAGAAGCCAACCAATCCATACCCATTATAACATCAAATTCTACCATATCTAGCTCGATTATGTCCTCTACGGTAGATCGATTATGAACTACTATTATACAACCCCTATACACTCACTTAGTTATCATTGAGTCCCCAACGGTGTAGCCACCTCAAAAGGTTTAACCAATTCAGGTTTTATTCCAAACTTATTAGCAACCAACGGAGTCACATATTATAAGGTGGAACCTGGGTCAATCAGTGCATATACATCATATGAGGAGACGGATAATACACCTGTAACAACATCAGGTGATGACTCCTGATACTGTCGTCCTGCCAGCGCATAAATACGGTTTTGAGGACTGCTAGAGCTAGATGTTTTGCCTCTGCCTCTACCACGACTCATTAGTGCCTGTGAACCTTGCCCAAGTGGCGTACTAATGATGACAAACCAGCTACAGATCCCGTTGGTTGATCTATGCTTGCATCACCTCTCGTCGGACAATCCCTTATAACATGGGCCGGATAACCACAAGTATAACAAACACCCAACCCCATACGACACTGTCGGCATGCTGCTTACCACACTGAGTACATCGTGGTAAGGGCGGCCTCATCTGACTTGACTCACCCCTATACTAAGAACCTGAGGCCTTGGAATTCTGACCTGACCCTGAATATATAGAACGATCAAATCTCTTACCACCAAATTAGGGGGGGTGCTCTAGCCGATGGCTGGACTGGATACCTCGGGTATTGTTGCCTCTGACCACCTCGAAACTCACCAGAAGGACCCGAAGACCTCGCTCTCTTATTCTAGGCCCTATCATGCTCACGATCGGCCCTCTATTTCTACTGAGCGTATGCCTGAATATGAGAAATATCCATGTCTGGATGAAGTGAGACCGACCTACAATCATTAAGAAAGTGAGGCTCCAATCCCATCACGAACCTGTGAACCCGATCCTCCATCTTAGATACAATATTGGGAGCATACCTAGCCAATGAATCAAACTAAAGATTATACTCCCGAACACTCATGTTACCTTGCCGAAGGGTTAAGAACCTATCATCTCTGGCATGTCTAAGCTCTGGTGGCAGATAATGACGAAGGAAAGCTTCTATAAACTCCTTCCATATTGCTGGAGGGGCATCCTCACCTTTGGACAATTTCCAAGACTCATACCAATTAACTGCAACATCTCAGAGTCTATAGGAAACTAGCTCAACTGACTCAGTCGTAGTGGCCTTCATTACCCTTAACGTCCTCTACACTCTATCAATAAATACCTGAGGGTCCTCGTTTGGATCCGCTCCAATGAATACTGGAGGGTTTAAATTAATGAAGTCACGAACTCTCGCACTGATGGGCCTATCTACATGACCAATACTTACCTCCTAACGTCGAGCCTGCGCAACTACTAATCGAGTCAATAGTTGAATAGCATCTCTCATCTCCTGACCCGGTATATCTAGATGAGGTGCTAAATGTGCAAGGGCGGGTGCTGGAGTTGGTGCCTCTCGGAGCTCTTCTAGAAAGGGCGGGGTATGCAAAGTCTGAGATGGAATCTCACTATGAGACTCTATTCAAGCGGCCGCGATGGGTGCTCGAGTCCTACCTGTCAAACACCCTTAAGCATGCGTCTAAGATATAAACCTGAATAACATCTGCTGAATTACGAGAGAATAATATACATGAAGGAAACCTGCCCAAAAAGGCATACGTACATATACGTGCAACATACGTAGGGCGAGCCGACAAGGCTACTATAGACAACTATATACCTCAAAACTGGAAGCTGGAAAGTCCACATACTATCCAACTAGACATATTGTCTACAGACCTATAATAGAAATATAACTGTACAAACACGTCATGCCCATATATATATATACAAACATATCGTACCAAAATCAAAAGGAGCTCCGGATCAAGTGGAGAAAGCCAACTCTCGCTGATCAAGGATCCTAAGAAGGGGGGCCGTCAGCTTGCCTACCTGCACCTGCGGGCATGAAATGTAGGCCCTGTGAAATAGGGCGTCAGTACGAAAAATGTACTGAGTATGTAAATCATGAAAATCAGTACGTAAAAGACATAGATGAAACATTGAATAAAGAAATCCATCTGTAGATCTGAATAATTTTGTAAATTCTAAAACATTTATGATGTCATGCACATGCGTATAAATGTCGTGTCATGCATAGGTATGGGTTTACATAATATCATCAAGCTACTGAGGGCATCCTATCATATCGTCTCGGCCACTGTGGACAACATCATCAACATATACCAACTGATCAGGTGGTGATGTGTATATAACGTCGTAACCTTTTTCCCATATCCCATATACATAAATATATACATATAAATATGTGTATATAATGTCATCTGATCATGGGTCAATGTACATGCATAAATGAATAAAATGCATGGAAATATGTTAAAAATCTCAATATTCTTTTTGGATAAACTTTATCAACTGAGACCCATGAATAGAAGATATAACAATATGTCACATGGGGAATTAAGAACAAAGAGACTCCTAGTATTTCTATGAATAGAGTCATTTATGGAAATTTTGCATTTGCTCATTTCGTTTGTAACATATAGATCATGCCAAAAGAAATAAAGAATAGCCTTAACATACCTGGAGTAGGAAAAACTCCGTATAATACTCTTGGAGAAGATTGTACCGTATTCTTTTAGAACCGCAAAATTTTATATTGCTACGATTCCAACAAATTCTCGTTGAAAGCTTTTGTGAATTGAATTTAGCTTCTGCTCCTAACATATTTTGAACTGAGAAAGAATGATATATGAACAATGACTAATGGATGTTCTAATACTTTTGTCCTAATGAACAATGAGATCTGATCCTTTTGTCCAAATGAACAATGAGATAAGACTTGTAACAAGTCTTATTTTGGTTAAATTCCAATTTAACCTTAGGTAGCCACATGGCATAAATGACTAAGAGCCATTATTAGTATTGTGTCTTTGTGCCACATTTTTGGGAGGTTAATTTATTTATTTTTATTCACTTATTAGTTAGCTGGGTAATGTCATGTTACCCGGCAATAAACCAATTACCCACATAATTTAAAAATTATCTCAAATTACATAAAATTCTATTTATTTTTAATATACTTTATATATTACACTACCGTGGTCATATGGTACCTTGCATGGTACTAGTTCATAATTATCGGGTATTATCGCTTGACCCGTATTTTATCCCAAATTGGCTACTTTCAACGAAGCTCATTTTCTTTAATTTGTGTACCCTTTATCCTTCATGACAATTATTTATCGCTTGTTATAAATAGCATAAATACGTTAACGTCAAGATGATCTCATCCCCGAGTCAACGTCAATTAACTGAAGACGAAACTTTAATGTACGAAAATGCGAGATGTAACACATTTGCTCTACTTTCCATGCCGATGAAGTATACACTATTTCATCTAAAATCTCACAAGCTTCTACATACGGCGTTGTCATGAAATTTCTACTGGCAAGTTAGTTGACCATGCACTAATTGGTAGTATTGATCCCCTGATAGAAAATTTGTTGAATCATAGCCTCCGTCATCTCATTATTGGGGCACTCTGTGACCATTGTTCGGTACCTCTCCCATATTTCATGCAATGGCTCATTGGTCTCTTGTTTGAATGCTAGAATCTCGTCTCTAAGAGTAGCCATGTGCGCGGGAGAAAAGAACTTGAAAACAAATTTCTCCACCAATTCATCTTATGTATAGATGGAGTGGTCTGGCAATCTCTCTATCCAATCCAAGGCTTTCCCCCGTAGAGAGAAAGGAAATAGCCTCAACCTTAAAGCATCCTCAGGGACGTTTGTTTGTTTACTCCCCCAACAAGTGTCCACAAACCCCTTCAAGTATTTGCAAAAATTTAGACTCGGAGCCCGTTGAAGAATCTCCGTTGCTATATTACATTAGTGATTTGAAAGTTTCCCGCTCTAATGCGGGGTGGGACTACGGCACTTGCATACCCTTCATTTGGCAACACCCGATGTGGAGCTGCTCTTGGTGGAGGTGGGGGTGGAACTGGGACGTTGTCTGGAGGCTGTTGACCTCTTCTATTTGCTTGAGGTTCAAGAGGAACCTCTTCAACTTGGTCATTGATAATAGGCTAAATTGTTTAATATAACCTATGTTTTAGCTCAACTTAAGGATGGTTTAGTATTGTAAATGTTCAAATAATGCAAAAATTGGCTCTAATCATGACTTTAATGTCTCACAGGAGTTCAATAAACAAATGAGGATTTATGATGGTAATCAAGTGAAAAATGGAGTCAAATGACGAAAAGTTGAGCAGCAACATCTTAACAAGAGAAAACCCCACTAGCGCTGGTCATGCGCTGGTCATGCGCTCCCGCGCTAGTTCAGTGATTTGGACAGAAAGAAACCCCACTAGCGCGGGTCATGCGCTGGTCATGCGCTCCCGCGCTAGTCCAGTCCGGGAAATCAATTATTTGGGGGCAAAATGGGAAATCTGAGAGGATCCACTCAACTTACATAAAGTAAAGCTCCATTATTGAGAAAAAAGATCAGATTTTGAGGGAGAAAAAGCCATAGAAGAAGGAGGAGCTTCATCTTGGAGCTAAGAAAGGAGAAGAAGAACAACATCTTGGAGCAAGGATTCAAAGAGTTTTTCTAAACTTTCTTCTATTTGTTTGTTTATATTATGTTTAAAACTTTTATTGTTGATTTTTGTATGATTATGAGTAGCTAAAAACTCTAGTATTCTTGGGTCATAGATGTTAGATGATCTTGTTGTTTGAAGCTTAGATTGAAGATCTTGAATCTATCGTTATGGGTTGTTTATTTGATTTTGCTTTTAATTATTTTACTGCGTAGATAACAGTAAAATATTATTTACGAATCTTGAATTAAACTTGACAAAGAAAATTCCTGGTTGCATATAGAACCAAATAGAACAAGTTTTGAATCTCGGGCATCGGGTGAAGAATTTGCAATTAAGATAGACATATACTTAATTGCCTTGTTTGGTTGAAAAATAGGAGTTGTAAATGCATTCTTGCTAATATTAATACCATAGACATATAGGTATTAGTTTAACTTGAATAGATGCATAAGAACTCGAAAGATTCTTATGAATATTATTAACCCTATAATCAATAACCCGGATAATTCAATAAATCAATCTTAAGCTAAAATAGTAGCATGATCTCTAGCAAGTCCATGACCGTGGAATATCTTTACCCAAATTGTTATCAAAATATTGTGTAATTGGTGTAGTAATTTTGTATTGAATTTTGTTTAATTACTAAGTAAATTGTAAATTGGTTCTTTATATATTTTGTGATAATTTAGCTCGAATTGATCATTGTTTGAGTCTACATCAGTCGATAAGTTGATCACAATTCCTCGTGGGAACGATACTTTACTTACTACTATATTACTTGTCGATCGCGTACACTTGCATGAGTGTTTTGGTCGCAACAAGTTTTTGGCGCCATTTTCGGGGAAATAGACATTAACTATTCTTCTGGGTTAGACTTTTATTATTATCTTACAAGTTTATTTTTTTTTCTTTTTGTAAATTTGTTATTTTTATAACTATTTGATTTTTCTCTTAGTATGTTTCTAGTTCTCTCAGGATGACATCTGAGGATGAAATATACAGAGGTAAGGTTAATGATGAAGACGCTTGGTTAATCAAAGATTTTTATGGCCCGTATTTTTTGTCTAGTCATGACCTCACCTTTTGGACATCTGAATTTGAATATGGGAGTAAGCGTTGGTATTGGGACGGATATTCTCGATTAGTGGATTCTACGAAACGACGTTGTTTACTAACAACGGTGATAAAAGATTGGTCTAAGGAGAGAGATGAGCTTGCACAAAAAAGTGATAATTTTGCCTTGGTTGTGCATAACTTGGATTCAGATTTGAGGGCAAAGGTTGATGCGTGTAACGCCCAATAATTTAATGATGAGTTGTATGAAGCTGAAAAAAATCTTCTAGACCAAATGGAGGAGCTAAAACAAGAATACCAATCATTAGATCATATTTTTCTTGAGGATGTCCATGTTAAGAAGAGTGCTCTAGAGTCATGTGAGGGAGTAGATAATATTACTTTAGAAGAATTGAGTGTTTGTATAAATAGGGATGTAAACAGTAGTAAAATTCATGAGTTATGGCGCATTAGACCTTATTCCAATCATTTTTCCACATTGTGTTTAGATAGTAAGATAGTAATCGAGCCACCTGACCCTATGGGGAAGTCAAAGAGTGAAGATGAAAGTGTCTATATTCTTGAATTTATTGTGCCAAAAAGCAAAAATTACATTCTCATCCAAAGGCCGAGAAGTGTCGAGTGAAAAATTTATTACTTGGCATGGTTATCTTTGTAGCCCCACCAAAGAAGCATAGCGACAGACTTGATGCCTTGTTAGGGGTACAATTCATAAGTTCAAGGTGGAAGCAAAAAGTAGTTCACATTGTATATTGTTTATGTAGGATTTGTATATACGCCTGTGTCGTATATTTTGTATAATAATTTTGACTTTTGTAAAATAGACTAATTTCTTTTTATGTTTATTGTTTATATTTTCAGCTTAGTTTGTAATTTTTATTTTTATGTACAATTGTAGTAAGTATCTCTAATATTAGGTAGACCGATAAACATTATATCATTCTAATTGAAGAACAGGGTAGTCTGAATCCCTGTTATACATACTAAGTGTCAACATGATATTAACAAAAGTGCGGGGTATTTACTCCACCTGCTCTTAAAATAATTTTTTTAGCTAATATATCATATTGTGCAGATAAAATGTCTAGGCGCCCAAGCAAAAGATCAAACATTGGACTACCTGAGGTTGCATCTAGTAGCCGACAAGGATGGGGATGGGGACAATGTTCCCTCAGAAGACGAGGAATATCTACGCACATTTGAAGAAGAAGATGCTTAGGCCAATGGCCTCAAGGAGTATTTTTTCTGATCTATTTTGTTTTTATTTTGCATTAGGGACAATGCAAGTTTTTAAGTGTGGGATGGTTTGCCCCTATTATAATGTATTTACTTTGTCAAATTGCTCTTTGTTTGATTGAGTTTAATTATTATTTTTTTTTATTTTATTTAGTGTGTTGAAGTTGCTTTTAGTTTGTTTTGTTAAATTACAGTATTGATAGATAGTAGTCCTAATTTCGAAATATTGCTACTAGATTTTCTTGATTTAGTCGGAAAAAAAAACGAAAAAAAAATCAGAATTAATTCGAAAAAAATAATAATATATTTTTGTTTATTTTATTTTTCAGTTTAATGTACGCTAGTTTTGGTTTAATTTAAATAATTCCCCTTAGTTTTTCTTTATGCTATGGTTCTTTTCCAAGGGTGTATTTGAACCGGGTATAGTAATTTTTTTCTCCTTTATGTCAATTGAATAAACAGTTCCTAAATTAAAGAGTTAATTCTTCTCAAATGCACATGATTGAAAAGTGATATATGCCTTATTTGTGATGTTCAAATCTCAATTCTTGATTCTAAAGTAAGTGCCTTAAATTGTATAATTAAGACTATGCTTAACTGCTTTGACTAGAGAGTCGAGAAAGATCCAAGCTTGAGTGAATTGTGTGCCAATGTGTGAGTAAGGATTGCTGGAATATTCTGTGTATAATAGTTGATGTCTAGAACTTTCTCCCAAGTGTTTTGCAAAGTGAAATAGTAGCATTATTCAGTTTAGGAGATGATATAGGCATTTCTTTGTTGAACCAGTTTGATAATTATTTCCACCTAATTGTATATATCTTAGTCAAACCTTTTGAGCCGTTAATCGTATTTCTTTGGCACCCACGTTATAAACCTTACCAATTTATGTAATATATTAGTTGTTTGCACCTCTATCTCTCATGAGCACTTAATGTTGTTTTAATGTTGAAGAAGTTGAGAAGAGATTGGTTGGTTTATTTGGAAAAAAAAAATCAAAAAAAAGAGTGAAGAATTATTCATATATGTATATATGTATATATATATAGGGGATGAATTTTCAGTAGTAACATTCCCTAACCTAAGGTGCTTGAAGAGAATGGAATTTGTTGTTAGTATGTAAAATATCAAAAAGGTTGGAGATGGTTTAACATAGGAATGATGCTGAAATTTTGAAATATGTTGTATGTATGGAAGTGTTCAAAGAGGTGTAGTTACTACATTCTATATTTTTCACACCTTTTTTTTCTAGCCTGCTTTACAACCAATAAAAGTCCTACTAGATCCTTGACTGAATAAGTTCAATTAGTAGAGTATTACACTAGGGGCAAGCATATGGTATGTCATCTGTTGCATATGAATTTCTATTCTGAGAGTGAGTTAATTCTTCCTATTTTGAGTTCCTGAATATTCTTGATTATTATTTTGAGAGGAACTAGTCTATATTATTTGTGGGAAGGCAAATGATTTTTAAAGGCAAGGAGAATTTTTGACCTTTGTGTTAGAGCAAGTAAGAAAGTTATGAAAATGCGTGGCACTTGTGAGTCATGTCTTGAGGTTGAATTATTATGAATTGGTACCTAAGTATCAACATGTGTTATTATAAGAAATTGTTTGATAAAAAGATCGTCCTTATGTGAAGTGTATGTTAATTGCTCGAGGACGAGCAATAGTTTAAGTGTGGGGTGTTGATAATAGGCTAAATTGTTTAATATAGCCTATGTTTTAGCTCAACTTAAGGATGGTTTAGTATTGTAAATGTTCAAATAATGCAAAAATTGGCTCTAATCATGACTTTAATGTCTCACAGGAGTTCAATAAACAAATGAGGATTTATGATGGTAATCAAGTGAAAAATGGAGTCAAATGACGAAAAGTTGAGCAGCAACATCTTAACAAGAGAAAACCCCACTAGCGCTGGTCATGCGATGGTCATGCGCTCCCGCTCTAGTTCAGTGATTTGGACATAAAGAAACCCCACTAGCACGGGTCATGCGTTGGTCATGCGCTCCCGCGCTAGTCCAGTCTGGGAAATCAATTATTTGGGGGCAAAATGGGAAATCTGAGAGGATCCACTCAACTTACATAAAGTAAAGCTCCATTATTGAGAAAAAAGATCAGATTTTGAGGGATAAAAAGCCATAGAAGAAGGAGGAGCTTCATCTTGGAGCTAAGAAAGGAGAAGAAGAACAACATCTTGGAACAAGGATTCAAAGAGTTCTTCTAAACTTTCTTCTATTTATTTGTTTATATTATGTTTAAAACTTTTATTGTTGATTTTTGTATGATTATGAGTAGCTAAAAACTCTAGTATTCTTGGGTCATGGGTGTTAGATGATCTTGTTGTTTGAAGCTTAGATTGAATATCTTGAATCTATCGTTATGGGTTGTTTATTTGATTCTGCTTTTAATTATTTTACTGCGTAGCTAACAGTAAAATATTATTTACGAATCTTGAATTAAACTTGACAAAGAAAATTCTTGGTTGCATATAGAATCAAATATATAAAGTTTTGAATCTCGGGCATCGGGTGAAGAATTTGCAATTAAGATAGACATATACTTAATTGCCTTGTTTGGTTGAAAAATAGGAGTTGTAAATGCATTCTTGCTAATATTAATACCATAGACATATAGATATTAGTTTAACTTGAATAGATGCATAAGAACTCGAAAGATTCTTCTGAATATTATTAACCCTATAATCAATAACCCGGATAATTCAATAAATCAATCTTAAGCTAAAATAGTAGCATGATCTCTAGCAAGTCCATGACCCTGGAATATCTTTACCCAAATTGTTATCAAAATATTGTGTAATTGGTGTAGTAATTTTGTATTGAATTATTGTTTAATTACTAAGTAAATTGTAAATTGGTTCTTTATATATTTTGTGATAATTTAGATCGAATTGATAATTGTTTGAGTCTATATCAGTCGATAAGTTGATCACAATTCCTCGTGGGAACGATACTTTACTTACTACTATATTACTTGTCGATCGCGTACACTTGCGTGAGTGTTTTGGTCGCAACAGTCATCTTCCACGTCCACATCCCCCAAAGGCATATTTCCGAGTTGATCATTGTTGAGGGCCATTGTTGCACCTATAATTGATTCAAAAATCAGTAACACGGAAGGAAAAGAAGACAATTCACACATAAAACCAAATATATAGCTAAATGCATTTTTAGCTCCCCGGCAACGGCGTCAAAAATTGATTTCGTCCAAGTCACACCTCTATTTGAGGTTATGAAATGGTCGATGCAATGGTAATACCCAACAAGGAGTCGGGGTCGATTTTCCATAGGGACCTATGAATGAAACTTAGGAGTATATACTTTAGTGAATGAACTCGAATTATCTCAAATTGCACTTCCACAGAATTGGTTGTAAGTCTAAGTTAAAATAAGATTACCAACTAAGAATTAGAACTAGGAAATTATTTTTGTTGTTTTTCAAATGATATAAAAGGCCTAGGCCTATGACTTTCACCTAGGTGTTTGCCTAACGGGTTGCAAACTTTAAAGCTTGGTTTTGTTGGTCGGTGTGTATTATTGCTATCAACACTCAAGTACCCACTCAATATCTCTTGGTAAGAGAGTGATTTTGCCCAATTCGGCTTTCTCAAGTCCAAATTGGTAATGAACAACACGGTTGGTAAAAAGCCCAAGTCGGGTTTTACTATCTCTAGGTTCAACCATTAAATTGTGACTATCAATCTCTTGATTTACCCCAATTTCTTGTTAGCCAAGTTTTCCTAGACTAAGTCTCTCTTTCTCAAGGAGACCAAGTCAAAAAGGCATGAACTAATATTTGCAACCATTAATTCTACAATTAAAAATAAGAACAAGGCTAAATAATAAATACCCAACCATAAACAAGCAATAAATCAAACACCCATTAAATTTACACTTTAGGGTTGGGTCACAACCCTAGTAAAAACCTAGCTACTCATGCTTAAAACAAAAGAAATAGAAGAAGAAATGATAATTAAACTCATATTGTTGATTAAAATATGAAACTTATGTTCACAAAACTCAAAATGGCAAAAACTACTAAAGAAGGTAAAGAAAAAGTCTACTGTGGTTGCTAATATTCAAAATTTGACCTAAAGTGAAACTCTTCTATTTATACAGAGGTAGAATTTTCGGACAAAAATGCCTTCTCTGAGATTTTGTGGCCGCACAATTCCATGTGTAGTCCACACTTTGCTTCAACTTCAAAGGATTTGAATCTTGCGGCCGCAAAATTCTGAACCGCAACCGCATCTCTCATTTTTTTCGGTCCGCACATTTCTGAGTGCGGCCGCAGAAGCTTCTTCTGCAGACCATACAAATGGAAATGCGGCCACATAGCTGATATTCTGCAGCCTCACTTCCTTTGAACTGGATATGCAAACCCTCTGAACTTTTGCTCTTTCTTAGCTTCTGCGGCCGCACATGAAACCACACTTTGCACTTGTATCTGATAAGCTTGTCTTCACAATCTGCGGCCATAGATGATTTTCTGTGGTCCGCACTTTGAGCTTCTGTGCCTGTACTTGTCCTTGAGTTCATATCACTCCTTCTTGAGTTAGATTCAATCTTAGTAGATCATTTTCCAATACTCGTGCAATTAAGCATATTTCATCAGTTTTTGAGAACACAATTAAATGCTTTTGGGCTAAAACGAAAGTAAAAGGCGCTAATAAGTAGTCAAAATCCCCATTATCAAACACCATACTTGCTAAGTAAAGTGTCAAAATCCTAGTTGCAAAAGTGTGACCCCCATCGCTTATGATTGCACATGGATTATCAAATATTATAAAAGTAATCTTGTTCAAGAAAGCCACTACACTTCTCGCCTCATCATTCAGTAAGGTGATGGCTCAACCTATATGGACACATAATCCACCGCGACCAAGATATTTGTGTTTTCACAAGAACTCACAAAAGGGCCCATAAATTCATGCCCCAAACATTGAATTTATCATATCTTTTCACTAAGTCACTTGCATCCTTGTAAATAGTAGGCCAATAAAAACCACAACTAAGCACTTTGGCCGCCGTTCATGCTCAGCCATGATGACCACTATATGGAGAAGATTGACAACCACCACGAATATCTCATCTTCTTGTACCGCTTGCTCATCATCCACAAGTTTCCTTTAACTTGCGGTGGGTGCATTCCTACCTTTTCCACTTCTTGTAGTAGCATCCATGGCATGTCCCGTGTTGTTCCCACCCTTTGGGTTCACCACCGTGTCACTTAGTAGTGCCCCCTTATGATGAGTGTTTAGAGCTTGAGAGATTTGCCCCAATTGAACATCCAAGTTGCGAATTGATGTGTTGTGTGAGGCTAGTTGAGCATCCGAGTCAGCATTCTTCTCTATCATTTGTTTGAACATATTATCTATTGGTCCCATCTCATTGTTGGAATAACTTGGACCATGGAAAGGATAAGGAGGCAGGCTGCTCCATTGTTGATACATCGGGGGCTTGTGAAAGCCCGACCCCGGATTGCCTTGATTATTGCTCCATCCCCCTTGGTTGTTGCCTCCCCATTATCCTTTGTTGTTGCCACTCCAATTGCCTTGGTTATTTACACCACTCCAATTTCCTTGATTGCTGTTATTATTCCAATTCCCTTGATTGTTACCACCATTCAAATACCTTGGTTGTTAGAATTCCAATTATCTTGATTACCTTGAGGTCGCCATTGTCGTTGATTCGGGACTTGAGAGCTCTTTCTCATACAGCGTTGTCATGAAATTTCCACCGGAAAATTGGTTGACCACGCACTGATAGGTAGTATTGATCCCCCGATAGAAAGTTTGTTGAATCATAGCCTCTTTCAGGTCACTATTGGAGCACTCTTTGACCATTGTTCGGTACCACTCCCATATTTCATGCAACGGCTCATTAGGCTCTTGTTTGAATGCTAGAATCTCGAATCTAAGAGTAGCCATGTGCCTGGGAGAAAAGAACTTGGAAATAAATTTCTCCGCCAATTTATCCCATGTATGGATGAAATGGTTTGGCAATCTCTCTAACCAATCCAAGGCTTTTCCCCGTAGAGAGAAAGGAAATAGCCTCAACCTTAAAGCTTTCTCGGAGATGTTTGTCTGTTTGCTTCCCCAACAAGTGTCCACAAACCCCTTTAAGTGTTTTTATTCATTTTGACTCGGAGCCCCGGTGAAGAATCCATGTTACTCTAGCAATGTGAGCATTACATTAGTAATTTAAAATTTGCCTACCTAATGCGGGACGGGACTATGGCACTTGCATACCCTTCATTCGGCAACACCCGGTTTGGAGTCACTCTTGGTGGAGGCGGGGGTAGAACTAGGACATTGTCTTAAGGCTATCGGCCTTATCTATTTGCTTGAGGTTCGGGTGGAACCTCTTCAAATTGGTCATCTTCCACGTCCACATCCCCCAAAGGCATGTTTCCGAGTTGATCATAGTTGAGGGACATTGTTGCACCAACAATTGATTCACAAAAATCAGTAACACAAAAGGAAAAAAAGACAATTCACACCCAAAACCAAATATATAGCTAAATCTGTTTTTAGCTCTCCGGCAACAACGCCAAAAATTGATTTCATCCAAGTCACACCTTTATTTGAGGTTATGAAACGATCAATGCAATAGTAATACCCAACAAGGAGTGGGGGTCGATTTTCCACAGGGACCTATGAATGAGACTTAGGAGTATATACTTTAGTGAATGAGCTTAAATTATCTCAAATTGCACTTCCACAGAATTGGGTTTTTTTAAGTCTAAGTTAAACTAAAATTCTTTATGTAGGTGAATCAATGGCTTGCCATGATCATGAAATTCTTTATGTAGGTGAATCGCGTTCGGATCACCTTGAGGAACATTTGTTGTACTTTTCCATGTCGATGAAGTATCCACCATTTCATCTAAAATCTCAAAAGCTTCTGCACATGGCATAGTTATGAAATTTCCACCGGCAAGTTGGTTGACCATTCACTGATTGATAGCATTGATCCCCCGATAGAAAGTTTGTTGAATTATAGCCTCTGTCATGTCATTATTAGGTCACTCTTTGACCATTGTTCGGTACCTCTCCCATATTTCATGCAACGACTCATTGGGATCTTGTTTGAATGCTAGAATCTCGTCTCTAAGAGTAGCCATTTGCCTGGGAGAAAAGAACATGGAAATAAATTTCTCCGCCAATTTATCCCATGTATGGATGGAATGGTTTAGAAATCTCTCTAACCAATCCAAGGCATTTCCTCGTGGAGAGAAAGGAAATAGCCTCATCCTTAAAGCATCCTCGGAGACGTTTGTCTGTTTGCTTCCCCAACAAGTATCCACAAACCTCTTCAAGTATTTATATGCATTTTGACTCGGAGCCCCAATGAAGAATCCTCGTTGCTCTAGCAATGTGAGCATTACATTATTTATTTGAAAGTTTCCCGCCCTAATGCGGGGTGGGACTATGGCACTTGCATACCCTTTATTCGGTAACACCCGATGTGGAGCCGCTCTTGGTGGAGGTGGGGTGGAACTGGGACGTAGTCTTAGCTTCTGCGTATACACATTTCATGTGTGGACCGCACTTTGCACTTGTCTCTGATAAGCTTGTCTTCACAATCTATGGTCGTAGATGATATTCTGCATTCCGCACTTTGAGCTTATGTGCTTGTTTTTGTCCTTGAGTTCATATCACTCCTTCTTGAGTTGGATTTCATCTTAGTAGCTCATTTTCCAATACACCTGCAATTAAGCATATTTCGTTAGTTTTCGGGAACACAATTAAATGCTTTTAGACAAAAAAGAAAGATAAAAGGCACTAATAAGTAGTCAAACTACCAACTTATCAAACATCATACTTGCTAGGTAAAGTGTCAAAAGCCTTATTGCAAAAGTGTGACCCCCACCTCTTATGATTTCACGTAGAGTACCAAATCTTATAAAAATATTCTTTTTCAAAAAAGCCACTACACTTCTTACCTCATTATTGGGTAAGGTGACGGCATCAACCTATTTAGACACATAATCCACCGCGACCAAGATGTAACTATTTCCACAAGAACTCACAAAATGGTCCATAAAGTCAATGCCCCAAACATTGAAAATATCAATCTCCAAGACATTTGTGAGAGGCATCTCATTTATCTTTGAAATTCCATAGGCTCGCTGGCATTCATCACATCTTTTCACTAAGTCACATGCATCCTTGTAAATAGTAGGCCAATAAAAACCACAACTAAGTGTTTTGGCTGTCGTTCATGCTCAGCCATGATGACCACTATATAGAGAAGATTGACAACCACCACGAATATGTCATCTTCTTGTACCCCTTGATCATCATCCACAAGTTTCCTTTTGCTTAAGGTGGTCACATCCCCACCTTTTCCACTCCTTGTAGTAACAGCCATGGCATGTCCCGTGTTGTTCCCACCCTTTGGGTTCACCACCGTGTCACTTGGTAGTGCCCCCTTAGGACGAGTGTTTAGAGCTTGAGAGATTTGACTCATTTGAACTTCCAAGTTGCGAATTGATGTGTTGTGTGAGGCTAGTTGAGCATCGGAGTCGGCATTCTTCTCCATCATTTGTTTGAAAATATTCTCTATTTGTCCCATCTCATTGTTGGGAGAACTTGGACTATGGGAAGGATAAGGAGGCGGGTGCTCGGTTGTTGATACATCGGAGGCCTTTGAAAGCCCGACTCTTGATTGCCTTGATTATTATTCCATCCCCCTTGGTTGTTGCCTCCCCAGTATCCTTTGTTGTTGCCACTCCAATTGCCTTGGTTATTTCCACCACTCCAATTTCCTAGATTATTGTTATTATTCCAATTCCCTTGAGTGTTACCACCATTCCAATACCTTGGTTGTTAGAATTCCAATTACCTTGATTACCTTGAGGTCTCCATTATTGTTGATTCAGGCCTTGAGAGTTGTTTCTTTGCCCTTGGAAGTTGTTCACGTATTGTACTTCCTCTTTTTATTCATTGTAAGATTTATCTTGATCAAATCCATTATCTTCTTGCACATAATTCTCTGCACGGTGTTGCACTTGTATACCCTTGGGTTTTCTTTTGTTCACCATCATACTAACTCCCTCCATGGCATTGACTTGCATAGGATTTTGCACTTGTTAAAGTTGAGCCTTGGTGAATTAATTCATCGTGGCGGTCAACTCGGCAATGGCTTGCCCATGATCATGCAATTCTTTATGTAGGTGAATCACGTTCAGATCACCTTGAGGAACATTTTCTCTACTTTTCCATGCCAATGAAGTATCCTCCATTTCATCTAAAATCTCAAAAGCATCCGCATACAGCATTGTTATAAAATTTCTACCGTCAAATTGGTTGACCACGCAATGATTGGTAGTATTAATCCCCCGATAGAAAGTTTGTTTAATCATAGCCTCCGTCATATCATCATTTTGGCACTCTTTGACCATTGTTCGGTATCTCTGACATATTTCATGTAACGGCTCATTGGGCTCTTGTTTGAATACTAGAATCTTGTCTCTAAGAGTAGCCATGTACCTAGGAGAAAAGAACTTAGAAATAAATTTCTCTGCCAATTTATCCCATGTATGGATGGAATGGTTTGGCAATCTCTCTAACCAATCCAAGGTTTTCCTCCATGGAGAGAAAGGAAATAGACTCAACCTTAATGCATCCTCAGAGACGTTTTTCTGTTTGCTCCCCAACAAGTGTCCGCAAACCCTTTCAAGTGTTTGTATGCATTTTGACTCGGAAACCAAGTGAAAAATCCTTGTTGCTCTAGCAATGTGAGAATTACATTAGTAATTTTAATGTTGCCCACCCTAATGCGGGTCGGGACTATGGCACTTGCATACCCTTCATTCAGCAACACCCGGTGTGGAGCCGCTTTTGGTGGAGGTGGGGGTGGAACTGGGACGTTGTCTTAAGGCTATCGGTCTCTTCTATTTGCTTGAGGTTCAGGTGGAACCTCTTCAAATTGGTCATCTTCCACGTCCACATCCCCCAAAGGCATATTTCTGAGTTAATCATTGTTGAGGGCCATAGTTGCACCTAGAATTGATTCACAAAAATCAGTAACACAGATGTAAAAAAAAGACAATTCACACCCAATACCAAATATATAGCTAATTCGGTTTTAGCTCCCCGCCAACAGCACCAAAAATTGGTCTCATCCAAGTCACACCTCTATTTGAGGTTATGAAACGGTCGATGCAATAGTAATACCTAACAAGGAGTCGGGGTCGATTTTCCACAGGGACCTATGAATGAGACTTAGGAGTATATACTTTAGTGAATGAGCTTGAATTATCTCAAATTGCACTTCCACAGAATTGGATTGTTTTTAAGTCTAAGTTAAACTAAGATTACCAACTAAGAATTAGAACTAGGAAATTATTTTTGTTGTTTTTCAAATGATATAAAAGGCCTAGGGATATGACCTTCACCTAGGTGTTTGCCTAATGGGTTATAAACTGTAAAGCTTGTTTTTTGTTGGTCGGTATGTATTATAGCTATGAACACTCAAGTACCCACTTAATATCTCTCGATAAGAGACTGATTTTTCCCAATTCGGCTTTCTCAAGTCCAAATGGGTATTGAACAAAACGGTTGATAAAGAGCTCAAGTCGGGTTTTACTATCTCTAGGTTCAACCCTTTAATTGGGGCTATCAATCTCTTGATTTACCCCAATTTCTTGTTATCCAAGTTTTCCTAGACTAAGTTTCTCTTTCTCAAGTAGAGACCAAGTCAAATAGACATGAACTAATGTTTGCAACCATTAATTCTACAATTAAAAGCAAGAATAAGTCTAAATAAAAAACACCCAACCATAAACAAGCCATGAATCAAACACCCATTAAATTTACACTCTAGGATTGGGCCACAACCTTAGTAAAATTCTAGCTACTCATGCTTAAAATAGAAGAAATAGAAGAAGAAATAATAATTAAACCCATATTGATGATCAAAATAACAAAACTTATGTTCAAAAACCTCAAAATGGCAAAAACTACTAAAGAAGGTAAAGAAAAAGTCTATTGTGGTTGTTGATATTCAAAACTTGACCTAAAAAAGTAAAACTCTTCTATTTATACAAAGCTAGATTTTTTGGACAAAAATGCTCTTTCGGAGGTTTTGCCGCCGCACAATTCCATGTGTGGTCTGTACTTGGCTTCAGCTTCACAGGATTTGAATCTTGCAGCCATATATTTCTGAACCGCGGCCACATCTCTCATTCTTTGTGGTCCGCACATTTTTGAGTACGGCCGCAGAAGGCATAGTTGATCTTCTGTAGATGTACAGTAATTGTGCGGTCCGCACTTTCTTTTAACTGGATATGCAAACTCTCATGTGCGGACCGCACTTTGCACATGTCTCTGATAAGCTTGTCTTTATAATCTGCGGCCATAGATGATATTCTGCGGTCCGCACTTTGAGTTTCTGTACCTGTTTTTGTCCTTGAGTTCAGATCACTCCTTCTTGAGTTGGATTTCATTTTAGTGGCTCATTTTTCAATACTCCTGCAATTAAGCATATTTCATCAGTTTTCGGGAATACAATTAAATGTTTTTGGACTAAAACAAAAGCTAAAAGGCGCTAATAAATAGTCAAAATCCCCACTTATCAAACATCATACTTGCTAAGTAAAGTGTTAAAAGCCTTGTTGCAAAAGTGTGACCCCCATCGCTTATGATTGCACGTCGAGTACCAAATCTTATAAAAATATTTTTCGTCAAGAAAGTCACTACACTTCTCGCCTCACTATTGGATAAGGCAACAGCTTCAACCTATTTGGACATATAATCCACCGCGACCAAGATTTAAGTGTTTCCAAAAGAACTCACAAAAGGGCTCATAAAGTCAATGCCCCAAACATTAAAAATATCAATCTCCAAGACAGTTGTGAGAGGCATCTCATTTTTCTTTGAAATTCCACCGTCCCGCTGGTACTCATCACATCTTTTTACTAAGTCAATTGCATCCTTGTAAATATTAGGCCAATATAAACCATAACTAAACACTTTTCTCGTCGTTCATGCTCAGCCACGATGACCACTATATGGAGAAAAATGACAAGCACCACGAATATCTCATCTTCTTGTACCACTTGCTCATCATCCACAAGTTTCCTTTAACTTGAGGTAGGTGCATCCCCACCTTTTCCACTCCTTGTAGTAACGGCCATGGCATGTCCCGTGTTGTTCTCACCCTTTGGGTTCACTACCATGTCACTTGGTAGTGCCCTCTTAGGACGAGTGTTTAGAGCTTGATAGATTTGCCCCAATTTAACTTCCAAGTTGCGAATTGATGTGTTGTGTGAGGCTAGTTGAGCACCAGAGTCAGCATTCTTCTCCATCATTTGTTTGAACATATTATCAATTCGTCCCATCTCATTGTTGGAAGAACTTGGACCATAGGAAGGATAAGGAGGCGAGTTGCTCGGTTGTTGATACATCGGGGGCCTTTGAAAGCCCAACTCTCGATTGCCTTGATTATTGTTCCATCCCCCTTGGTTGTTGCCTCCCCAATATCCTTGGTTATTGTCACTCCAATTGCCTTGGTTATTTCCACCACTCCAATTTCCTTGATTGTTGTTATTGTTCCAATTCCCTTGATTGTTACCACCATTCCAATACATTGGTTGTTAGAATTCCAATAACCTTGATTACTTTGAGGTCGGCATTGTTGTTGATTCGAGCCTTGAGAGTTGTTTCTTTGCCCTTGGAAGTTGTTCACGTATTGCACTTCCTCCTCTTGTTCATTGTAAGATTCATCTTGATCAAACCCATTATCTTCCTGCACATAATTCTCTATAAGGTTTTGCAGTTGTGGACCCTTGGGTCTTATCTTGTTCACCATCATGCTAACTCCCTCCATAGCATATACTTGCTTAGGATTTTGCACTTGTTAAAGTTGAGCCTTGGATAATTGATTCATCGTGGTGGTCAACTCGGCTATGGCTTGCTCGTGATCATGCAATTCGTTATGTAGGTGAATCACATTCGGATCACCTTGAGGAACATTTTCTCTACTTTACTATGTCGATGAAGTATCCGCCATTTCATCTAAAACCTCACAAGCTTCTGCACACGGCGTAGTCATGAAATTTCCACTAGCATGTTGGTTGACCACACATTGATTGGTAGTATTGATCTCCTGATAGAAAGTTTTTTGAATCATAGCATCTGTCATGTCATTATTTGGGCACTATTTGACCATTGTTTGGTACCTCTCCAATATTTCATTCAACTGCTCATTGGGCTCTTGTTTGAATACTAGAATCTCGTCTCTAAGAGTAGCCATGTGCCCGGGAGAAAAGAACTTGGAAATAAATTTCTCCGCCAATTCATCCCATGTATAGATGGAATGGTTTGGAAATCTCTCTAACCAATCCAAGGCTTTCTTCTCGTAGAGAGAAAGGAAATAGCCTCAACCTTAAAGCATCCTCGGAGACGTTTGTCTGTTTGCTCCCCCAACAAGTGTCCAGAAACTCCTTTAAGTGTTTGTATGCATTTTGACTCGGAGCCCCAGTGAAAAATCCCCGTTGTTCTAGAAATGTGAGCATTACATTAGTGATTTGAAAGTTGCTCGCCCTAATGCGGGGCGAGAATATGGCACTTGCATACCCTTTATTCGGTATCACCTGGTGTGGAGCTGCTCTTGGTGGAGGTAGGGGTGGAACTGGGACGTAGTCTTAGCTTCTGCGGCCGTGCATTTCATGTGTAGACCGCACTTCGCACTTGTCTCTAATAAGCTTGTCTTCACAATATGCGGCCATAGATGATATTCTGCGGTCCGCACTTTGAGCTTCTGTGCCTGTTTTTATCCTTGAGTTCAGATCACTCCTTCTTGAGTTGGATTTCATCTTAGTGGCTCATTTTTCAATACTCCTGCAATTAAGCATATTTCATCAGTTTTCGGGACTAAAACGAAAGTTAAAAGCACTAATAAGTAGTCAAAATTCTCACTTATCAAACACCATACTTGCTAAGTAAAGTGTCAAAGTCTTGTTGCAAAAGTGTGACCCCCATCTCTTATGATTATACGTGGAGTACCAACTCTTATAAAAATATTCTTGTTCAAGAAAGCCACTACACTTATAACCTCATTATTAGGTAAGGCGATGGTTTCTACCTATTTGGACACCTAATCCACCACGACTAAGATGTAAGTGTTTCTATAAGAACTCACAAAGGGCCAATAAAATCAATGCCCTAAACACTAAAAATATCAATCTCCAAGACAGTTGTGAGAGGCATCTCATTTTTCTTTAAAATACCACCGGCCCACTGGAATTCATTACATCTTTTCACTAAGTCACGTGCATCCCTATAAATAGTAGGCCAATAGAAACCACAACTAAGGAATTTGGTTGTTGTTCATGATCAGCCAAGATGACCACTATATGGAGAAGAATGAAAAGCACCACGAATGTCGATTTGCTCTTCTTCCGGTACACGCCTTTTAATCACCCCATCCGTATAAATCCGGAAAAGGTATGGTTCATCCCAATAATAATCTTGACAATCTGTTTCGAGCTTCTTTCTTTGATTTGAAGAGAACTCATCCGGAATGATTCCACTCACAAGAAAATTTGCCAAGTCCACAAACCATGGCACCTCTTTCATTGAAATTGCCAAAAGTTGCTCATCGGGGAAGAAGGCATTAATTTCAAGGCCATCATGTGGCCTCCCCTCCTCCTCCAAATGAGACAAGTGGTCCACCACTTGGTTTTCACTACCTTTCCTATCTTAAATATTAATATCAAATTCTTTCAACAAGAATATCTATCTCATCAAGTGAGCTTTAGAATCCTATTTGCTCATAATATAGTGAAGCGCCGCATTATCCGTGTGGACAATAACCTTGGCACCTATCAAGTATAGGCGGAACTTCTCAATTGCAAACACAACAGCAAGGATCTATTTGTTAATTTACTTGGGCACTATTCATGGTCTTACTAGCATAGTAAACCGGATAAAAAACTTTGTTAATACGTTGTCCAAAATAACCTCAACCGCTACGTCATATGCATCACACGTGAGTTCAAAAGACAAACTCCAATTTGGAGTGGTAATGATAGGAGTAGTTGTCAACTTGAGCTTCAATAGTTCAAAAGCCCCCATAAATTATCATTGAAATGGAACTTGGAATCCTTATTAAGGATCTTGCACAGTGGGTTCACCATTTTAGAGAAATCTTTGATAAAATGCTGGTAGAAACCCGCATGGCCTAGTAAACTCTACACACCTTTAATAGAAGTTAGGGGTGGAAGCTTAGAAATCACGTCAATCTTCACCTTGTCAGCTTCAATTCCATTCCTTAATATTTTATGGCTAAGGACAATGCCTTCCTCAACCATGAAATGGCATTTCTGCCATACCAAATTTTTCTCTTCGCATCTTGCTAACATTTTGTCCAAATTTACAAGACAATCATCAAAAGGCATTCTCTTGAAAGAAATTACCATAAGTACATGTAAAGGTTGTATTGATCTTCCAAAGCAATGGAAATTTGGTTGTAGCCCGAGTACCCGTCAAGAAAACAAAAGAAAGCCCGGCCAGCCAATCTATCTAGCATTTTGTCCAAGAAAAGAAGTGGAAAGTGATCCTTCCTTGTAACTTTGTTGAGCTTACGATAATCCATACAAACCCTCTAACTGGTCACCGTTCTTGTAGGAATTAACTCATTCTTATCATTGGTAACAACCGTCATGTCCCATTTCTTTGGGACACATTGAACCAGAGAGGTACATGAACTATCGCAGATGGGGTAAACAACTCCGGCATCCAACTAATTGATTGTCTCCTACTTGACAACTTCTTGTATAGCCTCATTGAGTCTTATTTGATGTTTAATGGACAGTTTAGCACCATCCTCTAACTTGATCTTATGCATGCAAAATACGGGGCTTATACTCCGAATATCAGCCAAAGTCCACCAATAGCATTCTTCCTCTTTTGAAGCACCGCTAATATGGAATCAACCTGTACGTTAGTCAAGTAAGAGGAAAGAATAACTAGTAAAGTAGAACAAGTGCCAAGAAATTCATACCGAAGGTGTGGAGGCAATGGCTTCAACTCCAAAGTAGGTGGCTATTTAATAGAAGGCTTTGTAGGAGGAGTCTTCCTATTCTCAAGATCCAAAGATAATTTCCGGGGTACATAGTTGTACGAACCTATTCCTTGCAAAGAATTCACACATTCCATGAAACCATCTATCTCGTCATCATCAAAGTTGAGAAAAACGGCTTCCAACATGTCACCCATGTAAATTGTAGCACTTGTATCATTAACAATAACATCGTTCACCAAATCCACAAAACAACATACCTCATTGCTCTTTGGTTTCCGTATAGACTTACACACATGGAATACCACTTGTTCATCACCAACCCAAAAAGTGAGTTCTCTGTCTTATTATAAAAAGCCTTACTTGTAGCAAGGAAAGGTCTCCCAAGAATGATAGGTACTTTACAATCTAGAATAAAAAAAAGCCTGCCGGAAGAATGAACTTGTCAACTCGGGCCAAAACATCCTCAATCACACCCTACGACCTCTTCATGATACGATCAGGGCCTCTTCATGGTACAACCAGCATTTGTAACCTCATAGATATGGGTCTTGGTTGCCCAATCCCCAAGGTTTTGAAAATCGAATAGGGCATCAAATTGATACTCAGCCAAGATCGCAAAGAGCTTTAGTAAACTCGGCGCTCTCAATTATACAAGGAATCGTGAAAGTATCGGGATCCTCTAACTTGGGAGCCATAGAATGAACAATTTCACTCACTTAAAGAGTGACCTTGATAGTTTCAAAATTCATTGACCTCTTCTTGGTCACAAGATCCTTAATAGACTTTGCATAACCGGGAATTTTTTCCAAAGCTTCTACCAATGCCACATTAATTGAAAGACTATTCATCATTTGAGTGAACCTCTTGAATTGATTCTCATCACTTTTCTTGGCAAGTCTTTGAGGGTAGGGAGGTGGAGACTAAGGCAATGGTGCCCTAGCCTTTTGCACTACCGGATCCGGTATGTCAATGATGTGCTCCCTAGACGGGTTCACCTCCTCTTGAGTCTCTTCAACACTATCATCAATGTCAATCCGAACTTCATCATTTACTTAAACAATATTGGTTGGGATCTCCTCCTCTTGTACCACTTGGTTATCATCTACAAGTCTCCATTCACTTGAGGTGGGTACATTCCCGCCTCTTCCATGTCTTGTGATAACCGCGATAGCATGTCCCGTATTATTACCACCCTTTGGGTTCTCCACCGTGTCACTTGGTAGTGCATCCTTAGGACGAGAATTTAGAGCTTTGAGAGATTTCTCTCATTTGAACTGCTAGATTACGGATTAATGTATTGTGTGAGGTAAGTTGGGCATCTGAATCAGCATTTTTTTTCTACCATTTGCTTAAAAATATTCTCAATATGGCCCATCTTATTATTTGAAGAACTTAACCATGGGAAGGATAAGGATGTGGGTTGCTCGATTGTTAATACATTGGGGGCCTTTGAAAACCCGACCGCCGGTTACCTTGATTGTTTCCCCAACCACCTTGATTGTTGCCTCCCCAATTTCCTTGGTTATTTCTACTCCAATTTCCTTGATTGTTATTATGTCAATTTCCTTGATTGTTAGAACTCAAATTGCCTTGGTTATTTTGTGGTCGTCAGTGTTGTTGATTTGAGCCTTGGAAGTTGTTTTTTTGCTTTTGAAAATTGTTCACATATTAAACTTCCTCTTCTTGCTCATGATAGGAGTCATCTTGATCAAAACCATCAACATCTTGCCCATAATTCTCCACTCGAATTTGCATTTGTGGACCTTTGGTCCTCTTCTTGTTCACTAATACATTTACTCCCTCCAGAGCATGAACTTGCTTAGGATCTTGCACTTGATTAAGTTGGGCCTCTGGTAGTTGTGTCATGGGTGTTGTCAATTCAGTAATGGCTTGTCCATGATCTTGTAACTCTTTGTAGAGGTGTATCATGTTAGGATCAACTTATGGAATATTAGGCCGGGATTGCCAAGCCGATGACGTTTCTGCCATCTCATCAAGAATCTCACATGCCTTTGCATAAGGTGTTGTCATAAAGTTTCCACTGGCCAATTGATTGACCATACATTGGTTCGTAGTAATGATACCACAGTAGAAAGTTCGTTGGATCATATTTTTGGTCATATCATTGTTCAGGCGCTCCTTCACCATTTTCCGATACCTCTCCCAAATCTCATGCAAAGGTTCACTTAGTTCTTACTTGAAAGCCAATATTTCATTCCTAAGAGTAGCCATATGCCCAGGGGAGAAAAACATAGCAAGAAACTTGTTCGTCAGTTCATCCCAAGTATGTATCGAATGATTAGACAAATGTTCCAACCAATATAAAGCTTTACCCCTTAGAGAGAAGGGAAAAGCCTTAGCCTCAAAGCATCCTCAAAAACATTAGTTTGCTTGCTCCTCCAACGCGTATCCACAAAGCCCTTCAAATGTTTATAGGTATTTTGACTTGGCGCAGTGGTAAAAAAGCCTCGTTGCTCTAGCAAAGTGAGCATCACATTGGTAATTTAAAAGTTGCATGCCCTAATGGGGGGCTATTACACTAGTATAACCTTTGTTGGGCAATATCTAGTATTGTGCCGCTTGTGGTTGAGGTGGTTGAGGTGGGGTTGGTACAAGGACGTTGTTTTGTGGAACTCGGCCTTACCAATTCGGTTGTGGTAATTGAGGTACCTCATCGAGTTGTTCCTCCTCGCCGTCCATTGTTTGCCATGATTGTACCTATGATTTATTTAACAAGTTATTAACATGGAAGGGAAAGAATATATTTCAATAACATACTCAAATATATATCTAACATCGTTAAAACTCCCTAGCAGTGATGCAAAAAATTAATCCACGCCCAATCCATACTCAATATTGAGTGGAAACGGTCGTTGGAAGAATAGTACTCAAGAAGAGTCGGTTCGATTTCCACTGGAAGTTTAATATGGGTGTTAGGGTGTAATCTTGATGAGAGTAAATGAAATAGCTCAATTGCGCTTCCAAATAAGGGATTTTTTTCTACTTCTAAAATTAACACTAGCAATTATCAACTACGGAGAAGAGACTAGGAAACGAGTAATTATTTTTGTTGCTTTTATCAAATTGGTAAAAAGCCTAGGGATGTAACCTTCACCTAGGTGATAGCCTAATGGGTAAATCACGTTAATACTTGTTTTAGTGACCGGGGTATAGTATAACTCTCAACTCTAAATTGCCCACTCAATACCTCTCGGTTATAGAGTGATATTGCTCAAATTTGCTTTCTCAAGCCCAATTGGGTATCAATTCAAATAGTTGATATAATCTGAAGTCGGGTTTTCCTTATATGTAGTTTAAACCATTTAATTAGACTAGCCGAAACCTTAACTAGACCGATTTCTTGTTAGCCAAGTTTTCCTAGACTAAGTCTCTCTTTCTCAAGTAAGAACCAAGTCAAATAGGCATGAATCAATGTTTGCAACCATTCATTCAATAAATAGTGCATGAACAATGCTAAATAATAAACATCCAATCATAAACAAGCATTAAATTAATCACCCATAAGGTTTACACTAGGATTGGGTCAAAACCCTAGAGAAAATCTAGCTACTTATGGTAGAAAGTGAAAAAAAAGAAGCTAATTAAAGCCATAAAACAAAATTAAATTGATAAAACTAATGTTTCTTCACCCAAAATGGTCACTAATTACCCAAAGTAGTAAAGTATAATGGCTACATCACTAAATATTACAAAACTTGCCCTAAAAAAATATTTCCCGTCTATTTATAGTGGACCAAAATTCGCTAACAAAAATACTCTTCGAGAGATTCTGCGGCCGCACAGTTCCATGTGCGGTCCGCACTTTTCTTAGCTCCAGCAGGTGTAGATATTCTGCAGCCGCACAATTCCATTTGCGGCTACACTTCAGCTGCTGCAGCCGCACTTTTCCTTCTGCGTCTGCACTTTTGGCAAGGCTTCATACTTGGTTGTTTTACACATTTTCTCAAAATATTCTGAGCTTCAAGTACCAGATCTGTGGCCGCAGAAGTATTTCTGCGGACCGTACTTTCTTTTGTGGCCGCAAAATTCCTTATGTGGACCACACTTTGGCCTGTTGCATTCCTTCTTGCCTTTATGAGATGGAACACTCGTTTTTGAGTTGGATTTCTTCGTTGAGGTCCAATTCTCCAACATGCCTGCAATTTTCACAATTTCATTAGTTTTGGGAACAAGAATCAACACTTTCTAACTAAAAGTAAAGCAAGAAGGTACTAATAAGTGGCTAAAATCCACACTTATCGTGCACCGCCCCATGTGTGGGATGTTGATGGTAGGCTAGAGACAATTGTTTTATCAGAAAACTTCCTTAACGCATCATGCCAAGAATATTTAAAGCATATTAAGCACCTATCATAATATCCTAGCCTCAACACTCGACTTACCCGTACTACGTATTTCAAAAACTACTCACTTACTCTAACTCAGAGGCCAAAAAATTACCTTTTCTTTGCAAATCATGTGCCCCCACACCAAAGATAGAGAGTAATTCCATACACAATAAAATTTAAGAATGAATAGGAACTCAAAATAGAAATAATTCACTCACTCTAAAAATTAAAATTTATGTGCCATGGAAGACGCACCATATGCTTTCTCGTAGTGTAATACTCAGCTAATTAAGATCATTTAATTAAAACTCAAGTAGGTTTTTATTTTGGTTGTAATATAGGTTGCGGGACCGATAGAATACATTTGGATATAGTGGCTACAACTCCCTAAGCACTTTAATACATAAAATTTCATATTTTAAAACCCCACATTTGTGTTGAACCAAACCCCAACCTTCACACATAATATCATCAAGCTCACAATATCTTTAAGCACAAACAAGATGAGAACTATAACTAGCAAGGAAGCAATTTTTTTTCTTTTCTAATACATACACAACTTTTTTTCTTTTCTAAGTTCTGATTTTTTTTTCAAACAAACTCATTTTTTTTTAAATTCTCTACAAGCGGCTCTCAAAATATTTCAAACTGTGTACCTTTTTTCTTTTTCAATAGTTTCACTCAAAAACCCGACCATACCTCAACTTAGCTTTTAAAAAGCTCATAACAAATTCAACTGCTCAAGTAAGATAAAAGGTTCAAACAAATAGTCAATTCAAACAAAATGGACCAGACTTGTAGTGTGGATGCCAAAGAAGTAGATTACATGCTCAAAGGGGCTAATTAAAATACACAACAATTAGGCGGGTCATAAACATATAATTGGCTTAACAAAGAAATGCCTATGTCACTTCCTAGACTGAACAAGACTACTATTTCACTTTGCAAACACAAGGGACAAGGTCTAGGATCGGATCTGTCTCGACTAATATGCACAGAATATCAATAAAAACTTACACACACATTGGCACATAACTCACCTAGGACCGGATCTATCCCGACTCTCTAGTCAAAGCAGTTAAGCAACGTCAAAATCAAATATTTTAATGCACTTATATGAGTCAAGAACTAAGCATAGGCATCACAACTAAGGCACTCACTACTCTCAAGGCATAACAAAGTCAATAAAAGTCATATACATTTAATACCATAACACAAGTCTTTAAATCTCCTAACAAAAGAAAAACCAACTACACCCGGTTAAAACCCTTGAAAAAGAACTACGACACAAATAAAAATCAAGGGGGAACTGTTACACTACCTAAGAAAATCAAAATATTTTTTTCTTCGACTTTGATCCCTCAAGAAGACGGTCGAGGAAATCCATCATCGGGAAAAGTCAAAAAAAATTCAAACAAAACACAAGAAAACGAACACATGTACATATTTACATCCCTCATCCCATACTTTAAATTGTGGCATGTCTTCATGACACACAAATAAAAAGTAAGAGGTAAAGAAAGCACCCCTTCCTTCTTTGGGTACACCCCACACTTATCATGCTTACTCTCTCCAGCTTGCTCTTTTAGGGCCCCCATTTTTCCTTCCATCTTAAAAATCACCCTTTCTCCCCCCACTCTGAGCATGAGCTGCCTTTCTTGAATGTCCAGAATAGCTCTGCCAGTAGCCAAAAAAGGTCTTCCTAAAATCGGAGGGACCTCCCTATTCTATTCCATATTTACCACGATGAAGTCCACAAGGAACTCAAATTTATCCACCCGCACTAGAACATCCTCTACTATTCCTTTAGGTTTGATTTTGGTTTGATCTGCCAGCTGTAAGGACACATGTATCGATCTGATTTCTCTAGTCTCTCCTTCAATTTTCTGAAAATAGACAAAGGCATAAGATTAATAGAAGCACCTGAATCACACAAAGATTTTCAAACTTAGTACTTCCTAAAGAGCAAGGTATAGTAAAACTCCCCGGATCTCTACACTTTTGAGGGAGCTTATTTTTGCAAAATGGCACTACAATGCTCTATGAGCTTAACAACCGATGTCTCTTCCACTTTTCGTTTGTTGGACAATATCTCTTTCAGGAACATAGCATAGGCTGGCATCTGTGAAGGCATCTATATGAAAGGTATATTAACATGCACATGCTTGAGCGCTTCTAAAAATGTCTGCATTGTTTGTCCAACTTCTCTCTTCTTTGCTTCTGGGGGAAAGGTAGAGCATGCATGTATTTGCTCTCCTCAGTCTCCTCATTCATTGAATTCCCATTTGTCTTCTTCTTCTGAGCTCTAGTCTTCCCCTACTTCTTCGGACCATCATCTACCCTCACTTTACCTTCTTGAATGTTGCTATTTTTCTGCTCCTCCACATCTCTACATGTCCTTCAATCAACTCATCTTGTTGTTTTGCAATAGGGTCCTTCAATACATGCCCATTTCTCAAAGATACCGCATTTATTGTCTCTTTTGGGTTTCTTTCAGTATCAGTAGGGAGAGTTCATGGTATTCTCTTAAACAATAAATTAGCAAGTTTCCCACCTGTCTTTCCAAGTTTTGAATGGTTGTGCCCTATTCTCGGAGAGCTTTGCCATGAGTTTCAAGCCTCGGATTTGTCTTTATAATAAAGGCCTTAATCAAATCTTTCATACTAGACTGATTAGACTGTGGAGGCTGATATTGCTACCTCTACGGATTTTTAAGACCTGGAGCTCCCTGTCCCTGAGATATGGAGTTATTCTATTGCCATGCATTCGCACTACCACCTGGTGAACTCTAAGAAAAACCTGGGTGTCGTTACCCCATGGAGCTAAAATTATTGCAACTTTGGTAGTTGCCTCTGTCAAAGCTCTCCAGAGCATTTAGCACTTCATCCCTAGTCGAGGCCTGACACTCATGCATTGGATGACCTATTTCACAAAAATCACAAACTGAGGATGGCTGGAACTGGACCTTGGCTACGGTTAACTTTTTTATCTTTCTAGCCATGATGTCTAGTAGGGCTTGCACTGATGTGTTAGAATATACCTGGTAAACCCAAGCTAATTTTTTTCTAGCATTACTCTCAACAAGCCATTGGTTAGCATCTTTAGAGAGCTCATCAAGAATTACAACAATCTCCTCAGGAGTCTTCTTCATTAAAGGACCTCCAACTGTAGTGCTCAGAGTTCTTCGTGATGAAGGTGTTAGTCCATCCCAAAAGCCCTGGAGTTGCATCCACAATTCAATCCCATTACTCTGAGACTTCCTCACTATCTCCTTGAATCTTTCCCAAACTTCGAAGACTGTTTCAGTGTCCTTTTAGCAGAAGTTATGCATTCCTCTTCTGAATTTCACTATTTTTGCAGTTGAGAAGTATTTGTTAAGGAAACTTTTAGTCATATCTTCCCATGTCTTGATTGATCCAGTTGGTAAGCTTCAAAGCCAGTACTTCACGTCATCCTTCAGTGAAAAGGGAATGCCTTTAAGTAGACAGTATCTTTTGATACTCCATTATACTGGAAGGTGTTCATAATTTTCTCAAAGTCCATCAAGTGAGTGTTTAGATCTTCATTCACTTTCTCTCTAAAGACACATTTGTTCTGGATGGTTTGAAGCAAGTCTTGCTTCAACTCAAAATTATTTGCTCCTATGGGTGGCGGTCTGACACTGGATAGCCCCTGATTGTAGACTAGTCTGGAATAATCACCTAATGCTGTACCAGGTATGGGTGCCATATTTTCGAACCGGTCTTCAACTAGGGGTCGATTTAGATTAAATCTTTGACCCCCATCATCTTTTATAGTCTCCTCAGCAGCTCTAAGGGTTGCCTCAGCTGCTATCCGTGCAACTTCTTCTCTATGTTGTGCTGCCTCTCTTGTAGCTAAGTCTACTCCATCGATCTCTTTGTTTTTCATTTTATCTTGAGTTGAAGTATGTCCCAAGAAATTTTCTATGACTCCTCTTTCTTTTCTCAGTTGTCGCAGGTGTTTCTCCAACTCCGGTTGATAGAGCATCACTTCCTTTGAACAAGATCGAGTCATACACCAGAGAATTAGACATGTATCATGCACATGGAAGGGAAAAACTGTGAAGAATAAAATAAAATTGATTCTTGAATTAGCACCAAAAACTATTTTGAGCACTATTGATTGCCAATCCCCGGCGGCGGCGCCAAAATTTGACGAGCGCAAACTATAACAAGAAATTGATGCTTGCTAGTCAAAATAGTATAGTTTAATTATCGTCTTCACATTGATTGGATTTAAAAAATGTTCAAGTAATTTCTAGATTAACGCTATTCAGGATGATTAACACTTTTGTTGGGATGACTTATAACAAAAATTAACTATGAAAACTAAAACAAGTAACAATTGATCACAGAAACACAAGAGTTGAGCAACACCAAAATAATCAATGGGAGAAATAAGGGTCGTGACAGGATAGGTGTAAGATAGTTATTTGGGATTTAACTCTAGTTCAATTCACTCTAATATTCTAATGATTCTCACGAATTCATTCGATGATTAGTTCAAACGTGTATCCAAGACTCCTCTATCGATTAAATCTTAACTTTACAAGGTGATCTAATATAAGCACTATGAAAATATGCAAGTATGCGTTAATGGATTAGTCTTCAGGAAACGTCTATTGAATATTCTCCTGACTTGATTTAATCAATAGTTCAACAAGCTCTTCCGATTACTTAAAAGAATCATTGAATTAAACCAACAACAACAACAACCCAGTATAATCCCACAAGTGGGGTTTGGGGAGGGTAATATGTACGCAGACCTTACCCCTACCTCGAAGGGTAGAGAGGCTGTTTCCAGGAGACCCTCGGCTAAAAAAAAGCAACAGGAGCCGATATATTAGTACCATAAAAATGCATAATAAAATAACAGCAATATAAGAGATATGAAATACAGAATACGAAATACGAAATAGATGGCTGGTATAGTAAAACTAGCAGGTAAAGCCCTGCATCAATAGACGACCAATGACATTCTTAGTCTAACTCCTAACTGGCTAGTTTCACTCTATTATGCTGTAGAAATATTCACAAGTTTCCCCTAACCTACAACCTTAATGCTCGACCTCCATAATTCCCTGTCAAGGGCCATGTCCTCAATAATCCTAAGTCGCGTCATGTTCTGTCTGATCACCTCTCCCCAATACTTCTTAGGTCGCCCTCTACCTCTCCGCGTGCCCACTACAGCCAGTCGCTCACACCTCCTCACTGGTGCATCAGTGCTCCTCCTCTGAATGTGCCCGAACCATCTGAGTCTTACTTCCCGCATCTTGTCCTCCATGGGGGCCACGCCCACCTTCTCTCGAATATCTTCATTCCTAATCTTATCCATCCTTGTATGCCCGCACATCCACCTCAACATCCTCATCTCTGCTACTTTCATCTTCTGGATGTGTGAGTTCTTTACCGGCCAACATTCAGTTCCATATAACATAGCAGGCCTAACCACTGCTCTATAAAACTTACCTTTTAGTAACGGTGGCACTTTCTTGTCACACAAGACTCCCGACGCTAACCTCCACTTCATCCACCCCACCCCTATACGGTGTGTGACATCCTCGTCAATCTCCCCGATCCCCTGAATAATCGATCCAAGGTACTTGAAACTACCCCTCTTGGGAATGACTTGAGAGTCAAGCCTCACTTCAACTCCCGCTTCCGTCGGCTCAACTCCAAATTTGCACTCGAGGTATTCCGTCTTCGTCCTGCTCAACTTGAAACCTTTAGACTCAAGAGCATGTCTCCAAATCTCTAGCCTCTCGTTGACGTCGCCTCGTGTCTCGTCAATTAGAATAATGTCATCAGCAAATAGCATGCACCATGGCACCTCCCCTTGAATATGATGAGTCAGTGCATCCATCACCAGGGCAAATAGGAATGGGCTGAGCGTAGACCCTTGGTGCAACCCCGTAATAACTGGAAAGTATTCAGAGTCGCCTCCTACTGTCCTAACCCCAGGCTTAGCTCCAGCATACATGTCTTTAATCACCCTAATATAGTCAACCGGGACCCCTTTATCCTCTAAGCAGCTCCATAAGACCTCCCTAGGAACCCTATCGTACGCTTTCTCCATATCAATAAACACCATGTGGAGATCCTTCTTCCTATCCCTATATTGTTCCACCATCCTCCTAATAAGGTGGATAGCTTCTATGGTAGATCGCCCCGGCATGAACCCGAACTGGTTGTCTAAAATAGACACCGTCCTTCGCACTCTCATTTCTACCACTCTCTCCCAAACTTTCATGGTATGATTTAGTAATTTGATGCCCCTATAATTGTTACAGCTCTGGACATCACCTTTGGTCTTATACAACGGGACCATTGTACTCCACCTCCACTCTTCAGACATCCTATTAGTCTTGAATATAACGCTAAACAATGTAGTAAGCCATTCCAAGCCTGCTCTACCCACACACCTCCACAGTTCAACCGGAATTTCGTCTGGTAATGCAAAGGTAATCACCAAAAAATTCCTCTTTGGATTAAATAAACCGGTGAATAAAATTGCAATAATTCAAAGCTCCATAAACGAATTCAAGTAAAGAACTAGAGTTAAAATTCACAAATATCAATCAAAGCACCATATACATCAAACTCAAAGAGAATCTACTCCATATTCATGAAGAAATCATTACAAATAAAGTTTAATAATAAAAAACATGAATACAATTGAAACTCGGGTGCTGAGTTGAGGAAAGAATGATGAATCCTTGTGCTTTGAGTTTCCAATGCTCTTCCAGTCATCTGTAGGTCAAAAGTCCCTTCAAAAATATCTTTTTGGTGTCTTTATACCATGTAGGAGTGGTACCGGACAAAACTACCCTTTCCAATACGAAATAGAAAAATACTCTGAGAAAATTGTACATGCGCGCCGCCCCATTCTTTGTGCCATGCGCAGTGGTAGTGGGAAAATTCAGAGAGCAATTTCTGTCAGACGCAGCAAAAACACACTGTCGCGTGTGTATATTTTACAGGGTATTTTGTTTTCGTTATTTTTTTATATCCAGACTTGGCTCCTGACCCGCGAACGTGATTCCGACTTAATGTTTTGGGATTTTACTTAGACTTCAAAGCTTCAGCTTGTTAAATTTAGCTCCAAATTATCTTAATAGCTCGGAATCATTTTCTGCAAGGCATAAAATACGTAATTAGCATAAATCACCATTATTTAAGCTCAACCATAAGTGAAATGCAGTAATTATAGTGCAAACTATGACAAAAATACGGGTCTCTAGCCTACCATCAGGGAGGCCGTGGGAGTCACCTCCTCATCTTTGGATTCATATATTTTGTTGATGGCAATCATAAGGTTGAGTGGGACGTTGTCCGTCGCCTTCGTTTCCCTTTTTTGGTAACCTACCATGGAGTTTTTTTATACATAGAGAAAAACAGATAATCCTTGCGGTTTGTTGGATTAACAAGTAACGTGAGTTGTATGTCTAATGAAAACTGAAAAATTGGCTGAGAAATCCTCATAGACGGCATCAAACTGTATGACCAAAAATTTAGATCTTGGTTTATACAATCAAATTTATAATAAAATAGGGTTAAATTTAACTAATATTAATGTCCAAAAGATAGACCAAGTGTATTTATTGAAGATTTTCCATGTGTACTGTTGATTAGCAATAAATGATAGCAATAATGGTGTAATGATCGATTCAAGAATATGGAGGATAACAATAAATAAAAAATGATATTTAAGTAAATAAATGGATAGAAGTCACCCGACAAAAGGTGAGAATCTCCAATAATTCTTCTGACAATGATGGATAATATAAGTCTTTCGATATTCGGATCCTTCTGGGATCGGGGAAGAAAAAGGTAGACCAAAATGTAAAAAGGTGAGCTTTGTATGTATATGATAAAGGGAAAATCTTTAGAGAATGGAAATGTGGTATTTTTAAAATGAACATCCAATCCTGTTTTATAACTACATATCTTTCTATTTATAAGGGTATATGAGCCACTAAACCCTAAATAGTACAATTGGGAGGAGTGTTCGTCCTCATCCTCGTCCTCTGTTGAGTCACTTTGACCTCGTCGACGATGCATTATCTTCTCGTGACATCGACTTTTTGAGGCCAGGTCATTGTACCCTATTGACAACACGTGGCAGCCTTCGAAGGCTTCCTTGATGTCGACTTGGTCCACATATAATCATGGTAGTTTCTGTTCATACACCACCTACCTATGCTCGCACAAACCTCTCTTGTTTCTATGACCCCGAGGTTGGAGAAACGCATGAAATATCAGGGGCCATAGAATTGCTAATTATAATTTCAGTTGAGCAAATTCACATTTAGAGTTTAAATTCTATGGATCCAACCTTTAATATTTTTAATATTGAACCCATAAAATATTCTTAATTTGAAATAAAACAATAAAACAAAAGAAAAATATCGAAAAGAAAAGAGAAAGAATTCTATTGATTTTTTAGATGAATTACAATGGGATAAAACCCCTATATTAATAAGGAAAAAAATAACTTAGTCACAAGTAAAAACTCTCTAAAATATAAACATTTATCTTAAATATAATTTTATTTATAACATAATATTAATTTTTGTAATTTCACTAGATTTTAATATTTTTGCGTCAAAGTACTGGGTTCACTTGAACCCGGTACTACCACTCTACATCCACCTCTGGTTCGTGGAGGCACTAAGACACCACCACGAGCAGAGGTAAATTAATATGGAGAATCTAATAATCGTGGACTTGAAACCTAAAATTATGCTGTAAGTTTAGGTTTGCCTATATTTCTATTGCGTGTTTTGGAAGTTTTGAAATTTAATTGTACAAACTTTTGGATTGTAAACCCAAAATGTAAGTTAGTAACTTTTATAAAGGAAAAGCTGTTGGCATTGCTCTAAGCGAAGTTTTAAGATTCTTTTATTAACTTGTTTTCTTTCGAATATTCCTCACTTTATTTTATTTATGAGTTTGTGGTTGTTCCTTCTTCTTTTTTTTTTTTTGGGCCATAAGTGAATGACTCTTTGTGCATGTACGTACCTATGTCACTAAGTATATAATATTTTTAAAAATCGAAGAAAAATAATATGCTTTCATTATAAAATCATTTTTTTAATATGTAAGTTACTGAAAATAATAAATGGTGATCATATTTAGCTTGCTCAATAAATGAAAAATATCACTTTAATTTTTGGTGTTTCTACCAACTATCGAAGTTATTTAATTGACTTTTTTTTCTCCCTCTATATCTCCATCTCTTCTATATTTTTAATTATTTTTTGTTATTTGTTTTGATTATTGAGTGTTATTTTAAAATACTATACAAAAAATCCATGAAGAGGATAATTTTGTTTGAGTAAAAAATTAAAAGAGTTTAAAGTATATTAGATGGATTATAGTCATGCTATGAGGAAAAAAAGAAATTATGGTCATTGTTATATTTTTCAAATAAGAAAATACTTCATATACGGTAAATCTTGAGTGTTTTTAAAATTTAAGATATCATGACTTCCAATATAGTTTAAAGAAGGAAGAATTCAAAATGTTAAAAATTGATGAGTATTTCACTTCTGAATCTTAATTATTTTTTCACTGGTCAAATAAAGGTTAGGTGGAATTGGGACTAATATAGGGATGAGACACTTGTATAACGGTTTTGGACTTAGCTTTATGCACGAGCTTATCCTAAAGTTCTTGTGCATTCATGTGTAATTAGCTTTGTATGTAGATCATTAAACATTAATTAACGACCCTTTGAATCATCTAAAGTTCTCTTCATTAGTCACATTTTAAATATTAAAAACATTAATACCGTGTCATGAATGCAAATTTGATGGAACCTTTCATTCAAAAACATTTCATATTTTAACTTTTGTTTGTTTTTTATTATTCAACTCTTTATAATGTTCTTGTCAAATTTCTTCTTTACTTTATTTCGTTTGTGTATTGGGGAAAAACTGAGTTTATATTAAAGATGATGTGACATGACACGTGGATTAGTTAAATGGTCAAAACGCAACAATTGACTAAGAGGCACGAATGGAGACAGCCACGGGAAGAAGAATTTAAATAGGCACGAGACGACGTATAGATACGAGTCTCGTACCAATTTAAATTATTTACAGCCAACGGATTAGAAGGCATTGAAGACAAAGATCTTATGACAGAAAGGAGTCCAAATTCATTATTAAATACTTGATACGTTACAAAATTGGTATTTAATAGGAATGATTGTATAACGGCTTATCATTTATTACTCATAATTATATCATTAAAGCTGAGGCTTCATTCCTTTACCTAGAATTATCTATAAAAGGAAAAAGTATCATCATTTGTAAGGACACGGAATACTATTGAGAATTCATTGAAATACACAACTATTTACTTTTTTACCATCATTCTCAAAAGTATTTTATTTTGTCTCTTGATTATCAGTAACCCGAATTTCTTTTTAGCTTTGACCAAAGACTCAGATTTTTGGTTAAACAAATTGGTTCCGTTACCGGGAATCTGATAATCTTTCCTTTTAAGCTATATCTTATCTATTGTCGTCACCATGTCAAACAACAACGCCGACAACAATAGTAATAACACATTGGGAAACCATGAGAATCAAATACATCAAAATCAAGATGACGTGGTTCCCTCTCCTCTAAATTCACCACGTCAATCTCGTGAAGGCACCCCTGTTACTGAATCCCGTGCTGATCAACAAGAGCAATCTGAACATTTTGAAGGAGTTACAACTGAAGCTTTACAAAAGCTAATTGATACACAGGTCGGCAAAGCTCTTCAGGCACTTGTTAGTCGATTACCTGTTGCGCCACCCACACCAACTCCTAATAATAATACATTAGAGAATCCCCGTTCTGGTCTTGATTATTCTGGAAACGGAGCAACCCCCAGTGAACCACAAGAGGGGGGACCAGGTAATTCAAATAATTCATATTTGCAAAATTTAGTACTAACCTTGCAGAAACAGATTAAGGAACAAAATGAGCGTATTAAACAAATCCCTGGAGTTCCGCCTGTAATAAAAGGAGTAGACATGGACAAATACTCACAACAACCATGGAAGCCTAGTGTTGCTCCCCTTCCAATTCCGAAGAAATTCAAAATGCCTGACATCCCGAAATATGATGGTACTACAGACCCACGTGACCACGTGACTGCATTTATAACAGGCGTAAAAGGCAACGACTTGACCAAACAAGAAATTGAATCAGTATTGGTCAAGAAATTTGGAGAAACACTCACCAAGGGTGCATTAACCTGGTATTCTCTTTTATCTGAAAATTCTATTAATTCTTTTGCTGAGCTTGCAGATTCTTTTATTAAAGCACATTCGGGAGAACAAAAGGTTGAGAAAAGAATGGAAGATATTTTCAAAATTAAATAAGGGGATTCGGAGCTGCTTAGAAACTTTGTTGATAGATTCCAGCGTGAAAGAATGACTCTACCTCGTGTGCCTGACAATTGGGCTGCACTAGCCTTTGCAAGTAATTTAAATGACAAAAGTTCTGAAGCCACGAGACGACTCAAAGAAAGCCTTCGAGAATTTCCTACAACCACGTGTAATGATGTTTACAACAGGTATAGCACGAAGCTACGAATTGAAGAAGATACCGTACCTAAGTTTCATCATGAAGAAAGGGGCGGTACCCGAAGGTCAGAAACCGAAAAAAGATCAGGTAAAAACAGGTACGATCCGTATATGGGACCTGCAGGAAAAGACCCACGGTCGAAACAAGATAGCCAGCAATATGATCAAAAATCAAGGAATCGGGATTCTGGCTCTTCTTCAAAGTTCAGGAATGATCGGAACAGACAAGAATCACGAGATGATGACAGAAGTTTAAAGGCACGATTCAGCGGATATAATTTTAATGTATCTACCTCCGAACTCGTAGCTGTTTTAAGAAGCATGGGAGATAAGGTATGGTGGCCAAAAGAGATGCGGTCAAATCCAAATAGACGCAATCCAGATCATTGGTGCGAATTCCACAACGATCATGGGCACAAAACTTCAGAATGTAGATTCCTGCAGAGTGAAGTGGATAATCTATTGAAGCAAGGGTAACTCACTGAGTTATTTAGTGAGAAAGGAAAACAAGCTTATATGAAAAACAGGCAAGAGCCACCACAACCTCCTTCACCCAAGAGGATAGTGAATGTCATAAGCGGGGGAGAAGATATTCACGGCATAACCTACACAGCCTCCAACAAGGTTTCTAAGGTAACAATTACACACGGGAAATGGGTGCGGCAAGTCCTTGAAAATGAAAGTATTTCGTTCGATGACGTAGATACCGAAGGAGTGACAACTCCACATAATGACGCACTGGTAATATCTTTACTTGTACATGATACTAATGTAAAACGAGTTTTGATTGATCCAGGGAGTTCTGTAAATATTATATTACTAAGGGTACTGCGGGAAATGCAAGCTGAAGACAAAATGTTACCCAAGGCGCACACCTTGTCAGGCTTCGACAATTCAAGTGTAGTAACAAAAGGTGAGGTAATACTAACAACTTTTGCTATGGGTGTTGTGAAGGAAACTAAATTTCAGGTAGTTGATATGGAAATGGCCTACAATATGATCATGGGAAGACCATGGATACACGATATGGATGCTGTCCCATCAACCCTACATCAGGTTATTAAATTCCATCACCATGGGGAATTTGCCAAATTCGTGGGGATCAGCAGATGGCTAGAAGTGTCAATGCTGTAACAAGTACGAGCGCCGTAAATAAAGCAAAATAGCAATTATAGGAAACAGTTGAAGGTAAAAAAGATCAAACTTCAACTGAACAAGAGAAGACAGATTTGGACTCAAGGCCTGACACAATTCAAGAACCTGAAGAAAATGAAAGCATCAAAACGACGATTGAAGAGCTTGAGGCAGTGATGTTATTTGATCAATGGCCTAAACGGAAGGTTTATATCGGGGCCAATTTAAGCACGAACATGCGAGGTATGATAATTGAATTTTTAAAAGCTAACTTAGATTGCTTTGCTTGGTCCCACGCTGATATGACAGGGATACCACTGAATGTGATGACTCACAAACTCAATGAGGACCCTTCTTTCACACCAATAAAGCAAAAGAAACGGAAGCAAGGTGCTTTCAAGAACCAAGTGATTCAGGATGAAGTCCAAAAATTATTAAAAATCGGATCAATTCGTGAGGTAAAATATCCTACTTGGTTAGATAACACGGTGGTTGTACCCAAGAAAAATGGTAAGTGGCGTGTTTGTGTGGATTATACCGATTTAATAAAGCCTGTCCAAAAGATTCCTTTCCCTTACCGCATATAGACCAACTAATTGATGCAACCGCAGGTCATGAACTTTTAAGTTTTTTAGATGCATACTCGGGGTATAATCAAATTAAAATAGATCCTGGTGATGAAGAAAAAACTTCTTTCATCACAGACAGGGGGACTTACTATTATAAAGTAATGCCCTTTGGTCTCAAAAATGCCGGGGCAACCTATCAAAGGTTGGTCACCAAAATGTTCCAAGAACATTTAGGGAAAACAATGGAGGTATATATAGACGATATGCTCGTCAAAACCCAGCAATCTCATGATCATATTTCTCATCTATCTGTTACTTTTGAAATTTTGCGAAAATTTAATATGAAACTCAACCCAGAAAAATGTGCATTTGGAGTTGCATCAGGTAAGTTTTTGGGTTTTCTTGTTTCTAATCGTGGTATTGAAGTGAATCCTTCTCATATCAAAGCAATAGAAGAAATCCCTGATATCCTTACTAATAAAAAGGAAGTACAAAGATTAACGGGAAGAATTGCAGCTTTGGGGAGATTTATTTCCAAATCCTCAGAAAGGTGTTTTAAGTTTTTCTCTGCACTTAAAAAGCAAGATCATTTTGAATGGAATGAAGATTGTCAACAAGCCCTTAGAAATTTGAAAGCTTATTTGTCAAAACCACCGTTGTTGGAAAAACCAAAAGTGGGGGAAAAACTTCTCATTTATCTGGCCGTATCTGAAGTCGCAGTGAGTGTTGTTTTAGTCCGCGAGGACCAAGGTAAACAATCTCCTATTTATTATGTAAATAAGTCCTTATTGGAAGCTGAAACACGATACCCACAGCTAGAAAAATTAGCATTAGCTTTGATCATGGCATCTAGAAAATTAAGACCTTATTTTCAATGTCATCCCATTGTTGTAGTTACTGCTTTTCCGCTTCGAAATATTTTGCATAAACACGAACTTTCAGGAAGATTAGCAAAATGGGCTATAGAACTAAGTGAATATGAAGTTATTTATCAACCCAGGACCGCTATAAAGTCTCAAGTACTAGCTGATTTCGTGGCTGATTTTAGCCAGGGGATGCATTTAGAAGCAGAAAAAGAATTACTAGTTTTTAATGGTGCGAACCCGGGGACTTGGGTTTTATTCACTGACGGTTCATTTAATGTAAAAGGGGCAGGCCTAGGAATAGTCCTCGTACCACCTGCGGGTGAGACCATTAGACAGGCTATAAAATGTCATTCTATAACTAATAATGAAGCAGAGTATGAGGCTGTAATTGCAGGTTTAGAATTGGAACGAGAACTCGGCATAACACAGATTATAATAAAGAGTGATTCTCAACTCGTGGTTAATCAAATGCAGGGGACTTATACAGCCAGAGAGTCACGAATGCAAGAATACCTCGCAAAGGTACGGGAGTTAATAAAGCAATTCCAAACTTGGAAAGTAGTACAGGTCCCAAGAGATGAGAATGTAGAGGCAGATGCTTTAGCAAATCTCACATCCGCAGCAGACGTGGCAAACAATACAGATGCTTCAGTCATACATCTATTTCATTCCGTTCATGAATCTGATAAAAACGAGGTAAATTTTAATCATCTAACATGGGATTGGAGAAACGAAATTGTTGCCTTTTTACAGCACGGTACCGTGCCTAATGACAAAGGAAAGGCTCACGCGCTTCGCAAAAAAACTGTACGATATTGTTTATATCAAGGAAATCTTTATCGAAAGATGTTTGGCGGACCACTAGCAAGGTGTCTCGGACCCTCTCAAACCGAATATGTCATGAGGGAAGTACACGAAGGACATTGTGGGAATCACACAGGAGGACGGTCACTGGTAAGAACATTAATTCGCACAGGATATTATTGGCCTAAGATGGAAGAAGAGGCAACTAGTTTCGTGTCCAAATGTGATAAATGTCAAAGGTACGGCAATAATATGCACAGACCAGCTGAGTTACTACATCATGTTATAGCCTCATGGCCCTTTATGAAATGGGGAATGGATATCGTAGGTCCCCTCCCACAAGCAAAAGGTCAGGTAAAATTTCTACTTGTACTTACAGATTATTTCACTAAATGGGTGGAAGCAGGGGCATTTAAACAGGTACAGGAGAAAGAAGTTAAAGACTTCATATGGCGAAATATAATATGCCGCTTTGGAGTACCAAAGGAGATCGTGTGTGACAATGGACCACAATCATTGGAGCTCAAATCACAGAATTTCTTCGAAGTTGGCAGATCAAAAGAATAACGTCTACGCCATATCATCCAGAAGGGAACGGACGTAGGAGCGATAGAAACTGGCAAAATAACGGAAGTCGTCAAAACTGGTGAAGAAATACTTACGGTTGGCAGAGGAATGGAGGAAATAGGAACAAATGAGGAAAGAGGAGCTTCATCAAAAACAGGGCCGAGCTCGCCACTCCCGAAACCACTATCAAAAAGATGCTGAATTGATTCATTATTATCTCTTGGTTCGGTGTCCTCGTCAGAATGAATCAAAACAGGCTCGGTGGTGGAGGTTCGAGCAGGAGTGTCTTCAATTTCATCATCAATGATTATTCGCCTCCTGACCCTTGGCCTAGTAATTAGGGAGGTACCCTCTTCTTCTTCTTCAGAACTTTCCTTTATAGCTTTCCTTTTTGGCAGCAAGGCTCGAGCCTTATCCAAATCAAGAGCAGCATTCGCAGACATGCGAATGGCCATAGCTACTTCAGTCGTCATTCCTCTAATGCCAAATCCTGATTAAAGGATGGATATACATGATCAAAGTTGAGGAAAAAATGCTTAACATGTAAAAAAACATATAAAAATGGGAATACCATGTGTCTTGACCTTCCAGCTATGTAAGGAAGAAATTGATTTCCAAGTTCTCTGCTCCCTAGAAGCAATCTTCAAAAGTGAGTCTACCCAACCAAGGAAGTTGGTAATAGGTTCCACATCTCCCATGGTTGCTACAAAAAACCAAGAAGAGACGAGGTTAAAAATAAAATTTCTTTTGAAATTCTCAAAAGTAGGTACGGTAAATAAAAAGTAACCTACGTTTAAAATTCCACTTCTTAGGGAAGGGAATATTTGTTTCGCCAATCAAGTCCACCGTACGAACTGCAACGTAACGGATATACCATCCACGATCTTTGTCATCTTCAGGATTCACCAGAATTTTTTTGCTCCTTGCAGTTAAGGTAAAAACCCCATGGCGTATTAAGTTAGGATGGTACAGATGAATGAGGTGAGAAAAGGTGAAATTGACATAAGCTTTGGAGGATAAGTATCTCAAACAAGCCACTGTTCTCCACACTAGTGGACCGATTTGGGCCAAACAAATTGTAAAGAAACGGCAAAAATCAAGAATAACTGGGTCAATTGGAGGATTAAAACCTAAAGTGAAGGGGTAAGTATAAACAGAAGAATACCCACTTCTAAAGGAGGAGATTCTTTGATTTGAGGAAGGAATTGACATTCGGAGACTATCCTTCCAGTTACAATCTTTTCTTATGGTGGGGATTGTAAGCTCGGTTACTATTGTGGGGTAAGTATCAGCTTTTTCTAAATTTGCAATTTGTTTTTGAAGAGACGTTTTGTCATTTTCAAAATACAAATCGCTGGGAACTATTTCATCAACTGAGGGTTCTTGAGAAGAATCAAGAATTTCCCTACTTTTAGAAGAGGGGACCTTTGGGATAGAACTCCTTGAAGAAGAACCAGAGGAGCCGCCTCGAGTAGATTCTAACCCTGTTCGAAGCCTACCTCCCCCGCCTCTTCTGTGTCTAACAGGGGCGTTGGGGAATTGATCTAGAATTGGAACTTTTTTATGGTTAGGGTTTGAAGAAGACATTGTTAAGAAGGAAGTGTATGCTGAAGATTTGTGAAGAAGACAAAGGAAGAAAACGTTATGTGTAAAATGGGAACCGTCAACCTTAGAAGTGTAATGATGGAAAGCCTATAATAAAGGCAACTATCACTTCGTAAATAGTGAGAATGAAGAAGTCTCGAAAAAGGGTGTGAATAGCGGACTCAATTAGAAAATGACACATGGGCAGAACATTAAATGGAAAAGACTACTGAGGCGTTAATACTGTCATAAGCATTAATTGTGGCAAAAATTCCTTTTTCATGAAGATCTACTTCCCAATTATTTAATTGATAAATAAATGGAAAGTGGGGGACTATCTGTATTGGGGGAAAACTGAGTTTATATTAAAGATGATGTGACATGACACGTGGATTAGTTAAATGGTCAAAACGCAACAATTGACTAAGAGGCACGAATGGAGACATCCACGGGAAGAAGAATTTAAATAGGCACGAGACGACGTATAGATACGAGTCTCGTACCAATTTAAATTATTTACAGCCAACGGATTAGAAGGCATTGAAGACAAAGATCTGATGACAGAAAGGAGTCCAAATTCATTATTAAATATTTGATACGTTACAAAATTGGTATTTAATAGGAATGATTGTATAACGGCTTATTTAATGTCATTTATTACTCATAATTATATCATTAAAGCTGAGGCTTCATTCCTTTACCTAGAATTATCTATAAAAGGAAGAAGTATCATCATTTGTAAGGACACAGAATACTATTGAGAATTCATTGAAATACACAACTATTTACTTTTTTACCATCATTCTCAAAAGTATTTTATTTTGTCTCTTGATTATCAGTAACCCGAATTTCTTTTTAGCTTTGACCAAAGACTCAGATTTTTGGTTAAACAGTTTGATAATAATATCTATGTATTGTGGGTTATGCAACTTATTATTTAATAGTTATTGTTCATCGATAACAACTTACAAATAACTATATTCATTAATATTCTTTTTAGTAATGAATTAGAGTATTCAATTAGTAGTTAATTTATTAAATAGCTTAGTGAAAGCACATACCTAAGTTGTGTTATGTGATTGTGATTTATTTCTCAAAACCATTTTCTAATTTATTTAATTTGTAACTTGGTTGGCTCTTAAAAGATATCAATAATGAAAACTACGGTAGTTCGAGAAAACAAAGATTGAATTACTATATTAAAAAATTATTTTTGTATTTATGTTTTAATAGAATAAATACAATTTTATTTTTATTACTATTTTATTATTACTACTATTGTTGTTGTTGCTGCTGCTCTTGTTGTGTTGTTGTTGTTGCTGTTCTTGTTGTTGCTGCTATTGCAACAGCTACAACACTACTATTGCTGTTGCTACTGTTGTTGCTATGCTACTACTACTAATTTTATTGCTACTGCTACTGCTGTTGCTGCTACTGCTAGCACTACTACTCCTATTCCTACTCCTACTGTTGTTGTTGTTGTTGTTGTTGTTGTTGCTCCTGCTGATGCTGCTACTACTAGGTGTCACACCCCAAACCTGGGGAGGCGTGGTTGGCACCCGGTGTCGTGCTGGCCCGAGCGAACCACTCTGTAACTCATTTATTTTTCTTCTTTAACTATCATGGGCCAAAATGGCCACAACTCATAATGTATAACTTATAAGTGGGCAAACATTGTATCAATGAACTATCGTTCTTAAAACAAGAGTATGTATGAGTTGTCAAGGCCTCTGACATACTGTACAAAATGAACCTCTATCTACAAAGCCTCTATGATTATTTGAGCAAATGGGACAGGGTACCGGCCTACCCATAAGTCTATAGGAAAATTCTTCTTACACTACAATCTTTCAATTAACCAACTACACATATAATTAATTCTAGCACTCAATTTGCTTAAATACTAATATACGTCATATACCTTACTATTATAATCACGTGGTATAGCACTAAGCCATAAATACGACGTATTACAGCTTGGGCCGCATTTCTTTCCAAAATGTCAAGCTTCGGCAATACTCAATTTCTTCGATTCGCTTACCCTCTAACCTTCATAACACTTACTTATCACTTGTTTGACATATCATAAATACTTATAACCTCAAAAATAGTCTTGTCCTTGAACTAATGTCAATTATCTTACGACAAATCCAATGTAGAAAAGTACGGGATGTAACATCCTTTTCCCCTTTAGAAACATTCGTCCTCGAATGTTAAAGCTTTGAGATTTACAAAATTTTCACCAGGGTCTCCTCTGTAAACTAAACTAAAACCCAAACTATATTTGAAGTCTCGACTATTCAAACCTTTTGTACCTGAGTATCTCGTATCTTCTTTACCTTTACCTTACTTACCTTTCAATATCGCATCGTATTTTCTACCAGTTTCATGACCTTTCTTCTACATAGGTGGAAATTATATCCACGCCTTAAAGTTTTACTGTGATACCTATACCCCTAGTTGATACAAAATCCGGTGGAAGCTTCATACTGACTTCTTATGACTCATCTCTATGGCACGATCTGGAAACAAAAGAAGGTTAACATTTTTTGAATGCATGTAGCCTCTCGATTATTAATGTGGCGCGCAACACACCCATAAGTGATACTCTACTAGGTACGGCTTTGTAGACTCCCTAGGACATGACCCACTCTAATACCACTTTTGTCACATCCCAAACCGGGGGAGGCGTGGTTGGCACCCGGTGTCGTGCTGACCCAAGCGAACCACTCTGTAACACATTTGTTTTTCTTCTTTAATTATTATGGGACAACATGGCCACAACTCATAATGTATAACTTTTAAGCGGGCAAACATTGTATAAATGAACCATCGTTCTCAAAATATGAATACATATGGGCTGTCAAGGCCTCTGATATATGTATAATATGAACCTCTGTCTACAAAGTCTCTAAGATTATTTGACATCAAATAGGACTGAGTACCGTCCTACCCATATGTCTGTAGAAAAACTCTGACACGATGACTTATAGACTCAATTGCACTCTGAATGAGGTGGAGTCTTACCCATCCTTCGCTAAATGCTAACCTCGTCTACTATGAGGGCTCGTCAAACTGATTATCTATACCTGTAGACATGAATGCAGCGTCCCCAACAAAAGTACGTCAGTACGAATAATGTACCGAGTATGTAAGGCATGTAAATCAGTATATATAAGGACGTGGAAGAAACATAGAGTAAAGGACTTAACCTGTAAGTCTGAATAACTCTGTGAATCATGAAATATTTATAATGGCATGTATATGCGTATGAATGTCGTATAATTCATAGGTCTATACGTACATAATATCATCAAGCCTCCGAAGACATCCCATCATATCATCTCAGCCACTGTGAACAAAATTATCATCGTATACCAGCTGATCAGGTGGTGATGCGTATATAACGCTGTAACCCTTTCCCATAGCCCATATACATATAATATACGTGTATATAATGCCATATGGTCATACGTAAATGCATATGAAAAAATGAATGCAAGCATAATGAAGTAAGTCAATACGATCTCTTAGAATGTCATGAGACCCATGAATAGACAATATGGTAGTAGGACATATGGGGAATCAAGAACGCAGGCAACCTTAGTACTTCTAAGAAGAGAATCATTTGTGAAACTAGTGTGCTTGATCATTTCGTTGTATCATGTGGATCATGCTAAAAGGAAAGAAGGCATAGCCTTAACATACCTTAATTGCTCATACTAGCTCGTAGAATGTCGTAGATGAAGAATCAAACTTGAATAAAGAATTATCCTCAAAGTGAGAATTTTGTTGTCAACGCTTCCTTATACCAAAGTACTTATTCTCAAGATCAAAGTATGAATTTTCCTAAATAAAAGTATGAACTCCTAGCTAAAAGTGTTGCTATATTTCGTTGATACAAAAGAAAAGATCGAGAAGGATATAAAGTTGCTTAGCATATATACACAAAATAAGAGAGAAGCGAGTTCTCAAATGATCCCACATGATTATGGACCATGGGGCCACCTAGCAAGCTAAGCTTCTTATCATTTCAAACATGCCACTTACTACCCATTATATGTTTAGTCACTTTGTTACTTTCCCTCATAGTGACATGTGGAGATGTTGTCCCCTCATCAATTATCCAAATATAGCTTTAATAATATATTGTGACATATATATCACTTTCTCCTCCTTACACGCGAAATCCTCCCCCATCCACTCTTCCTTTAATTGATGACACATGGTCATCTAATAAAATATACAATAACATATATAAGATGTAACCCCCTTTATATGCACCCAATTAAAGGTAAGAGTTCATATTCTGATAAGACCAAAAATACATGGAAGTAAGGCATACATAATAGTAATTACTATACCACTAACTTATTCCAAGTGTCCACCAATAGATCCTATAAAGGACATTAGTCATGAGTCCCCTTATCCTCATGATTCCAAGTGGATTCATATAAATGACACTTATCTATTTCTAACTAGTTCCATATTTCATAACCTTATGCCAACATGATAATTTGTACTAGCCACTTGATGCTCCTTAATATGTAGCCACGTGGACATCATTGTCACCTTATACTTATTCACAAATCCTTATCCTAAAGTACTACTAACATTAGAGACCCCCTTTCTATTCTAGACGTGTAATCCTCTAGGTGCACACCTAATGACTCTTCACCAAACATTACACGTGTAAACCATGCACTTTAAGTACTATGACTCATATATGTACACTTAGTGCCACTCTTGGTCATATTAATGCCATGTGGCAGCCCATTAAAGTTCCTTCTTTACACGTGTCATCCCTTGGTCAACCTTTCATTACACGAAGACACCACATATTTTTGTATGTATGGATATATAACACTTACTACTACTTGTTCACATCCCACATGATTTATGTCCACGTACCACTTATTCAATAGTCCTAATAAATTTCTAGTCTTACACTACAACCTTCCAATTAAATAATTACACATATAATTAATCCTAGCACTCAATTTGCTTAAATACTAATATACGACATATACCTTACTATCATGGTCATGTGGTATAGTACTAATCCATAAATACGACGTATTATCGCTTGGACCATATTTTCTTTCCAAAATATCAAACTTCGGCATTACTCAATTTCTTTGATACGCTTACCCTCTGGCCTTCATAACACTTACTTATCACTTGTTTGACATATCTTATATATATGTTATCCCCTCGTCAATTATCCAAATATAGCTTTAATAATATACTATGGCATATATATCACTTCCTCCTCCTTACACGTGGAATCCTCCCCTATCCACTCTTCCTTTAATTGATGACACATGGTCATCTAATAAAATATATAATAACATATATAAGATAATAACCCCCTTTATATGCACCCACTTAAAAGTAAGAGTTCATATTATAATAAGACCAAAAACACGTGGATGTATGGTATGCATAATATTAATTACTATACCACCAACTTATTCCAAGTGTTCACTCATAGATCCTATAAAGGACATTAGTCATGAGTCCCCCTTATCCTCATGATTCCAAGTGGATTCATATAAATGACACTTATCCATTTATAACTAGTTCCATATTTCATAACCTTATACCAACATGATAATTTGTACTATCACTTGATGCTCCTTAATATGTAGCCACGTGGACATCCTTGTCATCTTATACTTATCTACAAATCCTTATCCTAAAATATTACTAACATTAGAGACCCCCTTTCCATTCTACACGTGTAATCCTCTAAGTGCACACCTAATGACTCTTCACCAAACTTTGTGTAAACTATGCACATTAAGTGCTATGACTCATATATGTACACTTAGTGCCACCCTTGGTTAAATTAATGCCATGTGGCAACCCATTAAAGTTCATCTTTACATGTGTCATCCCTTAGTCAACCTTTCATTACATGAAGACACCACATATTTTTGCATGTATGGATATATAACACTTACTACCACTTGTCCACATCCCACATGGTTTATGTCCACGTACCATTTATTCAATAGTCGTAATAAATTTCTAGTCTTACACTACAACATTTCAATTAACCAACTATACATATAATTAATTCTAACGCTCAATTTGCTTAAATACTAATATATGTCATATACCTTACTATCATGATCATGTAGTATAACACTAATTCATAAATACGACGTATTATAGCTTGGATCGTATTTTCTTTCTAAAATGTCAAGCTTCGGCGATACTCAATTTCTTCGATTCGCTTACCCTCCAGCCTTCATAACACTTACTTTTCACTTATTTGACATATCATAAATACTTATAACCTCAAAAATAGTCTTGTCCTTAAACTAATGTCAATTTATCTTATGACAAATCCAATGTAGAAAAGTACGGGATATAACACTAGGGGTGGCATGTAGGCTAGTCCGGGCCATAAACGGACCAAGTGGGTCGGTCTAAACGGTTCCAGTCTCGGTCTTTAAATAAACGGGCCTACCGATCCCGGCCTAAACGGTTTTTTTGTAGGAACCGGCCTGGGACCGGGCCCACGACACATGATCTTGGGCTAAACAGGCCGGGCCCGCGAGCTAAGTCAGCTAAGTGGGCCCAACGGCTAAATATTAATTTTTTTAAAAAAGTTAAATAGAAATTAGAGACAAAAAGATGTTAAAAAAAATACTAAGGCAATGCCTTGTAAATTTATTATGAGTTGTGACCTAAATTTTTTAATTAAAATTTAACGACAAAAATATTGTAAAGAGATATTCAAAGCAATGCCTTATAATTTTATTATAACATTACAAAAATATGACAATATCATTCTTAATCTTCCTTCCCCCTATGGAATGAGCACAACAAGTGCTAATACCTCCATTGAGAAGACAAAGAAACTAATCAAGATGTGCCATAATACAAGTTACATAATACATACTAATTTTTGTTCATACAAGTTACATGGTATCTCTTACAAACTTCATAAATCCTTCAAGGTCCGGAGGAATTTTCGTTGGTGGTGGTGGAAAAGTAGATTGATATTGATTTTGTAAGAAAAATGAAAGATTGAGGAGGTATTTATAGTTGAAAATAGGGAAAAATTATAATTATAAAAAATTTGGAGTTAAAACAAAGTTTGGGGGGGGGGGAAGTTAAATGGCTATTTTATAATAGCCAACAACTATTTTTTAAATAGCCAAATGGCTACTTTTTTTGAAAAAAATTAACCGTTGGGCCCGCCAAGGGACAGGTTCGATCCTAGTCCCTTGGTGGGCCAAACGATTCCTGTCCTAACAGTTCAAGGGCAAGAACTGGCCTACGAGACCGGTCCAAGCCCATCTCTAGCGGTCCTATCGGTCCCGACCTACTTACCCCATTTGGCCCACTTGGCCCGCAGTCCCGGGCCGGTCCCGGTCTCGGACCGGTACACTTGCCACCTTTAGCTGCTACTGCTGCTACTATTACTACTGTTGTTGTTGTTGTTGTTGCTACTACTACTACTGCTACTGCTACTACTAGTACTAGTGCTATTGCTACTACTACTAGTACTACTGCTATTGCTGATACTACTAGTACTACTGCTTGCTATTGCTATTACTATTGCTACTCCTACTATTGCTGCTACTGCTGCTGCTACTACTAATTTTAAAGTTAATTTCAACATTTTATTTAACCTTCAAAATTTTATAATTTTAAAGTTTTGTATTTTTATGTTAATTTTATTAATTATATGGCAGGAACTCAAATAAGCGCCTATATCAAGTGTACCATGCGAGGTTCTTTAATTATGTTTCCAAATATTACATAATTTTAGGATTTCCTATATATTTCAAATATGAAAAAAATAGTATTCCCTCTGTTCCAGTTTATGTGAACATATTTCATTTTTGGTCCGATCAAAAAAGAATGACCCATTTCTAAATTTGAAAATAATTTAGTTTAAATTTTTAATTCTACCCTTAATGAGAAGCTTTTATAACCACACAAATACTTGGCCTCTTTTTGACTTGTTTAGGACCACAAATTCCAAAAGTCTTCATTTTTCTTAAACTCTATGTCCAATCAAACGTGTTCACATAAATTGGAACGGGGGGAGTAATTACAATTTTAGTTATTTTTATTTTTAATGTCCTAAATATTAGGAAAAATTATAAAATAATTATTTTGTCTGGTGTAAACTTTATCTTTAAAGGGTAAAAAAATGAATGACATTTTACTAAGTGCCTTTCACGTTTTTAATATAGTGTACCTAGATAGATAAGTGAATGACTCACCGAACGTTGTAAATTATAGACACTTTATTTGAAAATACGAGATTGTTTACATGTTGGACGACTTTCTAGTGGGTCTATAATAGAGGTTTAAGCAATTTGCTTGGAAAATTACTGAATTAATCCTTATATTTGTAACCGACTATCATAAGTTGTTTAATTTTTAAAACACATAAGGTGTAATCACAACTAAATCAGATTGTAGTGTACTTTACTCTATATTTAATTTAATTAATGTGATTAACGTTTCTTTTGCAATAGATTTTTCTTAGGACAATGTGAAAGGAAATCCGAATCTCTTCATGATGTAGATCAAAAATAGAATATATCTCTTTTTCCACATTGAAGTGGTTCTTCTTTATTCCTTATACTTTGTCTATTAGTGCTACTTGCCATATATTTCCATAGTACGCAAAAACCTTTTTTTATTTAATTTGCTTAAGGGTTTTTCATAATAAAATTGGGACAAATCTTTGACTACACCAAAAGTCGCGTTTGCGCCTTTTAAATTAACGCGGGGAATCTATTAAACCGGCGGAACTAAAATCCCTAAGTGAGGTGACTGGTGAGGCACACAAGATATTATACTCCTACCAAGTAGTAGTATTTATTGGGGGAGAATCTGAAGCGAGAAAAAATGGCGATGGCGGGTTTGTATCGGCGAGTTCTTCCGTCCCCTCCGGCTGTTGATTTCGCTTCTACTGAAGGAAAGGCAAGTTTTAGTGCTACTCTTCCTTTCTTCCCTTTGAACTGATGGTTGAAGACTAGGGTTTTAGCCGTCTTTGTTTGTTGTTCTGTTCTATTTTGTCACTGATGAATATGGATTATATCATAATGTTTTAACTCTTTGTTTACTAGCTGGTACCAATTTGTTAATTGGTTTGGACTTCAGAGGCGGATTCAGAATTTTAAATCTGTAGTTGTGCTTTAGTATTTTGCCACAATGGTTGCTAACTAGTATAAGTATATAGTTAATGAAATACGCGATATCTGCAATTCAAGCTGAACGTAATTGATTTAGTAGAGTCAGCAAGATCCAGGTGACCAAAGTGATCAGCAGCTTGATCTGCTACTCAGCCTTAGGGATTGGCCTATATGATACATGTTAGATAATTGTTTATCGTAAATTGACCAATTCGCTGTTTATCGTAATTGTTTGTCCAGACCCCATAGTGAGAACTGTGGCCATGGCAGACTTAAAAGAAAATGTGATAAAAGGAAATCAGGAATCTGTTCTGTTTTACGTGAACTTGTAAATTTCGCTGTTCTTAAGGGTTTGTAGCTATTTTTGTGCTTTCCACATGAAGCATCTGACTTTCATTTTGTACTGATTTTTATGTGTTTTTTTGGAGCTGCAGCAACTTTTCTTGGAGGCCATCCAGAATGGAACAATGGAAGGATTTTTCAAGTTGATCTCTTATTTTCAGACACAGTCTGAACCGGCCTATTGTGGTTTGGCTAGCCTTTCCATGGTCTTGAATGCCCTTGCTATTGATCCAGGAAGAAAATGGAAAGGTAATTCTACTATCATCAAGTGAATTTGTGTTCTAATCCTTCCCGACTATATCGATGATTTTGATCTTCACTTTTTCATGGCCTTGCCTTCTGAATTGTTAATAAGGTCTTGGTCTCTTTATATGTTTATTTTCTTGTTGAAGGTCGTAACATCTTTATTTTCCAATAATTTTGCCTATCCCTACCTGCCCATCTTAGTTATAGATGTGGCACGGAGATGTGTAGTTCACTTTGTTTTTTATTATTGCGATATCTATGTGATAGGGACATTAGTTGATGCCTTGTCCCTGAGCTTTGTAAGTTGATCTGATGCCTTGTGATGCATTGACATGAGTATGATATCATCTGTTCTCAACATGAATCCTAGCCACTGTTGTTGCTGGGCACGTTCCAAAGATCTTGTTAGATAGTTATGCATAAATATGTCCTAGTCCCATATGTAGTGGGAGTAGAATATGTCCTAGTCCTATATGTAGTAGAAGTAGAATATGGCCTAGTCCTATATGTAGTAGGAGTAGAATATGTATTATATATAGGGCTCATTGTATCATCATTAATAAATAGATCAATAATAAGATTTTTCTCCGGTGCATTCTCACATGGTATCGGAGTTTTAGTGAGAAAATTATCGTTGTGCGTCATTCAAGCGACATCCAGGAAGAAAGATCTCATCGCCGTGCAATTTTCCGGCAACTTCGTCTTGTTCCCAGGGCTCATCACTATTACAGTAGTACTATGCATGTACTAGTACCACCATCAGATTCGAAACCCTTGTGCGACCAGACCCCATAAATTCCAGTCCTATCGGAATAAAAAAGTCAGTCATCGTGCGTCTTTCTAGTTGACGACTCAAGATTGATTTGCGTTATCTCCTCATCGGTAAGTGTTGTGCGAAAACCAACACTATCATCTTGTTCGAAAATGTCAGGCGACAAAACTCCTGTTAATAGCTGCGGCAGAAAGTCCCTCACACGTCGCCAGAACTAGGGTTCCGGCGAGCTACAATAACTTTCCCTGCGCGTGTGAGCCATTCTGGTCACTTTTTGACAAAACTTCTTCAGGACAACTTACTCGTCTAGTGATTCCGAGCCTACCCATATTAATTACATCAAATTCTGACAACTTTTATTTTTTCCGATATATACCGTGCACTTTTTCCGGCGTGAACAACAATTTCCAGAAACGTTTCTGTTTACTGGTGGTGTTTTAGAACCTTTTTGTAGTGTGAAATTTGGCTTAGTCTCATTATTTTCAAATTTTTCCGGCGACTTTTCGGCCAACTTCTGTTTATCAGCAACCACTTGGTTTTGTTGCTCAGGGGAAGTCTAGTGGCCTTGTATGTCGAATAATCAGCGCGCAGATATTTTCACCATGTCTTTCACTGGTCCTCGTATTAGTTACATACGTAACAAGCTCGGTACATATGATTTATATGCGAATATGTCCTAGTCTCATATGTAGTAGGAGTAGAGTATGTCCTAGTCCTATATGTAGTTGGAGTAGAATATGGAATTATATGTAGGGCTCATTGTATCATTGTTAATAAATAGATCAATAATAAGATTTTTCTCCAGTGCATTCTCACAGATCTAAACAGCTATATGTGCAACTTAATATTTTTTCTTACCTTATTTATTGAAGGTGTTTAGTCTCTGGATAAATGTCCATCAAAGTTCCCATTGTAGTGCAGTTTTGCAAACTTAAATTATAGCAAGTTAACTGTGACTCCAGGAAAGCACCTGAACCAAAATGGTAGGCTTTAACGGAATAGCCCCGACAATATAATTCTGAGTAGTCCTTTTGAGTTAATCTTCGTGTCTGTATTTTGTTTCCATTTACATTTAATAGAAAAGGGTCATGCGTCTAGGAGTTGTTGCTCTGAGTTGCCTTGTGCATATTATTTGTTGATATCCATTTGTCCAAAATTCATGGCCACATGAGATCATTTTTATTGTCAGTTTCTGTTTCCAATTTACTTGAACTAGAAACATCTTAGATAAGATTTTGTTTCAATGGTTACCTTCCAAAGTATGGTTGCCAAGACCCAAATTGAGCATCTCTTTCTGAGGAGGTGTAATAAAGGTCTATGCACAAATTGCAAGGTTATATCGAGTGAGAACCTTGCGACCCAGCATAGGCTCTTGGTGATAGACCTAGACATTGTGATGAAGAGGAAGAAGAGGGTTGTATGGGGTCGATGGAAGATCAGGTGGTGAGTATTGACTAAGGATAAAGCTCAAGTGTTGCAGGAGAAGCTGTTGGCTATGGGCGTGGAGGAATAGTGGGGACGTAAGTGGTATGTGGATGATGATGGCGAACTGCATTAGGGAGGCTGCGAGAATGGCGTTAAGGGTCTCGAAGGGTTACTCTGGTGGCCACAGAGGGGATTGGTTGTGGAATGAAGAGGTTCAAAGGAAAGTGGAAGCCAAGAAAGTGACATATTTGAAACTAGTGGAGAACACAAACGAGGAACAGAAGAGGACTAACAGAGAAGGGTATAAAAAGGCTAAAGAGGCGAAGTTAGCGGTCACGAAGGCTAAGACTGTAGGTTTGGTCGTAGGTATGAACAACTAGGGGACAAATACGGGGACACATAGTTGTTCCGGCTGGCTAAGGTGAGGGAAAGGAAGACTCGTGATCTGAACCAAGTGAGGTTCATCAAAGACGAGGAAGGCAGAGTTTTAATGGGAGAGGCATAGATCAAGCAGAGATGGCAGGCCTATTTCCGTAAACTCCTAAATGCAAAAGGGGACAGGAATATTGTGTTGGGTGATTTGGAGCACTCCGTGAGTTGTCGTGCTTTTAGGTATTGTAGGTGCATCAAGATTGAGGTCGCGGGGGTTGTGCGTAAGATGAGCAGGGGCCCCGATGAGATCCCGGTAGATTTTTGGACGTATACGGGTAGGGCAGGCTTGGATTGACTAATTGGGCTGTTTAACGTCAATTTTAGGACGAAGAAGATGCCCGAAGAATAAAGGTGTAGTACGATGATTCCGTTGTACAAAAACAAAGGGGATATTCAAAATTGTAACTATAGAGGTATCAAGTTGCTCAGTCACGTTATGAAAGTTTGGGAGAGGGTGGTGGAAGAGAGAACAAGGAGGACTGTGTCTATATCCGAGAATCAATTCGGTTTCATCCCGGGTCGTTCGACTACAGAAGCCATTCATATTGTTAGGAGGTTGGTGGAACAATACATGGAAAGGAAGAAGGATTTGCATATGGTGTTTATTAACCTAGAGAAAGCATACGACAAGGTCCTTAGGGAGGTTCTTTGGAGGTGTTTGTAGGCTAAAGGTGTTCCGGTAGCATACACTAGGGTGATTAAGGATACGTATGATGGAGTTAAGACTCAGGCGAGGACAAGGGAAGGAGACTCAGACCATTTTTTCGGTTAGGATGGGGTTACTCCAAGGATCTGCATTCACCCCGTTTTTGTTTGCATTGTCGATGGACGCACTGATGCATCATATTCAAGGGGAAGTGTCATGGTGTATGTTATTCGCTGATGATATGGTACTAATTGATGAGATGCGAGACGGTGTCAACGAGAAGTTGGAAGTTTGGAGACAGACCCTACAGTCTAAAGGTTTCAAGTTGAGCAAGATTAAGATGGAATACTTGAAGTGCAAGTTCAGCGACGTACGTGGACGTGGACGTGAGGCTTGACGCACAGGCCATCCCCAAGAGAGGAAGTTTCAAGTATCTTGGTTCAGTTATACAAAGGAATGAGGAGATTGACAAGGATGTCACACACTGTATAGGGGCGAGGTGGATGAAATGGAGGTTAGCATCTGGCTTCTCGTGTGACAAGAATGTGCTGCCAAAATTTAAAGGTAAGTTCTACAAAACGGTTGTTAGATCGATTATGTTGTATAGGGCTAAGTGCTGGGTAGCAAGAACTCTCATATCCAGAAGATGAACGTGGCTAAAATGAGGATGTTGAGATGGAGGACAAGATACGAGAAACGAGGCTTAGATGGTTCGGGCATATGAAAAGGAGAAGTCTAGATGCCCCAGTTAGGAGGTGTGAACGGTTGGTTTTGGCGGGTATGAGAAGAGGTAGAGCACGATAAGAAGTATTGAGGAGAGGTGATCAGGCAAGACATGACGCTACTTCAGCTTATTGAGGACATGACCCTTGATAGGAGGGTGTGGAGGTCGAGAATTAGGGTAGAAGGGTAGTAGGTAGTTGGGTGTTTTTCTGATCCTTAGCGGGTTGTTTAGGGCTAGCCTGTTAGTATCTTGTTGTTTTTCTTTGATTGCTAGTATTATGGTTGTTTTCTTATTATCTTCCACTTCGGTTTTCTAGTATCTTGTCGTCGTTACTATTTGTTGCTATTGCTATCGACACTACTGCTAGTGCTATTGCTTTCTTCCATCTATATTGTTGTTATCATTTTTTGGCTATTGTTGTTCATATTTGATTGTTTTCTATTCATCCTCTTGGGCCGAGGGTCTTTTGAAACAACCTCTCTATCTCCCAAGGTTCGGGATAAGGTTTGGGTACACACTACCTTCCTCAGACCCCACTTATGACATTTCACTGGGATTGTTGTTGTTGTTCACATCTTAAAAACTTGAAAACCTTCATTTTCTACCAATTAACTTATATGCTAGGGTCATAGCTTTGTCACCAATTTCTACTGATATTAAATAGTCAATTTGGAAAAGAAAGGACCTTGGTGAGGACAGCTTTAACGTTCTTAGCTTTCATCACCTGAAACTTGTACGTTTTACTCTTTCAAACTTGGTTGTTCATATTCTTTTCATAGTCTGCTTGCGTCAATGAGCTTGGAGTTTATATATAGCGTGGTACAAAGTCACCACCTTTATCTTATCAGCTTCAACAAACTTTCAGGGCCTTGGAGATGGTTCGATGAATCTATGTTGGACTGTTGTGAGCCTTTGGAGAAGGTTAAAGCTAAAGGGATCTCCTTTGGGAAAGTTGTATGTTTGGCTCACTGTGCAGGAGCGAAGGTGGAAGCTTTTCGCTCTAATCATAGTACTATTGATGACTTCCGTAGACAAGTCATGGCCTGCACCACTAGTGATAATTGTCATCTGATCTCATCATATCATAGAGGCCTTTTTAAACAGGTAAATGTGAACATAGCTTCTCTATGCCAATGCTTATGATTGTGAAGAAGTATATTGCTGTATCGGGAGTTTGACCACACAGAATTTTTATTTGGTAATATTGCTAATTGTTTATTTATGAAGGTATATTGTACACCTTCCTGACTTATCCTGAAGGTTGGAACATCTCTTCTGAATCTTATGGCAGACAGGTTCGGGCCACTTTTCACCTATTGGTGGTTATCACGCGGGAAAGGATATGGCACTGATTCTAGATGTTGCGAGGTTTAAATATCCCCCTCACTGGGTTCCCCTCCCTCTCCTTTGGGAAGCCATGAATACAATTGATGAAGCTACAGGATTACATAGGGGGTACGCACTTCCACTTAGCTGTACTATGATATGATATTGATTTTCATAATGGCAATGAGCTGTTGCCTATTAGCATGCTCTTCCCCTCGAACAGATAATGGCTAAGCATTTAGCTTAAGGAATATAAATATGTAGAAGAAGTTTTACTATGTGTTTTGGTCTTCATCTTATAGTAAAGACTAAAATTGGAAATCAAATGCTGAACTCTTTCGGCACTGCTTCTGGTCTTTTTCAAACACAACTGTTTGTTCTCTTCATTTGTTTACTCTTCCTATTCTCCTTCTGCTCAAATTTAGCGGTCCGTCTAGATCCATGCCATCTCACACTTGACGTTTTTTTTATCATTCTGCAGCATGGATTTCAGTGACTTATGTGCAAAAACATAATTTTCAGGTTTATGCTAATTTCTAAGCTTCACAGAGCTCCTGCATTGCTATATACCCTGGTAAGGTTTAAGTAGCTGCTGTTATGTTATCTGCTTTAAATATAAACTCCTTCACAAGCAACTTCTATTGCTGCATGCTAGACCCTTTGCTAGTTGATCCTTTTCAGTACACCACCTAGGTCGGATAGTTGTTAACCACTTCTTTACCTACCTTTCACATGCTATAACATAATGATAACATCTTTGTCAAATGCTTGGGAATTGTTGTTTTATTGCCAGGTGATTAGCTTGGATTTTCGCTTCAAAACTACGACGTCGTTGCAATATTTATGGAGTTTAACAATGTTGGCCTTTAGAACTATTTAACATGTAATTTGTTATGTGAATTTTCTAATATAAAGAGGGAGGAATGTACTGTATTGAGTTATTCCTGGATTTTCTCCTTTCTGCGACTTAGTCATTTATTTTGAATGGTGAACTTTTACAGAGCTGTAAACATGAGAGTTGGGTCACTATCTCAAAGCATTTGATGGATGATCTTCCTGTCCTGTTAAGCTCTGAGAATGTGAAGGGCATAAAAGATGTTCTCTCTACTGTTCTTTCAAATCTACCTTCAAATTTTGTTGAATTCATAACGTGGATAGCAGAAGTTCGAAGGCAAGAGGAGAATGGTCAAAATTTGAGTGACGAGGAGAAAGGAAGGCTAGCTATCAAGGTAAGGTATCTGAAGAAATTTAGTAAGAAGAAACAAAAAAAGAAGGAAGACTCCTAGAAATGGTCATATATATTTGGTTGGGTAACCATTGCAGGATAGGTGATTATTTATGAGTTCAGTAACCACTCTTACCTTACTTTGCAGGAAGAGGTATTGAAACAAGTGCAGGACACTCCTCTTTATAAGCATGTCACAAGCATTTTATTTTCAGAAAATTCTATCTGCCAGTCAAAAGCAGCATCAGACAGCAGTTTGGCTAATGTTGCTGCTAGCATTTGCTGCCAAGGAGCAGGTCTTTTTGCAGGAAGATCTGGTTCATCAGATAGGTTTTGCTGTCTCCAAACATGTGTTAGATGCTACAGAGCTACCGGGGACAATTCTGCTACTGTTGTGTCTGGGACAGTTGTAAATGGGAATGGGGAGCAGGGTGTTGATGTTCTGGTCCCTACATCTCAAGCAAAGACTAGCTGTTGTCCTTCAGGGCAAGATGGTTGCTCGCCAATGCACCCTGCAAGCAACGATGTGCTGACAGCACTATTGCTGGCGTTACCTCCACATACATGGTCTCGAATAAAAGATACGAAGGTCTTGCAGGAAATAGAGAACCTTGTCTCAGCAGAGAACCTGCCTCCTTTGCTGCAAGAAGAGGTATCATTGTACATTTTGTCTCTTCTCACATTTGCTTTCTTTTTTTCAAATTCCTCTTAGTTGTTTGTGTTGGAATCCCAGAAGAGGAGGGTTGCAGTAGGTTAAGTGCCAGTAGAAAGCTAAGCAATTTTATGATTAATCTAACAATATTAAAATATTGGAAAGAAAGGAGTCCAAGTGGAGTTAAATGGATGTCGAGGATTTATATAGCGACCCCAACTAGCTTAGGATTGAGGCTTTTGTTTTTGTTGTCATTTTGTATTGGGAAATTCACATCAGCACTTAGAATGGCCTTCATAACAGTATCGGAGCTTTCTACCTCCTTTCTAATTGGTAGTTCTTATTATGGCCCAATAGAAGATTTTTCCTGCCTAAGATTAAGTATCTATTTCACGGCACTGCATATTTTATGAAAAATAGTCTAATCTTCTTGAAGCAGGTTATCATTTCGTTACAGGCTTAACTGATTTTTCATTTCTAGTCAAACTGAAGGAGCATATAACTAATAATCTCATGCATAATGAGACCTAAGGCGCATGACGTCTTCTGCATGTTATTCAGCCGTTTTATGAGTGTCTCTCATGTTATGCGTCTTTGACCAATTGACTTAGTTCAACGGCAAGAGATGAAATTCAGAGATGTGTACTGGGTTGATGAACTAGTAGATACGCTCTGAGCACGCATTTTGTTCTAATGACTATTTTGATCTTTCACTTGGTTAACCATTAAACATGTTGTAATATACTTCTGAATATCCTTTTGGGCGACTGCAGATTTTGCACCTGCGAGGACAGTTCCTCCTCCTCAAGAAATGCAAGGATAACAAGGTAGAAGAAGATTTAGCTGCACCTCCCTTCTAGCTTTGCTTTCCTAGGTTATTACAAATACATTGTTCTAATGTGAGATTCCAACATTGTACTTTCTCATGACTTAAAATTCACAAAGCGCCGAAGCATCTTAAGCGGCAAAATGCAGTTGTCCTACTTCCTTTCATTTTTATAGGTTTAGTAAATCAAGAACCAAAAGGCGTCTCATGGAGCTCGAAATCTCTCTGTGGAGATTCATTTGGTTTTCAGAGATCAAGCGGCTCTTTAAAGAGAAGGCATGCAATGTCATGAAGGAGTGCTGATCTATCCAGGAAAGTTGAGTTCACTGGGTTAGCTGGGTGGGTTCAGATTTACATTTGACTTGCCGAGGACTTCATTTTATGTGCCATTTCTTCTACTTATGGTATTATTCTGAAAAGGGCTGAAGGAATAAATATGTTGACGTCCTCATCTCTTTGGAACAGTACATCATTAGTTACAGTTCATTTTATTATTCTTCTATGTAAATTTAGCATTACTCCCCATGTATGTTGGAAATAAAGAACTAGGAGGGTGAAGTTCCCTTTTGACTGGGGATACACGGTCAAAGTCGCATATTTATGTACTAGTTGTTGAAAAGCCAATATCTCTACAGGGAGGTAAGGAAAGGGATCATTCCCTCACGTGTTAGAGACTTTCTGTAAGTCTAGAAATTAAACTTGCCAGTAATTGTATTCCTAAATCTGCTCCGGCCCATCTAGAAAACAAGAGGTCGGTTGGTTTGAAGACAAGTTATAAATGGATTAATATACAAAGATTAGTAATATAGAGATTAATAATACGGGGATTAATAGTACATGAATTATTATTTTTTTGGGTGTTTGGTTCATTGCATTAAAATTGAGTATATAAAGTATCATCTAATTTATATGTTTACTTTTTAAACTAAAAAAATAATAAATTTGCAATTATACATGCCCTTGGATATTTGGTCTTCATGGGCTTCTAGAAAAAAGACAAAAGTGTAGTTTTTTTGTAAAAGTAGCACGGACTAGCCAGTTTTCGGACTGATCATTTAAAAAAAGACAGCGTTTGCAAAGTCATTGAAAATTAGTCATTATTTTGCTGCAACACGGAAAGTTCTAGCATAATATACTGGAGATCGGTGCACCTATGTATGAACTTCCAGCATATTATGCTGGAACTCCAACACACGGAAAAATACTCAAGTATAATATACTGGAACTCCAGTAGGGCCGTCAATATGGGCTTGGCCCGTTGGGTCAGCCTAGCCCAGCCCGTGATTTAGTAGGGCTCGGCTAGAATTTTTGGAGCCCGTTTAAAAACGGGGCTTTTAAGCTTGACCCGAGTAAGTCCATGGCCCGTGAGGCTTGACTGAGGCTAGGCCGGGCTGGCCCATGGGCCTAATAAAATATTTATTTAAAATATATAAAAAATAAAAAAAGTATACTACCTTTAGAGATGGAAAGTCAGAATTGGGTCTTTACTAAGATGAACCAAAACTTGATCTTGAGAAATTTCAAGAGATGATGTTGTCATGTAATGGGAGGACCATTCTAGAAAATATCCCGATCCTTCAATGATGGTGCGTGATGTACTTAGCATTCTTATTGCCATTGTACCATCATAATCAACATTTATCATTGGTGGCGTGTTCTTACAAAGTACAGAAGTTGCATTTATTATGAAAATGTCCAAACACTTGTTACTACTTGAAATTGGCTGCACAGGTTTTTCCGAACTCAAACTGGTAATATTTTTTTATGTGAATTTAAATATTATTAATTTTTAAAATTTAATTATTTTTAATATATAACTAATTAATATTGCATATGAATTGTAGATGAAAGTGAAGATGTTAAGACAATCTTGTCACAAGCGGATTCAAATGTATTTGATGAAAGATGATGTGTTGGATATCTCATAAGCATCATGAACGTTCTCTTGAATAGTATGTTTTAAGTTTTGACTTTTAGTGAATGAAATATAGTCATGTCTTTTACTTTTTTAGTATTTATTGTGATATATTGGAACAATATAAAAAGTTATTAAGTTTTGCGAATTTTTTTCAATAAGATATTTTTTAACTTTTAAATAATTATCTTTTTTTAAATCAGAACTTAAAGAAAAAATATAAAATTATATTTTTAAAAATGATGGGCCGGCCCGTGGTGGCCCGCGGACCACATAAGGTTGGGGTGGGCTGACCATTATAAGGCCCATCAAAATGGTGGGCTAGCTCAGCCCAGCCCGTCAATTGCTAAAGTCCACGTGGGCTGGGCTAGCCCGACCCGACCCATATTGACAACTCTAAACTCCAGTATAATATACTGGAGTTCCAGTATATTATACTTGATTTTTTCGAATTTTAAACAGTGTTTTCGTTCAGATTTATCTTTACTTGAAAATTGGCTAAATTTCGATTACTTTTGAAATTGTGGCTATTTTTGAATGACCACCTATAAACCTGGCTATTTTTGAATTTCTCCCTTCTTCTTTTTTTTTTTTTTCCTTTGTTACTTTATCCATGTATAGGTTAAACATGGATTTGTTATTTCTTGTCGGTGCTGGGATAAGATAATACACCAATTGGTATATAAAATAATACATGGATTAATTATCCTAGATTTGAAATCATAACCAAAAAATGTATTAACTCTATTTAAAATACCATGATTCTTATACAACATATTAAACTACTGTACAAACGGAAGTTACCCAACTCTAGAAGAACGAAATTGTGTTTGGAATAAGTAATAAATGAATTTTTGATTACATCTATTACATAAATGTTTATGTGCGTGTTCTAAAAAATTAATAAGAGAGAAAAACAATTGATAAAATTGTGATCGAGAATGTAACTACTGTATTAAGCTGAAAAACCATTGACATTTTCTCTATAATTGTGAATCTTCTTTCTTTTCATATACAATTGTCAACTTTTGAGAAACTTTATGTGTCTTTTCTACTCATTGATTTTAGAATCTTCTTTTCTAAAATGCTGATTTAATTTACACATTTTATAGTTAGTTGTGGTGGGATGAAATAATAAAATTAATTATTTAAAAATTATAGTGACAAATTTAAATTTTTATAACCCAGTAAATTAGACTTGTAAAGTTATATAAACTAATGATATTGGTGGAATGGTGTCAAACATCATGATACCTGTCAAAATGTAAAGATTTGTTATATAAAATGGGAAGGAAGAAATACTATTTTGAAAGGGGAGAGTCATAAAAAATCATTACTTTTGTCTTCTTGGGAGGATTTTGCCTTTTTTCCTTCTTTCAAAAGATTATAATACGGCCTTGTAACCTGCATCATGTAAATTCCAAACGTGACATATATAGCCAATAGATGGTACTAATAACTACCAAGACGGCAAGACGTGAGACGTAGCAGTCTGAATATGCACTTTTTGTTCTAGAAATGACAGCAATATTGAGTGAAGGGAATGCAAATTCCAAATGTTAATTTTACAAAAGCGATATGTGGAGTTTCGTTTTTTTAGTTTCCCACCCGGTGTTTGGTATCCACATTGGAGCATGACTATATCCGGATTCGCTCCGCGTAGGGCCCCGTTCGGGGGGAAGCACTCCCTACCAAGGATTTTTCCACACCTAGGGCTCGAACTCGAGACCTCTGGTTAAGAAAAGAGTAATCCAATACACTGCACCACATCCTTTGGTGGTGTGGAGTTTCGTTTAACACTGAACATCATTAGTTTTAGGATAGAACACAACAGACAGATTTGTCCTCTTTACTGCTTATTAGATTTAGACCAGAGGGGTTGCTCTGATGGTAAGCAATCTCCACTTTCAACCAAGAGGTTGTGAGTTCGAGTCTCCCCAAGAGCAAGGTGGGAAGTTCTTGGAGGGAAGGATGCTGGGGTCTATTTGGAAACAACCTCTTTATCCTAGGGTAGGAGTAAGGTGTACGTATACATTACCCTTCCCAGACCCCACTAAGTGGGATTATACTGGGTTGTTGTTGTTACTGTGTATTAGATTCAGCACAGTTGTAACATCAGAGCTAGTTATTGTTAACCGATATTGTGCCCAATCTTATATTGTCCACCAACATGTGGGAAGTATCGAATTCCACATATGATGTGGATTACTCTTTTTTTAATTGAATAACTCACTATATTATTTACGAATTCAAATATTTGTTTGACATTGAGAAATAAAGTAAGGGGTCGACTGAAATCTTTAGCCGGCTCCAAGGTGAAACCGCTCTCAATCGCCATAAACATAAATGTTTGATTCCTTTATCGAATTGAATTAATAGTCGATTGAATGAGACTTGATTTCCAAGTTAATTTGTTGTACTTGAGTAGTTGAATCCAATAACCCAAAAGATGATCAAACTCGCATCCTAAAAGCTCATCGCTTTAATACTTTTATTTTGTATACATAGCTACATATGTTAGAATCGAAAGAAGCAGATATCATACGGAAAGCTGGTAAAGCAACCTTTAAATGATAACAAATCAGACAACAAAAGAGAAATATATCAAAAGAGACACAAATATTTAACGTGATTCGGATAATTGGCATACATCCACAGGCGGAAATGAGCAATTCACTATATAAAAGAGAGTGCAAAATATCAAGAGAACAACCACACAAACAGGCAAACACAAGTGGCACACTAACACTTGTCCCGAAATTCTCTCCCTAAATAACCTATCCCATATACATACATACATACATACATACATACATACATACATACATACATACATACATACATACATATATATATATATATATATATATATATATATATATATATATATATATATATATATATATATATATATATATATGGCTATACCTTTGGATACTACTGAATGAGAAAGAATGATCATCAATTTATAAAAGTCAAAACTACATTTTCCTCCAAAGAAAGGGACTAACCAAATATGGGAGATTTATAATTTTTTTCTAAGAAAAGAAAACTTAATTATGGTACATATGTTATCTTCTCCTTCAAAAGATAGAAAAATCAAATATGGTAAGAAAATCGATACAAACACCAAACAGTATAGGTACTGTTACGCGGCACCTTCTTGAGATTCCTTGGAAGGGCAATGTAAGGCTAAGCAACTGATGTCAGTACAATTACTATCCGCCAACTGAGATCCCCTCCATACACAAGATGAGATTGTCAGTGCCGTACGGAAAAATCAATGTCAAGAGAAATTGAGAGAACAGAAATGAGAATTGAGAATGAAAGAAAACTTGATTGCATTAATGAAATCTATTACATAAAAGCAACACAGTACCAGTACAGAGAATTGTTTACTTGCTAGAAAGTTTGATTGCTTGATCCCCGCTAATAGTGCCTTAAAAAAGTTACAAGACTAGACTTAACTAATCTAGAGAAACATAATGGAAGTACATGAAATAAAGCTACTCTATTACAATTAAAAGGACTTAGTTTTCTACAAGGTAGAAACAAGTCTGTTGTCAGCAACATTGTCTTTGGCATCATGGTCTGTACGCGCGACATTGTCTGCGCGTGGGCGCTGTTGGCATCTGCCTGCAGTTGGTCGCTGGCGAGGGATTTTGGTGGGGCGACAGAGGCACATGTGCGCTTGTCACTTGGCGCAGCCAAGACCACGGGGCCGTTCGTGGCGCTAGGCGTTGGGAGGCTTGCTAGGACGCCACAGGGCGCGCCCAAAGGGTCATGAGGCATGGATGGAAAGCCGCCCATGATATTCTCACCCATCTGAGTTGGCGACGTCCTCGGTGCCTTACTTGCAAAATAATCATCAATTAGGCTCTTGTAGACTTTGAGGTTTGTTCTCCTCCCCCAAGTATTCAATAACACAAGCTCTCAGCATGTCCTCTAATATCTGAATTGTCTGCTCTGATTATCTATCGGTCTAAGGATAAAATGTTATGCTGAGCTCTACACGGGTCCCCAACTCACTCTGTACAGCTCTCCAGAAATGCAAAATAAACTGAGGGCCCCTATCTGATATGATGAAAATAGGCACGCCGTGCAATCGGACTATCTCCCGAATATAAATCTGGGCCAACCTCTCTGAAGTATAGGTAGTCGTAACTGGAATGAAGTGTGCCGACTTGGTCAATCTATCGACAATGACCCAAACTGCATCAAACTTTCGTAAAGTCCGTGGCAACCCAACTACGAAGTCCATGGTTATGCGCTCCCATTTCCACTCAGGTATAGTCATCTGCTGAAGCAGACCACCTGGCCTCTAGTGATCATACTTGACCTGCTGGCAATTTAGGCATCTAGCTACATACTCCACTATGTCTTTCTTTATTCGCCGCCACCAATGATGCTGTCTCAGGTCACGATATATCTTCGTAGCACCTGGATGAATAAAATACCGTGAATTGTGTGCCTCATCTAGAATCCTCTCCCTCAACCCGTAGACATTGGGAACACATAAGCGACCCTAGAGTCGCAGAACGCCATCCTTACCAATAGAAACCTCCTTGGCACTACCCTGTAGTACCGTGTATCTGAGACCTACCAAGTGCAGATCATCAAATTGCCGAGCCTTTATCTGCCCCAATAGTGAGGACTGGGCAGTAACACATGCAAGAACTCGGCTGGGTTCAGAAATATCCAACCTCAGAAGTCTGATATCCAAGGACTGAATGTCCAAAGCTAGTGGCCTCTCCTCTGCTGAAATGAATGACTAGCTACCCATACTCTCTGCCTTCCTCCTTAAGGCATCCGCGACCACATTTGCCTTGCCCGGATGATAAAGAATGGTGATGTCATAGTCCTTTAGTAACTCAAACCATCTACGCTGCCTCAAATTGAGATCCCTCTACTTGAACAAATGCTGTAAGATGTGATGATCAGCGTAAACCTTACATGACACCCCATACAAATAATGCTTCCATATCTTAAGAGCATGAACAATCGTTGCTCACTCTAAATCGTGCACATGGTAATTCATCTCATGAATCTTCAACTGACGCGAAGCATATGCAATAACTCGCCCCTCCTGCATCAATGCACAACCCAAATCAACGCATGAAGCGTCGTAATACACAGTATGTATCCCTGAATCGGAGGGCAACACTAGAACCGATGCTATAGTTAAAACTGTCTTGAGCTTCTGAAAGCTCACCTCACAATCATCGGACCAACAGAAAAGAGCACCCTTCTGGGTCAATCTAGTCAAAGGTGCTGCAGTGGATGAAAAGCCCTGCACAAACCGGCGATAATAACCTGCTAGTCCCAGGAAACTCTTGATCTCAGTCACCGAAGTGGGACATGGCCAACTCTGAACTGCCTCAATCTTCTTGGGATCCACCTTAATACCCTCTACTGACACAACATGCCCCAAAAATGCCACAGACTCCAGCCAAAACTCATATTTGGAGAACTTAGTATATAGTTTTTGTTCTCTCAATATCTGAAGTACCACTCTCAAATGCTACTCGTGCTCCCCCAGGCTGCGTGAGTAAATCAAAATGTCATCAATGAAGACGATAACAAAAGAATCAATATAAGGCCTGAACACCCGGTTCATCAAATCCATAAACGCTGCTGGGGCATTAGTCAAGCTGAAGGACATCACTAGAAACTTATAATGGTCATATCTAGTACGGAAGGCAGTCTTCGGAACATCTAAGTCCTGAGTTTTTAACTGATGTTACCCCGATTTCAAGTCGATCTTAGAAAATACCCTAACACCCTGCAACTGGTCAAACAAATCATCGATACGCAACAACGGGTACTTGTTCTTGATGGTAACTTTGTTCAATTGGCGGTAATCAATGCACATCCGCATAGTCCCATCCTTCTTCTTCTTCTTCTTCTTCTTCTTCACAAATAATACTGGTGCACCCCAAGGTGATATACTACGTCTCACAAACCCCTTTGCTAACAAATCCTCAAGTTGTTCCTTCAACTCTTTCAACTTTTTCTGAGCCATACGGTACAGTGGGATAAATATAGGCTCGGTACCTAGAGCCAAATTAATAGAAAAATTAATGTCACGATCCGGTGGAATGCCTGGAAGGTCAGAAGGAAACACATCGACAAACTCCCGGACTACTGGCACTAAATCAATTCTCGGAGACTCTTCGGTGGTGTCCCGAACATATGCTAGATACGCCAAACACCCCTTCTCAACTAGATGTCGAGCTTTCAAAAAAGAGATAACACGACTAGATGAACTAACGGAGGAACCCTTCCACTCCAATCTCGGCAACTCTGGCATCGCTAAAGTAACAGTCTTGGCATGAAAATTAAGGATGGCATGATATGGAGATAACCAATCCATGCATAAGATGGCCTCAAAGTCAATCATATCAAGTAACAGAAGGTCCACTGCAGCCTCATAACCACATAATATAACCACACAGGACTGGTAGATCCGATCCACAACCACAGAATCGCCCATAGGGGTGGACACATGAACATGAATGCCCAAAGGCTCAGGAGAAATAACCAGGAAACGAGCAAACAAAGATGACATATATGAATAGGTAGACCCTGGATAAAATAATACCGAAGCATACGTACCGCAGAAAGAAATAATACATGTGATCACGGCATCTGAGGCCACTGCATCTAGTCTGGCCGAAAAAGTATAGAATCTAGCTAGAGCGCCAGATGGCTAGCCTCCGCCTGGCTGAACAATAGCTGGATAACCTCCATCTCTAGGACGACCCCGCTAGCCTATTCTCCATCTCTGGGTGGTCGGGCGGCTAGTGCTGCAATCATGGGTTGATGACCTTACTGTACTGCCTTGCCCCGAAATCTGGGGAGGACCTCTTTATGTGACATGGATCTCCACACTGGTAACAACCTCTCGGTACCATAGACTGCTGACCCGATGCCTGACCCTGATGGCCTGAATACCCATTAGAAGAACCCTGAATGACTGGTGGGCAGTACGAACTCTCTGGCATGGCACTGAAATAGGTACTAGAAAACCTTGATGAACCGGTGGGCAGTAAGAACTCTCTGGCATAACGCTGAATTAGGGTTGCACTGGAGCACCCCGAGGAGGTGGTGGTGGTGTCAAAAATTTTCGAAGGAAGTTGTTACCCATAACCAAAGGATCAAGAATATATGATTTTTACTTCATTCCATAACGAATTTCGTGATTAAATCTTATTTTTATCAAAAACCTACGTTTTACGCTAATCCCATGATTTTCACTAATCTTTACATGTTAATCTACCCAAAATCCAAGTATTTAACTTACATATAGTAGGAATTACTTACCTCCAAAAGCTTGGTGAAAAACCCTTCTCAAGAAGCTCAAAAATCACCCAACAATGGAGTGAAATGAGCCAAAAATGTCTAAGGACCGTATTAAATGAAGGCTAATGCCTTTAGTGATTTCCGTGCATGCGGTCTTGGAGCATCTACGGACAATGGTCCACTTCTGCGGAATTCCACTAGGCCGGCTAGGGCCACTTCTGCGGAAGGCCAACTGCTTTTGCGGAGAAAGGGCCGCAACTGCGATTTCTGAGCTGCCCACCCTTGGCTGCATCTACGAGTCAAGGCCCGCACCTGCGAGCTTGTATCTGCAGCTGACCAACCACTGGTGCGGTTATGACAGAAGTTGGGCATTCAGTTTTTGCTAAATTTTTCCAACTTAGTCCGAGCCTCGTCCAATTGACGCTCGGGGACCCCGGAGCCCCTCCTGAAGACACCCACAAGTTTGAAATGATAAAACAGACTCGGTCAAACCCTCTGAACACCCGAATCAACATTAAAACTAGGAATCACACCCTAAAACCAATTGATTCAAACTTATGAACTTCAAGTTCTTCAATTTACCTCCAATGTGCCGAAACAAACTTATACTACTCGGATTGACAACAAATATTTCGTGCAAGTCTTAAATGACATTACGGAACTATTCCCGATCTCGGAATCCCAATTGGACCTCGATATCAAAACCCGCTCTAAAACAAATTTAAAGAACTTCTAAAAACCTTCAAGAACCAACTTTCACTATTGTGCGCTAAAAGGCTCCCCGGTCATCCAAAACCCAATCCAAACATACGCCCAAGTCCGAAATTATCATACGAACCTAGTGGAACCATGAAATCTTGATTCCGAGGTCATTTGCTAAAAATGTTGACCGAAATCAAATTTAGCCTTTCACGCCAACCTTAAGGAACCAAGTCTTCTGATTTTAACCCAATCTTTTTCAAATCCCGAACTAACCATCCCCACAAGTCATAAATCAGTAAAAGTAAGTATGAGAAGTCTTATTTAGGGGATCGGGGTTCTAGAACGCAAAACGACAAGTCAGGTCGTTACATTCTCCACCTCTTAAACAAACGTTCGTCCTAGAATGGGTTTAGATTCATACCTGAAGTGCTAAATAAGTGTGGATATCTTCTCAGCATGTCCTCCTCGAACTCCCAAGTCGCCTCTTTGACTAGCTGGCCCCTCTACTGAACCTTTACCGTAGAAATCCTCTTAGATGTCAACCGGCGATCCTGTCTATCAACAACGGCAACTGGCTCTTCCTCATGACCCAAGCTCTCATCTAGCTGGATAGTACTGAAGTCTAACACATGAGACAAGTCAGTGTGATACCTCCGGAGCATAGACACGTCAACGGGGAGGCGACTAAAGCAATTGCTTTAGGCCCCCTAAAGTTGAAGGCCCCAAAATTGGTTATTTTTATATATTATTTACATATTATAAATTTATTAATAAAGAAATTATATTTTATACTTTATTTTGTGAAATGTGATAGAGGTTATTCAGATAAATAACTGAATTTTATAAAAAAAAATGCAATATATGAAAATGAATACCTTAATGATGACTTTGACAATTAAAGAAATAAAATATCTTTTGGAGATAATTATTTCTTATAAAGAGTAAATAAACACATTTTTTACTTCAAAATGAACTAGAATTATTTCAAATGTATGAAATTAATTTGATATCTACTTAGTGGTCCAAAATTTAGATTATTACATTATGAGAATTTATAAAAAATACTATCTTAATCGTCAATATATGTTTCTTATAAAATATAATATAAGCCTTAGTGAGGTTGAGTTATCAAGTATCTCCAATAATGGGAACTAGCAGGTAACCAAGTGAATGATCAAGATACATACAAACGAATCCGTATGCAAATCGTTACAAAATTAAAACAAGAAATTAAATTTAATGTCTCTTATTAAGATTTGGCTTTAGGGCACATCTTTTGTTGAGCCGCCTCTGCCTCCGGAGCATAGGCACGTTAAAAATTGGGTGAACCCCCTATAGGCTGGGAGGTAAGGCAAGCTCATAAGCAACCTCCCCAACTCGCCCCAACACCTTTAATGGGCCTATAAACCTGGGGCTCAACTTTCCCTTCTTCCTGAATCTCATAATACCCTTCACCAGTAAGACTTTCAAGAGAACCTTCTCGCCGACCATGAATGATACATCACGCGCCTTCTAATCTGCATAACTCTTTTGTCTGGACTGTGCTGTGCGAAGTCTCTACTGAATAAACTATACCTTTTTCCAATGCATCTTTTACCAAGTCAGTATCATACAATGTAGCCTCACCAGGCTCAAACCACCCGATAGGAGAACGACATCGTCGACCATATAAAGCCTCAAATGGAGCCATCTCGATGCTGGACTGATAACTATTATTGTAAGAAAACTCGACCGTCCCATTGAAAACCTCCAAAGTCAATCACACAAGCTCTCAACATGTCCTCTAATATCTTAACTGTCCGTTCCAATTGCCCGTCTGTGTGAGGATGAAATGCTGTGTTGAGCTCTACACGGGTCCCTAACTCACTCTGTACAGCTCTGTAGAAATGCGAAGTGAATTGAGGGCCCCTATCTTATATGATGGAAACAGGCATACCGTGCAACCGGACTATCTTCAGAATATAAATCTGGGACAACACTCTAAAGTATTGGTAGTCGTAACTGGAATGAAGTATGTCGACTTGGTCAACCTGTCGACAATGACCCAAACTACATCAAACTTCCGTAAAGTCCGTTACAACCCAACTACGAAGTCCATGGTGATGCGCTCCCATTTCTACTCAGGTATAGTCATCTGTTGAAGTAGACCACCTGGCCTCTAATACTCATACTTGACCTGCTGGCAATTTAGGCATCTTGCTACATACTCCACTATATCTTTCTTCATTCGCCGCCACCAATAATGTTGTCTCAGGTTACGATACATCTTCGTAGCACCTGGATGAATAGAATACCGTGAACTGCGTACCTCCTCTAGACTCCTTTCCCTCAACCCGTCGACATTGGGAACACATAGGTGACCCTGGAGTCGCAGAACACCATCCTCACCAATAGAAACCTCCTTGGCATTACCCTGTAGTAACGTCTCTCTAAGAGCTTCCAAGTGCGGATCATCAAATTGCCAAGCCTTGATCTACCTTGAATGTCCAAAGCTAGTGGCCTCTCATCTGCTGAAACGAATGCCAAGCTACCCATACTCTCTGCCTTACTACTTAAGGCATCCGCGACCACATTTGCCTTGCCTGGATAATAAAGAATGGTGATGCCATAGTCCTTCAGTAACTCAAGCCATCTACGCTGCCTCAAATTGAGATCCCTCTGCTTGAACAAATGCTTTAAGCACCGATAGTCACTGTAAACCTCACATGACACCCCATACAGATAATGCCTCCATATCTTAAGAGCATGAACAATCACTACCACCTCTAAATCGTGCACAGGGTAATTCTTCTCATGATTCTTCAACTGACGCAAAACATATCCAATAACCCACCCTTTCTGCATCAATATACAACCTAAACTAACGCGTGAAGTGTCGCAATACACAGTATACATCCCCGAACCTAAGGGCCACACTAGAACCGGTGTTGTAGTCAAAGCTGTCTTGAGCTTCTAAAAGCTCGCCTCACAATCATCGGACCAACGGAAAGAAGCACCCTTCTGCGTTAATATAGTCAAAGGCACTGTAATGGATGATAAGCCCTGCATAAACCACCAATAATAACATGCTAATCCCAGGAAACTCCTGATCTCAGTCACCGAAGTGGGACGTGGCCAACTCTGAACTGCCTCAATCTTCTTGGGATCCACATTAATACCCTCTCCTGACACAACATGCCCCAAGAATGCCATAGACTCCAGCCAAAACTCACACTTGGAGATCTTAACATATAGTTTCTGTTCTTTCAATGTCTGAAACACTACTATCAAATTCTTCTCGTGCTCCCCCAGGCTACGTGAGTAAATCAAGATCTCATCAATGAAGACGATAACAAAAGAATCAATATAAGGCCTGAATACCCAGTTTATCAAATCCATAAATGCCGCTAGGCATTAGTCAAGCCGAAAGACATCACTAGAAACTCATAATAGCCATATCTAGTAATGAAGGCAGTCTTCGGAACATCTGAGTCCTGAATCTTCAACTAATGGTACCCCAATCTCAAGTCGATCTTAGAAAACACCCTAGAACCCTACAACTGGTCAAATAAATCATCGATACGTGACAACAGGTACTTGTTCTTGATGGTAACATTATTCAACTAGAGATAATCAATCCACATCCACATAGTCCCATCCTTCTTCTTTACAAATAATACTGGTGCACCCCAAGGTGATACACTGAGTCTCACAAACCCCTTTGCTAACGACTCTTCAAGATGCTCCTTCAACTCCTTCAAATCTTTCGAAGCCACACAGTACGGTGGGATAGATATAGGCTGGGTACCTAGATCTAAATCAATACAGAAATATATGTCACGATCTAGCGACATACCTAGAAGGTTAGAAGGAAACACATCCTCAAACTCCCGCACTACTGGCACTAAATCAATCGTCGGAGACTCTGCGGTGGTGTCCCAAACATATGCTAAATATGCCAACACCCCTTATCAACCAGATATCGAGCCTTTAGAAAAGAGATAACCCGACTAGATGAACTACGGAGGAACCTTTCCACTCCAATCTCGCCAACTCTGGCATTGCTAAAGTAACAGTCTTGGCATGACAATCAAGGATGGTGTGATATGGAGATAACCAATACATGCCCAAGATGACCTCAAAGTCGATCATATCAACTAACAAAAGGTCCACTCTAGTCTCGTAACCACAAAATATAACCACACAGGATCGGTAGATCCAATCCACAACCACATAATCGCTCACAGGAGTGGATACATAAATAGGAGTACCCAAGGACTCACGAGGGATATCCAGGAAATGAGCAAACAGAGATGACATGAATGAATATGTAGACCCTGGATTAAATAATACCGAAGCATCCCTACCGCAGATAGAAATAATACATGTGATCACGTCATCTGAGGCCAATGCATCTGGTCTGGCTGGAAAAGCATAGAATCTAGCTGGAGCGTCGGATGGCTGGCCTCCGCCTGACTGAACAATAGCTGGCTGACCTTCACCTCTAGGATGACCCCTGCCAGCCTGTCCCCCACCACTGGGTGGTCGGGCAGCTGGTGCTGCGATCATGGGCTGATTACCCTACTGTACTGCCTTGCCCCGAAGCCTGGGGAAAGTCCTCTTTATGTGACCCATATCTCCACGCTCATAACAACCTCTCGGTACCATAGATTGCTGACTTGATTCCTGACCTTGATGGCTTGAATACCCACTAGAAGAACCATGAATGGCTGGTGGGCGGTACCAACTATATAGCACGTCACGGTAATAGGCACCGGAAGAACCCTGATGAACTGGTGAGCGGTAAGAACTCTCTGGCATATGGCTGAAATAGGGTCGTGCTGGAGCACCCCGAGGAGGAGGTGGTGGTGCTGGATATGTAGGCCTACTGGGCTGATGTAATGACCCGATCGGTCGTTTCATGAGTTACAGTTTTGTTTCCCCCATTTCTTCTTCTTTATGTATTGTTCAGTTGTATTTTATCGTATCGTATTGGTTGGTTCAGGTTCAGAATGGTCGTGGAATGGAATGAGACACTTAGTCTCTTATTTAGAATCTTTAGTTAAAAAAGTCAACCAGAAGTTGACTTGTGGGTAAATGATCTCGGAATTGGTTTTTATGGTTCAGATAGCTTTATTAGGTGATTTGAGACTTAGGAGTGGCTTCAGAATGTTATTTGGAGGTTCGTGGTAGATTTAAGCTTGAATTGGCAAAATTGGAAATTTGGTATTTTTCGGTTGGTAGCGGAAATCTCGATATCGGAGTCGGAATGGAATTTCGAAAATTGGAGTAGGTCCGTTGTGTTACTTTTGACGTGTGTGCAAAATTTCAGGTCATTCGGATGAGGTTTGATAAGTTTTGGCATCGTTTGCAGAATTCGGAAGTTTGGAAATCCTTAGGCTTGAATCCGAGGATGATTTGGTGTTTCGATATTATTTTGATGGTTTAGAAGGTTGGTATAGGTTTGAATGATGATATGTGACTTGTTGGTATGTTTGATTGAGATCCCGAGGGCCTCGGGATGGATTTGAGTGGTTGATGGGAATTTTGGCTTTGAGTTATTGCTGCAGATTTTGCTACTTCTGTCATTTCCGCACCTGCAGATTGGGGACCGCAGGTGTGAGGTCGCAGATGCGGTATGAAGATCGCAGGTGCATGTTTTGGTCATTAGGATAAGAACCGCAAATGCGATTATTTGGACGCATCTGCGGCACTGCAGGTGCGGTGACTGGGCGCAGATGCGGTCCTGGTCCTTCAAGTGATTTTTCCCAGGTGCGCACTTGGGACCGTAGGTGCGAGTCCGCAGGTGCAGAATCCCTGGGGCAGAAAGTATAAATTGACCCCTTCGCGAATTTTGGTCATTCTTTACAATTTCAACTCGAATGTTGGAGCTTTTGGAGAGTTTTGAAGAGGGATTCAAGGGGAAACTCGTTGAGGTAATGTTTATGAACCTAAAACTTGATTCTATGGTGATTTTCAGTTGATTAAGCATGAAATTTGTGGGATTTAAGGTTGAAAAATAGGGAATTAGGACTTGGAACTTGAGAGTTTAAATTGGGCAATTGAGGGGTCAAACGAAGTTGGATTTTGGTAGATTTGGTATGAATCGACTCGTGAGGGGATAAGGATTCTAGTGTTGTGACTTTTATCAGATTATGAGATGTGGGTCCGGGGGTCGGGTTTGCCAATTTCGGGACTTTTGATTTAATTTGATAATTTTCGCATGGGCTTTGTTCCTTTAGCATGTATTGATGATATGATTCTGATTTTGGATAGATTTGGGGCGATTTGAGGCCGAGTCGAGCGGCAAGGGCATCGCGGAGTAGATTTTCGTCCAGTTGAGGCAAGTAACAATTGTAAATCTAGATATGAGGGTATGAAATCCCAAAATTTCGTACTATTTTGATAAATGAGGTGACGCACATGCTAGGTGACGGGCGTGTGGGCGTGCACCAGTTGGGATTGTGACTTGGTCCGTCCCGTGGCAACTGTAGAGTTGCATATTTTTATAAACTCTATATGATATCTATGTGTTTTAGACATGATTTTGTTAACTTGGGCTGAACGCCATGTTTGGGGCATTGTGTCGTACTATTTAGACCCCTAGGGGTATTTTTACTATTATCCTCACATTGATTTGATAGAAAGCATTATCCTCAGTCATGGTTTATACCTGTTTATTGTTTAATCTTGTTCATCACTCGATTTTAAAATATGAATTTTTTTTGGGCTGAGTTCCCTGAATTTGTACTAAAATGCCGGAGTGACATGTGAGGTTAATGAGTGAGTGAGAACATGCTATATATGTAGTTAAAGTAGTACAACGAAGCGTGTTATATATATATATATATATATATATATATATATATATATATATATATATATATATATATATATATATATATATATATATATATATATACACACACACACCGCAGCGATATAACGCTTGGGCTGTAGGAGCCCCTCCAGAGTCTGCACACCCCCAGTGAGCGCAGTCGACTATATATTTGTGGATCGGGCTGCATGCCGCAACTGTTATTATAAGTGTGAGCACGTGATTTTTCCTTCACGAAAACTACTCCAAAAGAAAGCAAAAAATAAAACAAATTTCATCTGTGTACAATTTTGAGAATTTGCGTGACATTTTGGTAAGTATTTTGTCCGTAAATGTTTACCCTTGTGGCGATTAATTAAAAAATACAAAAAATACATGTTGCATGCACATTTAAGATTTATTTGTACTTTTTGAAATTAATTAAGCCATTTTTTATTTTAAAAAAGAAAGAAAATCACAGAAAATATGTATTTGTTGCGTTTCGTCATTTATGTGTGCCGTTGTGCAATTTTATTTTTTAAATGTTTGACCTTGTGCGTTAATTATTGTTAAGGTTTAACTGACATTTTGTAGGCTAATTTTGGGTTTATAGATTATTTTTAGAATTTTATTGACTGTTAATTAAAAGTAGAAAAAGAAAAACAAAAGAATTGGAAAAAATGAAAACTCGGAATGGGGCCAAAAATTCGAATAGAAATCAGGCCCAATCGATATTTAGGCCCAGTCCAAATGCTTTGTGCCCAGTCCATGACCCAGCCTCTCAGACGAAAGAAACGACGCCGTTTTAGGCAAGATGATCTAAGTCGTTCACCTACATGGATCCAACGGTCCCTGGCTTCCCTCGTGACCCGACCCACTTCCTTCGTAAACCGACCCCCCCATTCAACCAAACGTCACCGTATGGATAAGCCCCCTTAATCCTGGCCATCGATCTTGATTGATCCAGCGGCCAGGATTACACCTTTCACCCCATATATAAGCCAACCTGTCACCCCATGCCCCAAACAGACCCCTCCCTTTCACGCACTGTTCACTCTTCGTCCCAGAACCCTCCCCTCTCAAACCCTAGCCGCCTTAGTTTTCCCGCACCATAAACCCGCCCACCCAAACTGCGATGGCCACCAAAACAACACCCCTGATACACCCAACCACCCTGAACACAAATCCACCAACCGTTCACCTCGAATCACCCTGCAACTTCTCGAATCTTCAATCGAAGATTTGAGCAACAAGCAGATCTACACCCACCAACCCCAAACTCACACCACAACACCTCCTGACCTCCCTCACCCCCTGAATGACCTTGGTTCCATTCGAATCTGACCAGAACGGAACGAATCCCAAATCAGAACACCAAGAGCCCTAGAACTCAGATTTATGGGTGTCCGTCCAAATCAACAAAGGATCGGGGTCTAATAGACTTTAACCGAGGTGTTCTCAAGTGAGAACACTTCGATCAAAGTCCATTCGACCCCAAAATGGTCGAGTATGAGTCCGAGTTTGAGTTAATTTTAACTTCAAGTCCCCGAGGTAATTTTTCCCTTTTTCTTTTGTTCTCCTATAGATTCTACCTGTTTTTCATGTTCAGTTTGTTTTGGTTCCGATTTTCTGTCAATACTGTGAACCCTGAGATAGTGTTAAGTTTGTTTTGATGTTTTATTGGATTATCTGTTGTATATTATAGTTTGTATAGTCCTTTAAACAAGTGTCGTCAATTAATGTGTTTGAAATTAGATGAAAACATGACAGTAGTTTTTTAACACCCTCCATGTATGCTTGCTAGGACAATAGCTCATCTAAATCTGTATGTTAGCATATAATGAACCTTTGAAATATGTTCAGTTTTGTCTGTGAATTAGGCTACTCGTTCAGGCAGTAACCTCAGGATTTTCATAAAAAAAAAGGAGAAAAAGAAAAGGCTTGTTCAGTATTCATCGCTGCTTCAAGCTTAGCCAATGGGCTATTGTCTTGCATTGTTTGGCTATGAGTTGGGCAGGATTGGTTCCCAATATGACCAACTCATACCATTTTGATTGACACCCTTGTTGATGGTGTTTGAATCCTTGTTTGAACTTAGGCTGAGAATTGAGTATAGCTGTAAGGCCAACCTGAAAATCAGTATTGAGTTTAAGTTGATACAGTCGTTTCAGTGATTAGCTAAATTCAGAAGGGTTTATATACTAACTGTCAAGAGTTAGGGTAATACAGTAATATGCAAGGGTTAAGGGGTAAATTTTGGGAGTTTAGTAGCATGTTAACAGGCTGTAAAGCTGAGGACTGCCTAGGGGTTATTTTTTTTAACTTAGTTTAATTGTCAGTGGGGTACATAACATAAGGGCATGGGTTTATTTGAATACTATAACCCCTCCCATGATTCTTGATTAAAACAAATAGGACAAGCATGGGGAACAAGATAGTGGGGATCAATAAAAGACATTTAAGCATTGGGGGTTAAGGGGTATGGCCAGAAAAGCTAAAGGGATAAAGGCAGCCTGGTAGCTGGCCATTTCTGGCCTATAAATAGGCTGATTTTTAGAGTTAAAAGGGCTGGTCTTCCAACTTTTAGAGGGGAGTTTATTTTGAGAGCATAGGCTGGTTCTTCTGATCCTAAGAGACCAGTGGGAAAAATCAGAAATTAAGGGGTTAGGAAATCAGAAATCAGAGGCTGGATATTTAAGGGTTGAGAGTTAAAAGAGTGCTATTTTTTTCTAAATATAACAAGCAGAAGTCACTGTGTCTCTGCACTTGTTCACTTTCTCTGCTTTGGTCCGGTTTGTTTGGGCGCACTGTGGGTTTTCAGTTAGTTTCCTTGGGTTCTTTACTTGCCAGAAACTGTTTCCGTTAAGTGTTTTGGTTCTCTGTTTGGACTGAAAGTCCACTGGTTTGTTGCTGTGGGGTTTTCTGAAATTTCTGTTGGGCTTTCACTTAAGTGGCTATTGAATTTTGGTCTATTGTTGGGCTGTCCCTGTGGCTGCTGTTGCTGTGTTGTTGTATACTGTTTCTGCTGATCATCCTCCTTCTTCTTTTGCTTTCCTATAACAGGTACACAACTGATAAACTATCAATGTAAGCTGAAATTTGAGGCATGAATACAAAGAAAGTTGGAAGATGTTGAAGTTCCTTTGAATTAGTTTTAGAAATGTATTGAAAGAATAGGTTGCCTGCATGATAGTTTATTTTCCCTAACATAGCCATATAATTAGTTATGATGTAACTGAACCTTTATGCGTAACATTTAGTTGAAAGACATTGTGTGTTGTTTATAAGTGAAAGTGATTAATGTTGTAGTAGCCATGTCCTATTAGTTCCTTACTGTTTTATCAAGAAGCATGTAGGTACCCAATAGTTCTTTCTTCAAAACAAATGATTTATTCTAAGTTTGTTAAGAATATGGTTTGATTAAGGTAAACAGTACATCGCATTTCAGTTTTTTTTCTTTGTTTGTTTATAAATGTTAAACACCTATCAAATGAGTTGAATAGGCCCAAATTGGAATAAGAGTGGCCCAGGCCGAATTCAACTTCATTAGGCCTGGGCCCCCTAACTGCCAAACGGAATACCGTCCCTCTTTCAATAAGTCACGTTTGAAACTTAACTATAATGACTCATAAGTATGTAAATACAGTAGGGCCTTTCATTTTATTATAGACAAACAAAGATAGGAAATCATAGTTCGCTTTTAGGTTTGCCTTTAAATAAAAGGAGATGAGCCTCGTCCAAATAAAACGCATAAATTGCGGGGCCCTCGTTAGATGTTTATATTAAATAATTAGATTCTGGGACGGGCCGTTTAGCAAATTTCACGGCCCTTCCTCAAAAAATAATAACGCACTAGTTCTTTAGGATGCGTCTTAATTAACCTTATTTTCTTAAACTCGGGTGTGCATTTCATGCGACTCAAATACAAATCCTAAAACATTGGATAAAATATGATCCGGATTGCGGGTGCATTTTATGTGGCACAATCCAAAGTCATGTTTTAAATGATGTTCACATTCCTTCAAGAAATTTAATAAAAGCAGTAAAGAGTTAAAATCTGCACATAAATTCATATTTGTATAAAGTCAGATAAGTAAGCCGAATATGACAGTTGAGCGACTGTGCTAGAACCACGGAACTCGGGAATGCCTAACACCTTCTCCCGGGTTAACAGAATTCCTTATCCGGATTTCTGGCTCGCAGACTGTAAAACAGAGTCATTCTTTTCCAAGATTCGGGATTAAATCGGTGACTTGGGACACCCTAAATCTCCCAAGTGGCGACTCTGAAATAAATAATAAAATCCCGTTTCGATTGTCCTTTAATTGGAAAAACTCCTTCACCCCTCGCGGGGGGCGGAAAAAGGAGGTGTGAAAATAAGGTACCTATTGAGCATGAGTGCTAAGTGCAAGCGCTGATTGATGAGAGCTGAGTCACGAGTGACTAAGAGGCTTGTCCGAGGGGCTATATATATGAGTGATACTTTGCCCGAGGGGCTTGTTTTATGAAATTACTATTTTCACTCTTCTTTTATATTGAGCCTCTATTAAAAATGTTGAACAAATATTTTAAACAACTTTCATTAAAACTGGAGTTTTACGAGATGTTCGGAATTTAATTACTGATTTGACTTTGTTATTTCCACTGAGATTTTTATGTTATGAGATGTATATGATTTTAAATGCTCGTCACTACACTCAGCCTTTATTTATAATTGTTACTCACTGAGTTGGCGTACTCACATTACTCTCTGCACTTTGTGTGTAGATCTAGGTGCTAGGGCATCCGAGTGAGAGCTGATCTTTTCTTTCAGAGCATTTTCAGAGTTAGCAAGATAGCTGCACGACGTCCGCAGCCCTGCCTTTATCCTTCCTATCTTTTAGTATTTGTATTTATCATACTCATCTTGTATTGAGTAGACAGTATCATGTTGTATTTTAGTGGATCATGACTAGTGACACCGGCATCGGGCAATGTTTGATATTTTGCATATTTATCTGCTTGTTTTTAAATGTGTAAATAAAAGATTTGTGATAATATCTAATTAGTAAATGAATTAAGAAAAAGACCTATTTATGTTATAAATGTCGAATCGGCTAGCCTAGTATTGCGATAGGCGCCTTCACGGCCGGGGTGGTTTGGGGTCGTGACATTTGACCCCTCCCAAACTGACCTCTGCCTCTAGCTGGGACACCTTTAAACACTCCAAAGAATCGGGTCCTCTTATCCTGCTGCATCTGCTCTCTACCCCTCTGGCGATAGCCCTCAATCCTCTGAGTAATCTCCACCACTAGCTGATAATCAGTCCCCATCTTACCCTCTCGGGCCATGCTAGCCCGAATACCGGGGTGCAACCCTCCAACAAATCTCTTCACTCTCTCTGCGTCCGTAGGAACTATCATAAGTGCATGACAAGACAACTCAAAAAATCTCGCCACATAATCAGTCATGGACAACTGACCCTGCTCGAGCTGCTCAAGCTGACACCATAACTTTTCCCTCTGAGAGGGTGGAATATACCTGTCCAATAGAAGCCGTGTAAACTGATCCCAAGTCATGGGAGGAGAACCTACTGGTCTACCAATAAGGTAAGACTGCCACCATCTACGGGCCCTGCCCTCTAATTGGAAGGCGGTGAAATCTACTCTATGGGACTCCAATATCCTCATGTTTTACAGTATGTCCCTGCACCGATCAATAAAGTCCTGGGGTTCCTCATGCCACTCACCCCAGAAGATGAAAGGGTGTAGCCTAGTCCATCTGTCTAGTAGCTTCTGTGGATCACCGTCCGCAGCCGGTCTAGGCTCAGGTACTTCTGTGACAACTGGCTGGGCCCCGCCCGCGGGTAATGTACCCGGAGTCTGATATACAGCAGCTGCGTGCCCAAGAGCCTGAGCAGTAGCGGTCATTGCTCCCCCTCCTGCTTGAGATGTGGCTGGGTCTGCTGGAAATAAATTGGCCTGAGTCATATTATCCATGAACCGCAGCATACGACCCATAACATCCTGAAAGTCTCGGTGTTGTCATGAAATTCGCCGGGGCAGGCTCTACTGCGGTCACCTCGCCCTGCTCCTTAATAATGGGATCTTCGATCCGCCGGTGGTGCTACTGGGGCAACTCTGGGGTGCCCTCATCCTATACCTCGGGCCAATGCCCTCCTCCGGCCGCTGCCTCGGCCTCTAGCAATGGGGGAGAAGCTTCTCCCCGGTTTGGAACGTCCGTTGTACGCGTTCTTACCATCTGTGAGAGAATAAAAGAAGGAAATTTAGTATCCCATCAATTGCATGATAGAAAATGAATAAAATGTAGTTTCCTAACACCCTATAGCCTCTCAAAGATAAGTACAGACGTCTCCGTACCGATCCACAAGACTCTACCAGGTTTGCCCATAACTTGTGAGACCTACGTGAACCTAGTGCTCTAATACCATGTTGCCACGACCTAAATTCCATATTATGTTGTGATGGCGTCAAACACCGTTGTTAGGAAAGCCAACACTAATCAACTAGTAAATCTTTATTTAAATAATTAGTACGTGAAAACTTTTCCTTATTGATAAAGAAATTAGGAGTTTTAAACTTAAGCATAATTAGATGGAAGTAATAAATACGAACTTAAATCATGATAGTAACCCAAAAATCATAAGTCTACCAATGTGTGTGCCAAGACCTGGTGTCACAAGTATGTAGGAAATCTAGTAGAATATACAAAACCATACTATCCTACTGTCTGGAAAGGAAATAGACAGGAAAAATAAAGACATAGAGAGACTACAGCTGCTGCAGAACGGCTCAAAAGGGTAGCTCACCAGAAAGTCTCAAGCTAAGGAGTCCAATCTACGTGTCGGACTGATGGCCAGATGCACCTGCCTCAAAGCCTGTATAATCAAGTACAGAAGTGTAGCGTGAGTACATAAAAATATGTACCCAGTAGGAATCTCGCCTAACCTTGCAGAAGTAGTAACGAGGGATCGACTCCGACACTTACTAGAGCCAACAATATAATAATATGAAGTTCCAATTCTTAAAGTATAATGTATGTAGATAACAGTCAAGCACAAACAAGAGTAATAATCGAGGAATACTTCCATCATATTTAAGAAGGCAAGACACTTTCTATATTTGAAATAAGTGTAGCAAGCAATGAAACATACAACTACAAAGAGTTTCCATTCTTTTATCACACACAAATACCACCGAGGATGTTCGGCCCGATCCAACATAAAAGTAAAATGTGCACCGCCGAGGATCGAACGATACGAAACATATATACATCTATTCACCTTGTTCGTGAATAATACATGCGACGTGGTAAAAACATAACCCCGCTCGCGAATCATATATGCGACGCGGTCAAACATAAATTTATCATTTAAGTCACAAACCTTCCTTGACTCTTTTTAAAAAATGAAGACAATTCAATTTGAAGCCTTTAAATCCTTAGAATTTCTTCAACTTAATTCTTTTCATACAATTAGCACATATAATTAAATAGTAGTGTCCACAAAGTATGGTGTAAACCTAGAACTACCCGTACATTACAGATTAGTAGCTACATATGGACTCTCGTCATTTCGTAGGTACGTAGCCCACACAATTAAACACATATTAATTAAGTTCACATATGGGGAAATTTCCCTCTTGCAATGTTAGAAAAGAGACTCACCTCATTTCGAGCCTACTTCCAACTCAAGAATGCGCTCAAATCCTCAAATCGGAGCCGCACAATCCGAAACTATTCAAATAGTGTAAAAACCAATCATTATAGGTTTATAAGTTCATATTCTAGCTATTAAAGTGATTATCCAACCCCAAAGGTAAGATTCCTAAATTCACCCCCGGACCCACGTGCCTGGATTCCAGAAACTTTTGAAGGAAGTTGTTACTCATAACCTAAGGATCAAGAATATATGATTAACGAATTTCGTGATTAAATCTTGTTTTTATCAAAAACCGAGGTTTTATTCTAATCCTATAATTTTTACTAATCTTTACATGTTAATCTACCCCAAATCCAAGTATTTAACTCACAAATAGTAGGAATTACTTACCTCTAAAAGCTTGGTGAAAAACCCCTCTCAAGAAGCTCAAAACTCACCCAACAATGGAGTGAAATGAGCCAAAAACGTCTAAGGCCCATATTAAATGAATGCTACTGCCTTCAGTGATTTCCGCACATGCGGTCCTGGGACGCACCTGCACCCCCGCATCTGCAAACAATGGTCCGCTTCTGCGGAACTCTACTGGGCCGGCTGGGGCCGCTTCTACAGAAGGCCCACCGCTTCTGCGTAGAAAGGGCCTTCTGTATATGCGAGCTCGCATATGCGGCTGACCAACCGCAGATGCGGTTATGACAGAAGCTGGGCATTCAGTTTTTGCTCAATTTTTCCAACTTAGTCTGAGCCTCGCCCGATTGATGCTCGGGGCTACCAAGGCCCCACCCAAACACACCCACAAGTTTGAAATGATAAAACGGACTCGCTCAAACCCTCGAAACGCTTGAAACAACACTAAAACTAGGAATCACACCCTAAAACCAATTGATTCAAACTTATGAACTTCAAGTTCTTCAATTTACCTCCAATGTGCCGAAATATACTTATACTACTCGGGTTGACAACAAATTTTGTGTGCAAATCTTAAATGATATTGCTGAACTATTTCCGATTTTGAAATCCCATTCAGACCTCGATATTATCATAACCCGCTCTAAACCAAATTTAAAGAACTTCTAAAAACCTTCAAGAACCAACTTTCACTATTATGCGCTAAAACGCTCCCAGGTCATCCAAAACCCAATCCGAACATATGCCCAAGTCCGAAATCATCATACGAACTTATTGGAACCGTCAAATCCTAATTCCGAGGTTGTTTGTTAAAAATGATGACCAAGTCAAACTTGGTCTTTCAGGCCAACCTTAAAGAACCAAGTGTTCCGATTTCTACTCAAACTCTTTCAAATCCCGAACTAACCATCCCCGCAAGTCATAAATCAGTAAAAGCAAGTACGAGAATTCTTATTTAGGAAAACAGGATTCTAGAAAGCAAAATGACTAGAAGGGTCGTTACAACTCTATATTTACAATGAAAAGGACTTAGTTTTCTACAAGGCAGAAACATGTCCGTTGTCAGCAACATTGTCTTTGACATCACGGTCTGCGCATGCGGCGTTGTCTGTGCGCGGCGTTGTTGGCATCTACCTACAGCTGGGCGCTGGCGAGGGATATCGTTGGGGCGACAGAAGCACATGCGCAATTGTCACTTAGCGCAGCCAAGACCACGGGGTCGTTCGTGGCGCTAGGCGTTGGGATGCTTGTTAGGACGCTACGGGGTGCGCCCAAGGGGTCATGGGGCATGGCTGGAAAGCCGCCCATGACAGTACACATAAAGAGTTCCTTGCAACACATAGTGGTAGCTCAATTTTTGACTGACGTGGTAAGATTATTGGGCCCTCTATTATTTTCGGATGCTTTGATATATTGGTGATGTTATAAGAGTTATATATTTTTGTTAATCGAAATTGTGATTTTGGATTAGCAGACGTTGTTTTACTCCCAGACCTTCAAACATTATGTTGCTTTTACAATAATTCATAAGTGATAATTACAGCCAACAGGTACATGTGGACATATTAAGAGCGATTTGATGGATTAGCTTTTATTACTGTTCATTTTAGCTTTTAGTTATCTCCAAATCTTGATTCATAGATACTTTAATCCAAATCTTGATTATTTCCCGAAAAACAATGGATCACGGGAAATATAATTGAAGATTGCTTACCCAGCTCGTAAAGACATGAGTGGATAATTGTCATTTAGAATAAGTTATTCGTAAAATCTTGATTATCTTTATTAAGGAAATGTTGATGTCGGATCCTCAAAAATTAATAAGAGGGAAGCAACCATTGACCAAATTTAAGATCTAGAATATCATAAGAAGAAAATGGGATGAAGCAAACTCCATGTTATGGCGGCGTTGCAACTGTGGAAAAATCCTATATTCGCATGACACTTTTTTCTTTCTTTCTTTCATATACAATTGTCAACTTTTGGAAATTTCAGGTATCTTTTTCTCCTCGTTAATTTCACGTCATCTCTAACCACCTGCTTTTCATTTAGTATGACGATGTGTGATTGAATATGAAATTTAAAATATTAATTTAACTTGTACGTTGTATTAGTTGTAGTGAAATTGAATAACTTATGGTGTCAAATATTTTGATACTTCTCAAAATCTAAAGATTTTATAAATTGGGAAGGAATTATTTATTTATATCTATCTATAGATGCATACAGTGTACTTTTTGATACTTCTCAAAATCCAACATTTTGATACTTCTCAAAACCTTTATATCTATATATAGATGCATTCGGGGAAAGGGTGGTAAATGAGCGAGTTAGGTTGAATTTGGGCAAGTCAAAATGGGTTAGGTCAATAAATGGGTCATTGCCCAACCCAGTCAAAAGAGTACTTAAGTTAAGATGGGCTGAGTCAAGATGGGCTAAACAATGGGTCATAGTCTAACCCGCCCAACTTAATCCATATTTTAGAACCATGCTCATCTTGCATAAAAAAGTCTTTTACCTTAAAATGTGTAAGTTAGAAAATATTTTACGGGTGGGATTGGGGTAGGTGGATGGTGCAGAAAAACGAAAAAACAGAAAATAGAAAATACAAAAAAAAAGGTTTTGAGGGGGTTATGTTCTTCCACGTTGAAGTATATCTTAACGGGGGAGGAGAGCAGGTAGGGGGTAGGGTGGGTGGGTGGTGCAGAAAAACAAAAAAACACAAAATTAAAAAATTAAAAAGAAAAGTAAAAAAATAAATTTGAGGGGGTTAGGCCGGGCGGGGTATGGGTAGGGTGGGTGGGTGGTGCAGAAAAATAAAAAATACAAAAAAGAAAAAGTAAAATTGGGGCAACTAAGTAAATTTCTAAATAAGTTGGATTAAGATCTCTTTATTTTGGGTGAGTTTGATGGGTTGCATTTGGGCTGTGCTTAAATGGATCAAAATGGGCTATAAAAAATAATGGGTTAACTTGGGCTAAGCCCAAATAGACCCATGAGCTAAAATATTTGTAGCCCAACCCATTAATCTTTGGACCACTTGGGCGGGTTGGATGGTAAAAATTGCACGGGGCGCCCTATTTGGTCGCCCTCATTTAACCTATACCCATTTTTTAAAAAACTTTTAATTTGTACCCACTTTTTAAACAACTTCAGCTCTCTTTCTCCTCCCCCTTCTCCTCCTTCGTTTTCTTCTTTCTTCTTCTACAACAATGACTTCAACATTGCTCTCTTTGATTAATGAAGCTAAAGCAAATATACTGAGGACTTCCACTTGAATTATTATAATATTAAAAATTCCAAATCAAGAGACAATAAAAGTTCTTTGAAATTTCACTGCCTCTCACTTGGGTTGCTTTTAAATGATTCTTCTTCTCTCCATTTTGAGTATCTCTTTTCTGTCAATTTTAATTTCCTATAGCTGATTTTATTTGATTACAAGCTCGATTAGCCAGTGTTGAACTTTCAAAAACCATAGCAGAGCTTCAAAATATCACTGGTAAACCACAAACAGAGAAGAAAAAACATAACAAAATTGACTACTTCTCCATCCTTTGCATCGTTCCAAACGATCAAAAGGAGGTAATGAATCCAAGGTTGAGAAGAGCAAGGCTGCAGAGACTAATAAAACATGAGAGCATAAAACATGCTTAAGTTAATCAAATATAGAACAAAAACTTCAGCTCTAGAGCTGAAGTTCCCCAGTTACAAAACAAAAACTTCAGCTCTAGAACTGAAGTTCGCCAGTTACAAACAAAAACTTCGCGCTGAAGTTCGTCAGTTACAAACAAAAACTTCAGCTCTAGAGCTGAAGTTCGCCAGTTACAAAACAAAAACACAAAAACAAAAGCTTCAGCTCTAGAGCTCAAGTTCGCGAGTTACAAAACAAAAACTTCAGCTCTAGGGCTGAAGTTCGCTAGTTACAAAATAAAAACTTCAGCTCTAGAGCTGAACTTCAGGCCCGGCTACTAGAATGCTGAAGTTTTGCGTGATTGCCTTTGCTACTTCAGCCACGTATGCTGAAGTTATGCGAAAAAGCGGGTACACTTGCAATTTTTTTGCAAAGCGGACACAAGTTTAAACGTGACACAAAAAACGAGTATAGATGCAAATGCCCCGGTTAGATGTGTTTGATCTCAAATTGCCACCCCTAATTCAGTGTACTTTCGATTGCCTTGTATTTTTCTTTTCTTCTTTCATAAGATTAAGGGCGGAGCTAGAGTATCTGTTATGAATTCGAATGTATCTAATAGTTTTTACTTAGATTTTATTTTTGTATTAGAAAATTTATTTTATATATTTGATATTTAATTATAAATTTAATAATCAAGATGAGTTATGAGTATAATAAGTCAAATGCCTTTTACATATTTTGAATTGTTAATTATTGTGACTTATAATGCTCCATTTTATGTTGTTTCTAGATGTGTAAATTTTATTTCAAAAAATTTCAAGACTTTATACCCAAATTTACTGTCAAAATTAAGAAGTTTGACAATTAAAATCTGAAAAATATTATTGTTTTTGGAGGAAGGGAGTACAAGATTTCAACAACTTTCTTTTATTTGGTTGGCCTCTTTTAATTTAACTTTATTTGTAGTGGTTTTTAAGAAGAAAATAGAAACAACACAAGTGCATGCGGATGTTGTTTTGTGAAAAAACCAAAGGTGAAGTTAATAAACTATCAATAAAATGGATTTCAAACCCTCGTCAACCAACTTACAAAAACATAGTTTAAGTAGGGTCCCCCTTTGCCGCTGAACCAACAACCATTTTTAGTATTAGTTCCCAGCTAAAATTACTTATATATTTAATGTATTATTCAATACAAATATAGAATTCAGACAAAAGTTACTAAATTTCTAAGAACCTATACCCAGTACTTTAGATCCGCCGTGTCTATAAACATAGCTAGACCCCAAACGTGACATAGCTAGACGCCTTAATAAAGACCAAGAAGAGAGACGTAGCCATCCCTAATTCGGATGTGACAGCTTTTTTCTTGAAATGGCAGCAGTAAGAGAAGTGATGGAACTGCAAATTACAAATGTCAATAATTTTGAGCATAATATGTGGGGATTCGTTTAACACGTTGGTTGGAATAACTCATAAATTAATCTCCATATAAAAATCAATATAATCTTAAACAATTTATGATAACTTAATTAACATTATTCATTACAATGTTTGGTTTCATTTTTTTTTCATAACAAATACATGCATATGTTATGTAAAAATTAATGAATTATTTTATGCAAATATATGGTGGAATAAGAATATGAAAATTAATAATAGGTAGATTAAAGCAACTAAATGAAAAATAAGCTTTCATGTTAATAACGAACCAATAATTGTTACTATTTGGAAAATTAATTAATTTCGTACTTGGACAAGAGAGGATGATTGGAATAGGCTAACATCATGTAAAAATACTCAAATTTGTTATGATAAATATCACATTATGGTGGATGTCTACTCTTCTTCCATGATCTTCATCTCAAATGCTTAATGACATATTCAATAACATATTTTGTATGTTCAATGACATATTCCATCACATATTTTCTTCACTTTTATGCCTATATAAAGGCCTTGTAATAGATAGGAAAATACACACAATTAAAGAAGAAAATCTCTTTCTTCTCTCTATCTCCATTTCTTGTTCATGTTTTACTAAATTGCTTTTATTTTCTTGTTCCATATTGTTACTTTGAGTTATATTTCATAACACGTTATCAGCACGAGGCTCTACCATCTCAAGAAGATCTTTGAGAAAATTAAGGTATATTTTTTCTCAAATTTATATTTTTTTAATTATGTCAGATATTATGAAAAGAAAGTTCGTTGCCCTTGAAATTTCGGGCAAGAACTATATGACATGGGTATTGGATGCTAAAATCCATTTAGATGCAATGGGTCTTGGAGACACCATTAAAGATAAAGATAAAGCATTTACCCAAGACTGTGCTAAGGCTTTGATTTTCTTGCGCCATCAACTTGATGAATGGTTGAAAATTGAATATCTCACAGTGAAAGATCCACTTGTTTTGTGGAATGGTTTAAAGGAAAGATATGACAACTTAAAGTTGGTCACTCTTCCATAAGCACGATATGATTGGGCTCATCTTAGGCTCCAAGACTTTAAGTCTGTTTCTGAATATAATTCTGCTATGTTTAGAATTACTTCTATATTGAAACTCTGTGGAGATAATATCAGTGACTATGATATGTTTGAAAAAACGTTTACAACATTTCATGCCTCCAATATGGTCTTGCAACAGCAGTACCGAGAGAAAGGCTTCACAAAGTACTCTCAATTGATTTCTCTTCTACTTGTAGCTGAACGAAATAATGAATTGCTTATGAGAAATCACGAAAATCGACCCACTGGGTCTACACCATTTCCTAAAGAGGATGAGGTGTATTCTCATTATGCTAATCGTGGAAAAGGTCGTGGTCATATTCATGGTCGTGGTCGTGGCCATATCCAAGGAAGAAAATTTCGTGGTGTTAATCATCCTCCACCGAAAAATAACTTCTAAAAATGGAAAGGGAAAGATGAGAAGCGAAACACAGAGGGTTCAGAAACAAAATGCTATCATTGCGGTGGAAAAGGGCATTGGGCAAAAATTTGTTGCATACCAAAACATTTGGTTGAGCTTTATCAAGCATCTCTAAAGAATAAAGGCCCTGAAGCCAATCTTGTCTATGACAATGAATTTGACATCACCCACTTAGATGTGGCAGATTTTTTTGAGCACCTTGATAAAAAAATAAACCACTTGATCGGTGATGGATCTGTGGTTAGAGATGATTGAGCAATTTAATTTTTATGTTTTCCTACTCGTAGTATGTAATGAATAAACATCTCGTAATTTTTATTGCACTTTATAATTCTCCTTATGTAGTTCTTAAGAATATTTTTATTTTTGAAATTTTATAAATTTCACAAAGAAGGAGTAATATCATATTAATTAGTATTCTAGTCTCAGTGATCTTTTAAAAATTTTAACTTTCCTTTACGTTGCTTTAATTCTCTTTAAGAAAAGGTTTACAAGCACCCTGGAATAACTTTTGTTACTTCACCCTCAATTTGTTTTATGAGTGTGTTCTTTTCTTACACGAATCAATTATTTTTCATATAATGTGTAGGAAAATGCAAATAATTTATACATATAAATAAATTTGTTGTAGTTGTATTACTCATATGTGTACTTGTATTATTTTTTGCGTAATTATTTGTATAATAATTAGAATTTGCCAGAAAATGCAATAAAGGTTGATATTGAATTATTGGTTTAACTTTATTTCTTTTCCATTTTTCTCTAAAAATACTAATATTTATTCATATACTTATTTTATATGTCAAACTACGGGAAGCAAATATGGATATCTTTCAAAGCAAACTTGGATCAAAGTTCAATTGTAAAAATATTTGCTTAATTGATTCATGTACGACACATACAATATTCAAAGAGAAGAAATATTTCTCTCATTTAAGTATGTGTAAGGCAGATATTACTATAATTTCTGGTAGTAGTAATCTAATTGAAGGCTCTGGAAGAGCTACTATAACTCTACCTATGAGAACAATAATTATCATAGAGAATGCAATGTTCTCCTCCAAGTCCAAGAGGATCTTTTTGAGTTTTAAAGATATCCGCAGAAATGGATTTCATATTGAGACAATAGATGAGAATAATATGGAATATCTCATCGTTACCAAGAGTATCTCTGGCCAGAAAAGAATTATTGAGAAGTTCTCATCTTTATCCTGTGGCCTATATTGGACAAAAATTAGTGCAATTGAGGCACATTCTACCTTAAACCAAAAGGTTACTGCTTCCAATACTTTTGTACTTTGGCATGATCGATTGGGCCATCCTGGATCAATTATGATAAGACGAATCATAGAAAACTCAAATGGGCGTCCATTAAAGAATTTGAAAATTCTTTTAAATAATGAATTTTCTTGCACTTCTTGTTATCAAGGCAAGTTAATTATAAGACCATCACCAACAAAGGTTGGGATTGAGTCCCCTGCGTTTTTAGAACGTATACAAGGGGATATTTGTGGACCTATTCACCCAGCTACTGAGTCGTTTAGATATTTTATGGTCTTAATAGATGCATCTTCTAGATGGTCTCATGTATGCCTATTGTCATCTTGCAACCTCGCGTTTGCAAAATTAATGGCACAAATAATCCGATTACGGGCACAATTTCTCGATAATCCAATTAAGTCTATTAGACTTGGTAATGCTGCTGAGTTTTCATCCCAAGCATTTAATGATTATTGCTTATCAATTGGGATAAAAGTGGAACATCCTGCAGCTCATGTTCACACTCAAAATGGCCTTGCAGAGTCTTTAATTAAACGTCTGCAATTGATAGCAAGACCATTACTCATGAAAACGAAGTTGCCCACTTCTGTTTGGGGTCACGCCATTTTGCATGCAGCAATGCTAATTCGTCTCAGATCAACAAATTATCACAAAATATTTCCCGTTGCAATTAGTTTTGGGTCATGAACCTAATATATCTCATCTAAGAATTTTTGGATGCGCTGTATATGTACCTGTAGCACCCCCATATCGCACCAAGATGGGTCCCCAAAGAAGGTTAGGAATATATGTTGGGTTTGAATTGCCCTCCATTATTCGCTACCTTGAAACATTAACGGGAGATTTGTTCACTGCTCGTTTTGCAGATTGTCGATTCGATGAGGCATTCTTCCCAAAATTAGGGGGAGAAATTAGTGAAACCAAACGTAAAATTTTGTGGAAAAATACATCATTGTCTCATCTTGATCCACGTGCCTCTATTTGTAACACAGAGGTGCAAAAGATTATCCATTTGCAGAAAATAGCAAATCAAATGCCAGATGCATTTACGGATCTGAAAAGGATAACAAAATCACATATCCCTGCAGAGAATATTCCAATCCGTATTGATGTCCCTATTGTACAATCTTCTAGTGTCATAGCTAATGAGTCAAAAGCACACCTAAAACGTGGCAAACCATTAGGTTCTAAGGATCGAAATCCTAGAAAAAGGAAAACAAATGATCAAGATGACACTACGAAAGAGTCTCATAATGAAATTCACGATTTAACCAATCCTGAGATTCATGAGAAAATCAATGAGCCTGAGACTCAAGAAAATAAGGAACTATCAATAAATCCAATCGATATTGAGATAAATTTGAATCGAATGGATATAGTGGTGGATTACATCTTTGCATATAATGTTGCATCTAGCATTATGCAAGAAAGTGAGGATCTTGAACCTCAATCTGTTGGAGAATGTCGACAAAGACTTGATTGGCCAAAATGGCAAGAAGCAATCCAATTAGAGTTAAGTTCACTTGCAAAACGTGAAGTTTTTGGGCCTGCAGTCCAAACACCTAATGGTGTTAAGCCTGTGGGCTATAAATGGGTCTTTGTACGCAAAAGGAATAAGAAAAATGAGGTACAAAGATATAAAGCACGCCTTGTTGCACAAGGATTTTCACAAAGGTCTGGTGTCCATTATGAAGAGACATATTCTCCTGTTATGGATGCTATAACATTCCGTTATCTCATTAGTTTTGTTGTCCATGAAAAGCTTGACATGCATTTAATGGATGTAGTTACAGCTTACCTTTATGACTCACTTAATAATGAGATATACATGAAAATTCCCGAGGGATTTAAAATGCCTAACGCATAGAATTCAAAGTCTCGGGAAATATTTTCAATCAAATTGCAAAGATCTTTGTATGGTCTAAAGCAATCAGGAAGAATGTGGTATAACCGTCTTAGTGAGTATTTATTAAAGGAGGGTTATATAAATGATGTCATTTGTCCATGTGTTTTTATAAAGAAAAGAACATCGAATTTTTTTTTTACATGCCGTATATGTCGATGACATAAACCTTATTGGAACTCCTACAGAACTGGCAATTGATTATTTAAAGAAGGAATTCGAGATGAAAGATCTCGGAAAGACCAAATTATGTCTCGGTTTGCAAATTGAACATTTGACAAATGGGATTTTTGTTCATCAATCTGCCTACATTAAAAATGTATTGAAACAGTTTTACATGGATGGAGCACATCCATTAAGTGCTCCGACGATTGTTCGATCACTTGATGTGAATAAGGACCCGTTTCGGCATCAAGAAAAGAATGAAGAGCTTCTTGGTCCTGAAGTACCATATCTTAGTGCAATTGGTGCACTAATGTATCTTGCTAACACTACAAGGCCTGACATAACTTTTTCGGTTAATGTCTTAGCAAGATAAAGCTCTGCTCCTACAAGGAGATACTGGAATGAGATCAAACACATATTGCGATATCTAAAAGGGACTACCGATATGGGCTTATTTTATGGCAATGATTGCAATCCCGATCTTGTTGGTTATGCCGATGCTGGGTATTTATCTGACCCGCATAAGGCTCGATCTCAAACAGGTTATGTGTTTACATGTGGCGGCACTGCCATATCTTGGCGATCGACTAAGCAATCAATCGTGGCTACTTCTTCTAATCATGCTGAGATAATTGCTATTCATGAAGCAAGTCGATAATGTATTTGGTTGAAGTCTATAATACATCTTATCCGAGACAAATGTGGTTTGAAGTGTGAAAAACTACCCACAATTTTGTATGAAGACAATGCAGCATGCATAGCCCAATTGAAGGGAGGATTCATAAAAGGAGATAGGACAAAGCACATTTCACCAAAGTTATTTTTTACATATGATCTTCAAAAGAATGGTGATATCAATGTGTAACAGATTCGTTCAAGTGATAATATGGCTGATTTGTTCACCAAATCTCTACCAACATCAACCTTCAAGAAACTGGTGTACAAAATTGGGATGCGAAGGCTTAAGGATGTGAGTTGATGCTCTCATCAGGGGGAGTTAATACACGTTGTACTCTTTTTGCCTTACAAGGTTTTGTCCCACTGAGTTTTCCTTGCAAGGTTTTTAACGAGGCAATAAAAGGGCGTATTTCTAATCATGTGTACTCTTTTTCCTTCACTAGGATTTTTTTTCCCATAGGAGTTTTTCCTAGTAAGGTTTTAACGAGGCACATTATCTTTGGACATCTAAGGGGGAGTGTTATGATAAATATCACATTATGGTGGATGTCTACTTTTCTTCCATGATCTTCATCTCAAATGCTTAATGATATATTCAATGACATATTTTGTATGTTCAATGACATATTCCATGACATATTTTCTTCACTTTTTATGCTTATATAAAGGCCTTGTAATAGATAGGAAAATACACACAATTGAAGAAGAAAATCTCTTCCTTCCCTCTATCTCCATTTCTTGTTCATGTTTTACTAAATTGCTTTTATTTTCTTGTTCCATATTGTTACTTTGAGTTATATTTCATAACAAAATTAATATTGTAACGGCCAACTTGTTTTCTTTTAAATCAAAACAAGCCACCTTTATTATGTGTTTTCATGTGATTTTTTTTTTTTGGTTTCTCATATTCATATTTGGACCATGACTAATTCGAATTCTTCGAAATGACGCTGGATGGACCGTAAACTATTATTTATATTTTAACCCCTTTAAGAAAAAATTTGAAAAAATAACTCCACATCAGAATTTTATAACACGCTGGTCAAAAGTTTGAAGCATCAGAAGTCCTAAAGATCACCAAAATTTTTAGCCACAGTGCGAATTTTTTTAGCGATTGGTTAATATTTTTGGTCAATTGCTCAAATATATAGAAACACTCAAAAATCTGACAGTTGTCATAATCTCAATGCACAAAAATATTGCAACCATTAGATTTTTGTGACGTTCTCCATAACTTGAAAAATTATGTCAGCCGTCAGAAATCTGACAAATCACCATAAGCCTTATCCAAGAATCTCCGACCACTATGCTTCTAACCCGAGACTACTTTCTCAAGACTTTCCCTAGATGATGGTACTAATATATCGTCTTTTGTTGCTTTCTTGAGCCGAGAGTTTTCTGAAAATAATTTTTTTGCCCCTTGAAATAGGGATAAGGTCATCATATATATTACCCTCTTTAGACCCCAATTATGAGATTATACTAACCGTTGTTATTTCCCTGCCGGATCAAATTTTAACGATGGCACCAAATAATTCTATTCGTGTCATTCTCCCTTAAAATTTGTGCCACCGCCCACCAGTAAAAAGAAAAACACTCCCCACCAAAACTTTCTTTATTTTATTGTCACAACTAGTTAAAAATAGTGGGATATTACCTATCCACCAAAACTCTATGATAGTTTTTTTCATGTGAAGTTATGTCTTCGAAATATTCCCTACTCCCATGGAAAGTTGAAACATAGCAACAGTTGGTTTCTGAAATGGCAATAATATTACGTAAGAGGAATGTGCAAATTCCAAGTTTCACATTATTGTTGAGTTTCGTTTGAAACTAAAACCGACGATTATATTAATTGCGTATTTCACATTCTTCTTTCAAGTCAAGTTTGTTTTCCTTTCCTTAAAAATCACTTAATAAGGTTTTTTTTATGGAATCTGAAATATTTCTTCAAATCTTGACACAAATTTGTGAAGAAGAAATTTGCTAGAAATTCTTGTCTTGGGATCGATACATTTACTACTAGAAATCTGGGAAAAATCGTCCAAAAAATTGACCAACTTTGGTCGGTAATGGCCAATAACCGTCCAAAACGCGATCATTTATGTGTGGACGGTATTTTGAAGGTTAGGAGGGCATACCGACCAAAGTTGGTCGGTATGTTCTACACGACCATCTGACAATGTAATAGGATTACCGACCAAAATTGGTCGGATTATTATTTTACTAATTTAATTTTACCAACCAAGCTTGGTCGTTGTATTAAATTTATTAATTTTTCATACCGACCAAAGTTGGTCGGTATTGGAAAATATTTTTTTAAAATTATTAAAATTTAAAGAAACCGGCCAACTTTATCGGTAAACTGGACTGGGTAGGCAGTAAACCGACCAAAGTTGGTCGGTAATGTTGAATTCTGGGAATCCATTGTACATTAACCGACCAACATTGGTAAGTAAACTGCAATTTAATTTTTTTTATTAGTAACCGACCAAGGTTTGTCGGTTTTCTAAATTTTAATTTTGACAAAAAATGCATGTTTTGGTAGCTACACCACCTGCTAAATAAAAACAGCATACCAATACCCCCAATTCAAATCTAATAACCACCAAATCACCATAAATCCAACCAAAAATCCAACAACGACATTAACAACCAAACATCCAATTAATACTTTAAAACTGATAAATTAAAGTTCAATTGAACATAACAATCCAAAACCAAGTTAAAACTAATTACAAAAAGTTCAAAATTGTTCAATCTAATTCAAAATTGGCTTTATTAGTCTAGTTCAAAGTATATAAAAGTATTGGTCAAGGGGTATTTTCTACAACATCATCATCACTGTCTGATGAATTTTTATCTACAAGACGGTATAAAGAATGGTCTTGTGGAGGACGGGAAGAACGATCGCGGGGAGGACGGGAAGAATGATCATGAGGAGGATGGGAGGAACGATCACGTGGAGGTCGAGCCTATGGCGATGACTCACGAAACTGGGGCAACGGAAAAGCTCCAATAGATAGGAGAGTTCTGATTTGAGCTTGCATACCAAGGAATTGAGCATCTCTAAGCTTTTCTCTTTCCTTGGCCGCTTCTAGCTCGGATGTAAGCTTTGTCACTGTCTCCCGCATAGCCTAAAGGCTCTCCCTATTAAGTTCGTCGCCTTGAGAGGAAGTCCTTATTCTTTGCAATCCACACCTATAGTGATGGGATTTTTTCGTAGGAAGACCGTACACCTTCCCCCATTTTGGACCGCCAACAGCTTCCAACCATATTTTTTCAGCATCCTCGTCAGAAGGTTGGCTTGGCTCCCCGATTCACCAGATGGATGACTACGAATGAATTCCTTCACCTTACTTTGGTAGCGACCCTACATTATTTTAAAATAAATTAGTGTTTAAAAATTCTTATAAAAGTAAATTATCACACTTAAAGAAAATTGATAGCTTACATATGCAGTCTCTGCCCAGTCCTCGACCCACCTATCTCCATCCCTCTCTTTCTTCTTCTTTACCATATGCATCTCCTTGAATAGCTCATCATGGCTCATTGGACTCACACACACTTCTTTTCCGGAAAATAAATTAATTTAGTTAATAAGTAGAATTCATATACTTAGAAAAGTAAAATAAAAGAAAAGTAAAATAAATTAAGCAATTACCAATCTTCTTTTTATTGTCCCCAGGCTGATGGCACCTCCAGTGTGCAAGGAGTCTCCCTTCTTGGATGAGCGAGCTTTCTTGCCTTTTTTGCTCCTCTCTAAGAAATCTGCGGTCTTCCATTGCCTTAACAAATCATTCCATAAATCCTCAAAACACCAGTCAGGCCTCTTGTTCTTCTTTCTAGCATCCGAGAAATGATCCGCCAATCTTTTGCGAGCTTTTTGATGAAAATTTACAACCACTTTCATGATATAGCGGTCTTCACATACACATTTGCTCTGTATTTCAAAAGTTAAATATTAGATGGAAACATCATAAATATAAATTATTAAACTGCTTGAAAGAATATTTATACCTTAAATTGATTGAAAATGTGTTCCTTCAGCGAGAATGAGAAATCAGTCCAAGTAGCATAAGGGCCATCATAAAGCTTTTTATTGGCATTGGTGATTATCTTCGTAGTCTGCTTACCCGGCCTGAACCTGCAATTTAACAATAAAAATACATAAATATATTGGTAAAAATATTACAAATCAATTGACGCAAATATAACAAATAACTCTTACCTGTCACCCCCAGGGACTATGATGATCCTGTCATAGCAATCATAATGCACTACCTCTGGATCATTGATCGGGTCCAACCCTACACCACTACAGAGTGGTAAGAGCGGTCGATGCAGCTTTTACACGAGAAGGTCGGAATCGAATCCTTAGGGAGCTAATACAATGTTTGGAGTTGGATTTCTATCTAATCTAGCAGCGTGTAGTGCTATTGATTACACTTTCAATCATGTTTGTTTGTTTGTTACTTCTAATTTTATACTAATGATGTGCGAAATTAAGCTAAGCATATATGGTTGTAGAGTTTTCTAAATGGGTAAAGAGGCACTAGGGAAGTGACTTACTCCTAGGTAAGTATCTAACGGAATCTAGAACTTAAGGATAGTTTGGATCATGCTATAGCCAATGCACGAAGCTACTCACTCTACACCCCTTGGTAGTAAGAGTGACTTTGTCGTAATTGGCTTTATCAAGCCCAATTTGGTGTTCAATTTGTGCAAGCAATGTTGGCTCAAGTCGGGTATTACTATCTCTAGGTTTAACCCTTTAATTTGGGCTATCAATCTCTTGAATACACCCCAATTCCTTGTTTACCTGAAATTCCTAAACTTAGTCTCTCTTTCTCAAGAAGATCCTAAGTCAAAAAGGCACAAATTAGTGTTTTCAACCACTAATTCAATATAGAAAGCATAATTAGGCCAAATAGCAATCACTCATAAACATCTAAGCCCTAAAATAAAAGACCCATTAAATATCCACACTAGGGTTGAGGCTCAACCCTAGCTAATGGGGTTTAGCTACTCATAATTAAAGAAGAAATCATAGATTGAGATGAATAATAATCCATAAATTGTAATTACAAGATAAGATACTATGATTAATTGCTAAGTAAGCTACAAAATTACTCAAAATGGGAAAAAGTCGTCGTTCACATGCTCACTGCTGATAAGATGACCTAAAAATCTAAAAAGAAAGTATTTATACACAACTAAATTTTTCGGACAAAAATGCCCCTGACGGAGGTACCACTGGTAGTAGAAAATGGACCGCTGCAGAGGTGAGGCTACTGCGGCCGCGTTAAATCGACCGCGGACCACGGTTTTCAGCTTTTGCGCAAACTCCAGGCTCTCTGAGCTCCTCTACCGCGGACCGCAGTAAACTGACCGTTGTCGCGGTGGAGGCACCACGGTCGCATAAAATCTCCGCGGACCGCGGTAGCTTGAATTCCAAAAATGCTAACTCTCTAAATCCTTGCCACCGCGGACCATGATAAAAGGACCGCGGTCGCGATGAGTCTTCTGCAGCTGCGGTGTATTTTATGTTGTAGCGTTGCTTGATGAGTGGTGATTTTACCACTCATTCTAGTCTCTTTTCTTTAGTTTTTATGTCCTTTAACTATAATATGAGGTCGTTTATGGTGTGTATTATTAGATTTTCAGGTAAATGATGTCATGAAATGATTTGAGTTGAATTGAAGTGAAATTGAGCAAAAATTGGTTGAAAGGATACAAATTTCTCCAGGAATTCCGCATCTGCGAAACATAGATCGCAGAAGCGATCTCGCACCTGCGGGGAGAAGTCCGCATCTGCGGAACTGAACATTTTTGCCTGGGATCGCACCTGCGAGTCAAGAACCGCAGAAGTGGTTATGCATCTGTGCTGGGAAGACCGCATCTGCGTATCCAACACTCAGCTTCACTTTCTGCTTCTGCGATGGGCTATCCGCATCTGTGGAGCCGCACTTGCGAGTATTCTTTCGCAGGTGTGGTCAACGGGCATCCGACCTGGGCATTTTAGGCATTTCACATGTTCTCAACCACAAACATTTTAATACACAAACCAGCTTATTTGTAGATATCTTTGGCTTATTTTTAGTATAAAACACTAGAGAGAACAAGGTGGGAAGCTAGGGTTTTGCACACACACTTTGGGCTTGAAGATTTGAATCTTGTGGTTGAGAATTTCTTGCCCATTTATGTTTGTTTCTTCATTTCCTTACTTTGTATTGTATATCTAAGTGTGTAGTATTTTATCCAACACTTGAATCTTGTTTATGGGAATATTCATATTTAAAGTGTGGATTAAATACCTTGTTGTGCTTATGTATTGAATGATTTTTATCCTTTTATGAAGTGAGTAATTGTTTCTTTAATTATTCTTGTTCTTTAGCTAACCCTAGGACTTGCTCATTAAATCCGAATTAATTTTGGGATATATTATTTGGGGTTGGAAATATTAATTAACAAGAACTTGAGGCTTTAACCCTCATTTTATAGATTCTACCTAGGGATAGGATTGAACTATTTGTAGCCATATCCGGGTGTGCTTAATCTCTTAATTGTTTTAGGGATAATTCAATTAGGAAGTCTTGTTAGTCTTTGGAAGAAGCTAATATAGAATTATTACCCGTGGCTAATTAACATAAACTCGCTCATACTTATAAAATCATGAAATACATTGGATCTTTACTTGAATGTAATTCTCGATGCATCCATACTTGTAGCCATTGATCATTTTACTTGCTTTCTAGGTTAGTTTACATTTCCGCATTTAGGTATAAATATTTTCTCAAATCTATTCTTAGTGTTTGGCATTACATAACAAGTGATAATTCTCTTACATTCCTCATCGCCTACATATTGTTCTCTGTGGTATTCGACCCCGACTCATAGTTGGGTATATTATATTACATGCGACCGTGTCCATCTGAAGATCTCACCATTTTTGTTTTTCAAATCTAGAGCACCAAACGGAGTCACAAGCACCACCTCAAAAGGTCCACTCCATTTTGATTTAAGCTTACCCAGAAACAGTCGTAACCAGGAATTGAACAAGAGAACCAAATCACCCACTTTGAACTCTTTGCCACGGGCATACTTGTCATGAAGGTACTTCATTTTGTCCTTATACAAGGACGAGCTGGAGTAGGTATGAAACCGAAACTCATCAAGCTCATTAAGATGCTCCACTCGAAGATTTGCCGCCACATCCCATTCAAGATTTAACTTCCTCAAAGCCTACATCGCCTTGTGCTCTAACTCGATCGGTATATGGCAAGATTTACCAAACACCAACCGGTACAGAGACATACCAATCGGAGTCTTGTAAGCAGTCCTATAAGCCCAAAGAGCATCATCCAATTTCTTTGACCAATCGGTCATATTTGCATTGACCGTCTTTGACAATATACTCTTGATCTCCTGGTTGGAGACTTCAATGTGCCCACTAGCTTGAAGATGGTAAGGGGTAGAGACCTTGTGATTGACACCATACTTTGCAAGCAAAGTGTCAAATGTCTTATTGCAAAAATGATAACCTCCATCACTAATGATTTCTCTATGAGTGCCAAACCGAGTAAAGATACTCTTCTTGAGAAAGGCCACAAACTCTGGGCCTCGTTGTTCGGTAAAGCCACGACCTCACCCACTTTTAAACATAATAAACGGCCACAAGAATATACGTCTTGCCATAAGAGCTTACAAACTGACCCATAAAATCAATGCCCCACATATCAAATATGTCAATCTCGAGAATAGTGGTGAGATGCATCTCATCCTTCTTCTAAATTCCACCTGCCCTTTGACATTCATCACAACTTTTCACTAGTTTACTTGCATCCTTGTATAATGTGGGCCAATAAAAACCATAACTAAGCACCTTTGAAGCTGTTCTCGCCCCACCATGATGACCACCTTAGAGAGAGGAACGACAAGCATCCAGAATACTCAATTGCTCCTCATTCGGAACACATCTCCGAATCACACCATCATTACAGATTTTGAACAAATATGGCTCATCCCAGTAGTAGTCCAAGCTATCCCATTTAAGCTTCTTCATTTGGTTAGAAGAGAGCTCATATGGCACAATACCGGTTACAAGGAAATTGGAAATATTTGCAAACCAAGGCATACTATTCACAAACACAGAGAGGGGTTGCTCATTAGGAAATGAATCATTAATCTCGAGGCCATCACGGGGTTTCCCCTCCTCCTCCAAGCGGGACAAGTGGTCCGCCACTTGGTTTTCACACCCTTTCCGGTCCACAATCTCCAAATCAAACTCTTGAAGCAATAAGACCCATCTCATCAACCGAGATTTGGAATCCTTCTTCATCATCAAGTAGCAGAGTGTAACATGGTCGGTATGAACTATTACCTTGGCCCCTATGAGATAAGGCCTAAACTTCTCCATTGTGAATACAATAGCCAACAACTCTTTTTTCGTCACCGTATAATTCACTTGAGCATCATTCATTATTTGTCTTGCATAATACACTGGATGAAACATCTTATTCACTCTTTGACCCAAGACCGCTCCTACAGCAATATCGCTTGCATCATACATGAGCTCAAAAAGTAAGCTCCAATTTGGTGCGGTGATAATAGGAGTGGTTGTCAATTTGTACTTAAGAAGTTCAAAATCTTTTATACATTCTTCATTGAACACGAACTTGGCATCTTTTTCCAACAACTTGAACAAGGGATTCACTACCTTATAAAAGTCTTTAATGAATCTTCGGTAGAACCCCGTATGCCCAAGAAAACTTCTAACCCCCTTGACTGAGGTAGGATGAGGAAGCTTTGAGATCACTTCAATTTTAGCCTTGTCCACCTCTATGACGTGCTTTGAGATCTTATGGCCGAGGACAATGCCTTCCTCGACCATAAAGTGGCATTTCTCACGGTTAAGCACAAGATTAGTCTCTTCACACCGGGCCAATACCTTGTCAAGGTTCTTCAAACATTCATCAAACTAGTTACCCACAATATTGAAGTCGTCCATGAACACATCCAAATGTCTTCCACCATGTCGGTAAGTATGGCCATCATACACTGTTGGAATGTAGCGGGTGCATTACACAACCCAAATGGCATCCTAGAAAAGGCAAAGGTACCATACACACACGTGAAGGTAGTTTTCTCCTAATCTTCCGGAGCAATCAAAATCTGGTTGTACCCAGAATACCCATCCAAGAAACAGTAGAAGGCACGCCCAGCAAGTCTATCTAGCATCTGGTCAAGAAAAGGCAATGGAATGTGATCCTTGTGGGTCACTTTATTCAGCTTGCGGTAGTCCATGCACACCCTCCATCCGGTGACAGTCCTGGTAGGAATCAACTCATTTTGCGCATTGGTAACCATGGTCATACCACCCTTCTTCAGCACACATTGCACCGGTGTAAGCACGTGATTTTTGACCCTCCCCGGGAATTTTTACATTCTTAGCTTAAATATTTAATTTAGGACTAATATAGCTATTTTGACTATTTTTACTTTATTTCGTTGCAAAAAGAAAATTTCAAAAAATATATATATAAATTTTAGTTTATGTATCTCTCATAAACTTGAAAAAATTGTACTTTATTTTGGTACTTTATATAAATTCGAAAATTACAAAAAAAATATAGTTCTATTAATGTTTGCAGTCATTATAATTTTGAAAAATACAAAAATATTACTTCACATTTTTGTCTTTATTAAAAAAAACGAAATTACAAAAATAGTTTTATTAATATAGTCATTTTAATTTGGAAAAAATACAAAAATATTACCCCATATTTTATCTTAATATTTAAAAACGAAAATTACAAAAATAGTTTTATTAATATTTTGTAGCTATTTTTTAAATCCTTAAAAAATATTTAAAAAGATATAGTTTTGTTAAATACTAGTCTTATTTTGGTAGTTATTTTGCTTATATAGGACTAGTTAAGCAACGTCGTTTTCTATTTCTCGGGTCCGAGCAAAAGAATAATATTCGGGTTCAAACTACCCGGTTTTAGGCCTAATTTTCGGACCTAGCCCATAATAAACCGTATCCAGGACACGCGGGGAACCCCACCACGCGTGGGGGACATATGCCTCGAACCCCACCACGCGTGGGGCTCATTTTCATGGGCATTGTATTACAAAAACACGGACAAACACGTTTGAGGGAGGGGGACTTTGGAATTTTTTTGAAGAAAGAAGACTACTGTTCATCGTCTTCTTCTTCTTAAAAAGAGGAAGAAGAAGCCCTAGCAGCTCCCTCCGTCAACAACCACACAGCCCTCCGTTCATCTCCCCGTCACCACCAAACAGACCCCAAACCATCGTCAACCTCCCAGCTGCCCAAACGACCCCATAACCCTCGCTGCTTCACTCGTCAAAAACCAGTCACGACCCAACGACGCCGGAACCACCACATCCGAACCCACCTTAAGACCACCACCGGACCAACACCCCTACTGCCCAAAACCTCCGTCAACGACGCCCAGCTCCATCACACCCGTTGCAACCCAAAAACCAGTCGCGACGCCATTCCCTCACGTCCGAACGACCATCGCTTCCATCCTCCATTAAATCCGACGAGTACTGCTGCTTCGCCTTCGTCGTCACTGCCCCCAGCTTCACTAGCCTCACGTTCGAAAACCACCAGTCTGTCACCTCCCCCATCGCCTAAAATCCACCTGAGGAACCAACAAAAACCACCACCAAACAGGCCCGTCAACCACTGCCCGCAACCCCACCGTCCAAACGCGACCACCACTGCTTCAGCTGATGTTATCGTTGTTCTTTCATCGTTGTCGACCACAAACTTTACAAACAGCAAATGATTGATTAACAGTTAGCAACAAAAACGCAAATGATCCATTTTTTTAAAGTCACAGTAAATCAAAAGTGATATTTAGCATATTATTCTCTTTAGGAACCTAAGCAACAAAGGCATAGGCAGCATATTTACACGGAAACAAATAACCTGAAACTCGTGGATGTTGAGGAGGCGGAGCTGTTGTTGCTGCCATTTTCCGGCGATGGTGAGTGACTGAGCGCCAAGCTTACGAAGCAAGCCTCTCACCATTTTGAGATCCTCTACAGATAATTGAGATTTTGAACAAATCGAAACCCTAAAAGCATGCAGGAGCACAGAGAGATGGCAGTGGAATTGTGCCGGAACCTGAGACTACGACGCCGGGAATCGAAGTCCCTACCTGGCTTTCTTTTATTCGTTTTATTTACTACTCTTTTTCTCTAATCTAATTTGGTCCTCTTACTTTCCACTGTTCCATATTCATGCTGCAATTCGTTTTGTTTTGTCAAATGCAACCCATGTTTTGGTTTATGAACAAGATATACAGGAATTATAATGCATGGATTATAAATTGGGGATTAAATAATAATAAAATTATTTAGTGAATATATTTTTTCCGATGGATATTCTGATTATTGGACTGAAATAAAATATGTTACGTATAATATAAATTATGTGATTGATTTTACACTAGTTAAATTTGGATAAATTTTTATTTTCATTAAGGATTTTGGAGAGGAGTATCAAGGAAGAGAATTTTTATTATTTGTTGTTTTGTTACGCAAAAAAATTAATACTTGTATCTCGTGTAAGTTTTAAGCTGGATATATATTTCTCTATTTAAAATTTGAAGGAATACTAATTTTAAACATGTAAAGTAGGATGCTTATCTTCATATAATAATTAAAGGAGTACTTATGTTGTAAATTCTACCTCAATATGATGTCAATGAGATATGTGATTTTTACAAGATAATACACAATACCTCCAAAACGCCACTACCCAAATTGTGGCTAGTTGAATGTAGAACAATATCATTTTTTATATTACTCAGGTAATAATGAATTGAACCGGTAACAAGTCAATTACTATTAAGTTTGTAGATGTCATAGGTAATTTGGAATGTCGTCTTCAAATTGGTTGCTTTTAAGAAGACAAATATTTTCTTTTTTCAGAAGTCAAGATCATATATTTTAGCAATAAAAACAATTATTTACAAGTTTTAGAAAGTAATTTGTTCAAACAAACTGGTGATGAACCTATATAGGTACAATACTAGTAAAATTTTACTCCATAAATAAAATAAGAGTTAGCAAAGCAGCAACACCAACAACTTTACTTTAGATGGTGCAGGGGTTGGAGAATGAGTTGTTGAGAGTAGTGATGGTTCCGGAGAGCTTATGGGGGATTTATGTATTAGAATCGACAAATATGGTGATCGTGGATATGGCAGGTAGGACTATCATCATGCTTATTACGGGTAACTATTTTTCCGTTAATAAAAAAACATAATTTGGAGAGAAAAGAATATTCAATGTAAAAAGATTTTTGGTCAATACTTCCTAGGAAGTCGGTATCTCTGATATTCAAAGTTAATAAAGAAGTGTTGTTCAGAAATAATGTATAAGATTGCCACTTATGTGATTTTTGTTTAAAATGTGTTATGATTCCAATTGATTGAAATAAAATGGAACTGAACTGGATAACTAGTTTTTTTTATAAGTTTAAGACAAAAGATGCACCAAGATTGGACAATTCCATAGGAATAAGACTGATTTTGAAACGAAAAAATAACAACAATCCGACCCATCCACTCCAGAATCATGCTAGAGATTACTATTAAATTCAAGAATCATCAAATCATTAGAAGAAGAGATTTTTGGTATTTCACCTACGAATCTGTTTTTATCTAAATGCAAATACACTTGTAATGGTGTGATGATAAGTTGTGCGGGTAATTTTGCTTAAAATTAGTTATTTGACAAATCTAATACTTTTAGACTTATCATACTATAAATGCTAGAAGATAACGTAGCTCTCGATATAATTATCACCTTATTTAATACTACGAGAATTCAGTAATAATGAACTTATATTTGCTTGAAGTTGGCCACTTAAATCCATTTTCTAATGTATTGAAAACCTTAATATTGGGTTAAGCGTGTGAGGGAGGATTAAATGATCCATTTTAATTTGGAAAAACTCCTCCAAATGGTTTTTGAAGGATCATGATATCTCAACTTATTTTGATAGTAAGTAGATAATGTTTGAAGATGAGTATTGTTTGACGTGAAAAAGATCCCTTCCATAGGAATAGTAGAACCCACGATGCTGAGTTTTTGAAATTCAAAATTTTTATCTGCAAATGTCACTACAAAGCTTGAATGATTAGCAACGCCTTAAAAGAAATCAGAATTTCGAAGTTGTTCCTCAAAATATAAAGATATCCAACAGATATGAGTTTAGAAAGTTTGGGGGGGATGGAGGGGAATTTTATTTAGTGAGCCGATTATCAACAAGCCTACAAGAGGACAACCTTGCTTGACAAGAAGAAAATATTCCATGAAATTGATTATCGCTGAAAGTGAGCTCTTGGAGGTTTCAAGACTACATCAACCTTTAGAAGAGAAATTAACAAATAATTAAAGAAATAAAGTCATATTACTTTAAAAAAATATAGAGAACTATGTAAGATGTACGTTTTCTCCTGTGAAAATAATTTTATACATATAATACACACATATTCTGCAAAAAAAGTTATTTGCAAAATTACCTTTTTGTTAATTAAGTTGAAATGGAATCACACCCGGGCATGATTAGAATCTTGAGAGATGTGACAATTTCGATGCTCTAGAAAATTTTTTTATTGATTCAGCTGTTATCAAGGATAATTTGGTCCAAATTGCTTAAATTATCAAGTGCTTACGCAAGCCAACATAAGCAGATATAGCAAAATTAATAAATTTGTGATTGCTTAAAAAATAAATCAAGTCACACTAATATAATGATGTAGAGAACTATTGTTGGATGCATAATTTTTGCTTACAATATTTATTTTATACACACAACAAGTACATGTTTTGCACATGATTTTCTTTTGAAATATTACCTATTAGGGACAGAGTTCCAATGAAATCACAACCGAATATATTCTTGAAATATGCCACAATTTTAATGCTCTCAAAAAAAATCTTGTTGACTATTATATACCAAGCATGGGAGGACCCATGAGGGGTCAAAAGCGTTCATATGAACTCACTTCTAATAGTGTGTATATAGATATATTTTATCTTTTGTCGAGAAAATGCTATTATATAATTTTTATTGACCCTGCTTAGCACAAAGATACTATCCAGCCCGCTGGCTACTGTGTACCTTGACTTTGAAACCAAGGTATTGGGGGTTCAAGTTTTCTAGGATACCTTGAGTTAACTAGTTAGCTACTCTAGACATTGAAAATTTATCAAATAAGTGCATAAGAAAATTTGGATTGGGGGCCTCTGCAAGATGAGCTCATTAGGGTTACTTGGTGACTATTTCACCCAAACTCTAATTCATGCCTATAAATAAGACTATATATATCCTTTAAAATCCATCTCAGAAATTTCATAAACTCCAGAATATGCATAAAGAGACCAAATATAAAATATCTGAAATTCCATAAAACTCATGGAACATTCATTAAGGGATCAAAGACATGTCAAATATGTCTTGCTCAAAGTTTTAAGAACATTCAAGATTCAAATGGAGTGTTGCTACATGTTTCTTGATCATCAAATATGTCAAGAAGATGTATATCATTCTGCGTTCGAGAAATACGCCGCTAAGGGTATTGAGCACTACCCTTTATTTCTGTATTTTGAGACATTCATTAGCTTTATTTGATGAATCTTGATTTGCGTGTGTGGCCGATATCTTTTTCCGAAAAGTTTTTACATAATTTTTTTAAGAAGGTGTGATTTTTGGTTTTAAAACTAACTTGAGGTGACTGCAGTTAACATTTTGGGTAAACGATCCCAGATCGGTATTTTAACAAGTCCGGTAGGTTTGTATTGTGATTTTAGACTAGATCGTATGCCGAAAATTAAATTCGAAGATCCCTAAGTTGATACGACTTATTTTGTCGAAAGTTAGCAATTTGAATGTTTGAGCTTTGACCGTAGGTTGAATTTATGATTATCGGGTTTGAATTTTAATTTTGAAAATTTAAATGGGTCCGTTTTGTTATTTGAAACTTGTTTGCAAAATTTGGTGCAATTCCAAGTTGGTTTGATAGGAATCAGACGCTTGGTTGTGTTTCTTGCTACTCTCAAGTTTCCTTTTGAATTTCATGTATTTTGATGTCCGATTAGTGATTTCGGGTGTTATTTTGGTATTTTAATTGCACAAGCAAGTTTATATGATGCTATTACACTCGTGTGCATGTTTGGTTTGGAGCCCGATGGGCTTGGGCGAGTTTCAGATGCGTTATGGAGGAGTTTGGATAGTTTGAGGATTGTTGGTCCAATGCCTCTTTCTGGTGTCTGATGCAAATCTCGCAATTGTGAGATCTGATTTTCATTTGCGAGCCTCATTTTTGCGAACGATAATTTGCATTTGCGAGGAGGGTCCTGGGCTAGGTGACCTTGCATTTGCAAGAAAATGGTTTGCATTTGTGAACTGGCTAAGGCCGTTTTTGCGATCATCTTGATTGCATTTGCGACCTCTGGCAACTTAGGATAGTTTTGCATTTGCGAAGCTTTGGGCGCATTTGTGATGAGGTCACCTTCGCATTTGCGATCCGTTAGTCGCAAATTGCGACTTCTGAGCTTTTGAAGCACAGTTCGCATTTGCAATGGTCGCAATTGCGAACAAGAGTTCGCAATTGCGATACCTACAGCTGGGTAAAAAGGAGGGGGAGGGTATGTGACTTAGCTTATTTTATACCATTTCTCAACCCTAAATGCACTTTTTTTTTCAATTTTCCATTACTTCTCGTGAGTTTTAAACATCAAATCTAGGATTTTCATTGTAGAAATTAGGGATTTGGATAAAAATTTGGGGATTTCATAAAATTGAGATTTAGACATCAAATTGAGGTCGGATTTCGAAATAAATCACTTAACCGGACTCGAGGGTGAATGGGTAATCAAATTTTGGTCCGAATCTCGGGTTTTGATTAGGGGGTTCGAGGTTGACTTTTGTTAACTTTTTTCAATTTCATTAAAGATCAAATCTTTTTCATTACTGGATAGTTTCTAAAGCTTATTTTAAATTATTTGACCTATATTTGGCTAGATTTGATTGCTTTGGAGGCTAACTCTGAAGGAAAGGTCGTGGTTGATTGCGCAAAGAGGTAAGTGTTATGTCTAACCTTGGCTTGGGGAAATTAGAACTTGTTGAACTATTTGCTATGTGAATTATGTGGGAAAACGACGTATATGCGAGGTGACGAGTGTATATGTACCGTCATGGGATTAAAGCATGCGAAGTTGCACTATATACTTTCGTGTCTTTATTTATTCCATGTTATTTCTTGTTCTATGCTTTAATTGTTGCATATTCTTACTTGATATCTATGCTTTACTCATTAATTGTTATATAATTATTCCTTATTTTGATTCGTTTATTTTCACTTAATATTTGCTTGCCTGCTACATATTCCTACTTGCTTTAATTGTATATTTTTAATGTCACATGTACTGACTTGATTTTATCATCCGTATATTACTTGATGCACTCTATTATGTTATTTAGATTACGTGAGCCATTAGCTATTTCGGTATTAATGTTTTGCCAAAGTTTGGGGATTACGAAATATTGGTTATTCTCTATTTGTACTGGTAGTTCCATATGGATCCACACGTTTCATTTCTCTTTTGTGTTGATATTTTGTAAATAGTGGTGTTGAGTTATTTATATTGATAAATTAATATTGGGAGATTGGGTTGTGCGCCGCAACAGTACAGAAATAAATTGATATTGGGGGATCGGGTTGAAAGCCGCAACGAAAGATGAAATGATATGATATTGATATTGGAAATGACATGTACGTTGTATAAGATACTATGTTGAAACTTGGTATTGGGTTGCACGCCGCAACAGATTTGATGTGTTGTAGTTGTTTGTGGCTGTAGAGTTTATTCTCGGTATTATGATATGAGATATGAGATTATATTATTCTGGGGGCCTCTGGTAGTGTATCTTCAGGTCCATTTATATGAATTTATTGCTTTATTTCTATTCATGTTTTTGTTATTATTATTTTGTACAAGTTATTTGTGAGTGACTAGTCATAGCCTCGTTATTACTTCTCGAGGGTAGGCTCGGCACTTACAGATTATATGGGATCAGTTTTACTCATGCTATACTTCTGCACTTCTTGTGCAGATATCGGTGTCAGTCCCAACGACGTGTAGTGAAGATTGCTCGGATTCAAGTGCTTTTAGAGATTTGAGGTAGAGTTGATGGCGTTCGCAATCCCTGAAGTCTCCTTCTATCCTATCTTTATTGTTTTCCTTATTTCGAACAATTGTAATTCGTTCAAACTTTTTCTGTAGAATTCTAGTATGCTCATGTATTTGTGACTCCAAATTACTACATATGTTTAAGACTATTACAACTTTGTATTATTAATGTTTTACTTTAAATTATTAAAGCTGGTTAAGTAATTAGCTAATGTTGGCTTGTCTAGAAAGTGAAATATTAGGTGTCATCACGATCCCGAGATTGGAATTTCGGGTATTGACAATAATGTAGTGACAATCTTTAAAAATAAATTATATCATAATAATTAAACAAACTATTGTCAAATACATAATGTCACGACCCAATTTCTCCTATAGTCTGTGATGGCGCGCAACGTTGCCGCTAGGCAAGCCTATAGTGAACTAACTCTGTGATCCTTACCTTTAAAGATTTGAAATAGTTTATTTTTAACTTGTACATAAATAATAAGTAAGAATTTAATAAAAATGAGATATCAAGATTTTTTTTAAAGCAAGTGAGATAAGTAAAATAACCCAAAACCATCAAGTGTCTACTAGCATGAATCACCAAGACCTGGTGTCACAAGTGTATGAGCAGCTAGTAGAATATACAAAAGAATACTACACCATTGCCTGAAGTGAAATAGACAGAAAATAAAAGCAAAAGAAAGACTTAGGCTGCTATAGAACGGGCTCAGAAAGGCAGCTCACTGCAAAGTCTCGGAAATAAAGGATGCGTACCGGACTGATATCCAGATGCACCTACCTCAGATCCTGCACATTTAGTGCAGAAGTGTAGCGTGAGTACATAAACAACATGTACCCAGTAAGTATCCAGTCTAACCTCGAAGAAGTAGCGATGAGGGGTCGACATTGAAACTTACTATGGACTAAAAATAACATGTCAAAATATAACTAAACATGGATTACATAAACATAGTTGAAAACTCAATAGCAGGAAATAATAAACAATCCTTTTACTAATAGTACATCCCAAATTTATTTCCATCATTTAACAATTTATATCTCAAGTCAATGAAGCAATATCAATTATAATTAGTTTCAAAGATTTATTATGCGGAATTTATGCCGAGATCGTACAGCCCGATCTAACATAAAATATTTAAACTGTGCACTGCCGAGGGTCGAACGACACGAACCATAGATGCATCTATCTTCTACCGAGGTGTTCGGCCTGCTCCACAAAAAGAGAAAATACTTTATAACAACCGATTCAAGATTTATTAAGAGGCTAATATTTAAAGAAACACCAATTCTCAATAATAGTCAAGTGACCCGTCCAAGAATTCAAGTAAATGAAATTTAACCTTTTATAATTCCTTTATCAAGTTCCAAGATGATTTAAGCAATTAAGTTAATAAGTAGGGTGCACACATCATAAATATGACATGTAATGGGTCCTAGACTATCCGAACATAAGCATAATTAGTAGCTATGTACACACTCTCATCACCTCGTGCGTACGTAACCCCCACAAATAGAAGCACATATTAATCAATTCACCTATGGGGTTAATTCTCTCTTACAAGGTAAGAAAAGAGACTTACCTCGTCTCAAAGCTTACTTTCCGGCCTCAAATTCACTCAAAAGCCTCAACTTGGTGCCCAACAATCCAAAACTAGTCAAATGGTATATAGTTTAATCAATACATGTTCAAAAGTTCACATTCCAACTATTAAAGTGATTAGCCAACCCCAATTGTTGGATTTCTAAATTTACCCCCGGGCCCACGTACCTGAATTCTGGAAATTTTCGAAGAAAATTGTTACCCATGGTCTCATGAACTCAAATATATGATTTTCACTAAGTTCCATAATAAATTTCGTGGGTAAATTCCATTTTTATCAAATTCCTAGGTTTTTCATCTAACCCATAAATCCCACAAATTTGTATGTTAAAATCTACCCATAATCTACGTATTAAACTCACATTAGGTAGAAATTACTTACCCTCAATAGCTTGGTCGAAATCCCCTTTTTTGAAGCTCCAGAATCGCCCAAGACTATAATAAAGTAACCCAAAAATGGCTAAGTGCCAATTTTAAAACTCTCTGTCAAGCTGCCTTCTTCTTCGCGAATGCGGAGCAAGCCTTGCGTTTGCGAAAGCAACGGCCCAGCCCCATGAAAACTTGGCCTACGCGAACGCGATCAGGTCCTCGCGAACGCGAAAGCTTACCAGTCCTGTCCTTCGTGAACGCGAGGGCACCTTCGCGAACTCGAAGAGCAGTGGCATTGACCCCTCCCCAGGTCCCTCCCTTTTACGCGAATGCGATGGGGCTTACGCGAATGCGTAGGCCTGGGACCTCAAGGCTCCGTGATCGCGATCCCCTTCTCGCGATTGCAAAGGGAAAATTACCCCACTACACAAATCCTTCTCCGCGAACGCGATGGTCCTTCCGCGTTCGCGAAGAAGGAAACCAAAACTGGAAAAATCTGGTTTCCTCAACTTAGCTCCGGGCAGTTCGAAGCACACCAGAGCCCCTCAGGACACCGTCCAACTACGCCAACAAGTCTATAAACATATACAGACCTGTTCGAACTCTTGAAACGCGTAAAATAACAACAAAACCAAGAATCACACCCCAAAACCAAATTGAATCAAGATATGAACTTCAAATTTCCAAATCGCTCCAATGCGCTGAATCATACTTTACTACTCGGAATGACACCAAATTTTGCGTGCAAGTCTTAAATCACCATAAGAAACTATTCTGGGTTTCGGAATTCCATTTGGACCTCGATATCACCAAAACCTACTCCAAACCAAATTTAAAGAACTTCAAAACCTTCAAAGAGCCAATTTTCACTATTAGGCACTGAAACGCTCGCGGGTCATCCAAAACCCGATCCGAACATATGACCAAGTCCGAAATCATCATACGAACCCATTGGAACCGTCAAATCCCGATTTCGAGGTTGTTTACTCGAAACATTGACCGAAGTCAAACTTAGCCTTTTTAACCAACCTTAAGGAATCAAGTGTTCCGATTTCAACCCGAATTCTTCCAAATCTCGAACTAACCATCCCCGCAAGTCATAAAACAGTAAAAGTATGCACGGGAAATTTTATTTTGGGGAACGAGATTCAAGAAAGCAAAACGACCAGTCGGTCGTTACACATAATTTTTTCCATGCAATATTAGTTTTATACGCATGACACACACGTGTTATACACGATATTTTTTTTGCGAAATTACCTGTTGAATAGAGTTTCATTAAAGTCGCAATCAAACATGAATAAAATCATAAGAGATGCCAAAATCTCAATGCTTGGAAGAAAATTTCCATTGACTAGACTATCATTAAGGACAATTTGATCCAAATTGCTTATATTGCCAAATGCCAAGAGCTTAGACAAGAAAATCTAAACAAACATAGCAAAATTAATAAAGTTGTGGTGGTGTAAAAATAATCTTGAAAAATTAAAAAGTACGAGTTTTTTTAATTCTTTATTGCAACAGTTTGGTTAAGTTGAATATCATGTAATTCAATATTTAATAGTCGAATATGACTTTTTACCTCTTATAGCTTGTTTGGATGGTAGTTCCTCATTGTATCGTATCGGATTGTTACTTTAAATATAGTGTTTGTTTTGATTGTTACTTAAATTTTATTGTATCGTATCGTTAAATTCATCGTTACATAACGGCGAAATGTGTCATTTTATATAACGATCGATTTGGTGTGGTCGCGTCGTTACCTTGTCTTTTTCTCTCAATCTCACCCTTTATTATTAAATTATTTTATTTTATCATTTGCCCTACTTTTTTATATAGTAATTTTATCTTGTATCATAATTTTTCTTTATAATATTGTAAGTTTATTCTTCATATTGCTGGTGCGTGATATCATGAAACGATGACAAACAATACAATCTATCCAAACATTGTATTTATCAAACGATACAGTACAATACAATACACTACGATACGATACATTATGAAACGATGCGTAACAACCATCCAAACAAGCTGTTAAAGTTTAAATGTCCTTGGCCTTATTTCCGTTCAAATCTGACTCCTCTAAATTGCTATAGCATCAATTCTGAAATAAAATATACACACGTAGACCACAATAAACAAGTTAGACAAAATAATCATTACTATATTAAAAGCATGAAGATCCTTAGTGAAATGTCATTCGGTTTTTTTGTCCTTAAAAATAGAATTCACATTGGACAAAATAGTAATTAGATTATTTTCCTAATATATAATATTTCAAAATCAATAAAAATATTTTATTATTAAATCTTTCCTTGTTTAAAATATGTAAGAATTCCTAATATTTAGGAATTTAATTTTCACTATAAATTTACCTTGTATAAATCATTTCCTTAACTAAACACATAACCATAATAATTTTTCATGATAAATTTCCTAATATTTAGGATTTTGAAATATGAAATATAATTTAGCATTGTGATATGCAAAACTTACGTCTCCAATAGTTTTAAAAAAAAAACGAATTTTGGTTCATTTTCAATAGTTGTTTAATGAAATATCTTTTCTTTCTAGACTCTTATTATGGTTTTGAAATTAAAATGCAAGAACTATGCATCTTACATCTCTAATAGTTTAAAAAAAAGACCTCCTTTATTTAGGAGTTACGTTAGCTAAAGTTTATTGGCAATTAAGTATTTCTAATTATTTTATTTAGGTAAAACTTCTCAATATTTAAAAATTTAAAATTACAAATTGCTTGCTTAATATTTGAAACTTTAAAATTATCTACAATTAACAATTTCACAAAGTCATGTACGTAATTGTAGATTCCGTGTTTGCAAAGGTAACGAATGTGCTAATAAATACTAAATTATCATCTACTATATTAATACTTTAGCCCAACATCGAATTTTAGAAATACTTTTGAAATGCACGTTAAGTATACTTAGCTTGAAAATATTTATATAGTTTTTTAAAATTTTATATTTATTGATATGGGGTATACATGCAAAATGTGTATCCTAAAACTAGCACTATATTAAAAACATGAAGATCCTTAGCGAAATACTATTCTCCTTTTTTACTCTTTAATAGTAATAAGGTTAACTTTAGACAAAATAATCATTTAATTATTTTTCTAATTCTTAGGACTTTGAAATCAACTAAATTTTATTGATTGAACCCTTCCTAATTAAAATTAGATAGAAAGTCCTAATATTAAAATTTTAAATTCTATTTAGATTCTACCGCTTCAATCGGAATAAACACAACAAACTGAGCACTAATATAAATATTTGAACGTTTACGAAAGTTACATACCTTACATAAGTAAAAGTATATAAAAATTATAGTTAAATATGTAATATATGAATTTTAAAATAAAAGCACACTCATAATACTCCATATTTTTAGGAAGATAAATAATGCAAAATTTCTTCCTAAATTGAGTAATTAGATAAATAGGAGTACACAATAATTATTATTTTAAAAAACTTGTACCTTTTTATTTAAATTTCTTTTACAATAACCCATAAATAGTTTAAATTTAAAATTTATGTAATTCTTTTAAAATTTTATATTTATTAATACAAGATATACGCGCGTACCCTAAAGACTAGTAAATTATATAAAGGAGTACTTATGTATAGGATCCTAACTTTTTGTAAAAATTGGTTCTTTCAATCCATTGTTATAATAATCTAAAAGCTTTAGTGATATAAGTTCTTTGAGAGATGAAAAGATGATGTTATTAAACAAGTTTCCTCCTAAAAGTAAAAACTCTTAAGTTTCTTAATCCTACTAATATAGTTAAACTTGCACTGAAGAATAGCTCAAACGTGATCAACAGGAGAGATTACAAGCCACTTTATTCATACTTTACCGTCACGGAAAAAGTTAAAAAATAAAGAGTGTTACTTGAGTATTGTCACATCTCCTTTTTACCATCCGAGGGGATAGGGAGCTTTTCTAATTAAAGTGACATTAATCGAAATGAGATTATTTATTTTATTCAGAGTCGCCATTTGGAATAGTTTATAATGTCCTAAATCACCGATTCATTTAAATCCCAAATCGAGGAAATTGACTCTTATTTAGGGTCTGCGAACACAGAAGATGGGATAAGAAATTATGTCAATCCGGGAGAAGGTGTGAGGCACTCCCGAATTCCGTGATTTTAGCACGGTCGCTCAACTATTAATAATTGACCTAATTATCTGATTTATTATATGTTTTAAAACCTATTGTGCATTTTTAACTTTATAACCGCTTTTATTTATTTATGGAGTTTATTTAAATAAGTCGTGATGTTGCGCACTTATTGTTTTTGAACATATTGCGAATTGCGTCACATTAAATGTACCCACGATTTATAACATGTTTATTTTAATTATTGTTTGAAGTTATGGTCGGATCACATGAAATGCACACCCGAATTTGAATTTATGTATTGTGACCATACCAAGGGAACCGTACCCATAGCCACGATGATTTATTAATTATGCCTAAAGCAAACTAAGATGATTCATGAATTATTTAATTTCCTAATACTACCGATATAGAGCTAGCGAGAGAGAGAAAATCTGCATAAAAAAACGCAAGTCTTACGAACTCAGCAGACGATTGCTGTTCTTTATTGATATTGGATTAAGATTCTAAGATGAACATACAATCATTAATCACAAAGCTGACTGTTATAATTATGCTAAATCCTCCTTAATCCTCAAGAGAAGTAATTAGCAACAAGCACATGCCCTGCACACTGTTTTTACACCAAGTTATTCAAACACTCTGCTAACGTACTCAACAATGGAGAATCAAAATTCAACCAACACAGAACTTGTTGAGTTTCTTTTTAATATAGAAAGGTATTAAAAAGAGGGTGAATGAGAAATGGAGGGAAATAAAAATTTTGAGTAAAATTTTAAGTTTCCCTCTCCTTTTAATGAGACATTGTCCCTTATTGGTAGAGGAAAAGGAGTTTGGTGGATTTATATACAAATGCACTTCATGTAGCTCTTAAAGAGTTAGGAAGAAGGCAAGCCTCGCGCCGTCGTCGCTCGGCTCGGCTACGGCTTCGGATTCGGTCAATTGATTGATTAATTTTTTGCACCAAATTTATTTGTTAATAGTAAATATTAACGTAATAATATCCGTGTTTGTAACGGATGTATTCTAAATCCGTGGATCTGTTCCAGCAACAAGTGCTCATTCCACCATACATAATGCTCCATTATAACAGATTGGTGCTACATCCACCATGAAAAAAAAGTGCTCCACTAAATGAGTGGAATTGCACTATAAATAGATGGTGAGTAAATTGTTGAAACACACAGAAAAAACGGACAGAAAACAGAAAGCAACGAGCAATCTGATTTCCTCTTCTGTTATCGCTCAACATTGGCTATAAATTGCATTTCCTTCCTCTCAGAATTTCCATTCGACTTCTGAGTTCTCCTCATTTCTTGTGCATTGCTTTAAACTACAAACAAAGTAATCGTAAGTGTGATTTGCTGCCGAACTTTGTGTTCGCTGAAACACTGGGGTTTGAAGTACCGCTACACCAGTGTGTAATTCGTTCTATCCTGCGAGGAAATAATCCATAACCTTGGGTACTAGGAGGGGATTAAATTTCTTAAGGAAACACTGTGAATTCAGTTGGCTCGAATTAATTACTGTTTCATTTATATTTACGTTTATATGCTAACGTTCTTTTCTCCAGAATTATTATTTACAAATACAGGCTTAAATTTAACAAGCTTAAGGAATTTAACAATTTTAATTTCTGTATTTGTGTTATTTTTATTATTCTGGAAACTAAAACCTTTGTGGTTTTAGGTACTCCCGTTTGGAGAGTAAAGCCTTCGTGGCGGTTTGTTGGAAATTATTATCTACGTGATTTTTTCTCTCCAAGTTTAAACGTTTATTAAACGTTTGTTTGTGTCATTCTTTTACAGAAATAGAAAATGACAACGAAAATCGAGCTGTTTCGATGATGACAGCCAACGCTTCAACAAGCCGAACACCGGCTTTAGCACCGGCAGAAAAACCCAAAAAAAATTCCAAGATTGATTTCAAGCGCTGGCAGTAGAAAATGTTCTTCTATCTGACTACGTTATGTCTACAGAAGTTCATTAAGGAAGATGTTACTGATCTGCCAGATGAAATTCCAGAGAATGAAAGCTTTCTCGTGATTGAGGCGTGGAAGCATTCTGATTTTTTGTGCAAGAATTATATTCTTAGTGGATTGGATGATAATTTGTATAATGTATACAGTGGCGTGGAGACATCAAAAGAATTGTGAAATGCGCTTGAAAAGAAATACAAAACTGAAGATGCCGGGATGAAGAAATTCGTCGCTGCAAAATTTTTGGACTACAAAATGGTAGATAGTAAGTTTGTTATTACCCAAGTCCAGAAATTGCAAGTAATTATTCATGATCTACTTGCTGAAGGTATATTTCAAAAGAATACTGATGTTGAAAGTAAAATTTTTAGTAATTTTATTAACGGAATTTTCATTGAAGGTCTTGTCATCAATGAAGCATTCCAAGTAGCAGCAATAATTGAGAAGTTGCCTCCATTGTAGAAGGACTTCAAAAATTATTTGAAACACAAACGAAAAGAGATGTCCCTTGAAGATCTCATTGTTCGATTGAGAATCGAAGAGGACAATAAAGCTGCTGAAAAGAGAGGCCATGGAAATTCAACAATAATGGGAGCAAATATTGATGAAGATAACAAAAAGAGAAAGAAGGCTTCTGGTCCGAAATACAACCCAAGCAAGAAGCGGTTCAGTGGAAACTGCTACAACTGTGGGAAAACCGGACACAAATCTACGGAGTGTCGTGCTTGGAAGAAAGACAAGAAAAGGGGTCAAGCAAACATGGTAGAAAAATATGATGATGTTGATGACTTGTGTGACATGCTCTCTGAATGCAACCTGGTAGGAAATCCTAAGGAGTGGTGGATTGATTCTCGAGCTACTCGCCATGTTTGTGCTGTGAGGGAAGCATTTTCTACCTATGCTTCTGCTGGACACGAAGAGACGCTTTCTATGGGAAATGCTGCTACAGCAAAAATTGAAGGATATGGTAAGATATTTCTCAAGATGACTTCTGGCAAGGTCATGACTTTGAACAACGTCCTTCATGTTCCCGAAATTATGAAGAATTTAGTCTCTACTGGACTTCTTATAAAGCACGGTTTCAAGTGCATTTTTGTATCCGACAAGGTTGTAATAAGTAAGAATGAAACATTTGTAGGAAAAGGTTACCTCACCGAGGGCCTTTTCAAGCTCAATGTAATAGTTGTTGACAATAATAATAAGACTTCAGCTTCTTCTTACTTACTTGAGTCAAATAATTTATGGAATGTATGTTTGGGTCATGTCAATTATAAAACCTTGCGAAAAATGATTAACTTGGAAATATTGCCTAAGTTTGAATACAAAAAATCAAAATGTCAAATTTGTGTGGAATCTAAGTATGTTAAATATCCTTATAAGTCGGTAGAAAGGAATTCAAATCCTTTAGACTTAATTCACACAAATATTTGTGATATGAAGTCAATACCATCTTGTGGTGGAAAGAAGTATTCCATAACTTTTATTGATGACAATACTCGATATTGCTATGTTTACTTACTTAATAATAAAGATGAAGCAATAGACGCATTTAAGAAATACAAAAATGAAGTTGAAACACAACTTAACAAGAAAATCAAAATGATAAGAAGTGATAGGGGTGGTGAATATGAATCTCCTTTTGAACAAATATGTTTAGAATATGAAATTATTTATCAAACAACAGCCCCTTACACGTCCCAATCCAATGGGATTGCGGAAAGAAAGAATCGTTCATTAAAGAAGATGATGAACGCATTGTTGATAAGTTCTGGTTTGCCACCGAACTTGTGGGGGAAAGTCGTTCTTACGGCTAACCGAATACTAAATCGAGTACCCCATAGCAAAACACAATCCATTCCATATGAAAAATGGAAAAGAAGGAAGCCTAACTTGAACTATTTGAAAGTGTGGGAGTGTTTGGCAAAAGTACAAGTTCCTAAACCCAAAAGGGTAAAAATAGGACCGAAAACAGTTGATTATGTTTTCATAGGATATGCGACCAATAGTAAAGCATATCGATTTCTGGTTCATAAATCAGAAAATCCTGACATTAATAATAATATGGTTATAGAATCAGATAATGCTGAGTTCTTTGAAAATATATATCCGTATAAAAAGGAATGTGAGTTGTTTGGTGAATGATCTAAACGACCTCGGGAAGAAACAAAAGAAAATACATTTTATCAGGAGGATCCAAGACGTAGTAAATGTCAAAGAACGTCTACTTCGTTTGGACCAGATTTTGTGACTTTCTTATTGGAAAATGAGCCTCGAACATTTAAAGAAGCTATGTCTTCTTCGGAATCATTGTTCTGGAAAGAGGCAGTCAATAGTGAAATAGAATCCATATTGAACAACCATACATGGGAATTGGTTGATCTTCCTCCTGGAAATAAACCTTTGGGGTGTAAATGGATTTTTAAAAGAAAAATGAAAGATGATGACACTATTGATAAATTTAAAGCAAGACTCGTTGTCAAAGGGTACAGACAACGAGAAGGTCTTGACTACTTTGATACATATTCTCCAGTGACGAGAATTACGTCCATACGAATGCTAGTAGCTTTAGCTGCAGTTTATGGTCTTGAAATTCATCAAATGGACGTAAAGACAACCTTCTTAAATGGAGATTTGGAGGAAGAAATTTACATGGAACAACCTGAAGGGTTTGTAGTTCCAAGTAAAGAAAAAAAGGTATGTAGACTTTTTAAGTCCCTCTACGGACTAAAACAAACACCCAAACAATAACATGCGAAATTTGACCAAACAATGTTGTCAAATGGTTTTAAGATAAATGAATGTGATAAATGTGTGTACATTAAAAATGTTCCAAATCACATAATCATTGTTTGCCTATATGTGGATGATATGCTGATAATGAGTAATGGCATTGCCAACATAAATGCGACTAAGCGTATGCTAACTAGCAAGTTTGATATGAAGGACTTGAGAGTTGCGGATTTAATTCTAGGGATTAAGATCCAAAAGACTCCTCAAGGTCTGGCATTGCCACAATCTCATTATATTAAGACAGTACTTGAAAAATTCAAGCACTTAGGCTTTAAAGTTGCAAAGACTCCAATTGACGTGAATCTTGCATTAGCAAAGAACAAAGGCCAAAGCATATCACAATTGGATTATGCTCGTGTGTTGGGATGCTTAATGTACATCATGAATTGTACACGACCAGATATAGCTTGTGCTATAAGTAAACTGAGTCGATACACGAGCAATCCAGGTCAATCTCACTGGATGGCAATGAAACGAGTTTTGGGATATTTAGAACATACCCAAAACTTTGATTTGCACTACACTAAATATCCTGCGGTGATTGAAGGCTATTGTGATGCAAATTGGATCACCGGTTCAACTGATTCGAAGTTCACAAGTGGATATGTATTCACTATTGGTGGAGGAGCGGTATCATGGAAGTCGTCCAAACAAACATGTATTGCCCGCTCTACAATGGAGGCTGAGTTCATAGCCTTAGATAAAGCCGGTGAAGAAGTTGAATGACTCCGGAATTTCTTGGAAGACATTCCATTTTGGCCCAAACCGTTGGCACCAATATGCATACATTGTGATAGCCAAGCAGCAATTGGAAGGGCTGGGAGCGTTATGTATAACTGTAAATCTCGTCATATATAACGAAGACATAAAACCGTTAGGCAACTACTCTCTAGAGGAATTACCACGATTGACTATGTAAGGTCAAGTGATAATGTGTCGGATCCACTTACAAAAGGCCTAACTAGAGAGGTAGTTGAGAAATCATCGAGGGGAATGGGACTATGGTCAAGAACAAGTCATTGTGGCGGTAACTCTACCTAGAAGACTGGAGATCCCAAGATCTAGGTTCAAGGAGATCAAACAAAGTCATTAATGACGGTTCAACATTGTCAACAAAAATTTTGGTCCATTCTCGTGATGAGACAATGTTCAGTACCAAGGATAAAGCACTAAGGCTTTTTAATGATTTCTAAATTTGATACATGGTATATCAAATAGTGTATCTACGGGATGACACGTTTAGGAATTACCTATGTAAGTGTGAAGTGTTAGCCGCTTCAAGGAGAATTTTGCAAGGCCAATTCTCTACGCACTTATGAAACCAGGCAGTGATCATGGCTGAAACGAACACAACAATGAGAACCAAAGACGGTTAAAGGATTGATTGTGTGACTTATGGTTGTCTAGGTATACACTAAAGTTCAACGGTTCAAAGATATCAAATCTATCGATTGATCGAGTATATCCGACATATGTTCACTACAGAAAGTTCAAAGGGAAACCTACTTATCCAGATGCAATTAATCCTTGCTTTCAAATCACACAAGTTTTTCATGCATACTTCCGTGATATAGCCATTCCCCATTCATGTGGGGGATTGTTAAGTTTCTTTTTAATATAGAAAGGTATTAAAAAGAGGGTGAATGAGAAATGGAGGGAAATAAAAATTTTGAGTAAAATTTTAAGTTTCCCTCTCCTTTTAATGAGACATTATCCCTCATTGGTAGAGGAAAAGGAGTTTGGTGGGTTTATATACAAATGCACTTCATGTAGCTCTTAAAGAGTTAGGAAGAAGGCAAGCCTCGCGCCGTCGTCGCTCGGCTCGGCTACGGCTTCGGATTCGGTCAATTGATTGATTAATTTTTTGCACCAAATTTATTTGTTAATAGTAAATATTAACGTAATAATATCCGTGTTTGTAACGGATGTATTCTAAATCTGTGGATCTGTTCCAGCAACAAGTGCTCATTCCACCATACATAATGCTCCATTATAACAGATTGGTGCTACATCCACCATGAAAAAAAGTGCTCCACTAAATGAGTGGAATTGCACTATAAATAGATGGTGAGCAAATTGTTGAAACACACAGAAAAAACGGACAGAAAACAGAAAGCAACGAGCAATCTGATTTCCTCTTCTGTTATCGCTCAACATTGGCTATAAATTGCATTTTCTTCCTCTCAGAATTTCCATTCGACTTCTGAGTTCTCCTCCTTTCTTGTGCATTGCTTTAAACTACAAACAAAGTAACCGTAAGTGTGATTTGCTGCCGAACTTTGTGTTCGCTGAAATACTGGGGTTTGAAGTACCGCTACACCAGTGTGTAATTCGTTCTATCCTGCGAAGAAATAATTCATAACCTTGGGTACTATGAGGGGATTAAATTCCTTAAGGAAACACTGTGAATTCATTGGGCTCGAATTAATTACTGTTTCATTTATATTTACGTTTATATGCTAACGTTCTTTTCTCTAGAATTATTATTTACAAATACAAACTTAATTTAACAGAACTAATTGAAACTTAGAACTAACAAGGATTAAACATGAACCAAGATATAAATATCATCTAAGTGTACGGATTATTTCAAACACATATCAACAGACTATTCATTCAACAATTTTATAAACCCAAACTAAAGCATTACTAAAAGAACTGGAAGAGAAGATGAACCTCAAGTGATGATTTTTTTTCTTTTTGAAGCTCGATCAAGCAGACAACATTGGTTCCAAAGTTTGCAAAAGAGAAACCAGCAAAGAAGGAGCTCAATAGCGACCTCGACTTCGACTCGAAAACCTTGACACAACTCGGCAATTTTGAATGATGTTTTGGGGGCTGTTTTAGCTAGGTTAGTCAGCTAGTTTTTGTGCTGATTTACAGCTGCATTTTTGCTATTTTCGCAGCTGGTTTGCTGTATTTTTGAGGTATTTAAGAGGTTAAGATTTGGAGAAGAAAATAGCTAACATGGTAAAAATGTCAAGATGACCATGGGGGAAGATGAGAGCTCGTGTGCATTTGAGCTACTGAACTTGGAGCCAAACAGATCTATGAGAGGCCACTGCTGCTCGAATTCTCTTCTGTCCGAGAGAGAGTGACGATGGAGATCCCCTTTAGGGAAGTGCGGCTGTTTCTAGGGGTGTAGCCATTTTTAGTTCTTCTCTGTTTTTCAAATGCATATGAAGAAACTGAAATCAAAAACAGAAAATCTTTGTTCTGTTTTCTTATGGGAATGAAGGCTCAAAAATTAGTAAAGAAATAATGAAACAAAACTCCCAAAAAGCCATGGAAACTCTTGAAAATCCCTCCTTTAATTGTGATTGTGTGCATTTCTGATTTCTCACGTCCCTCTGCTTTTTCGTTTTCCAGCCTCCCCTGTATTTTGCTTTGTTTTTCGTCCTCCCACAGATCCCTTTCTCTCTCGTTTTTTACCAGATTCTCCCGTTTCTTTCTGTTCGTTTCCTGCCCAGAAAATCCCCTCTATTTTTTTTTCTTGTTTCGTGTGTGTATATATACAGCCATCTCCGGTGTTGGCCAAGAAAAAGCCATTGAGATAAGAACGTGTGTGGCTTAAAGGAATATTTCTTGTTTCGCTCTGGCATGTGGCGTGTGTGTAATTGTAAAATCCAATTGTGAGAGTTTGTTATCCCGTTGTTTGTCCACTAGTGGGGAGGGGGTCCACATTTAAAGAATGGAAAGACTCCTCTTTTATTAATAATTAATTCTTTTTTTTTTTCTTAAATACTAAATAAATACTTCCTCTGTTTCAATTTATATGAATCTATTTCCTTTTTATTCCGTGCCAAAAGAAATGACATCTTTCCCTATTTGAAAATAATTTACCTTTATGCAATGATTTATAGCCACACAAAATATATATGTTTCATTTCACATCACAAGTTCAAAAGTGTTCTCTCTTTTCTGAAACAGAGGGGGTATGAAGAATGTGCATGTGGCTTTATACCAAAATGAAGAAGATCCCTCCTTTCTTGATTTTCCCTTTTTGCTTTTTTTTTTTTTTTTTTTTTTTTGGATTCTTTTCTCTCTTTTTTTTTTTTTTTGGTTTCCTTTTAAAAGATAATAAGTACCCAAACAAAATACTACTCTAACTAAATTACTAATAAACTAAAAAAAAAAATTGTTGAAATCTCTAACTTAAGAAATAAGCTATATTAAACTAAAGAATGACATATTTTTTAGAAATTTTAAGGTGAAACAAAAGCTAAAATATCAAGATTAAACTTAAAATTATTTAAATACTAAAAAGTGGTAAAAAATCTAAAATATGGTAAAAAATTAAGTCCGAGGTTTATTTGAAGATGATTAAAATTTGATTTGAAAAGGCATCCAGTTGGAATATTGCAACTCAAATACGACGTTGAGTTCCTAGAATCCCAAAATTCCATCAGCATATACCACAACAAGGCTTGAATGATTAGCAAAGAAATTGAGACCTTAAAGTTGTTCCTCGAAATATAAGATATTCAAGAGATGTGAGTTTAGAAAGTGGATAAAATGTAATATTCCAGCTACCATTTCTTATGCGCGTATACCTATATCACTGAGTATATAGTATTTTAAGAAATAGCATAAATATTATTAAATAATATATTTGTATTAAAATATTTTTAAAAAAATATAAGTTCCTAAAATTATGTACATTTATCCTATTTATAAGCTAGCTCGATAAATAAAGTAATGTGATTTATTGTGATTGTATTTCCGCCAATTACCGAGGTTATCTGATTGTTTCCTTTAATTCTCTCTTATTAATCTATCTTTCTCTTCTATATATTTATTTTTGTTGTAGAGTGTCATTTTAAAATATTATTCCTAAAAAGTTAACGAAGAGTAAATGTTATAGTCATGTTATGACAAAAAGAATTATGGTCATGTTTTAAATAAGACAGTAAAATCTAGATTCTGTTTTAAATCATAAATATCTAAACTTCCAACATAATTTAAAATAAAGAACGATTCAAAAGGTAAAAAGTTGAATAATGTTTTAACTTTGAATCTTTTTTACTATTACAAGTTATTTTTATTTCTATTTGCCAAAAGGGGGTTAGGAAAAATAAGGACTGGTACAGGGCAAGACACTCGTGAAATGCTTGGTATGTGCCCAACGCCTTACACACGAGCTAGTACCACAATTTGTGTAAAAAAATTCATTAACAACCTTTTGACTTGTCAAAAGCTCTCTTAATTATTTGCATTTCAGAACCTCTCATCCAAACATTCTTCATGTTATAATTTTTGTTAGGTCTTCATTATTAAATTCTTTATAATTTTTCTTCAAATCTTGGTTTTCATTTTGTTTATTTGAAAATATTTTTTTTCCTACCTGTAGGTGATGCAACTTATTACTTAATAGTTAGTGTTCGGTGAATAACAACTTATAAATATTTATATCCATTAATGTTCTTTTAGTAAGGTTTAGAGTATTGAATTATTTTTTAATTTAAGCTTATTGGAAGTATATAATGCTATTATGTAATTGTGAACTATTCTTTTAAAATTTTATCTATAAATAATTAATCTGTAAATATTTTATTAACAAAGAAAGGGGCTCCTTTATTTTTATTTTTTGGATAATGAAATGGTTTCATTAATGACGTTTTTAGGTTATAAAAAGGACTCTTAAATCTCAAAGAAGTGTAAAGTGTTTCGAAACTTTTCAAATATGTATTTGCAATGTTTCGGTCTTTTATTTCCTTTTTCTTTTTTCGTTTTCTTTTAGCCTATGTGGCTTAGAAGTCTAATTAATATGAATGTGCAATGTTTTTCCTTTAGCTTTTAAGCCTAAAAACCATATTATGATTCTTCAATATTATTTTTACAAATACAGTATATTACATAGTTCAAATAAGAAAAACTTTAATATAGAAATTTAAGTTAATTTAGAAGTCCTAAATATTAGAAAATAACTGAAGTCCTTACTATTAGGAAAATAATTAAATGAATATTGTCCTAAATATTATTAAAATAATTAAAAGACTATTTTGTCCAATGTGAAATCTAATTTTAAAGGGTAAAAAAGGCGAGTATTCGAGTACGCGCTTTGCGTGTGTACTTATATCAATGAATATACAAATTTTAAAAATTACATACATATTATTAGATAATTTATTTTATAAAATAAATTTAAGATTTTTTTAAATAATAAATATTATTCCCATCAATTAGCTTAACAAATGAAGGAATTTATTTAGAGCTTTATTGTGATTTATCCGGATTTTATGTCGAAATAAAAATTGTTGTTTTTATGTGACTTAATACTGAAAATAAAATATAAAAATATTTTTATCACAATTCTTTAAAGATTTGATAAATAATACAAATTAAAAATAAATTAAAAAAAAGTTGGTTGTTATATCTTCTAAAAATTTGATAGTGACAATTTTAACGTTTAAAGAATGACTATTATTGAACTAATATTTTACAAGAAAAAACTTAGTATAAATATTTAGCGAGACGTTTTCATTTGTTGGACTGAATGCAAGAAAGAAACAAATAACAACTCATTTATAACTGGTTGTCTTCTACAATTTTATCTTATTGCTAATTTTTTCGTTTATCGATTTGAATCTTAATTTTATACTATAATTGATTTTGCTATATTTATGATTTCTTTCACCATCGATACTCTTCTTACAAAAATAAATTAAGTGTTTTGTCAATTTAACAAATAAGTTTTCTTATATAATAAATTTGTAAAGTAATTGAATTGGATTTGCTAATTAGTTAATTCAATAATTAATTATTTGTTCTAAAAATTAAAAGAAATAACTTATTTTTTATTAATTTAAATTCTAAAAATTAACCTATTCTAATTTTTAAATATTTGACAATAATTATATTTTCTTCCAATAAGAATTCGATTTTCAAATAGTAAGAAAAATCATATATTTTGAATCTTTATTTGAGAATTCGTAACTGCTAACTCACGTTTTGCATAGTAAAGAATCTCATAGGAATAGTTCAATACAACCCTAATATTAATGGTCTTTAAATAAGGAAATCTATATAAGGTAAAAGTGTTATTCGATTTTAAAGTCCCTTCCTACCTAGTTTAATTACGAAAAATATAATAATAAAATTTTAGGTGATCTTAAAATTCTTAAATTAGGAAATAATTAAATAACTATTTTGTCTAATATAAAAAAAATTAAGGGTAAAATACGGGAATAGCATTTTGCTAAGTTCCTTTATACTTTTAATATAGTATAGATAGATAGATAGATAGATAGATAGATAGATAGATAGATAGATAGATAGATAGATAGATAGATAGATAGATAGATATTTTATTGCTCTAGATGTACACTTGCCCCAGTATTTTGGGACGATTCTAGTTAAATCTATCAAAATGTTAACGAACCATTTCAATAAACAGAGAAAGAAACCAAAATTCAAAATAACAATTTATTAAAAAATTTATTTTGCCTGTTTTTCGCTTTTAGTTACCAAATTAGCCGATAACTCTAACGGAAATAGACTAAAAAGATGTAAAATTTATGTATAATTTGGATTTTGACCAAAGATTTAATTTTATTATATTTAACTATTTAAGTTCAAGCACAATTTAAATTATTTATAACAAAAGAAAAAGGTTAAAGACTTGAAAAATAAATATGCGTGATGGGTATTTGGAAAAATATAGAATTTTATTATAATTAACTATTTAAGTTTGAGACCAAGAATAATTAAATTATTTCTATCAAATTTAAAAAGGGCAAAGCCTTGGAAAGAAATTTACCTACGGTTCCTAGCATGGTTAAAAAAACAAACTCGGAAACCTAGAAGGATTTAAGAAGAGTCATCATATTTAGGATTTTGTATATAGCTAAAATAAGGAAGCATTTCATAAATAAATTTTTAGTTAGATTTCAAAGTCCAAAATATTAGGGAAATAATTAAATGACTATTTTGTCTAGTATGAACTTTATTTTTAGAGGGTAAAAAAGGCGAACGACATTTTGCTAAGAGCCTTCGTGCTTTTAATATAGTACTAGTTAGTATGTACGTGCATTGCACGTAAATATTTAGTCGGAACTTTTATGTGAAAGAACAACTAACTAAATTTAGTAAGTAATTATTTACAAGATGATATAGTCATTGTAAAGTAATTAACGTGATAAAAATACAACAATCATTTAAATGCTAAAGAATAATGTTATTACATAGATAGAATACTTGAATTCAAAATTATATTGTCTTAACCTACAAATTAAGATGATCAATTTAGTTAAGTTAAATGATATTCTATTTATAGTGTATAAATATTCAGTGTGGTAGTATCATATCTAATACTTTATAGAGGACGTTTTTGGTGTATGTTTTCTTTTATGACTTTGGCCTCTCCATCTCAAAAGTAAGATATATAGTTGTCCATCTTTGAATCACCTCCAAAAAGTATTACTTTTTACCTATTGTACTTTGGCATATTTGTGAGGATTGTCTCAGTTATTTATAAAATTATGTCAAATTTAAGTTATGTCGGATATAACCCGAGTAAAATTATTACTACTTTATCACATTCAAAGCAATAAAATATTAATCATACACGTGTTTGATAAATCAAGTCCATGATTAGTTAAGATTTTAGAGAAATATATATATATATATATATATATATATATATATATATATTTTTAACAATTACAAAAAATAATAGCAGATAATCTTTTTCTGTATATATGCGTATTATATATAGTATACTTATTTTACATACTTTTTAGGAGAAATATACATATTTTTTTACCAAGTTATGGTACATGAGCATCTAATGAAAATAGATCAATTAAAGAAAAAAATTGTTAAACTTCGATATATTGGAGACTTGGACGAACTTGTTTTAGGAAACCTAATCTATACTAACATCAATTAATTTTCTTTGAGAAATTTGTAAAGGAATCAATTACTCATACTGAAGTAAAAATAAATAAATTAAAGATCAAAATCTCACCACTTTATTATCATGTAAAATAAAAATATTCATCTAAATTTTCCCTATTATTTTAACACTTTAAAATTAGATTTTATATTTTAAAAAATTATCGTTTAATTATTTTCTTATTATTTAATATTTTAAAAATTAACTCAATTTGTTTGAAATATGCAGTAACTCCTAATATTTAGGTAAAAGATACTAACTTAATTTAGTTGTAGCTTTATATGTATTAAATACAAATTAAGACTTTAAAGAATAGTAAGAATTTCAACTTTGTTTAAAAATTTATAGATGTTTTCTTTAATGTAGTACTAAAATTTTCTTTAGTACGTATCTTTCTTTTATTACATTCCTTGTTATAAAGGAAATGTAATTAGGAACAATACTTTTCTAATTCAAGTAGGATCAACGTTGTAGGGTCGGGTATATGTATAGTTTAAATCGAAAAAGAATTTTATCATTAGGTAATTTACCATTAGATCCTTAAATTATATAAATATTTAAGGGCATAAAAGTCGATCAATGTTTCAGGGATATTTTAATCGTTCAACATTTAGCATAAATTATTTGCGCTTTTATAATAATATAGATAGATATAGATTATTAATTTACAGAAGAGAAATCAACAAATAATTAAACTGAAGTCAAAAGTAAACAATGTAAATAACCATTGTTAAATATAGAATTTTCCTTTGTAAAATTTACTTTGTGCACAAAACAAGCACATGCTTAGCACATGATTTTTTTTCTTTTAGGGGGGGAAGGGGGAATTAGAGTTCCAATAAAATCACAATTAGACATGTATAAAATCTTGAGAGATGTCACTGCTTCAATGATTTGAAGAAAATTCTCATTGACTAGACTATCATCAAGAATAATCTGGTCCAGATGCGTAAGTTGCCAAGTGCTTATGCAAGATTACATAAAAATTTAAGAATTAATAAAGTTGTGGCGGTCCGAAAATTAATATAAGTCAAATTAATTAACAATGTTTTAGAACTTTGTCATATGGAGGAATTTTCCCTACGAAATTAAGTTTATACACTTGACATGCACATGTTCTGCATTTTCTTTTGGTAACATTACTTATTTGAGATAGAGTTTCAGTGAAATCACAATCGGACATGTTTAAAATCTTGAGATATGTCACAATTCCAATTCTCTAAAGAAAATTCCCATTGGCTAGACTATCATCAAGGATAATCTGGCGCAAATTGCTTATTTTTCCTGTAATTCATTTATTTGTTGTTGTTGTATGTGTGTATTTACTAATTGAGGACTGGGTGCTTTAAGCAATTTGGAGGAGTTAAATTTGAGCGGTAATGAGATTAACCACTTTGAAACTTGACGAGGTAAAAAAAATGAAATACAAGTCATTATCCTCTTCACAAAGGAATTAACAAGGGAAGATTTTTTTTTTATCTCTTTTCAAATATTATAGGAATCAAAAGCATGAGCCATATCCGACTGTTAAAATTGAATTATATGACATACGACTTAACCAAATTGTTGCAGTCGTTGCAAGCACTTCCCAGCATTTCCAATGAGATTCTATTATTCCATAGTCAATGTTGCAAAATAAAAAAAGAACAAATATTAACTTATGAAAGATAAGTCTAAGCAATGTTTTTAACTAACACTAAACAATACTCCACTCCACTTTAGAGAGGTGTATTTTTTAACGATCCAAGGGAAAACAAGAAAGAAAATATTATATAGGGAAAAAAGCCAAAAATATCTCATACTATGTGAAAAAGATTATTTATACCCTCTATTATACTTAGATTCATCACTATCCCTAACATCATAAAATTAGTGCAAAAATACCCCTCCAATATAAGAAACTTCCATAACATTTTTAATTGAGAAAGAAACACAAGCAAAATCTGTCGGTAAGATAATTGAACAAAGTTAAAAACAATAGTTTTACTAGAGTTAATGGAAAACTTAGAGCCCGTTTGGACATAAGAATTTTTTTTTTTTTAAATCAGCGTTTGGTCATAAAATCTCCAATTTTCACTTGAAGATGCATTTTTTGGAATTTTTCAAAAATTTGAAAAACTCCAAAAAGCCATTTTTCAAAATTTTCACTCAGATCACTCACAAAATTTCAAAAACGATCCAAAATTATATTTATGTCCGAGCACAACTCTAATTTTCAAATACCATTTTCACTTGAATTTTTTCCTTTTCACTTTTTTGAAATTTTACAATTCATATGTCCAAACGCCCACTTAGAGTTGATCCTAAGTGAAGTAGTTTCTAGAGAATTAGACCAGCACTTGATTAGGGATGACATATTTGTTTAAGCAAAAAGTGAAATTTCAGTCAAAGTTTTAATTTAGAAAAACACGGGTTACTGATAATCAAAACTAAATAAAGGAAAGTGATTTTGCTAACAATAAGATAGACAAAAGAAAACAAAGTAAACCAGTATATTCAGATGATCTTTCGTGTCCTTACAAATGATACATTCTCTCCTTTTTATAGCTATCTTAAAGACATACGTTTTGCCTTTGTTATAATTAGGCCACTATAGATAATTAAATGCATTAAATGCTACGTTACATAGTTATTGTAATTTAATACAGATTCTATAACATTTTTAGTATTTACTGCTTATTAAATACTGTATATGTACTCTCTTATGTTGTCAGATTCATTCTCCTTGACTTTTGAGTATAAATAGGTACGAGCGTTGAATCTTTTGAATAACTGCTTGTGCCTCTACTTGTACCTTCTGCTCGTATCTATTGCAACTCGTGCCTCTTTACCAATCATCACTCTTAGACCAGCCTTCGTGTCATGACACGTCATCTTCCAATCACTTTAATATGTAAACTCGATTTTCCCAATACAAATAGTCCCCACACTTACCATTTATTCATCAATTGAATATTTGGGAAGTGAATTTTATTAAAGCGGGAATGTTGCCGCTATTAATGCTACGGTAAAATCGACGCTTCAATTGTCACTTCCATTTAATGCTTATCACACGTGGCACCCTTTTATTGGCTCTGCAACTTTGCAACACTTTTTAGGGCTTTTTACGGCTTCACTAATCACGAAGCAACAATTCTCATTATGACCTTTCCATCATTGCACCTTTTCCTTTGACGGTTGCTTCCTAGTATAAACATAGTTTTCGTCTTTATCCTTATCACATAAAGTTCTCTGAGTATTCAATTCTTGAATTTTTATTTGCTTCTTCCTCGTACTATCATGTCTTCACCAAACTCTAACCCTAGAAGAGTCCCCATAGTTGATAACTTCCTTCTTGCCCCTAGCAGGAGTAGAAGAGGAGGTAGACTTCGTAATTTAGGGTCTTCTTCTGTATGTGGTTCTTCTCTTCCTTCATCTAGTTCCAGTCCTTCCTTTAGAACCAGAGGTTCTTTCTCACAAAGATCTTCTTTCAGGGGTAAGGAACCCGCTGAACCTGTTCGTGAACCTACAGTAGAAGAAATAGTTCCTGCGGAACTATCTTTCTACAATGATAGGGAGTCCCTTAGAAACCAAGTATCCTCTTTAGATCGTGCTGATATCTATCTAACTCAGATTACAGAGGGTCTGATTTCTTTAGTTCGTAAAGACTGTCATTGAAGCCATGACTTCCCTATCATAATTCCCAACGCGAATCAAAGAATCACCTCTTATTTAATTGGATTTTCCTTTGTTTATACATACCCTTTCATATTAGGATTCAAACCTACTATTGATCCTGTTATTTTTGAATTCTATCATTTTTTTGATATTTGCTTAAGCCGAATTGGCCCTATAGTGTGGAGGGTTGTTGCCTGTTTGAGGCATTTGACAAACATGGCCGGTGTGCCTTTCACTTTTGCTCATTTAATTCACCTTTACTCTCCCAGACTTTTCCGCCAAGGCATTTTTACTTTAGTAGCTAGGAGCAAAAGAGTTCTGGTTAGTCTAGAAGATGACAGAGACCATGGCTGGTACGCCAGGTTTGTTGCTTCCCCCACCGTGAGTTTAGTGGGTGATGAAAATGTCCCCTTCTCCGAGAAGTGGAATTTTGCACGTGAGTTTTCTTTTTTAATAACTTTCTCATACCTTTTTCTTCAATTTTGATGATCTTTATTCTCATTTTCCTTTTTCTTTTTAGCAACCATGGGAATTATTAAAGAAATTCTCAATTTCCGTGGTTGGGTAGGAAGGTTACTGAATACAGCCCCAATGGAGGGTAGATCTTGGAAGCATCTTTCCCAATGATTTGGTTGGAAAGTGAAAACTCATGGTAAGAGTTTTTTTTTATTTAACTTTTTATTGTTTTTCCAGAACTTATTTTAATCCTTCTTTTTATCAGGATTTGCTGTTCGATGGATTAGTGCCGAGGCGGTCATGGCTTCCCGCATTTCTTTGGAAAGAGCCCAAGAGATAATCTTGGGTTCTTCATCAAAAAGGAAAGCTGCTAATGACCAAGATTTTGAAGAAGAAGAAGATGGGGGTTCCTTAGTAAAAAGGCCACGAGCTCGTAGGTGAATCATTTCTGATGATGAAGCATTCCCCCTCGTTATATTCCTCTTACCGAGTTTATTGAAGCCCCGGTGATGATTCCTGATGATAAAGTCCCTGTTGGTGCTCATGATTCAGTTGAGCAACTTTTTAACCGCGGGTTTGATGGTGAAAATTTAGGTCCGATTTCTGATAAAGCACCTCTTGCTTCTTTTTCTACTCTCATTCCTGTGATTCCTTCTTTGCCGGTCGTGGCTATTACCATTCCTCCCCAGGCTATTATGACTGCTTCCACAGTTCCACCCTCGACTACTCCTCCTTCAACTGCTCCTTACACAGAGGTTGGTTCTTCAAGTAGGAATGATGCTATGAGGCGAGTTACCATTGAAGTCCCCGCTGATGGTAACCTTTTAAGGAAATCAGGTCAAGCTGACTTGTGGCTAAAGTCTTTGATTGGTCCAGTTGAGAGAGCTAAGCTTGATGCCATAGTTCTATGATCTTGCTGAATGATATAATGCATGCTTCTTTAAAGGTATTCCTTTTTCAAGCTTTACTTTGTCATTTTTCTATCTTCATGATTCTTATTTTTTCCCTTCTCTTTTTTCTAGGTCAATTTAATTGGCACGGAGATGATGAAAAGGGTTACCCTCTCAGAGCAATTAGTGCGTGACTACCAAGTGGAGGCGGATAATTGGAAGGAATGGTGTGAAAGTCTTCAAATCGACATGGAAATTTTAGAAGAAAGTAAAAGTACCTTAGAGCAATAGGTACAGGCTTTGACTTCAGAATTGGCAGTTGAAAAAGCTTCTTCAAATCAAGCAAGTAAGGAAAAGGCTCGTCTGGAAACCTCTTTTTCCGAGCAATTGTCCAAGGCAAGTGAAGAAATTAGAGAGTTGAGAGCTCTCTTGAAAAAGAAGCATATGCTGGTGAACTCGTGCAGAATTTGACTCAAACTCAAGAAGACCTCCGGGTATCTTCTGATAAGGTTTGCTCTTTAGAGAGTTCCCACGCTTCTCTTCAAAGTTCTTATGAATCTGCCTTGGCTGAAAATAAAAAGTTAAGAAATGAAATTGCTGACTGGGAAAGAGATTACGAGATCCTTGAAGATAAAACTACCATTGAAGTGAGTTGGGCGTTTTTAAATTCTCACCATGATACCCTCATTGAAGTTAGCCAGGAGAATTTTAACTTGGAATCTGAGTTAGCCAAGATCAAAGAGACTATTGAGAAGACTCAGCAGAACCAAGATTTTTCTTCTCCCGCGGCTGAAGTTTCTGAAAATGTTGAAGATAATACGGGTATTCCCACTCCTTCAAGTCAAGTTGAGCCTGCTACTGCTGATGACCCTGCTTCAGTCCCTTCATCTTCTCAGTGAAAAGTTTATGTTGTTTGAATTCCCTTTTTTTTGTGGTTTTTGATTGTGACCCTTGATCTTTTTAAGGGTTTGTTGGAAACGTTAAGTCCCTAGTCATTTTATGGGGCACTTTGTATAAACAACTTTTGGTTTATGACTAAGTTCATACTTAGTCTAAACTCTTTAATATTAAGAAGTTCCCGCTGTTGTTTGAACATCTGCTTTGTTTATTCTTGCCTTTATTTTTAAGGACTTACTAAATAACTTGCATTTTTATTCTTCAAAAATGCTTCTGTTAACTTCGTGAATACTTGAATTAATCATGAATTTTATAAAAGAGGGCCCTTTTATATTCGACACTTAATGAAGAAGACGTCTCAACTTCATAATGATGTTAATATACGATAAAAGAAATAGGAATACACATGTTTTTTGGAATAAATTCGACAAGTTTTTATTTGAACTTTGTCAAGTTTTAAATAACACTTTACATGTATTTGAATTACTTCTATAACTTTCTCGCAACTGTTTTTCTTATAACAGATTTCAAAAAAGAAAATGAATGCAAAGTTTTTACTTATAACCTGTTTTAGTACATTGCCTTTACCCTAACTATGATAAGGTTTTTCTTTGGCTTTAGCTCGTGAGTTTGCTCTCACTCAATGAGTAAACTTCTCAGGCTTGAACTTTGATTATTTCCCAATCTTCTTTGCCTTCTTCATACACATATATTATATAGTCCCCCAAGTGTTTGAGCATTGAAGTATGAAGTCTCGAGCACTTGATTGTTCCTCTCATTTGGTCCTTTTCCTGAAAAGGAAAAACACACGGGACTCAGAGGTGCGATTATAGATGAAGACTGCTTAACCCGTCTGAATTTCTATCAAAATAGTTGTAACCCTAGACCGAGAATTTTAATTTATTCCACGTGCCTTGCAGGTCATGATTCATCATTTAGTACGGGCTAGATTTTTTGCCTATCATCCAAAATCGTTAGTAAAATTTTAACAATTCAAAAATAAAATTTTAAAATATGGATACCTGACCGTGGGTATTCCTTAGAAATAGTATCTCTTCAGGTGAACGACATTCCAGTGCGAAGGTAGTATTTTGCCATCTATCGTTTCCAGCTCGTATGCTCCTTTTCCTGTAATACCATGAATCCTGTAGGGTCCTTCCCAGGTTGGACTCAATTTTCCGGCATAGGCTGCCTTCGTAGATTGAAAAACCTTTTTGAGCACGAAGTCCCCAATCTTGAAGAATTTTAGGCATGCTTTTCGATTGTAGTATCGTTCTATGACCTGCTTTTGTGCTGTCATTCTTATTAATGCAACTTCTCTTTTTCCTTCAAGTAGATCAAGATTTATGCGCATTTCTTTGCAATTAGACTCTTCTAATGCTTGTGTAAACCTTGTTCTTGGCTTTCCTATCTCAACTGGAATTAAAGCTTCAGCTCCACAAACCAATGAAATGGTGTTTCTCCCGTACTTGTTTTTGTTGTTGTGCGATATGCCCATAAAACACAGGTAACAATTCTGGCCAATTACCTTTGGATTCCTCCAAACACTTTTTTAAATTGTTGATAATGACTTTGTTTGTTGACTCAGCTTGTACATTACCCACCGGGTGATAAGGTGTGGATGTAATCCTTTTGATCTGTCAACTTTGAAAAAACTCTGTTGTGCGCCTATAAATTGAGGGCCATTATCACACACGATTTCCTTTGGCACACCGAATCGACATATGATATTTTTCCAAATGAAATCTCTGACTTCTTTTTCTCGCACCCGTTTGAATGCTCCTGCTTCCACCCATTTAGTAAAATAGTTAGTAAGTACAAGCAAGAATTTTACTTGTCCTTTAGCTTGTGGTAGTGGACCCACGATATCTATTCTCTATTTCATAAATGGCCACAGTGCAATGACCGGATGTAACAACTCCGCAGGTCTATGCATGTTATTACCATATCTTTGGCACTTATCACATTTAGCCACAAAATTTTCCGCTTCTTCTTCCATTTTAGGCCAGTAATAACCTTCCCTAATCATGGTTCTTACCAGTGATCTTCCTCTGGCGTGATTTCCACAATGCCCCTCGTATATCTCTCTCATTACATATTCCGTCTGTGAAGGCCCGAGGCACCTTACTAAGGGTCCACCGAACATTTTTCGATAAAGATTACCTTACTTTAAACAATATCGAGCAGCCTTTTTTCGAAGCGCGTGAGCTTTTTTCTTGTCTTCAAGGACGGTTCCATACTGCAAAAAAGCAACAATCTCGTTCCTCCAATCCCAGGTTAAGTTATTAAAATTTACCTCATTTTTGTCTGGATCGAGCACTGAAAGAAACAAATGAATTACGGAAGCATTTTCATTGCTTGCCACGTCTGCTGCAGATGCGAGATTGGCTAGGGCGGCCGCCTCGACATTTTCATCTCTTGATATTTGCATAACTTTCCAGGTTTGGAATTGCCTAACCAGATCCCATACTTTCTCTAAGTACTGTTGCATCCGTGCTTCCCTGGCCGTATAAGTTCCCAGCATTTGATTAACTATGAGTTGCGAATCGCTTTTGATCACAATCTGATTAATGCCGAGTTCTTGTGCTAGTTCTAAACCTGCAATCACAGCTTCATACTCTGCCTCATTGTTAGTTATAGAATGACATTTAATGGCTTGTCGAATGGTTTCACCCGTAGGTGGTACCAAAACAATTCCCAAGCCTGCACCCTTCATATTAGAGGAACCATCAGTGAATAAGGTCCAAATTCCTGGATTAGAGCCGTTGAACACTTGTAATTCTTTTTCTGCTTCCAATTTCATTCTTTGGCTAAAATCAGCCACAAAATCTGCTAACACTTGAGATTTTATCGCGGTTCTAGGCTGGTATGCGATGTCATATTCACTTAATTCTATAGCCCATTTGGCTAACCTACCTGATAACTCATGCTTATGTAATATATTGCGTAATGGATAGGCAGTTACTACAGCGATAGGATGACATTGAAAATAAGGCCTTAATTTTCTATATGCCATGATTAATGCAAGTGCTAGCTTTTCTAACTGAGGATACTGCATCTCCGTATCTAATAAAGATTTGCTGACATAATAGATCGGAGATTGTTTACCTTGGTCTTCACGGACTAAAACAGCACTTACCGCTATTTATGAGACAACAAGGTAGATGAGCAATCTTTCCCTAGCCTTTGGTTTTGCTAGTAATGGCGGATTTGACAGGTATGCCTTCAAATTTTTGAGTGCCTGCTGACATTCCTCAGTCCATTTGAACTGATCTTGCTTTTTAAGAGCTGAAAAGAAATTAAAGCATTTTTCTAATGATTTAGAAATGAATCTCCCCAAGGCTAAAATTCTTCCTGTCAACCTCTGCACTTCTTTTCTACTTGTAAGCATGTCAGGAATTTCTTCAATGGCCTTAATATGTGTGGGATTTACTTCAATACCACGGTTAGAAATAAGAAAGCCCAAAAACTTACCTGATGCAACACCGAATGCACATTTCTCAGGATTTAATTTCATATTGAATTTCCGCAAGACCTGAAACGTATCAGACAAGTGCGATATATGATCCCCTGAATGTTGAGTTTTAACGAGCATGTCATCTATGTAAACCTCTATTATTTTTCCCAAATGTTCTTGGAACATTTTGGTCACTAGTCTTTGATATGTTGCACCGACATTTTTGAGACCAAAAGGTATTACTTTATAACAGTAAGTCCCCCTGTCTGTTATAAATGAAGTTTTTTCTTCATCTATTGGATCCATTTTGATCTGATTGTATCCTAAATACGCATCTAAAAAGCTTAACAATTCATGTCTTGCAGTAGCATCAATTAGTTGATCTATATGTGGTAATGGAAAAGAATCTTTAGGACAAGCTTTGTTAAGGTTTGTGTAATCTACACAAATTCACCACTTACCATTCTTCTTCGGTACCACAATAATATTAGCTAACTAATTAGGATACTTTACCTCACGGATAGACCCAATCTTTAACAATTTTTGAACCTCATCTTGAATTACCTGATTTTTGAAAGTTCCTTGCTTTCTCTTCTTTTGTTTGACAGGGGGATACGATGGGTCTTCATTTAATTTGTGAGTCATTACCTCCGGTGGTATTCCTATCATATCAGAGTGGGACCAAGTAAAACAATCCATATTAGTTTTTAAAAATTCAATCAACTTACCTTTCATGTCTTGGCTTAGATTGGCCCCTACATAGACTTTCCTTTCAGGCCATTGTGCAAATAATATTACAGCTTCCAGTTCTTCAATCGTTGTTTTGATATTTTCATTTCTTCTGGTTCTTGAATGGCATCTAGTCTTGAGTCCACGTCTGTTCGTCCTTATTTAGTTGAGGTTTGTGTTGTCGTACCCTCAACTGGATTCTGTAATTGCTATTTTTCTTCGTTCCCGTACTTGAATCTACTACAGAATTGATGCTTCTGGATGTATGTTGATCCCCACAGATTTGACATATTCCCCATGGTGATGGAAATTTAATAACTTGATGCAAGGTTGACGGAACGACATCCATCTCGTGGATCCATGGTCTCCTAAGGATCATATTGTAAGCCATCTCCATATCTACCACCTGAAATTTTGTATCTTTGACAACTCCTTCTGCGAATGTTGTAAGTATTACCTCCCCTTTCGTCACTATACTGGAATTGTCAAATCCAGACAGAGTATGCGCCTTTGGTATTAATTTATCTTCAGCTTGCATCTCACGTAGTACTCTTAGCAAAATAATGTTCACGGAACTACCTGGATCAATCAAAACTAGTTTCACATTAGTATCATGTACAAGTAAAGATATTACCAGTGCATCGTTATGTGAGGATAATACGTCATCCGCGTCTGTATCATCAAACGTAATGCTTTCTTCCTCTAAGACATGTCGCACCCGCTTCCCGTGGGTAATTGTGACTTTGGAGACTTTATTGGCTGTTGTGTACGTCACACCATTGATGTCTTCACCTTCACTTATCACATTAACAGTCCTTTTGGGAGAAAGTGGTTTTGGGGGCTCCTGCCTATTCTTCATATATGCTTGCTTACCTCTCTCACTGAATAATTCAGTGAGATACCCTTGCTTTAATAGATGATCAACTTCACCTTGCAGCAACCTACAGTCTGCTGTTTTATGCCTGTGATCGTTATGAAATTCGCACGAGTGATTAGGGTTGCGCCTGTTTGGGTTCGATCTCATTTCTTTTGGCCACCGTACCTTATCACCCATGCTTCTTAAAATAGCTATGAGCTCGGAAGTGCTTACATTAAAATTATAACTGCCAAACCTTGCTTTCAAATTTCTATCATCATCCCGTGACTCTCGCTCGTTTCGATTTCTCCCAAATCTTGATGACCAGCCCGACTCTCTATTCCTCGACCTATGATCGTACCTCGGATTGTCTTGTTTTGACCGTGAATCTTTTCCTACTAGACCCATATATGGTTCGTACCTGTTTTTACCGGACCTTTTTTCGGTTTCCGCCCGTCTCGAACTCACCTTTTCTTCTTTTTGAGTTCGTGAGATAATATCTTCTTCTATCCTTACCTTTATGTTGTATCTGTTATAAACGTCATTCCACGTTGTTATTGGGAATTCATGAAGACTTTCCTTGAGTCACCTCGTGGCTTCAGATCTTTTTTCATTCAAATTACTAGTGAAGGCTATAGCTTCCCAATAGTCAGGTACACGCGGTAACGTCATTCTTTCATGCTGGAACCTATCCACGAACTCCCTAAGCAATTTTGAGTCCCCTTGCTTGATTTTGAAAATATCTTCCATTCTTTTTTCGACTTTTTGAGCTCCCGAGTGTGCTTTGATGAATGAATCTGCAAGCTCAGCAAAAGAATTTATGAAATTTTTAGGTAAAGAGAATACCATGTTAATGCTCCCTTAGTGATTGTTTCACCGATTTTTTTGACCAATACTGATTCAATTTCTTGCTTGGTCAAGTCGTTGCCTTTTACGCCTGTTGTGAATGCAGTCACGTGGTCTCGTGGATCAGTTGTTCCATCGTATTTTGGAATATCGGGCATTTTGATTTTTTTTAGAATTGGGAGGGGAGCAGCATTTGGCTTCCAAGGTTGTTGTGAGTATTTATCCATATTTATCCCTTTGATTACGGGTGGTACTCCAGGTATTTGCTCTATGCGGTCACTTTGCTCCTTGATCTGTTTCTGCAATGTTAGTACTAAATTTTGTAAATCAGAATTGACTAAGTTACATGGTTCTCCTTCTCTTGACTTGCTGGGGATTCCACCACTACCTGAATTAGCAAGCCCAGAACGAGGGTTCTCCAAAGTGTTATTATTTGGAGTGGGTGTTGGTGGTGCAACAGGTAAATAGATGACAAAGGCCTCAAGAGCTTTATTGACCTGTTGAGCGATTAGCTTTTGCAAAGCTTTATTGATAGCTTCATCATTTTCGAATTGAGCATTTCCATTTGCATGAGATCTATCAGGAGTGCCTTCTCGAGATCGTCGAGGGGAACTTTGTGGAGAAGGGATTGGGATGTGATCATCCTGTGGATTCTCCTGGAGTTGTTGGTTTCCTTGGGTGTTGTCATTGATGTTCGACATAGTTGATGCAACAAAAAAGTTAGGCTAAGAAAGAGTAGATTATCAGATTCCCGGTACCGGAACCAATTTGTTTAACCAAAAAGTGGAATTTTAGTCAAAGCTTTAATTTAGAAGAACACGGGTTACTGATAATCAAAACTGAATAAAGGAAAGTGATTTTGCTAACAATAAGATAGATAGAAGAAAACAAAGTAAACCAGTATATTCAGATGATCTTTCGTGTCCTTACAAATGATCCATTCTCTCCTTTTTATAGCTATCTTAAAGATATACGTTTTGCCTTTGTTATAATTAGGCCACTATAGACAATTAAAGGCATTAAATGCTACGTTACATAATCATTGTAATTTAATACAGATTCTATAACGTTTTTAGTATTTACTGCTTATTAAATACTATATCTGTACTCTCTTATGCTGTCAGATTCATTCTCCTTGACTTTTGAGTATAAATAGGTACGAGCGTTGAGTCTTTTGAATAACTGCTCGTGTCTCTACTTTTACCTTCTGCTCGTATCTATTACAACTCGTGGCTCTTTGCCAATCATCACTCTTTGACCAGCCTTCGTGTCATGACACGTCATCTTCCAGTCACTTTAATATGTAAACTCGATTTTCCTAATACAATATTACTTTACTATTATTAATAAGAGAGAATCGAGAGGAGCTTCCGGTCAAAGTGAATTGACAAAAAAACGAATCATTTTAGTTGTCCTAATACAAATTGAGGTATATCCAGTTATATTTTGGATTAGAAGGGGTACTTTGGAAATATCAGTGCTTCTTGCTTCTGTAGCTGAAAAAGGACGTCTGTTCACTCAAAAGTTTACCCTGATATGGTCCGTTATTACTTGAGTTGCCATTATACATTTTGGTAATTAAGGCAACTTTGCAGGCCCTTAAAAGTGTACAAAATGTCATCCATCACTTTTTGCTTTGCATGTGATGCTAAGTTAAAAATTACCACGTGGACTGCCAATATGTGCACATATTTTCCTTTTGGCGACATTGCAACACACTAATATTTCAACCTTTTATTTTAATTGAAAACATAAAATAATGGAGTAATAATAATAGAGAATATATTAAAATTTGTAAAATAGCATAGTACTGCAGTATTAGGAAAAAGAAAAAAAGAAAATCCAATGACGATAATTCATAAAGGAAAATGAAAATAGAATATCAGTAGTAAATTTATATTTTTGGAATATATATTATATAAGAAAAGAGTAATTTGATTAGAAAATAACATGGGTTCAAATTAGAACTCGCGATATTACTATTCAAACTATAATAACTTTACTATCTTCGTGATTATTTTGAAGGTCAAGTAAATATTTTAAGGTGCAATTGCTCAAATAATTATCTTCAATTCAAGCACTTAATAAGAAAAATCTCTAAAAAGAAAGAGTAGAGCTGGTATTCTTTTAGAAATATTTATTTCTATATTTTCAGGTCCACTTTTAATGTAACACGTGATTTTCTTTATGCTAGAAGAGGACATCTCATCTTATTTAAAACTATTAGCAAATGAATTATCAACGAAAAAAGTGCAAATTCTTTAGCTATTCACAAATTGATGAGGTTTAAATAAATTAGGGTCTTTTTTTCCTCTTACTTTAGCTCACTAAGAAATTATCAATATGTGTTGCCTATGAATTTTTTTGTGTTACCAACAAGCCTACTTATTATTTTGCAAAAAAAAAATTTATTGTAAATTTTAAATTAGAATATGAGGAAAAAACAAACATAAAAAACAAAAAAAGAAGCAAGCTAATGAAATATTGTAAACCTTTTTATTTCTTTTTCGCTGATGTTTAATTCCAACAAAATAAGTTTAAAATCAGATTGTTAACTTGAAAAAACAATATTTTTATTAAATAAAGATCTATATAAATTTTTTATCTTTAAATATATTATTTAAATTAATATAAATAATCTTTACAAAATAACTAGAGAAATAAAATTAAGGAAAGTTTTGTAATTCAGTATTGGGCCCATGCTCAGCATGGGCCATCCCTCCTCTAGTGTAAAAATTGTACGGGATAACCACTATTTAAAGTGGTATTTATTTTTTATCTAGCATTTTTAATGCTGATCAAAAGTAGCCACTAGTTTATTAAAATTAATATGAAAGGGCGTTGTTTCCCTTTCTTTCCCAAACGGAAATACAGTGGTATCACAGGTTGGATAAATACGCCATTTTCAGATTCTCTTTCTGGGCTATTCTCTCTGCATATTCTTCTTCCATTCCCAACCTCCATTTTATTTCTTTTTCTTTATCGTCTTCTTCCTGTATATTTTGCTTTGTCTTTATCGTTGAAAAGTGACTCCTTTTTTATGATCTCAGAAAAACTATGCCAGAGTATGTAGTTAATGGAGAATGGGAAATTGAGTCAAAGGAAAATACAAGGCCTACTCCTCGAACATTGGTCCTTAACTTCGAGTTCCAATTTCAAAAGTTAAGGACACTTGGTCTTGAACTTAGGCTAACATGCTTAAAAGTTAAGGACACTTGGTCATGAACTTACAGTTACAAGCTCAAAAGTTTAGGATAATAGGTCCTGAACTTAGGCTAGGAAACCCAAAAGTTAAGGATAATAGGTCCTGAACTTAGACTAACAAGCTCAAAAGTTAAGGACAATAGGTCCTGAACTTACAGTTACAAGTTCAAAAGTTAAGGACACTTGGTCCTGAACTTATAGAAACGAGTTTTAGGTTCAACAATCTTACCTCAACGAAGTTCCCTTGAATTTAAGGACAATAGGTCCTGAACTTAGACTTACAAGTTCAAAAGTTAAGGACAAGTAGTCCTTAACTTAGAGTTACAAGCATAGAACTTAAGGACAGGTGGTCCTGAACTTCGAGTTCCAAGTTTAAAAGTTAAGGACATGTAGTCTTGAAATCTTGAACTTAGAGTTGCAAGTTAAAAAGTTAAGGACACGTAGTCCTGAAGTCCTGAACTTAGAGTTGCAAGTTCAAAAGTTAAGAACACTTGGTACTGAACTTTATGAGCAGAAGGATATTTTCATCCGGACAAGTAAAGTTTATTAAAACAGTGACTAAAGACTAAAGATATTTTAAACCGTAACTTAAAAATAAATATATATATTATTAGTGGCTAATCATGTATTATTGCTAGTAATAGACCGGCACATGATTAGGTAAAGCATTTGCTCCATAAGAAGACAACATTCATTATTTTTCAGCTTCCAGAATTGATAAAATTGAGATTAAACTTTTGTCAGTTACTGCTACAAAAAGACCGTTTTCTTAATTTTTAACAATGTCCGTTGACAGAGTAAATTCCAAGTGGCAGAAACTTTAGATTACTAAATTCAAGAATTGTCTTTTTACTAACTACTTTATTCCTAACGATATGAATCTTCTTGTTTACGATTTCAGCACACCAATACTTTTTTGTGCATACCACCCACCCACCCCTTTTAAAGTCAAAACCCCATATCATCATTGGTTTCTGAGACTGTTCTTGGAACTGTGTGTTATTAGTAATTAAGTTTAATTTACACACAAAAGTGGAGAATTTTGAGATAATAGAGAGAGTGCCCATATAGCCTTTTTGGTGGATTCAGCTCAACCACCTATTCAAAGTGTCCCTACACATAAACCCAATTCATTTATTGGATTCTGAGACTGTTGTTGAACTGTGTTTTTATTGTGGCAATTTACATAAAGTGGAGAAATTTCCCAAGAAAAGAAAAAGAAAAGTTTGAAGCTTTATTCGATTGAAAGAATGGAGTTTTGATTGGAGATAAAAAGTATGGGAACTGCTGTGGCTGGCTTGTCTTGTTTCCAATTCCTCTTCCTTTATTCACCTAATTTGAAAAGGTATAATTCCTTCTTCCTATTCCAATTTCTCCTTTTCTTGGTATATGATGGACCCCTCATTCTCTCAGGCCTCTAATTATCACTTATTAGTCATGTCTAGTTGATTTATAATGTTTTGCAAATATGGAGCATTATACTTTCTGATTGAAACTTGGTATCTAATGTTTCCCCCTACTTTCCGTGTGACAGAGAAAAAGATAAAAGAAGAACCATTTTGTTATTGATGGTCATAGCATTAAGGGACAGAATTTAAGTCTAGAGATGGATGTAGATAATATGGGAATTTTGTCACTGTGCTTTAATTTCTTCACTTTTTGGCTTAAAGATGGTGACCAAAACTAAATGTTATCTCTTTATTGGGACTAAGGGATTATAATTGCAATAATTTGTTACTTTTTGGAAATGTCTGTGGTTTTATGTTTACTGTAGTGGGTTGTTGGGTTTCGACAGAAGCTTGTGTCAGTTGACTGCAATCTTCTGGTAACAACAGAAAACAATTTCAGTTGATCTGCCCCTTCTGAAATAAAGATAAAAAGCAAGGGAAAGAAATATTTGGCTGGCAAAGTAGTAGTAACTATTTTGGGGGGGGGGGGGGCTATCTTCTTGATCTGAATCCTCTTATCCTTTTCTTTTTGTTATCTCGTTGTTGCGATACTAAAATACAGTGGTAGTTGTAATTCTAGCTATTTTCCTTGTCAAATGAGCTTAATTTGTTGTTGTTGGCGGCATTGCTGATAATGAAGGATTGTGAGAGAGACTGTAGAATATGAAGAATGTTAATTGGGTCAACAAAAGAGGAAGACCTCGGACTATTTTGAAAGTGCGCTAGATATTGAATTGCCTATGCTCGTCTGAACAAATTCTGATGGACGAAATAATCCCATCTCCTGAATCCCTTGCAAGTAAGGATTACACAGCAAGTGTTCATTCATCACAAGCTGGAGAAGCTGGCCTAAAGCCTGATACTGGCAATATTGAAGAAGCTGAATCATCTTTGCGTGAGAGTGGTTGTTTGAATTATGAGGTGACTTCCCTGATTTATTACATGCAAATCTTTTCCTTTCCTTTTGAAGGGCTTCTTGTTCCCTTCTCCCTTTGGGCCTACCACACTGCAATGTTAAGTCTATCTTTCGTTTATCATGTCATTGTTAAATACTTCAAAGCTCAATTTGCATGTAGCAGAATTTCCATTTGGTGGCAATTTAACTAAAGACATCAATATTTTTCTAGGAAGCAAGAGCATTACTAGGAAGATATGAATACCAAAAGGGGAATATAGAGGCTGCTCTACATGTTTTTGAAGGGATAGATATTGCCTCGGTGACTCCTAAGTTGAAAATCGCCCTTGCCGAAAGAGCGAAAACTCAAAAGAGACGTTCACAGAGTTTTTCTACGCCACCAATGTCCATAAATGCTGCGAGTTTGCTCCTGGAAGCAGTCTTTCTCAAAGCAAAATCGTTGCAGGCGCTTCAGAGGTACAAAGGTAGAGTATGTGTTTCATCAATATCTGTATTAGCACGTCTTCATGCAACAATCATCTTCAATAATGAAAAAGCTTTTTCAGTTTGCTTCATTTATTAAATTTTTTCTTCTATTACTGTCTTCCCTAATGGTTCCTCTTTCTGGAAAGTGTCTTTCTCATCAGTTTTCCATGATATACTCATGTTGAAATTTTTATATGTCTGCCCTAGCTGTCTGTACTTTTGTTATTTTACCCATCCTTCACTTCCCAATTATTTTGTGATTGAGGCATAGTTGATTAATATTGTTGACGCATCCTTCACTTATCCACTTAATTGAGCCAATAAATTATCCTGAAAAGTGAAAACTCTTTGGATTGCGTTGCTTTTATGCTTTTGGATTTTCCGACAATGTACTGATTTCATACTCTTGATGAATATGGAGAACAAAAAAATGTAATCTATAACTCTGCTACTCTCCCATCCCAAGTATATCAGGTTATCCTAAAAACTTTACTCTTTATCAGGTTATTAGCATTATGCACAGTCATTCTTTGTTAATTTTATCAAATAAGTGCTCAAGTCCTTTAGTTAGGTGTTCTGATTCATATACCTTTTTACTTGTGATTAATGTTTATTCTGCCATGTGTATGTATGTTTGATTGTATGGACAAGGTGACAAGAGAAATGTCTACCTGAAAGTTTAATGACTGAAAGTTCTCACCCTATTCAGCTAATTCATTTCCGATATAAATTTTTGCAGAAGCTTCTCAATCATGTACAGTAGTTCTGGACATTCTCGAATCTTCTTTTCCAGCAGGCTTTCCTGAAACCTTTGGTAGTGACTGTAAATTGCAGGACACTCTCAGCAATGCTGTTGAGCTGCTCCCTGAATTATGCAAACTTGCAGATGCTCCTCGAGAAGCAATTATGTCATACCGCCGAGCTCTTCTGCATCCATGGAAACTTGAGATCCAGGCTACTGCAAGGATTCAGAAGGAATTTGCCATTTTTCTTCTCTATAGTGGAGGCGAATCATGTCCACCTAATCTCCGATCTCAAATGGACGGTTCATTTGTCCCCAGAAACAGTATTGAAGAGGCTATTCTTCTGTTGATGATTTTGTTGAAAAAGATTTTTCTACAAAGGATTGAGTGGGACCCTTCAATTCTTGACCATCTCTCATATGCATTATCCATATCAGGGGGTCTAAAGGCTTTGGCTAACAAAGTAGAAGAGTTGCTTCCCAGAACTATAGATCGGCAAGAGATGTATCTTATCTTAGCTCTATGTTATTATGGAGAAGAAGATAACTTCGCTGCATTGGACTTGTTGCGGAAACTGTTTAGTACAGAGGATCACACTTGTGTTCCAGGTTTGTTATTGGCTTCAAAATTATGTGCTGAAATCCCCGATTGTGCAAACGAAGGGATAATTTATGCTCATACAGCTATTAGAATCGAACGAGAAAGATGCAGTCAGTTGATGGGTGTTGCCAATTGTGTATTAGGCCTCTCACTTTCAGCTCATTCTAGAGCAATGGCGACAGATTCCGAGAGGGTTAAGATACAATCAGAAGCACTTAAGTCCTTTGAATCTGCTGGGAAACTGACAAAGATGAGTGATGCTAATGTCATTTATCATCTTTGTCTAGAAAATGCAGAGCAAAGGAAGTTGGATGCCACAGTCCATTACGCAAAGTGGTTGCTTAACTTGGAAGGTGGTTCTACTTTGAAAGGGTGGATGCTGTTGGCTCGGGCATTATCAGCTCAGAAACGGTTTATGGATGCTGAAACTGTTATTAATGTTGCCTTAGACCAAAGTGGAAAGTGGGATCATGGAGAATGTTGAGGACCAAAGCTAAACTCCAAATTGCGCAGGGTCAAGTGAAAAATGCTATAGAAACATATACTCAGCTTCTTGCAATTCTTCAGGTTAAGAGAAAAAGCTTCAGATTGGGGGAAAATCTCAAGGTAAGTAAGTCTTGTCCTTACAAGCTGAAGTGGAGCATCTAAGCTTTTTTACATCTGTCTTATTTGACGCTTGAAACGGTTGTGAGGGGCTTGCAAGTAAAATGACTATAAAGCTTTTTATACGTAAACTCTTTAGAGGTTGAACTCCTTTCTATGGACTATGTATCAATTAGCCAGCTGGTTAGCTAGCAATTGTTCTGGCTGTGTCTGCTAATATAAAAATATCATGGCTATCGAAAGCCAAACAAAGTTACCTTGTCATTCAGAGATAAATAATCTCCTAGGCAAAATAAATGGGTGACTTCACAGTGCAGAAGATGACGAAGAGTAGCGGAGTGTGCAAGGCGTCTGGACAGAGGAAAAGGTTAAACAATTAGATAGAAGGGGGAGAACTAAGTGGGGACTGAACACCTGTAGCATGCCTGCCTAAAACTAATTTCTTGGAGATGCTTCAAGATTGTGTGTCTCAATTAAACCAGGCTGCTCATGCAAACACTCCGTATTGGCGTTGGCAGGCTAAAGCATGTCTTTACTTCTCATGTGAAGTCAAAGTCTCCTGTTTGCTCCATTGGGTTACATATTGCATAATTGTCTGATATTGCATAACTGAATGATATAGCTTTTCGATTTGGTAATTCAGGAAAAGTCTTTTCCTTCTTTTTGTGTGTGTGAATATGGGTGGGGGTTGGGGTGGGTTGGGGGTTGGGGTAGGTATGAGAGGGGAAGGCCATGCCATTGGCTTTATCAATTTCTCTCTCTGACTTTTAGAAGTGTGATTGTTATAAATGTTAGGATTTTTCTTCTGCTATTTCTAACTAGCTTTGGTTTTAAGGATGGAGGAAAAGTTTTGAGTTGATTTGGTTCGCTTCTCCTTAAGCCTCATTTTAAACCTTAAGCAGATTAAATTTTAAATATCCAACCAGCTTGAAGATTTTGACTCTTCCACTTGTCCTTCTTAGGATAATTCCTTTTCTGGTGTAATGCTTTTTGCTGCCTTACTTTCTTGAAACAGTATTTTGTGGAGGAAGAAATAAAAATTTGATTTTATATACATAACAGGAGTTTGGAGACCATTGCAGAACATTGGAGCTGGAAACCTGGCTGGATCTTGCCTCCATTTACATAAATTTATCTCAGTGGCGAGATGCAGAGATGTGTCTTTCCAAAACTGAGGCCATTTGTTCATATTCAGCTCGTAGATCGTATACTGCTGGTAGATATAATCTCACTCATATTTTCCCCTGTCTGTGCTCATTAATCATTATTCCATACATATGCATGTAACTCAAAGTGTTCACTCTTGTTGTTGTATATTCATGAGAAGACCGACAAACACATAATTACAAGTCCTTGTCAGTTATAGTCAATTTGACTATTCTGTAAATGTGACAGTGGAGGGGGAGAACTTTCTTGGCAGACGATGTTATGTTAGACCAGTGCCTCATAGGACTGGAATCATTTATCCAGTGTCATGGAGAAATTCATCGGTGCTAAAGAGTTTTTATGTGCTCTCTTAAGAGTTTTATAAACTCTATCTGATATTATGGGACTACACATCTATTGGAATGCCTTCAGATGATCCACTTAGTTCTAAAAGAGCCCCACGTTAACTATACCCAAGTTTAGAGGAATAATTTCAACCTTTCTGTGATGCTTTCCCCACTGAACCTACTTTATACAAAAGTTCCTATATTATGTGAATTTTCCCTTTCACCGCTGTGTACTTAAATTGCAAGTCATTTAACTCCTTGAATTCCGTTAAACCTTCTCTCTTATATATCCTAGGATGTTGAATTTGGCTATTGTTTTCTAGGCTTTTTAGTGTTTACCAACAGATAGTTCATAGTTCCATAGATGTCTGGTGCTTCAGCTATACACAAATATAAGGGTCAGGAAAATTCAACTGATTGATGATATCATCTGTGCGGGCTGTGTGTGGATGTGGGGAAATCAACTTTTTGTTTGCCTACATTCTTTTGGTTATGAAAATTTAACTGATTGATGATATCATCTGTGCGGGCTGTGTGTGGATGTGGGGAAATCAACTTTTTGTTTGCCTACATTCTTTTGGTTATCAGCTCCAGCATCAATAGCTACTGCCGGTTATAGTTTGTTAATGTCATCTTGCAAAATTTTATAAGATGGTAAATGCATCCCCCATTCTTGATTCGGCTGCTTCTTAATCTTACTTACTGGTTCCTACTTTGGGTGGGCATAGCAAATTTGATGTCTACAATGGCACTGAACAATGTTTTATTCACACTTGTGCCGTTATGTGCAATTTACTCTTTATGCTAATTAGCATGCCATTCTGATCAAGGAGTATATTTTTGGTGATATACTCAGGTTTGCTTAACCAATCGAAGGGCCTATATAAAGCAGCGCTGAGAGATTATTGCAATGCTTTGGCTGTTAACCCGTCCCACGTGCCAAGTCTTGTATCAACTGCGGTGGTGCTTAGGAAGATAGATAAACAGTCTCCTGCAATTATTCGAAGCCTTCTCACAGAAGCACTACGGCTTGATCGGATGAATGCTTCTGCGTGGTATAATCTGGGCCTGCTTTACAAAGAGGAAGGTTTAGGTTCAGCATTGGAAGCTGCTGAGTGTTTTGAAGCCGCTATTCTTCTGGAAGAAACTGAACCTGTCGAACCATTTAGATGACTTCCTCCCCGTATAATTTATCACAGATTTTCAAATTGCAATCTCTGCAGCTGATGAATCCATCTTGCGAGCTGTGAATTTGTAGTTTAATGAGAGAGTGGGAAGAGTATCAATTATGCTTTTGTTTCTTGACCATGTTTTTGAAGCTGGTAGTCGAGGTGAGTCCAAAGAGTTCATTATTGTACTGCAGAAACTTTTTTGCCTTATGTTTTCAGTATTCCAAGTCCTATGCCTATTGTTCTGAAGCCACCCTAAAACCGCATAACATAGAGTGGAAAATTTGCTTTGGTCGAGAGGTACAATTTTATTTTGGCTTCAGGAAAGGATGAAGGAAGATTTTCTCGGATAACACTGCTGTTGATTTCTGAAGCTGGAGCTTTTGGCAAGTAAGTGTTGGAACAGCAGAATGCATTATCAGGTACTATTCAGCTAAAGATATATAGCTTTAAAAGTTGAAGCTCATTACTCATGAGAGCTACTGGTACCTCCAGATGATCTTATAGGGGAGATTCAAGACTTGCTACGACTTTGTCCCTCCATTATACTATTTAACAGGGGAAAATAAAGGAGATAAATGATAGTTAAGTGCATCGTTTTATGATATTTTTCTCGCAGATAGTGATCAACATTCACTGTAATTGCTCTTCATTGTTCTTACATGCTCATTAAAAATATAAAAGATTCAGTGTGGAGGGCCAGGGCCAGTGGTGTGAAGTGATAGATTTACTGTGATCTTGATGTATTCTGCTTATCTGAGTGTTAATAAGTTTCCCTGTACAGTACATCAAAAGAAAGAAGAAAAAAAGGTAAAATGAATTGAAGGCTGCCCCTTGATCTTCTTAGTACTGGTGCTTCTCCTTCCTTACTCCTGTTTCTCTAATATGGTTGAATTTTGCTAAATAACAGTAACTACTAGTAGTAGTTATCTAATGTTGGATGGGAGTAACGTTACATGTCTAAACTAGTTGCTATTAAAACTTAAAACTTAACTCCAAATTATGTGTTGGCGGAGGGTAACAAGTACCCTATGAAATAGTCGAGGTGTGCGCCAACTAGTCCGGGCACCAAGTTAGTCAAAATTTTATAACTAAAAAAGAATACATTGCTGAAAAGGGAATCATGTTGTGAAAAGTGTTACAGAGAAGTAAGAGTGACGAGCTATCCCATTTGGGAAAGTGTTTGTATGATTTGTAATGACTCTCTATTGAAACTTTACTCGCGTCTAAATTGCGGTTTGGATAAATCTACCTTCTTCATATAATTTGAAAAAGCCCAAGGAAAGTTTGCTAGAACCTGATATTCGATAGCTAATTCAATTTCTTAACCAAAATTATATATATATATATATATATATATATATATATATATATATATATATATATATATATATATATATATATATATATATATATTATGACAAAAATCCAACGTAAAAATAGCACGGGCTAGCCAATTTTCGGACTGGTAATTAAAAAATAGCCAACGTTTGCAAAGTCATTGAAAATAGTCACTATTTTGCTGCAACACGGAAAGTTCCAGCATAATATAATGGAGATTGGTGCACCTGTGTATGAACTTCCAGCATATTATACTGGAATTCCAATACACCGAAAGTTCCAACATAATATATTGGAGATTGAAGCACCTGTGTATGAACTTCCAGCATATTATTCTGGACCAATATATTATACTGGAACTCTAGTATATTATGCTGGAACTTTTTTCAGATTTTAAATAGTGTTTTCGTTCAGATTTATCTTTACATAAAAAATAGCTAAATTTCTATTACTTTTACAACTGTGACTGTTTTTCAATTAACACTTGTAAATCTGACTATTTTTTAATTTCATACAAATTTAACTGATAACCTTTCGCTAACTGTAGCTCCGCCCCGATCCCTCCCCTCGCCACCATCACCATTCACCAAGAAAAGGAAGAATTGAGGCTGTTATCTTCCAATCATTTATAATTACTAATCACAGCACAATAATTTTTTTATTTTTTATTTCAAAAATAATTTTGCATGATAAACCTTATTCCACTAATATGTTACTCCTTCCGTTTCATATTAAATGAGGTACTTTCCTTTTTAGTCTGTTCCAAAATAAATGACACATTTCTAAATTTGGAAATAATTTAACTTTACACTCTTTCATTTTATCCATTTACCCTTAATGAGAAGCTTTTATAGTCACACAAATGTCATGGCCCCACAAACTTTTTACCCCTTAAGCTTTTAAGACCACAAATTTCAAAAATCTTCTTTTTTTTTTCTTAAATTTCGTGCCGAGTTAAACTATCTCATCTGATATGAAACTAAGGAAGTATATGTGAACCAAATGAGCCTTACAATTTTAATTCTCATTTCAATAATGGTGTGTACGTCAAAGTTCAAACGTGTACCTGATTTGATTAAATAAATCGTTCAGGTGCCACCAATCATGCCGCGAGTCAGGATTGAGCCTTGTCGGTCGTATATGTTTGACCTCATTAATTTTATTAAATTAAAAAATAAAGATACTCCTTTTGACAATGATCCTACAATTTCTTCTCCATTTTCCTCATATGCATTCAGTGAATGTTTGCCCTTTTAATGTAATGCTATAATAAGGGACTGAAGGTATAAGAGTAGCATTAAAAATTAGTGATATGATTGGTTAATCTTTGCATTTAAAAACTCTTTGTTCCACATAAAACTGGCAAATGGTATTTTGAAACGAAATGATAAAGCAGATTACTCGGGCAGCATTTCCATTTTAAGAGTGCGAAAGCCGAAAGGAAAAGCAATTATTAAATCCATGATCACCTTGCAAGCACCTTATTTACCTCGAAAATACGAGTAATAATTAAATTTAATTTATGGTTTTAAAAATATGCGATTTAGTTCAATTAATTAATAATCAAGAAAAATAACGTATAAATGAAAGAAATGAGTAAATCAAACTAGTGTTGTTAGGCAGTATCGACCTCAAGCCAAAATGACCTCGAGATGGATTAAAAACAATAAAGCAAGAATAATAAAGCTAAAAGACAATTCTGATGAACAATGAGCGAAAAAGTAAGAGAGTATAATTTTTTGCCAATAATTAGATTGTCTCTACAAAATGATTGGGGTCCCCTTTATATAATAGAGAGACCCTAAATAAGGTACATTTGTATTTACAGTAAAGAATCTTATTGGGACAGTTGTCTAATCGCCTAGTACGGATTAGTACTAATTCATACAAATCTATCCTGGGATTTATGCCATGATTTTGGGGACGTGGCAGGAATCTTGCTCATCCTGTTACAAACCCATAACGGCACCATCTCGGGGTTGGGTATACTCGGCCTCGATACTCATCGCTTACTTCGATCCTTGGGCCTTATACTTTGTCATCGGATCGAGCTTGCTCCATCGAGCTCGAACTCGACTCATCCTGAACTAGGGCTTAAGGCGACCCCTCGAGCTTGTGAAATCGGGCATACCTGATTTCGACCGTATACAGATAGTCCTCGCTTCTTAGAGTATAACGATAAGAAACGAATTGAGTCCTTGATATTTACACTGATTTGCCACAACATCATCATCGTGACGTAAGCGACTGAGGAAACAAAAGCTTGGAAGCTGGCCTTTCTCGAGGAAACTCCAAGAATCTTAGCGAGTCCGACGACGGAGAAGATTCTAAGGGCAAAGACACTTCTGCCAATAAGAACCGTGCTGCTTAGGTTTCGTGCTCTTAGTAATTTTTGCTTTTGAGGATGATCGGCCCTTGCGAGGAACTCTTGATCGTGATCTATAGCTCTTGTAAAAAGGTTTATACAAAGCCTTTTTCCTTCAATGGCTTCTGAATCCGTTACCCCTTTTGTGCGGGTCAAAGTGCCTTAGCATAAAATTCCTTTTGAATGTACAAAGTTTGAGATGGTAATGACCAACAATAAGTTCTACCCTCGAACGTTTCTGATCAATGGACTCCGAACGACCATTCGAACTTGAGTTTGAGTAGCTCTTAGGCTCAACAGTCGATGAGGTAAGGTAGCCCTTGGGCTTGATAGTTAAGTGAGTGCATGCTCGAACCTGAAATGAAAAAAAGCCCTTAGGCCTTTTGGCCAAGTGAGGACACGCTCAAACTTGAGATGAGGTGGCCATTGGGCTCGAAAGATAGTTCCCGAGTGAGAATTTTCTCGAACTCGGGTAGCCCTTGGGCTTAGTAGTCGAGTGAGTATTTGCTAGAACTCAAAATAAAAATAGCCCTTAGGCTTTATAGTTGAGTGAGGATTTGCTCAAACTCGAAGTAAAGTTAGCCCTTAGGCTTTATGGATAGTCCTCGAGTGAGGGTTTGCTCGAACTTGGGTTAAGATAGCCCTTGAGTTTTTATGATCGAGTGAGGACTTGCTCGAACTCGAAGTAGAGTTAGCCCTTAGGCTTCATAAATAGTCCCCGAGTTAGAATTTTCTCGAACTCGGGTATCCCTTGGGCTTAGTAGTCGAGTGAGTACTTGCTCAAACTCGAAATAAAAATAGCCCTTAGGCTTTATAGATAGTCCCCGAGTGAGGATTTTCTCGAACTGGGTTGCCCTTGGGATTAGTAGTCCAGCGAGTACTTGCTCGAACTCGAAATGAAAATAGCCCTTAGGCTTTATAGTCAAGTGAGGATTTGCTCGAACTCGAAGTAAAGTTAGCCCTTAGACTTTCTTGTATTGGCCCTTAGGCTCTTTTAGGTCGGCCCATAGGCTCTTTAATTTGGGCCAATTCGGCCTCTAAGACAGCTATAATTTTTCCCTCTTTCCGGCTAAAAGACTTAGTGAAAATATCTTTATGCCTTAGCATGTATTTTTTGTACCCGTTGGGTTTTTCGAAGGTTCGATCGATCGAAACCTCATTCGTAGTCCGTTTGTGTTACGATAACTGAATACCTCTTGAGGCTTTTTTGAAGGTTGAGGTTATCGAAGCTTTTCAATTATTCGAGGGCTGATTTTATTGAAGCCTTTTTTTATTTGTTTTTGCCGAGGGTAGCCTGATTTAACCATTTTTTTCGAAGTATTAGAAGGCTTTTAACTTATGGCGGAAGTCGGACATCTCCGAGCCGCATTATTTCGGTCGTAGCCTTTTTTATGTGACCGTAGTCTTTTGTATATGACCGTAGTCTTTAATGTGGTCGTAGCTTTTTGTATATGACCATAGTCTTTAATGTGGCCGTAGCCTTTTGTATATGATTGTAGTCTTTAATGTGGCCGTAGCCCTCGGGTGTGTCTCTTGGACTTGTTTCTCCATAACTCTTTAAGCTTATTCGAAAGGTTAGTCCTCGAGTGCGATGCCCTTGGCGTTGATGTCGAGGGGTCACCTCTTTGAGGTCTTATGAATTCGAGTTTAGATGACTCGAATGCGTTGACTGTCGATGACAGTTCCCGAGCATTCGAGGTGCATTTGCGTTTTGGTCATTGAGCCATTTTTTGCAAAATCACAAGTATGATGTTCGTATAGTAGCAAGTTTCTTTGAGACACAAAGTGTTTTGATATAAAAAGAATGCTTCTTTGGATAATTAATACATGCGCACATGTTGTGCCATCGGAGCTCGACTATTCTATACGGACACGGTTCATCCGACCGTTTGGCCCATTACAAAGTTTTCCTATCGAGAACCGATATCTCGAAGTGATTTCCTTGCAACAAAGTAGACATTCGACGGCAATGCCCTCCGGTACTCAAGGCTTATTGTAGGGAACTTCGGATACTGTCGAATTTTTCTAAGTTAACACGACAATGGTTGCCTTGTTAAAAACCTTGTCGAAAAAATCCATTAGGGACAAAAATCGGTCTAAGGGAAAAAAAGTGCAACGCGTGCTTTAAGGTCCAAAGCTTTGTGTTGATCCTTGCCGAAAACCTGCAAGTGTTAGTCGAAAAAATAGAAAGGATTAGACTGGGTTCGTACCTTTATTCGGATGTTGGACATTTAACATGATCTTCCTCGACGTCAAGCCCCCGTGAATTTCGACCTCGACCATTTCTCCTCTCATTTCGTGCAAAGTTTTGCCCAGACCTGCTGCCTCTACAGCCTGTGTTATACGGTTGATATAGATCTATATTCGACCTCAGCTCTCGATCAATGTCCCCTTTGATCCTACCCATAGGCCAGCTAGGATAAACGGACCACGAAGGAGTCCCTAGTTGATCGTCCTCGACTCTAATATTCGACTGGTACCGATTATGTATGTCGACCCAAGTGACAGCCGGTTACTAGAGTAAACTTTGCTTCAACTGATGTTAAGCTATGGAACTTCGAGGGTTGAGACCTTGAGTGAAAGCTTGAATAGCCCAGTCATCGGTGACCGGAGGCAAATCCATTCTCTCCGCTTGGAACCAAGATACGAATTCCCTAAGCATCTCGTTATCTTTATGCCTTACCTTGAAAAGGTCCTACTTCCTCGTTGCAATTTTAATGGCTCCGACGTGTGCTTTTACAAAAGAATCTACAAGCATAGCAAACGAATCAATAGAATTAGGGGGTAAGTGATCGGTTCCAACTCTACACCACTATAGAGTGGCAAGAGCGGTCGATGTAGGTTTTACCCGAGAAGGTCGGGATCGAATCCACATTGAGCTAAGATATGTTTGGAGTTGGATTCCTATCTAATCTAGCAATGTGCAGTGTTCTTGATTGCACTTCCAATCATTCTTTGTTTGTTCACTACTCTAGTTTAATACTAATGATGCAGGGAAATAATCTAATTATGATGTTTTTGTAGGGTTTTCTTAATAGGTTTAAAGGCACTAGGGAAGTGACTTTCGCCTAGGTGGGTATCTAACGGGATCTACAACTTAGGGAAGATTTGTTATAGTTGGGATCATGATATAGCCATTGCACGTAACTACTCACTCTATACCTCTCGGTAGTTTGAGTGACTTTGCCCTAATTGGCTTTCTCAAGCCTAATTGGGTGTTCAAACAATGCAAGCAAAATTGGCTCAAGTAGGGTATTGCTATCTCTAGGTTTAACCCTTTAATTGAGGTTATCAATCTCTTGAATGCACCCCAATTCCTTGTTGGCCTGAATTTCCTAGACTTAGTCTATCTTTCTCAAGAAGAGCCTAAGTCAAAAAGGCACAAATCAGTATTTGCAACCACCAATTTAACATTTAAAACATAAATCAGGCCAAATATTAATCACCCATAAACATTTAAACCCTAAAATAGAAGACCCACTAAATACCCACACTAAGGTTGAGCCACAACCCTAGCTAATTGGTTTAGCTACCCATAATTAAAGAAGAAAGCATAGATCGAGATGAAATAGAAGCCATAAAATGTAATTACAAGATAAGCATCTAAGATTAATTGCTAAAAAAGCTCTAAGATTACTCAAAAAGGTAAAAAGAGGCGGTTCACGTGCTCAGCTAAACAAAAGATGACCTAAAAATATGAAAAAAAAGTATTTATACACAGCTAAATTTTTCGGACAAAAATGCCCCTACGGAGGTACCGCTGACAGCAGAAAATGGACCGCTGTAGTGCTTGGACTACCGCAGTTTCATAAAATCAAGTGTGGGCCTCGGTCTTCAACTTTTAGCTCCAGAATGAGTTCTCTGATTCTCTCCTCCGCTGACCGCGATAAAAGGACCGCTGCCGCACAAAAGCACCATCGGCAGCAGTAACTTGCAATCTCAAAAATATAGTTCTCAAAACTTTGCCACCGTGGATCGCGAAATCAAGACCGCCTCAGCAGTGGACCCTCCATGTTCGCGGTTGATTTTTCGCTGTCAGCGCTCAGTTGACTCAGCTTTGATTTGTACTAGTTTCACTCCTTTTTGAGCTGGTTTTGACTTTCTTGTCTCTTTTTGACCAAACACTGCAAGCAAGCACAATAAGTTAGCTTTGGGAAATACTTGTACACACTTTTAATTCAAAACTCAAGTAAAAACTTGCATAAAATAGCCTAGAATCCCTAGTTATCAGTAAGTTATGATACCATATCAAGGCACCCTTGGACAGAGTCTCCCCGAACTTCTTCAGTAGTACAGATTCAATTTCGTCATCTTCCAACCCGTTTCCTTTTATGGCACGCGTATACGAGGTGACGTGTTAATTCGGATCGGTCATCACGTTATACTTAGGAATCTCGGGCATACGAAACTTCTTGGGGATTGGCTTCGGAGCCGCACTAGGGGGGAAGGGTCTTTGCACGGACTTTTTAGAATCTAGTCCTTCCAATATGGATGGTGTCCCTGGTATTTGGTCAACCCGGGAGTTGTATGTTTTCATTTTTTTTCGTTATCCTCAATCTTTTTCTCCCCGGACTCAATTCTTTGGTGAGTTCCTCGAGCATCCTCATAATTGTGGGGTCAGTCCCCGAGCCATTACCGTTTTGTCTCTCTGGCACCGGCTCAATACGTCGAGTGTTCCCTGATTCGACCACACTTGGAGTTTTATTCTGAATTTGAAGTTGAGCGATGGCAATCTGTTGAGCTTGTAGCATCTCGAATATTATTTGGAGGCTAACTCCCCCGTCTCCTATACCCTGTGTTTCTTGGCCACCAGATCTGACTTCCCTACGAACACTTCCCCCGGGGTCTGCGACTAAATCCGCATTTAAAGCAATGTGCGAACTAACATCGACGGGTTCCACATTTGGTACTTCTTCTCGGTTAATCGGTGTTACATCAGCTCCCAGAGCAGCTACATTTTCGTTTTCCCCATGAAATCCAAGACCGTCATCACCGTGCACGGGCGCGTTTTGTGAGTTTGACATGTTTTAACCTGAAAACAAAGAATCTTTGACAAGAACAAATGTGAAAATAATGTGTTTTATCAGAATTAGTACTGAAATAACCACTATTATCTTTAGCCCCACGGTAGGCACCAAACTGTTTACCTCAAAAATACGAGTAACAATTAAATTTGATTTGTGGTTTTAAAGATACGTGATTTAGTTGAATACTAATTAATAATCAAGAAGAATAATGCATTAATGAAAGAAATGAGTAAATCAAACAGTGTTGCTAGGCAGTATCGACCTCGAGCCAAAGTGACCTCGAGATGGATCAAGAACAATAAAGCAAGAATAATAAAGTTAAAGAACAATTCTGATGAACAATGAGCAAAAAAGTAAGAGAGTATATTCTTTTGTTTACCACGAAAAAGGTAATAACAATTAAATTTGTTGATGGGACTCTAAAAATACGTGATCTATTTTTATGCTAGTTATTAAGCAGTTGATGCTAGGTATGTGAAGTTCAAATACGAAGTGCGAACTAAAGTAGAGTTATAATCAAACCGAGGGGTTGGCTATTCGGGCCTCGGACTGACAGATGAGGGGCCTCGAGGTCGATGCCTAGGCTCGGGCTCGAGCTATCAGGGATAATCGAAAAAGGGCTAACAGTTAGGATATGATTAAGGGAGGTTCTTTTTGGACAACGACAAACAATAAATGAAGAACAAGTATGAAAATAATAAGTAAGAATGAAAATGTCGGGAGAATATGTTAGAGAGAAAAGAAAGAGAGAGAGAGTTATTATTTTTCTTGTGTAGAATAGCTGGAGCAACAACCGCCCCTTTACAGAATGATAAGGATCCCCTTTATATAGAAGGGGGAATCCCGACATAGTACAAAATACATTAATTATAAAGGTAGAAGGATGGGACAACTAAATAGCATCAGGCTCTGTCAATATCAGCTGCGTGCCTTGGGAACTCCCCTCTACCCTATTATAGCTGTTGGTATGCAATGCCCCCCGGGGCTGAATCCCGACGGCTCCCGAAGGCGGGTCTCGACCTCGAGAAGCATGTTCGCGAGGCGACCTAATGATCGGGAAATCGGGCCCCCGGTTTATTGCATACAGATAGTCTCTGCGTTTCTTAGAGCGAAAGTGATAAGAAACAACCTTGAATTTCTTCCTCCTCCGATATTCTTGTAATCAGCAATGGTCACAAGATGCCAAGATACGACACGCACGCTGCTCCTACATGTTTCCGCAATGACTATGGCAGTTGGCTGCCTCTTAGCCTTCTTCAATGCACACACAGTGCTTTTATAAATACTCCCCTTCTTATTTTCTATAATCCATTGCGTGCCCAAATCCCCGAAGAGGTTCGCTCCTCCTTTGCTCTTGTTTTTTCTTAGGAAGTAACTTTTTTTCTTCCTCCAAAATCTTCTAGGGATGGCGAAAACTTCCACCTCTACTTCTCAGGAGGTTGCGGTCTCATCCTCTTCGCTTCTGTCTCAAGGTGAAGTGGCCACACCTCCTCGTGCTGAGGAATGCGTCCCAGAATCTTTTGCGATGACCTCCAATTTCAAGGTTGAGAGACCTTCCTCGAAGCTAGAGCGTCACGAGCCCGTGACTTGGTATATCAGCTCGGTAATAGACATCGGGAGAGTGAGGGCTGACTACCGCTGGGGGGATACCGTGCTTGTGGATATCCCTGCTCGGGAAGAAGATATTACGGCTTATAAAGCCGGCTTTCTAAGTGTGTACACCTATCCATTCACCTTGGGGACGGTGGGGCCATCCTCACCCCCGATCGACCCCGTGATTCTCGACTTCTGTCGACGGTACCAGGTAACCCTTGGTCAAATTCATCTTTCGTTCTGGAACATTGTTTATATGATCAGACATTACACAAACATGATAGAGGAGATTCACTTCACCCTCAACCACCTGATCAGGATGTATAGTCCTCGTCTCCTCCGTGGGGGCCTAATCAAATTCCGCTATCTAGCCCCGAGATCCCTCTTTGCCTGTACCGAGGATCTCGGGAATGGGGGATGGGCAAGCCGATTTGTCTGAGTGAGGACTTTTGACCTGATCCCAGCGGAAAAGATGTCGTTCTTTGAGAAGTGGAACGCGGGGCGTAAGTAAACGTGTTGTCGGGTTTTCCTTTGATTCTCTTTGACAATGTTTCTCCAAGCATCTAACTTTATTTCTCTTGCTTTTTTAGCCGTAGCGACCTACCCCGGTGCAGTTTTGAACCTCCATGATTGGGTCGGCCGCTTATACTCAATTTTCCCATATGTCGGGCGAGTGTGACAAGATTTATCTCGAGCCCGGTGGGAAGCCAAAGATCATGGTAAGCTCCGAACCCTGTTACGTTCGCACCCTTTGATGCAAATCGTTATTAGTAGCGTTCTTCATTCTTTGTGTTTAACTTCTGCATTTGTGTAGGTCTGGGGGATTTCTCTTTGACGAATGAGGCACCACCCGTTGATGGGGACGCCCTAGTGCCTGGAGAGAAGAAGAGAAGGCAGGGGGGTTTGTCGGTCGGACCGCCAGAGTTTAAGAGGGTTAAGGTGGAAGAATCCAAGGTCGACCCGACAGCTTTGACCCCAGAGACAGCGGGAAACCCTCAAGTTAAAGGCGAGGGGGAAAGTAGCTTCCCGACGGCTCCCCAGGAGTGTATAGACTCGGCCGATCCTCAGGCCGTGGGGATAGAGGCTTCCGAACTGGAGCCTGATGCCGTTGTGGTCCATCTTTGTGGTGGGGAGGCAACAGATGGAGTATCGAGTCCTACCCCCAAGTTGGCTGGCAGCCAGGATTCTCCCCGAGTTGGGGTGCCCTTGGTAGGCAGTTCGGAGGGGCCCACCTCTGGGGTCCAGGGTGAACAAGGGATGGAGACTTTGATTGATCCTGTGAACTCTGTGATCGTTATTGATTCTCCTCAGGGAGTGATTCTACCACCTCATGGAGCGCAAGATGCCCCGCATGAAGAGTCCTCCAATGCAAGGGCACCAGTTAAAGGAGTAGATGCGATCGAGAGACCGCTAATCGCTCTCGAGGGAATTCCTGAGGTTGACACTTTATTCATTTTTGGCAAAATGGGGAGACTTTACGAGTGGGTAATTTTTGCTAACCCTGTCTGCCACTCTGGGCTACTCCGATCTTTGTTTTTTTAACTTGTCCTTTTTCGTGACTTCAGGCCAAAGCGCTTTACAACTAGGCTTTCACCCAATACCAGGATGAGGTGAACCATCGCGAGTGTGAAAGCCTATCTTACCAAGCAGGTTGTTCATCCACCATTTACTATTATCTAAATCTTTGTTTGATTCCAATGCTTTTAATATCTCGGACCTGATTTGTGTAGTTCGAGAAGGAAAATGCCCTGCTGAGAGAGGAGCTCCGGGCCAGAGATGTTGAAATTTCCTAGCTCAGTCGGTATATAAGGGAAATAACTTTCGAGAGGGGCACCCTCCAGGGGAAGGTAACCTCAATTGAGCATCAACTCTAGGAGGCGAAGGAGGACATTGACAAGTACAGAGGTCTCCATTCCGAGCTGGTAGCTACACTATGTAGGATCAAAGCCGAAGCCGAGGCACTTGTATTCTTGCATGGGGAGGAAGCTATTGTCGCAAGTGCTTGCATTGAGAGGGCGTCTGAGGAGGCTAGCCTGAATTTACTTCGAGCCGCGGATCGTGCTTGGCTGGATTCTCGAAAGTAGGTTGTTGGAGGTGTGCTGGGTGACAGCTCGGGCGATGCTAAAAATGAGGGTGGATCCCCGAAAAGGGAAGATGCCATTGAGAAGGGGCCGTTGGGGGACTCGTAGCTGTCGGGGTGCAACCCTCGGGGGAGCCATTGAGAATGTAGGCTCGACAATGGATTAGGATTCTGTTGATTTTCCTGTTTTTATATAGTACTTTCATACTGGCATATGTATAAAGTAAACCCTGCGACTTTGCTTCTTCCACTCTCCTTTTTGTCTCGAATTCAGTCGGGTGATACTGTTTTAAAGTTGGCAAGAATCCTTAGATTCGTGATACGGCCCCGGGGTTCATTAGGCAGGCTCGGGGGCTCTTATGCGCCTGGTCGATGCTACCTTTAGTATAAACTGGCGTTAGGGCTCTTATGCTTTTGTTCAACTGTTTTGGGTTTAGTCTCCTAGTCGAGTTTTGACTCGAGCTCATTTGACCCTCGCGCTTTTGCGTCTATATGGGCTAGCGACAATGGCCCTTACACCTCTGATCAAAGCGATCTCTTATATGCACGATACTGAAGCTCTTTAAGTTAGAGATAATGGCTCTTATGCTTTGCCCTGAGGCATTTGTATTTTAACTATTTTGGGTTCAATCTCCGAGTCGGGTTTCGACTCGAGCTCAATCGACCCTCAAGTTTTGCATTTGTGTGGGCTGGCGACAATGGCTCTTATGCCTTGGGTCGAAGCGACCTTTTATGTGTGTGGCCCTGAGGCTCGTTATGCTGGCGACAATGGCTCTTACGTTTTGCCCTTAGGTATGTATAGTTAACTATTTTGGGGTCCAGTCTCCGAATCGGGTTACGACTCGAGCTCATTTTGACCCCCAAGCTTTCAAATTTTAAGCTAGTGACAGTGGCTCTTACGCTTTTGGTCATTGCGACCTTTTATGTGTGTGGCCCTAAGGCTCATTAGGCTTTATTTTCCTCTCGTTAAGGACTTTTGAAATGATTTTTCCTGACCCGTCGTCGATTCGGGAAGAACCTCGATTTCAAGTAGTTTGTGGCAATGTTTGAGCACCTCAGAAGGTTTGGCTCGTAGGCTGAGTAGCTCGAAGCCTTGTGATTTGGAGCTGACATGGTCGAAGCTCTTTTTGCTGTCGAGGGTAGCCTGTTTAACCAGTTCTTTTCGAAGTAGATTCAAAGTAATGGGTTATGATTTTGTAGCGACTGTCGGGCGTCCCCGAGTCGTGTTAATTCGGCTGGTACAACCGTATGACCGTAGTTATTTGTGTTTGGCCGGAGCTATTTTTGGTCCCGAGTGTAGTAGTTTAGGTGTCTATATCGAGGGTATTCCCTTTCGGGAGTCTTACAAATGTGATATATAGCCTAAACTTCGGGATTGAGTTTGTGCATGTAGTAAGGTCTTACAAAATTTTCATGCCTTTTGAGGTCTTACAGTTTTCGTTGATACTTGGTACAAGTATGATTCATGCCTTGCTTGAGCTCGGTACGAGTATGATTCATGCCTTGCTTGAGGTCTTACAGTTTTCGTTGATACTCGGTACGAGTATGATTCATGCCTTGCTTGAGGTCTTACAGTTTGTTGATACTCAGTACGAGTATGATTCATGCCTTTCTTGAGGTCTTACAGTTTGTTGATACTCGGTACAAGTATAATTCATGCCTTGCTTAAGGCCTTACAGTTTTCGTTGATACTTGGTACGAGTTTTATGAGACCGAGTCTGCCCGCTCGGGGTCTTACGGCCTCGGGGTTTTTAATGAGTGGCAATTAGTGACAGTTTCCGAGTCATCGAGTTTACTTTGGCTTGGGAGCCATTACTCGTGGGCTCGGAATTGCCTCATTGAGGGCTTACGATTCCGGAGATTCCGACTCTGAGGTCATGCGGGTGCCGAGATATTGATGCCAGTCTCCGAGTATCTGGGGTGCTCTTGGTAGAGAAATCTTTGTTGAGAAAACGTTGAGTTTCCTTTGGAGTATGAGGTGCTTTGGAAAAAGACATTCTTTGATTGCTTGGCACAAGTACATGTCATTTTGTTGCCGTGGGTCTGGCTCATACGGGCATGGTTCATTCAACCGTTTGGCCCGGTACATCATTTTCCTATTGGAATCCTATTTGGCGTTCCTCGGTTCTTTCGAGTGGGTGGCCTTTCGAGGAGGTGCCCTCTAGTGTTCGGGGTTGTTTGCAAAGGAAGCCTCGAACACTTGTTGTATTCCCCTTAGGTAGCATGTAGGTGTTGCCTCGTTAAAAACCTTGCCGTTAAAACCCTTTTTGGGACAAAATACGGTCAAAGGAAAAGAGTGCGACGCTTGTTCGAGGGTATTTATGGAATTTTTGATTGGATGCCCTAGCAGTAATATCGTTTTAGCATCGATATATTCCAGTTGCTCGGAAGCTGTTCGCCCTCCATGGTGCTGAGCTTATAAGATCTCTTGCCAACTACTTCGAGGACACGGTACTGTCCTTCCCAGTTCTGGCACAACTTCCCTTCATTAGGGTTTCGGATGTTGAGAGTGACCTTTCTTAGGACTAAGTCCCCGATCCCGAAATACCGGAGATTTTTTCTCCTTTTATAATATCTTTCGATTCTTTGCTTTTGGGCGGCCATCCGGATCAGTGAGGCTTCTCGTTTTTCATCCAGTAGTTTGAGGGTCGTTGTCATGGCCTCGTTATTCGAGCCCTCATTAGTATGCTGGAATCTGGCGCTCGGCTCCCCGACTTCCACTGGTATCAAAGCCTCGGCACCGTATACTAGAGAGAATGGCGTTTCCCCTATTCTTTATTTTGAAGTTGTTCGATATGCCCATAGCACCTCGGGTAGCGTTTCTCTCCATTTTCGCTTGGTGCTCTCCAGTTTCTTTTTTAAGTTCTGAATGATGGTTTTATTTTTGGATTCGGCCTGGCTGTTTGCACATGGGTGGTAAGGCATTGACATGATTCTCTTGATTTTGTGATCTTCAAGGAACTGTGTTAGCTTGCTTCCGATGAACTGCCTCCCGTTATCGCATGTTATTTCTGATGGGATTCCGAATCGGCATATGATGTGATCCCATATGAAGTTGATGACTTCCTTTTCTCTTATTTTTCAAAGTCCTGCGCTTCCACCCATTTTGAAAAGTAGTCAGTCATAAATAAAATGAATCTAGCTTTACCTGGTGCCGTCGGCAAAGGACCGACGATGTCCATTCCACATTTCATGAATGACCATGGTGATAAAACACAATGTAGTTGCTCTCCGGGCTGGTGAATCATGAGAGCGAATCTCTGGCATTTGTCTCACTTTCGGACGAATTCTTTGGTGTCTTCTTTCATGCTGTCCCAATAATAACCTGCTTTGATCACCTTTCGGACTAAGGAGTCGGCACCGGAATGATTTCCACAAGTACCCTTGTGAATTTCTCGGAGTACATAATCTGTGTCACCTGGCCCTAGGCATACCGCAAGGGGGCCATCGAAAGTTCTCCTGTAGAGAGTCTCATTTTCGTCGAGCGAGAACCGGGCTACTTTGGTTCGTAGGGCCCTTAATTCTTTTGGATCTGCGGGCAACTTACCATCATTTAATAATCAATATATTTATTCCTCCAATCCCATATTAGGCTGGTGGAATTAATCTCTGCGAGAACTTCCTCGACCACTGGTTTAAACAATTGGACAACAGCCCCGGGGAGCAGGTCCTCTTCTTCAACAGAAGATCCCAGATTTGTGAGGGCATCGGCCTCGCTGTTCTACTTCCGAGGTGCATGGACTAAGGTACATTCCTTGAAGCGACATAGTGCGACTTGGATTTTGTCCAAGTATCTCTGCATCTTGTCTTCTCGAGCTTCGTAGCTCCCATTCCCCTAGCTTACTACGAGGAGTGAATCGCATTTCGCCTCGACGGTCTCGGCTCCCAAGCTTTTGGCCAATTCTAAACCTGCAATCATAGCCTTGTACTCGGCTTCATTGTTAGTCAATTTTGCGGTTTTTATGGATTGTCTGATTACGCCGCCAATGGGGCTTTAGGACTATACCGAGCCCGGATCCTCTTATGTTTGTGGCGCCGTCTGTGAATAGGGTCCATACCCCGGAAGATGTGCCTGATTTTAATAAAAGTTCCCTTTCTACCTCGGGTATGAGGGATGGCGAAAAATCAGCCATGAAGTCCGCCAGAATTTGGGACTTGATGGTCGTTTGAGGTTGATACTCGATATGATACCCTCCGAGATCGATGGCCCATTTGGCCAATCAACCCGATAGCTCGGGTTTGTGCAGTATGCTCCGGAGGGGGTACGTCAACAGAACGCAGATACAGTGACATTGAAAATAGCGCTTCAGCTTTTGCGAGGCGTTTATTAGCGCGAGAGCCAATTTTTCTAGATGGGGATACCTAGTTTCGGTGTCCCCCAGGGTCCGGCTTACATAATAAATAGGAAATTGCGTACCTTTCTCCTCTCGAACCAGTACGCCGCTTACCGCTATTTCAGACACGGCCAGGTACAGATATAGTGTTCTATCCTCCTTTGGCGTATGCAGCAAAAGTGGACTAGTCAGATATAGTTTTAGTTCCTCCAAGGCGTGTTGGCATTCTGGAGTCCATTCGAAGTTGTTCTTTCTTTTGAGTAAAGAGAAAAAATGACGGCTCTTGTCTGATGACCTTGATATGAATCTGTCCAGGGCCGCTATCCACCCTGTTAGCTGTTATACGACCTTCACATTGTTTACCACCGTGATTTCTTCGATGGCCTTTATTTTGTCAGGATTAATCTCGATCCCCCTGTTTGATACCATGAAGCCCAGGAATTTGCCCGAACCCACTCCGGAGGCGCACTTCTCGGGAGCTTCATGTTGTAACTTTTGAGGATGTTGAAAATTTCCTGCAAATGAGTCAAATAGTCTTCTACGCGCAGGGACTTAACTAGCATATCATCAATATATACCTCCATTGATTTACCTACTTGATGCTCGAACATTTTATTAACTAGGCGCTGGTACGCTGCCCCTACGTTTTTTAGCCCGAAGGGCATTACATTGTAGCAATAGGTACCATACTTTGTGATGAACGAGGTTTTTTCCCTGTCCTCGGGGTTCATCTGGATTTGATTATACCCCGAGTAGGCATCAAGAAAGGTGAGGGTCTCGTGGCAGGCCGTAGCATCGATCAGACGATCGATGTTAGGCAATAGGAAGGAATCATTGGGACATGCTTTATTCAAGTCTTTATAATCTATGCACATTCTTAGCTTGTTTCCCTTTTTAGGCACCACTACTACATTGGCCAGCCATTCGGGGTATTTTACCTCTCTAATGGATCCTATTTTAAGAAGTTTCATTACCTCTTCTTTGATGAAGGCATGTTTTACCTCGGACTGTGGTCTTCTCTTCTGCTTTACGGGTTTAAACTTGGGATCGACGCTCAACCTGTGGGAGGTTATTTCTGGTGAAATTCCTGTCATATCTAAGTGGGACCAAGCGAAACAGTCGATATTGTTACTAAGAAATTGAATGAACCCTTTCTTGAGTTCGGGGGTTAACCCCATTCCCAAGTATACCTTACGATCCGGGAGGTGTTCGATTAAAATGGTCTGCTCCAGCTCTTCGACTGTTGATTTAGTTGCATCCGATTATTCGGGGGTGACGAAGGTCCGAGGAGCGAAGAAATCTTCTTCGTCGTCCTCGGGGGTCTGTGTTTCCCTAACCTCGTGTGAGATCGGGTGAGTGGGGATCATCGCCTTATGGTGAACTGCGAACATTTCTTTCGCTGCCCGCTGCTCTCCATGTATGGTCGTTATGTCGTCCTTCGTGGGAAATTTTATCACCTGGTGTAAGGTTGATGGTACTGCCCTCATGATATGTATCCAAGGCCTGCCAAGTAATGCATTGTACCTCATGTCGCCATTATTGCCTTGGAACTCGGTGTTCTGAATCGCGTCGGATGTGTCGATCGGGAGGGTGTTCTCTCCTTTCGTTACTTTGCCGATCATGTTGAAGCCGTGGAGGACTTGAGGGATGGGGGCGACTCGATCGAGCAACCCTAGTTGTTCTACTACCTCTGATCTAATTATGTTGGTCGAGCTGCCTGGATCCACGAGCACACGTTTTATCCTGGTATTGTTTAAAAGAAACGAGATCACCAGTGCGTCATTGTGCAGTTCTATCATGGCCTCGAGATCTTCCTCGCTGAATGCGAGGGTGTCTTCAGGCACGCGATTTTGGGTCGGTCCCTCTTCTGTGGTGGACATTCTTGTCCGTTTGAACATGGGTCCTTGGGGGACATTGGTTCCTCCAATAATCATATGGACGCCGTGTCAGAGAGTCTCCCCTTTCGCTCGGGCTGAGTTTTGTGGTGGTGTAGCGACATCTGGAGTAGTCATGTCCTTCTCTTTATGGTTTTCGAGGTTGTTGTTCTCAACTCTGTTCACTGAGCCAGACATTTTGTCCTGAAATCGAAGATTTTGGACAAGAAAAAGTGTGAAAGGCAACTTGCGTTGTGTAATGAAACTATCAAGAAAATAATCACTATTATTTTTAGCCCCACGGTGGGCGCCAAACTGTTTACCGTGAAAATGGTAATAACAATTAAATTTGTTGATAGGACTCTAAAAATACGTGATCTATTTTTATGCTAGTTGTTAAGCAGTTGATGCTAGGTATGTGCAGTGTCGCACCTCCTTTTTGCCGCGCCCGCAGGGCGCGTGGGGAGTTTTCTCCAATTGAAGGACAGTCGAAACGGGATTTGTTTATTTGTTTTAGAGTCGCCACCTGGGAATTTTAAGGCGTCCCAAGTCACCAATTATAATCCCTGAATCGAGGAGAATATGACTCTGTTTATTATTCTGCGAACCAGAAATCCTGAGTAAGGAATTCTGTTAATCCGGAAGAAGGTGTTAAGCATTTCCGGATTCCGTGGTTCTAGCACGGTCGCTTAACTGTTTTTATTATTGGCTTAATTACCTTGATTTTATTAAATACATTGATGTTACATGTTTTTACTACCGCTTATTGATGACCCTTCTTTGAATCGAATTACGCGTACGTATATTCATGTTAAAAAAATTGCGGACTTGTGTCACGCGTACGTGTACACAATAACTTTTTATAATATATTTATTAAGCAATCATTTTTCGAAATTGTGTTGGATCAAGAATATTTGTTTTTCTTGAATAATGAACCGTACATCTCGGGTTTTTATGAAATTGATTTAACGCCTTTTGGAAAAATCCTTTTATTAAATATTCGTTCGAAATTGCGCGTACGCATAATCCGAATTTTTGCTTTTAAAAATATAATCAGGGTACGCGAACGTATCCCTAATTGTGCAAAATATTCGTAATGATATTAGGGATTTTCCACAAATTGTTTATTATATCTATACATTTTTATGTGAAAATCATGATAAATTCCCATTTAAGGTGCCCTTAAATTCTTTGAAAAGAATTTACAATTTATTAAATGTTGACCGTTGATTATATTTTCCGAATATAAGTTATATTCATTTCAACTATTCAATTTCAAAGGACAGAATACAAATATGATTAATATTATTTAAAAAAAAACAAATATGACATATATATATATATATATCAAAGATATATATATATATATATATATATCAAAGAATAAATTGCATATAAAACTGAAAATGAATGATTCATAAAGGAAGGAAATATTTTCCAAATTTTTTTTTCATGATTTACTTAATGCAAATTCTATTTCTAATTACCATTGATATCAAGTGTTGCAATTGGTACTTATACATCTCGTTTCATTCTCATATAATCGCTTTTAATCTAATAAGCCTAATTATTTGATCAATTTGTCTTATGAAGGTATATAGGTATCGAGTTTATAAGAAAGGAATTATTATACAAGTTAATTCAATAAAATTACCTTACATGCAACTTAACTGTATATCGTAAACATTCATAACATTTTAACATTGTAACAAGCTACATCATATCACCTTTCGCCAACGTTTATACACACATCTATTATCTTATAAAAATATACCAACAACACCATCTTAACCTTATTTAACAATAAATATCACTACTGTAATTTTCTTGGCACTTCTACATCACTTCTTGCTTAACTAACAACAAAATTAAATAATGACCAACATTCATGCCATATTCCCTACTTTGACAATTTAATATGATTAAACTAATGAGATAATGAGCTAATATTATTACAAATCTTTATACGAACTTTTAAAGTAAGACAATTAGGTCATAGCTATCAAATTGAATTCACTACTAATTAACAAATATAAAACAAAAATGAAATTTAAATTGATGAACTTGGACAAATAGAAAACAGAATTTCAATTCAAACTTCATTGATGAGTCATGTTGAATCTCTTTCCAACTTAAAATTTAAAAGACATGTACCTGGTATTGGAAAACAAGAGAAGATGAAGCTGAGAAGCAGCAACAGTAGTAACAATGTAGCACAACAACGACAGTCCAGCAACACAGGAATAGACCAGTAACAGTAGGAATAGTAGTAAACCCAGGAGACTATAAACGACTCCAAGTATAGAGAAGAAGTAAAAAGGCAGGAAGGTTCTGACTATTTCAGATCTTAAGCGAGGCAATGAAACAGTAACTATTCTTTTCAACTTCAAAACTCTCCAAAATGAATTCTGTCCCTGTATATTCAGTGTATCCAGAATGTATATCGGGTGTATACTTCTCACTCCGCCCCCTCTTTTTTTCTTCTCTCTGTCTAGTTTTTCCTCTCTTTTTTTCCACCCTTCTTCCTAAATTTTCTCTTCTATTTATAGCAAAATTTTCGAAATTTTCAGATTTATTTTTTTATTATTTTATTATTTTTTTAATTAAAAGAAATCCCACTTACAAATTGCTTTTATTTTTTTAGAAAAAGAAATCCCACCTTTATTTACTTTTATTTTTAAAATTCCAACTTTAATTACTTTATCTTATTTAAAATCCCACTTTTTATTTTTTTAAAAGAGAATCTCACTTTATTTAACTTTTCTTTAAAAAATAAACCACTATCTTTTCTTTTTCTTTTAAAAATGCTACTTTCAATTACTTTAAATTTTTTTAAATTTTCAGATATCTTTATATTTATTTTTTAATTCCAACCTTCTTTTACTTTTAAATTTTTTAAAACTTTTTACTTTTTTTTTTAAATTTTCTACATTCTTTTACTTTTTTTTATTTTTTTTTATTTTTTTTAAAATCATTTCCGAAATTACTATATATATATATATATATATATATTTTTTTTTTAAATAAAAATAATAAATAAAATAAAATATTTTCGGATTTTTTATATATATATATAAAAAACAAAAAATAAAACTATTAATAGTGATAATTCACTTTTTTTTTTTTTTTTTTGGGGTTTTGTTTTGTGTTGGACAAAAATGAAGAAGGGGTGTTGAGTTAATGGACTAGGTCGTAGGGAAGATTGGGCCATTTTTTGGGCCTATAGCTTGAAATTGAAGAAGAGGCCCAATTCCGACTTTCTTTATATTTTCGCTCTCTTTTCTTCTTTTATTTTTCTAAAACTAAATTATAAAATACTTAAACTATTATTAAGAACTAAATTAAGTTATAAAGGCGCAAATTAACTCCCAATAACAATTAACGCACAATTAAGTATTAATTAAGCATAAAATTGTATATTTGGACATTAAATGCTAAAAATGCAAACGATGCCTATTTTTGTAATTTTTAATTTTTGTAAAACAATTTTAATTACTAACAATTGTAGAATTAAATCCTACATGCAAAATGTGACATATTTTTGTATTTTTTATTAATTTAGCGAATAAACACGCACAGACAAATACAAATAATTCTTCAAAATATCACAAAATTGTACACCAAAGAAAAATCATTTTATTTTTGAATTTTTTGGGAGTAATTCTCATATAGGGCAAAAATCACGTGCTTACAGCTGCCCCTCTTTGCCCGGAGACACGAAGGGTTTTCGTGCAAAGATAAAGCGAGCGATTTTTGCCCATCCGAGTACTCAGTGTGAAGCATTTTTTTTACTTTTTTTTTTTTTTTGAAAAAGATTTGACCGAACCTTTGCTTCAAAGGTTTCCTACATATCCTGGGCTAAACAGGAATCAGGTCAATGTAGTTCGGGAAGTTTTGGTAGCTGGGACTACCGTGGGACTGTGATGTTACTGCTGCTTCGTGCTGTTTTTACTGCTTGCTGACCTCCTTATTACACCTTACTGTAAAGGAAATACAAAATTAAACTAGACTATGGTACATGAATTATAAAATCTTATCTAGATCATGCTCTCGCGTTTCTTGTTGTCTTGATATCTTGGTGACTCTTGGGCATTGGTCTTATTCCGTATTCCTTTTGGAACTCTTGTTGTTTCTTGTTGGGGATCTTGTTGGACTCCTCTGTTTTATTGATTCTAAGTGTGCTCCTTTTTCATATGAGCGGGCTTTTGATTTCAACACTTCAATTGCATTTCCTCGTTCTTCAGGTGGGTGCCTCGACTGCTTCTTTTCTTTCTTCATCCTCATTTTCCAGGTGGACGCCTGATTTCTTCTTTTTCTCATCCTCATTCTCCAGGTGGACGCCTGACTTCTTTAATTCTCATCCTCATTCTCCAGGTGGACGCCTGACTTCTTCAATTCTTATCCTCATTCTCCAGGTGGACGCCTGACTTCTTCTTTTCTCATCCTCATTCTCCAGGTGGACGCCTGACTTCTTCTTTTCTCATCCTCATTCTCCAGGTGGACGCCTGACTTCTTTTTTTTCTCATCCTCATTCTCCAGGTGGACGCCTGATTTCTTTAATTCTCATCCTCATTCTCCAGGTGGACGCCTGATTTCTTTAATTCTTCATCCTCATTCTCCAGGTGGACGCCTGACTTCTTTTAATTCTCATCCTCATTCTCCAGGTGGACGCCTGACTTCTTCTTTTTCTCATCCTCATTCTCCAGGTGGACGTCTGACTTCTTTAATTCTCATCCTCATTCTCCAGGTGGACGCCTGATTTCTTCTTTTCTCATCCTCATTCTCCAGGTGGACGCCTGACTTCTTTAATTCTCATCCTCATTCTCCAGGTGGACGCCTGACTTCTTCTTTTTCTCATCCTCATTCTCCAGGTGGACGTCTGACTTCTTTAATTCTCATCCTCATTCTCCAGGTGGACGCCTGATTTCTTTAATTCTCATCCTCATTCTCCAGGTGGACGCCTGACTTCTTCTTTTCTCATCCTCATTCTCCAGGTGGACGCCTGACTTCTTCTTTTCTCATCCTCATTCTCCAGGTGGACGCCTGATTTCTTTAATTCTCATCCTCATTCTCCAGGTGGACGCCTGATTTCTTTAATTCTTCATCCTCATTCTCCAGGTGGACGCCTGACTTCTTTTAATTCTCATCCTCATTCTCCAAGTGGACGCCTGACTTCTTTAATTCTCATCCTCATTCTCCAGGTGGACGCCTGACTTCTTTTAATTCTCATCCTCATTCTCCAGGTGGACGCCTGACTTCTTTAATTCTCATCCTCATTCTCCAGGTGGACGCCTGATTTCTTTAATTCTTCATCCTCATTCTCCAGGTGGACGCCTGACTTCTTTTAATTCTCATCCTCATTCTCCAGGTGGACGCCTGACTTCTTTAATTCTCATCCTCATTCTCCAGGTGGACGCCTGACTTCTTTTAATTCTCATCCTCATTCTCCAGGTGGACGCCTGACTTCTTCTTTTTCTCATCCTCATTTTCCAGGTGGACGCCTGACTTCTTCTTTTTCTTTACCAGGTATTTCCTGACACAAATATTGTTTTTGCCCCTGTTTTAAATCAAAGAAAACTTCGTTAGTTTAAAGCAGGGTGGTTGGCTGTGGTATTCTTGCAGATGGTGATGTTTCTCTTCGTCTCTCTTTATTGCCTTGGAATGATTGAAAAGACTGTTTTGTCTTTGTAATTGATCCTTGACTATAGGATTCCCCTCTGTGTGTTTTCCTTCAAAACCTTTCAACTGTAATCATGTGCCTCTTCTGACTTTGCTGATCCACTTTTGATTTCATCTTTCTTACACCCGTATTTTATCTCCCACCTTTCGTGGCTGTATTTTGTAACCTTGAATCTTGGTAGTATACCTTGACATTCCTTCTTATTTGTTTGGAATAAAACTTATCTCAAAGCTTGGAGAAAGTAAGATTATTAGTAACGAAATACGCTGATTTCGACAATTATAGAGTGAAAAGAAAAATCCAATTTTTTGGATGACTGTTGGAAAAGGAATAAAGGACTTATCTGATTGGAATTACTGACACCAATGATCAGGGTATGCATTTCGGATTAATCAACCCAGTCTTTTAATCCATCTCCTCTCAATTGTCTCAAGGAGTTTTCACCGATAAATTTTCCTCGTTTTTCACTTCTTCACTTCCTTTTCGCCTTATGGTGCCTGTGTGGGTTTTCACCTATAAGACTCTCTCATTTTACTTTTCTCTCAACCTCCGTCGCCTTATGGTGCCCGTGTGGGTTTTCACCTATAAGACTCTCTCATTTTACTTTCTTTCCTTGTTTGTACCAGAGTGTTATGAACCACTTCATTTGCTTGCCTCAGCATTTTTCTAAGATTGATCAAAAGGTCTTTTTGGTATTAAGGTTAGGAATGGAAAAGGTATTAAAAGCTAAATAGCTTTGGTATGGGTTTAAAATTACAACTCTTGGAATCTTTTCTTATTTCCAATACAATTCCTGCCCCAGTTTCTTGATTGGGGTCTCTTAATATTTCTTTTCCGTGCACATTGTGCATGTTGTGCACCCTATGACCGAGCCGTGAGGCGCCTACGTATCCTTCTTTGAGGAATCAGGTCAAACGTAGTTCACTACATAATAGTGAAGATTTTGATCTTTTTTTTTTTTTTTTTTATTGATTCCAAGAGAGGGTAGGAAAGAAACAAGTATGGCTCAAAGGGGAAGCAAATGGTATAGTGTTTGGATAGCAGAATAAATTGCCTTTGTCATTTCAATCTTCGAAGTAGTGCTAAATACAAACATTCAAAAAGTTATGCATAATATCTCTTTACCGCGTCAGAATTGATCGCCATATCTATGCATTTGCCTTCAATATCTGTTAAACATAGTGCACCATTCGATAATACTCTGGTCACAATGAATGGTCCTTTCCAATTCGGAGCAAATTTGCCTCTTGCTTCAACCTGATGTGGAAGAATACGTTTCAGCACATGCTGACCTACTTCAAATTTCCGGGGACGCACCTTTTTGTTGTATGCTCTTTCTATTCTTCTTTGATATAATTGACCATGGCATACTGCGGTCAATCGTTTTTCGTCAATCAAATTTAACTGTTCTAGACGGGTTTTGACCCATTCATCATCATCAATCTTTGCTTCGGCGATGATCCGAAGGGAAGGAATCTCAATTTCTGCAGGAATTACTGCTTCAGTGCCGTATACCAACAAATAAGGAGTTGCTCCTACTGAAGTGCGAACAGTAGTGCGGTATCCCAATAATGCAAATGGTAATTTTTCATGCCATTGTTTTGAACCTTCTACCATTTTCCGAAGTATCTTCTTTATGTTTTTGTTGGCTGCTTCTACTGCTCCATTAGCCTTGGGCCGATATGGGGTAGAGTTACGATGTGTAATCTTAAACTGTTGACATACTTCTTTCATTAAGTTGCTGTTGAGATTAGCACCGTTATCTGTGATGATCACCTTAGGGATTCCGAATCGACATATGATATTTGAGTGGACAAAATCGACCACAGCTTTCTTGGTTACTGATTTGAATGTCTTGGCCTCAACCCATTTGGTAAAATAATCAATAGCTACCAGAATGAATCTGTGTCCATTGGATGCTGCCGGCTCAATTGGACCAATCACATCCATGCCCCAAGCAACGAAAGGCCATGGTGCCGACATTGTGTGCAACTCGGATGGTGGAGAATGAATCAAATCTCCGTGTATTTGGCATTGATGACACTTGCGTACAAAACTGATACAATCTCTCTCCATGGTAAGCCAATAGTAACCAGCTCGGAGGATTTTCTTTGCCAACACATATCCACTCATGTGGGGTCCGCAAACTCCTGAATGTACTTCAGACATGACAGTTGTAGCTTGTTTGGCATCTATGCATCTTAACAATCCAAGATCTGGTGTTCTTTTATACAAAACTCCTCCGCTCAAGAAGAATCCATTTGCTAATCGCCTAATGGTCCTCTTTTGATCTCTTGTGGCTTGTGCGGGATATATTCCCATTCTGATATACTCCTTGATGTCGTGGAACCATGGTTCACCATCAAATTCTTCTTCAACCATATTGCAATAAGCGTGTTGATCGTGGACTTGAATATGTATCGGATCTACATAAGCTTTGTCCGGATGGTGCAACATTGATGCCAGGGTAGCCAATGCATCGGCTACCTCATTATGGATTCTTGGAATATGTCGGAATTCCACTGATTGAAACCGCTGACAAAGATCATGTAGACATTGTCGGTATGGTATGAGCTTCAAGTCTCGGGTTTCCCATTCTCCTTGAATTTGATGTACCAAAAGATCCGAATCTCCCATGACTAAGATTTCTCGGATACCCATGTCTGCAGCTAGCCTTAACCCCAAAATGCAAGCTTCATATTCAGCCATATTATTGGTGCAATAAAATCGCAATTGAGCCATAACAGGATAGTGACGCCCTGTTTCAGAAATGATTACAGCTCCTATTCCGACTCCTTTCATGTTGGCGGCTCCATCAAAGAAAAGTTTCCAGCCAGTTTTTTCGATTTGTTCCACCTCGTCGATATGCATTGTTTCTTCATCAGGAAAATAAGTCTTCAACGGCTCATATTCCTCATCGACCGGGTTTTCGGCTAAATGATCGGCCAGTGCTTGAGCCTTCATTGCAGTTCTAGTCACATAGATGATGTCGAATTCCGTGAGCAATATCTGCCACTTTGCAAGTCTTCCCGTTGGCATAGGCTTTTGAAAAATGTATTTCAAGGGATCCAAACGAGAAATGAGGTAAGTAGTGTAGGATGACAAATAGTGTTTCAATTTTTGAGCTACCCATGTTAGGGCGCAACATGTCTTTTCCAGATGAGTATACTTAACCTCATAAGCTGTGAACTTCTTGCTAAGGTAGTAGATGGCCTGTTCTTTTCTGCCAGTGAGGTCATGCTGCCCCAATACACAACCAAATGAATTTTCCAAAACCGTCAAGTAAAGAATCAAAGGTCTTCCTGGCTCTGGCGGGACCAACACGGGTGGGTTTGATAAGTACCCTTTTATTTTATCGAACGCTTCCTGACACTCATCGGTCCATTTGACTGCAGCATCCTTTTTTAACAATTTGAAAATTGGCTCGCAGGTTGTTGTGAGCTGAGCAATAAACCTACTGATATAATTTAACCTTCCCAACAAACTCATTACTTCAGTTTTGTTTCTTGGGGGTGGCAGTTCTTGGATGGCTTTGATCTTTGATGGGTCTAGCTCGATGCCTCGTCGACTGACTATGAATCCCAGCAATTTTCCAGATGGAACTCCGAATGCGCACTTGGCAGGGTTAAGCTTGAGGTTGTACTTGCGAAGTCTTAAGAAGAACTTCCTCAAATCCCCAACGTGGTTGGTCTGATGCTTTGACTTTATGATTACATCATCCACGTATACCTCAATTTCCTTGTGTATCATATCATGAAACACTGTGGTCATTGCTCTCATATAGGTTGCTCCGGCGTTCTTCAAACCGAATGGCATTACCCTGTAGCAATAAGTTCCCCATGGTGTGATGAATGCCGTCTTTTCTGCATCATCTTCATCCATTAGAATTTGATGATATCCGGCATAACAGTCCACGAAAGATCCTATATCATGCTTGGCACAATTGTCGATCAAGATATGGATATTGGGTAATGGGAAATTATCCTTTGGACTTGCTTTGTTGAGATTGCGATAGTCGACGCATACTCTAATTTTGCCGTCTTTCTTTGGCACAGGAACGATATTAGCTAACCAAACAGGATATCGAGTGACTCGAATGACCTTTGCTTCCAATTGTTTGGTGATTTCTTCTTTAATTCTCACACTCATATCAGGCTTGAATTTTCTCAGCCTCTGCTTGACAGGAGGCACCATTGGATCGGTGGGCAATTTGTGGACCACTAAATCAGTGCTCAAGCCCGGCATATCGTCATATGACCATGCAAAAACATCTTTGAATTCTATGAGTGCTTTAATTAAATCCTCTCGGATTTTTTGCTCGAGGTGGACACTTATTTTAGTTTCTCGGACATTACTCGTGTCCCCTATATTGACATCCTCGGTATCATTCAAGTTAGGTTTGATTTTTTCCTCAAAGTGAATTAACTCTTTACTAATCTCTTCAAAAACCTCATCTTCATCATATTCTGATTCATAATCACAATATGTTTCTTGAATTAATATTTCGGAATCAGATTGATTTTTAAGACTGGGCTGAAGATTCCTCATGCATGCCATATCACTAGAGCCAGCATAAAAAGAACTGTACAAAAAAGAAGAAAAAGAAAGCTATTAGGAATGATAATAAAAAGAAAAATGCTTTTTATTGGATAATGAAAGATAACAAGGTTTTGCACACTTCAAACCGACTGTAAGATAAACTTTGGGATTACAACCTTGAAATAACCCAAACAAACTGAAAGAAAATCAAAATAAACTACCAAGACTCCTTTCGAATTGGGATAGGAGTGGCTTCCCAATTATTGAGCTTTGTTTTCGGTCCAACGAATTGAACTTCTGCATTGCTACACTCTCCTCTGCTTTCCAACATATTCACATCACCAAACAATTTCTCGAACCTTTCAATTAATTCCTCCTCAGGATTGATCCGGGATTTAGGAATTGTTGTTACCGGGCGATTTTTAGCGCCGGTATTGACAAAAGACTTCGACAGCTGTGGTACTGGTTTTGGAAGAACCCATGCTTGGTGTTTCAACTTCCTGGCCTTTATCACGTCATTGGTGGTAGGTGTGAACCCTAAACCGAATGTTCCCCAGTTCTCGGGGAGAGATACTGGTTGTACAATTCCTTGCAAAGATAAGCCCAGACCTTTGCCGGGTATAAAGCCATTCTTCAGCATTTCATAAGCTACCATGACTGATGTAGAGGACACCTTTGGATTCGCAAGGTATTTTCCTTCTGGAATTTTCTCTACCAACACTGTGTCTGATACTTGGTATACCCATGGTCCTTGGTCAATTTCTGCTCCCTCGACTGGTACAATGGTGCTGTTGTGAGCATTTAAATTTTCTTCTCCATGCACGACTATTTCTTGATGGTCCCATTCAAACTTGACAACCTGATGTAATGTTGACGGGACTGCTTTAGCAGCATGGATCCATGGTCGACCCAACAACAAGTTGTAAGAAACAGTCATGTCCAAAACTTGGAATTCCATTGTGAATTCAACTGGCCCTATAGTTAGTTCCAACACTATGTCGCCAAATGAATCTCTACTTCCACCGTCAAATCCTCGTATGCAGATACTGTTCTTTTGAATCCTCTCCTCTTTAATTTTTAATTTGTTTAAAGTGGAGAGAGGGCATATGTTTGCACTGGACCCATTGTCAACCAATACCCGGGTTACTACGGAGTTTTCACATTTTACGGTGAGGTAAAGAGCTCTATTATGCTCGGTACCTTCCGCAGGCAATTCATCATCGGCAAATGTAATTCTGTTTGTCTCAAAGATTCTGTTGGCTATTTTTCCCAAATGATTTACAGAGATCTTTTTAGGAACATGAGCTTCATTCAGGATTTTCATCAACGCCAGACGGTGTTCCTCTGAATGGATCAGTAAGGACAATAATGAAATTTGAGCGGGGGTCTTCTTTAATTGATCCACCACAGAATAATCATGGAGTTTCATTTTTCTTAAAAACTCCTCCGCCTCTTCTTCCGTCACAGCTCTCTTTGTTGGCATTGGATTGTTTTTAGTTTTTCTCAGCTCTTCGGGAGTAAAACATCTTCCCGAACGAGTCAAGCCTTGCACCTCACACACTTCTTCCTTGATTTCTTTGCCCTTGTACATTACGGTCATCCGTTCATAGTTCCATGGGATGGTTTTGTTGTTGATGATCGGCAGCTGGATTACAGGTGCAATAATAACCCGATCTGTACGTGCTCCTTCCACGAATACAACGGGTTTGTTAGCAACCCCTGGTACTATCACTTTTGGCCTTTCTTGTTTTGCGGAAACTTTGCTCGATGATCCCTCATCGACTATCATAGACGGTTCATCACCATTTTTGTTCTGCTTAGACACCGACTTCTCCTCCATTAACTGCTTATCTGGCTTGGTTTCATGAGACTTGATCATCATGACAGTTTGTGACGGCTTCTTTGTCTCCCCATTAGCTTGTATGATTTCTATCATGTTAGCCTCTTGATGGGCTGGCATTGGATTTCTATTGATATTTGGAGCTTCGGGGTTTTGAACCTCGATTTTATTAGTATCAATCAGCTCTTGTATTGCATTTTTCAAATGCCAACATTTCTCCGTATCATGGCCTGGTGCACCGGAGCAATATTCACAGCTAATGGTGTAATCCAGATTCTTTGGAGGAGGATTGGGTAGTTTGGATTGTATTGGTCTCAGCATGTCTAGCTGTCTCAGCCTGTGGAACAGACTAGTGTAAGACTCTCCCAATGGAGTGTAAGTTTTCTTATTCTGTTCCCTTTCTCCCCTGAATGCTGGCCTAGGCCTGAAACCTGGTCCGGGATAGGCTCGTGGGTAAGTATTTGGTGTGACAGGAGCACGCCAATTGGTGTGAACAGGTGGCTGATTGTATGCTTGAGCATGGTTAATGGCAAAATGAGGCTCTGAAGAGTGATAGTAGTGTTGGGATGAATCATGGTGGTAAGCTGATTGGCGAGGTCGTTGTTGATTATAGTAAAGCGGTGAACCTCTGGGTCCCGGCCAAATTCCTGAATCAACTACGGTTGCCTCCTCCCTCTTCTTTCTTCCGATTCCTCCTACCCCGCCTTGAATAGCTTGAGTAGTTGCCTTAATTGCTGAATAGCTCATGATTTTATTTGTCTTGAGGCCTTCTTCCACCATACCTCCCATTTTCACTACCTCGTTGAATGATTTTCCAACCGCTGAAACCAAGTGGGCGTAGTAAGTTGGTTCTAAGGCTTGGAGGAAATAGTCTACCATTTCGCTCTCCTTCATAGGAGGATCCACTCTTGCTGCCTGTTCTCTCCACCGAAAACCATACTCTCTGAAACTTTCATTGTGTTTCTTCTCAAATTTGGTCAAAGATAATCGATCTGGGATGATTTCCAGATTGTATTGGAAATGGTATGCAAATGCTTGTGCCAGGTCATCCCAGGTATACCATCTTCCATGGTCTTGGCGTGTATACCACTCCAAAGCTGATCCGCTTAGACTTTGACTGAAGTAAGCCATCAATAATTCATCCTTTCCCCCAGCTCCTCGCATCTTGCTACAGAAACCCCTTAGGTGGGCTACTGGGTCGCCGTGCCCGCTGTATAGGTCAAATTTGGGCATCTTGAAGCCAAATGGCAATTGTACATTAGGGAATAAGCATAAATCTTTGTAGGCTACACTGACTTGCCCACCTAATCCTCGCATGTCTCGGAACGACTGTTCTAGACTTTTGACCTTCCTGAACATCTCTTCTTGTTCAACATTTTTGGCTGGCTTGTTAATTTCGGTTGGGAGATCAAACTGAGGAGCAGGTGAATTGATTTCGGAGGCTTTGAAGGTGGGCTCCGGGGGTAATATTGGTTGTCTTGGGCCTGAAATGTAGGCTCACTAGGAGATTTGTGAAATGTAGCAGGGGGAGGTGCTACAAAAACAGGAGTCATAGGTGGAGGAAGGTACGGAACTGGTTTTGGAGGTGGAGACTGTGGTGTCTGAGAGGTGGTGCCTCGGTAGTGCTGATAAATGGGGAAACTTGGGGATAATTCAGTGGTGATATTATCTTGAGTTTGGATTATTGATGGAGCAGGGTTATTTGGGTAAGATGGGGGCAACTGTCCTGTAGACCAAGCTTGATACATTTCTGCCATTTGCTGCTTGAGCTTAAGCATTTCTTCTTTCATTTTCCCGACATCCATCTCTTCTATCTCCATACTTGTGTCAACATCTGGGATAGACATACTTTCGGGTATTGGTCCTTTTGATCTTGTGTGATAGTGATAATATGCCAGTATACTCTTTAGAGAAACTAACTGGTTGAATTCTGAAAATGGACAAACTTGTTAGTTTTGAGAGTTTAACACATATATAATCACACGTTGAGATGCAATGCTCCTAGACAAATAATCCCTTTCTATTATGCATTCGCTCGGTTGCTTGTATCGTCCCAGCTTTTAAATTTTTTTTATTGTTATTCACTTTTATTTACTACATATATCTTTATCGTGGTGGTCGAATCTTAGAGATTGCCTATGTATTATGTCAAACATGAATCAGACCTTGCGTAGTTCGGACCAAAGTCAATCATGTTTATTTATTACACAAAGATGGAATTACATTCGAAAACTTTAAGAAAATAGCTTGAAACACACACACTTAAATCAGAATAAAAGATACAATTCATAACATCTCACAAAATGCCCCACTTTCCACTTTTGTTCTCTAATATTGGATTATCTGCTCAATGTGGGGCTTGACCTGGATGGCCTCCCAGCGTACGATACATCCTTTCCAACTCTATTGTTAGATGACGAGCAAAAGTGGGTGCATGCTTTGTAAACCTTTCATAATCCATTCCTTGGCAGTTTACATAACTTTGAGATGTGAAGACTGCCAAGTCGTGGACTTGTGCCCTGAAACCTTGGAGACGTTGGTCTTGGTCTTGCAATTGCTGCTGACGAGTGGTGGCTATGTCTCTGACATGGTTTTCACGATCTAAAGCTGATTCTAATAGAGCTCGGAGTCTGGCCTGCTCTAATATTGCTTATGATCTTTCCCTGTCGAGGTCTGCTTGTTGGTATTCTCTGTTGCATCTTCTTGCCTCTTCTAGTTGTGCACGAAGCTGGTCTTCTGATTGCATCCAATAATCTTTTTCCTTCTTGAATTGAGCCTTGTCTTTTTCGGATTGCCTATCCTGGCGTTCCTTGTTAGATCTGGCTTCTTCATTTAATTGTTGGATCCTTTCTTTTGCTTTGCTCAATGCCCTTTCGTTTTCTGCAAGAATGGAATCATAATCTTGCATTTTTTCGAAGAGATTGGCGATGGTTTTTTGATCTTTCCAGCTTCTCTTTGGCGTTTCAGAGACTCTTTTCATTTTTTGGAATCGAGCATGAAGATTTTCATTCTCACAAGCTAGACTCTTTTTCTCGCCTTTGGCTTCTTGTTCTTGCAAATCTTTCTCCAAACTGAGGCTTCTTAGATTTTCTTTTAGGGCATGGATAGTGGCTTTGTACCCTTTTTCTTTTTCTCCCCAGATTAACCGCTCTTGGATTTTATCATTGAAATTTTGAACATGGGGTCTTTTTGTTGGCCTTTTTAGCTCAGGTTCCGGTACATCATCCATGCGAGACCGTTTTTCGAACCACCTTGCATATCCAGGATTTATCTCACCCTTGGTAGCGTCTAGGACTTGAGTATCACTTTTCAAGTATCGGCACCCAATCCACATCTGCTGAAGTAGAGCTTCGGGAATAGTGGCTTCTGGGTGTAATTCGATTACTTGCATACTCAAATCTTCCTCATCAGGAACTATTTGATATCTCCCTAGTTGCCTTAGGACTCTTAGTGGTGCATATGGCTGAATGCTTCTCAATCCCAATAGTAGTAGATAATTATTTGAGGTTGACATATGTATTACTTCTCTCATCGGGAGCCATCCCAGAGTCCATTCAATTTGATTTGCCGTTAAAGCCTTTAGATGAGATACCCATGCTTCTATCCCTTCTGGAGCTTGGTAATTTTTTGTTCTTTCCTCATAGCTCTCGATGCAATTAGCTTTGTTCGACCCATACTGTATGATCTTGGGTTGTTGTTGGAGATGTTCAATCACCCACATTTGCAACAAAATTTTGCATCCTTCGAAAACCTTCGCTCCTGATTTGCATAAAGTCAAAGCCCGATAAATATCTGACAGAATGATGGGGACAAGGGTGTGATTTTCTTTAGTGGTGAGGATTTGCACAATTTTTGCGGTGCGAATATCAATTGTTCGCTCTTTATTTGGGAAGACCATGACTCCTAGAAAAGCCACCATGAAAGCAAATCGTCGGTGCATCTGCCAAGTGTCTTTGTTTTGCTTATTAGTAAGGCCTTTCTCATGAATTTCGAACCCATCTGACTTTCCAAATCTGGAATACAAAAAGTTGAAGGAACAACATCCATTGATGACATTGCTTTTCCTGATTTGACTGCTGATGTTCAGAAGACCGAAGAATCGATGTATTGAAGGAGCCTTTGTGAATATCAAGCTTTGATTTCTTCAACTTCCGTCAAAACCAACATAGCCAGCTACCTCCTCTAATGTAGGAGTAAGCTCGAAGTCAGAGAAACGAAAAACATTGTGAACAGGGTCCCAGAAAGTTACTAATGCCGTAATCAAATCATCCCGAGGCTCAACTTTCATAATGTCCGTGAGATTTCCCAAATGCTTGACGACCCATTTTTGACCGTCTTCGCCCAAATCATACCACCACATTTGAAGCTGACATAGAAATTCATCCGTACTTGTGGATGAGGGGCTTTGTGTGGTGCTCATTTTGTATCTGAAATTTAATTTTAATAAAGTCAAAATTTATTTTGGAAAATTTATACTAAAAATTATTTTCGAATTTTTTTTTTTATTAAATATTTTTATTTCAAAATTTAAAACTATTTTTTTTCCGAAAATTTTAAAACAACCCATTTTATTCCTTGCTTCTTACCATGATTTTATTTTAAGCTGGTCAACAAGCATGTTCGAGGCAAATGAATGCACAAGTAGCAAGTAGGATGCATCATGATGGTCTTTTAATTTTGGGTTCACCTGTCCTAGACAGACCCAACCCCTGTGTTGAGTCTCCAAGGGCAAATGCATATGATGCAAATATTCGTTCCTACTAGGGATCCGGTACATGGCTGAGTTATTCTAAGTGTAAAACCTTAGGTTGATTGTTCTAAACCTGGCTTACCCAAACGGACAGTTTGAGCCGAAGTGGGGGTAACGTACCGGGAGCACGAAAGTCTGCCCGGCCTAGTTACTTGTCCCAACTCCGTCTTATTTGGTATGACTTTAACAGAAAGGTGGGTCACGCGCACGTGTACACCATAAATTCAGAAGACTCAGAAAGAAGGGGGTTTCGTAGCAGTTGTATATATTCACAATTCAAATAATATTAAAGCGGTAAAAAAAAACATTTAGCATAATAGCATATAAACAGTTGAAAATTATATAGTAAGTAAAGCCAATAAAAACAGATATTTTAAGCTCGAATTCTTTAAACCCTGAACCAATGGTTCTGGGTTCGCTCCCCAGCAGAGTCGCCAGAGCTGTCGCACCTCCTTTTCGCCGCGCCCGCAGGGCGCGTGGGGAGTTTTCTCCAATTGAAGGACAGTCGAAACGGGATTTGTTTATTTGTTTTAGAGTCGCCACCTGGGAATTTTAAGGCGTCCCAAGTCACCAATTATAATCCCTGAATCGAGGAGAATATGACTCTGTTTATTATTCTGCGAACCAGAAATCCTGAGTAAGGAATTCTGTTAATCCGGAAGAAGGTGTTAAGCATTTCCGGATTCCGTGGTTCTAGCACGGTCGCTTAACTGTTTTTATTATTGGCTTAATTACCTTGATTTTATTAAATACATTGATGTTACATGTTTTTACTACCGCTTATTGATGACCCTTCTTTGAATCGAATTACGCGTACGTATATTCATGTTAAAAAAATTGCGGACTTGTGTCACGCGTACGTGTACACAATAACTTTTTATAATATATTTATTAAGCAATCATTTTTCGAAATTGTGTTGGATCAAGAATATTTGTTTTTCTTGAATAATGAACCGTACATCTCGGGTTTTTATGAAATTGATTTAACGCCTTTTGGAAAAATCCTTTTATTAAATATTCGTTCGAAATTGCGCGTACGCATAATCCGAATTTTTGCTTTTAAAAATATAATCAGGGTACGCGAACGTATCCCTAATTGTGCAAAATATTCGTAATGATATTAGGGATTTTCCACAAATTGTTTATTATATCTATACATTTTTATGTGAAAATCATGATAAATTCCCATTTAAGGTGCCCTTAAATTCTTTGAAAAGAATTTACAATTTATTAAATGTTGACCGTTGATTATATTTTCCGAATATAAGTTATATTCATTTCAACTATTCAATTTCAAAGGACAGAATACAAATATGATTAATATTATTTAAAAAAAAAACAAATATGACATATATATATATATATATATATATATATATATATATATATATATATATATATATATATATATATATATATATATATATATATATATATATATATATATATATATATATATCAAAGAATAAATTGCATATAAAACTGAAAATGAATGATTCATAAAGGAAGGAAATATTTTCCAAATTTTTTTTTCATGATTTACTTAATGCAAATTCTATTTCTAATTACCATTGATATCAAGTGTTGCAATTGGTACTTATACATCTCGTTTCATTCTCATATAATCGCTTTTAATCTAATAAGCCTAATTATTTGATCAATTTGTCTTATGAAGGTATATAGGTATCGAGTTTATAAGAAAGGAATTATTATACAAGTTAATTCAATAAAATTACCTTACATGCAACTTAACTGTATATCGTAAACATTCATAACATTTTAACATTGTAACAAGCTACATCATATCACCTTTCGCCAACGTTTATACACACATCTATTATCTTATAAAAATATACCAACAACACCATCTTAACCTTATTTAACAATAAATATCACTACTGTAATTTTCTTGGCACTTCTACATCACTTCTTGCTTAACTAACAACAAAATTAAATAATGACCAACATTCATGCCATATTCCCTACTTTGACAATTTAATATGATTAAACTAATGAGATAATGAGCTAATATTATTACAAATCTTTATACGAAATTTTAAAGTAAGACAATTAGCTCATAGCTATCAAATTGAATTCACTACTAATTAACTAACATAAAACAAAAATGAAATTTAAATTGATGAACTTGGACAAATAGAAAACAGAATTTCAATTCAAACTTCATTGATGAGTCATGTTGAATCTCTTTCCAACTTAAAATTTAAAAGACATGTACCTGGTATTGGAAAACAAGAGAAGATGAAGCTGAGAAGCAGCAACAGTAGTAACAATGTAGCACAACAACGACAGTCCAGCAACACAGGAATAGACCAGTAACAGTAGGAATAGTAGTAAACCCAGGAGACTATAAACGACTCCAAGTATAGAGAAGAAGTAAAAAGGCAGGAAGGTTCTGACTATTTCAGATCTTAAGCGAGGCAATGAAACAGTAACTATTCTTTTCAACTTCAAAACTCTCCAAAATGAATTCTGTCCCTGTATATTCAGTGTATCCAGAATGTATATCGGGTGTATACTTCTCACTCCGCCCCCTCTTTTTATCTTCTCTCTATCTAGTTTTTCCTCTCTTTTTTTCCACCCTTCTTCCTAAATTTTCTCTTCTATTTATAGCAAAATTTTCGAAATTTTCAGATTTATTTTTTTATTATTTTATTATTTTTTTAATTAAAAGAAATCCCACTTACAAATTGCTTTTATTTTTTTAGAAAAAGAAATCCCACCTTTATTTACTTTTATTTTTAAAATTCCAACTTTAATTACTTTATCTTATTTAAAATCCCACTTTTTATTTTTTTAAAAGAGAATCTCACTTTATTTAACTTTTCTTTAAAAAATAAACCACTATCTTTTCTTTTTCTTTTAAAAATGCTACTTTCAATTACTTTAAATTTTTTTAAATTTTCAGATATCTTTATATTTATTTTTTAATTCCAACCTTCTTTTACTTTTAAATTTTTTAAAACTTTTTACTTTTTTTTTTAAATTTTCTACATTCTTTTACTTTTTTTTATTTTTTATTTTTTTAAAATCATTTCCGAAATTACTATATATATATATTTTTTAAAATAAAAATAATAAATAAAATAAAATATTTTCGGATTTTTTTTATATATATAAAAAAACAAAAAATAAAACTATTAATAGTGATAATTCACTTTTTATTTTTTTTTTGGGTTTTGTTTTGTGTTGGACAAAAATGAAGAAGGGGTGTTGAGTTAATGGACTGGGTCGTAGGGAAGATTGGGCCATTTTTTGGGCCTATAGCTTGAAATTGAAGAAGAGGCCCAATTCCGACTTTCTTTATATTTTCGCTCTCTTTTCTTCTTTTATTTTTCTAAAACTAAATTATAAAATACTTAAACTATTATTAAGAACTAAATTAAGTTATAAAGGCGCAAATTAACTCTCAATAACAATTAACGCACAATTAAGTATTAATTAAGCATAAAATTGTATATTTGGACATTAAATGCTAAAAATGCAAACGATGCCTATTTTTGTAATTTTTAATTTTTGTAAAACAATTTTAATTACTAACAATTGTAGAATTAAATCCTACATGCAAAATGTGACATATTTTTGTATTTTTTATTAATTTAGCGAATAAACACGCACAAACAAATACAAATAATTCTTCAAAATATCACAAAATTGTACACCAAAGAAAAATCATTTATTTTTGAATTTTTTGGGAGTAATTCTCATATAGGGCAAAAATCACGTGCTTACATGCAGTTCAAAGACGAAGTGCGAACTAAAGTAGAGTTATAATCAAACCGAGGGGTTGGCTATTCGGGCCTCGGACTGACCGATGAGGGGCCTCGAGGTCGATGCCTGGGCTCGGGCTCGAGCTATTGGGGATAATTGGGAAAGGGCTAACAGTTAGGATATGATTAAGGGAGGCTCTTTATGACCAACGATAAGCAATAAATGAATGACAAGTATGAAAATAATAAGTAAGAGCGACAATGTCGGGAGAATATGTTAGAGAGAAAAGAGAGAGAGAGAGAGTTATTATTTTTCTCGTGTAGAATAGCTGGAGCAACAACCGTCCCTTTACAGAATGATAAGGATCCCCTTTATATAGAAGGGGGAATCCCGACATAGTACAAAATACATTAATTATAAATGTAGAGGGATGGGACAACTAGAAATGATAATGATCCCCTTTATATAGAAGGGGGAATCCCGACATAGTACAAAATACATTAATTATAAAGGTAGAGGGATGGGACAACTAGATAGCATCAGGCTCTGTCAATATCAGCTGCGTGCCTTGGGAACTCCCTTCTCCCCTATTATAGCTGTTGGTATGCACTGCCCTTCGGGGCCGAATCTTGATGGCTCCCGAAGGCGGGTCTCGACCTAGGCTTCAAACCTCGAGAAGCATGTTCGCGAGGCAACCTAATTACGGGGAAATCGGACCCCCGGTTTTACCGCATACATCTTTGCTAATGATTAGATTTTCTCTTCAAAATGATTGGGGTCCCTTTTATATAATAGAGGAAACCCTAAATAAGGTACATTTCTATTTACAATAAATAATCTTATTGGGACAACTGTCTAATCGCCTAGTACGAATTAATACTAAGTGTCGCCCGTCCTTTTCCTCACGGAATCGGGTTCATGAAATTTTGTTGGGACAACTCTTTCCTTTTGGGAAGGGGTTTGCACTTTTGGAGAGTCTCCACCTAACGATTTTAAGGTGCGTTAGGGCACCTATAGAGTTCATCTACAACTACGTTTGATAACCAGAGATAGGGCAAAGACTTGAAATTATCCTAAGGGGAAGGTGTTAGGCACCCCTCAGGATCCACTAGTGTGGTTCCCAGCTAGACAATATTTGTGAATTTGTGCAATTAGCAAATAAACAAGTATGACTCAAATAGTAGGGGCTTTGAGTTTAAATACACAAGTGTTTGAAAACAATTAGCAAAAGGCGAAATTTTGAAAAGAATTACAATCTAAAACATGCTTATAAATGTAAATGAGGGTGTCCTAGGTTTGTTTGTAATATGGATCACATCAATGCAATACCCGGTATGACACTCCTCAAAGAGGAGCTACACGTGGTATTAACGCATCGATCATCATATCCATATCTACCCTTTTCCGCCTCGTGAAGGTAATTAAAGAGAAGGTTGGTCTCGACTCCTATTGCATGCTGTTACCCGTCCCTTCCTATCAGTCCCGGAGGAATTTGGGACTCCTATCCTGTAAGAGAGGGGGTTCTAGGCAGACTCTCAGGTTTAAAGGCAAAATACTAAGCGACAAACAAGAACATATAGAACTGCATTTAGGGGGAAAAGACAGAAGCAAGTAGAAGGCTCAGGTATACCTCCATAAATAATCCACACATAGTCAGCATGACTTATACACAATTAAGGTCTGAATTTAAATGCATAGTATCTTAGTGATAACAGTAGAACTAGATTTATTACATGACTCAGAAAAGAAGTCTAAATCAGGCTCGCCTACTGATTTTAACATACTGGCAGTTAAACAAGGACAATTCCATTTTTATTTAGGCAATTACCTAAGGCTTGCCTAGGCGTAAAGTAATATGCAGCAGCTATTCCGAGCTATTAAAAGACAGTTTGGAAATTATTTTACCCTAAGAGCATGATGTTCTAGTTTATGCGAGTGCAGAGGTTATCACCAATTATTTTAAACAGGATAATCAAGTGTGAAGCTGTTTTTATCTCTTTTATAATCAGTAGTTTACACTAAGTGTGAATGCAAGTACGAATGAGATCCTAAAACATGGTATCTAAGATACATGTATAAAACTCATGATGCAGAATTCCTAGAGCAGGATTTCTAAATGCACCTGGCAGCGTAGAACATAATAGTAAAGTGCTAATTAATAGCATATTTTAACACATGATTTTGTAAGGGTGCACATGCTGAAACAATAAACATGAGTCCTAAGAGCATGATTTCTAATGCATGTATGAACCCTAAGCATGATTTCTATTGCGCAATTAGGAACATAAACCTAACACATGGTTTCTACCCTTAACGACTATAGCATGCATATCTACCCCATTCCTTTTCACTAGCCAACCCCAATACGTGTTTACAACAAGTTATTACAGGCCGACATTGAAATGAATTATATAATGAAAATAAGAAGTTACACTATAGTAAGCCTGCTTAGGACTTCCTCTCTAAGTTATGTAATCAATCACCCCAAGTGCCAAGATTTCTCCATAGCCTTTCTCATACCTGGGTGTGTCAGAGTTCCCTAGGGACCTCAAGGGATCCCGGGCAGTGCTCACACCCAGATTTTCGTAGTCAAGATAGAGTAGGTGCAGTGTGGAAAGGCAAGCTCTTATGTGTCCAAGTTCAGAGGGAGCTTTAGGGTCCCAAGGCGAGGCTCACACAAAAGGGGCAGAACCTAGTAGTCTAAAAGTATATGTGAGAGTGCTTGACATAGATTTAAAAGAGTTGTTTGGAAAACAGTTTTGAACAACACGTTTGAAATAAGTTTGCAAAACAACTGAAAAGTTTGCTTTAGTGAAAATCAGTTTTGAAAGGAGGAGGGAATAGGAGTAACAACAACTTAGGACAAACCAACACACACAAGTCAAATTCAAAGAATGGGATCATTTCAACATTCACAAGCAGGGAAGTAAGGGGGTTGGGGACATATAGGTTTGAAATCACATAGATAGGGAAAACATTTAACACAACAAGCATACAGAATAGCTTTGAGTCTACTGAGCAAATCAGTCATGATAAAAAATATTTAAAACATGGGGAAGAATGCAGCAGGATCATGTTGAAGACAAGGATTTTATTGAACAAAATTTGACATACTATTAGGGCCAATAGAATGTACCAGAAGACTAAGTGACTACATGGTTATACCAGTTAAGGGAATGGGTAAGGGAACTAAGTGAACATGCTGGACAAGTATCAAAAACTAAGTAAAGTCTGATATGATGATTACACATAAGGCCAGAATTTAGACATGCTTAGTAACAGCAAAATATATGAACCAATTGAAGAACTAGTACAGTAACAAACAAGGGTGTATAGGCATGGAACACATGAAGTTGAGTTTTAGAATTGAACTAGGAACATACCGGTTAAGGAAAATAAAGTGCAGAAAGATGAAGCAAGTAGAGTTCCACAGTCTAGCCTTGGCCTTCAGCCGGCTAGACAAGCAGTAGCACAAGTAGTAGAGAAAAAGGAGAGAGTTTATGTGTGTATGTGTGTATTTTGAAGTGTGTTCGTGTGTTGAGAGGTAAAACAAGAGTGTATATATAGCACTTTAGGAGTAAAACTAATAAGGTAAAGAGAATCAGAGTTCAATCAATTAAGGATCAATCAACCGATCACAGAATTAATTAACATAAGGGAGTTGGGAATAGACCCCTTAATTAAGGGTAATTGATTAACGGTAATTACAAGAGAGTTTAATTAAGGCAAGAATCCCAATCATACAAAGTAAAGGATCAGTAAAATCACAAAATCATGCTGACGGATAGTTAAGGCAAGTATGATCAATTAAAATTACAAATAAGGAAACAAATAAAGTTCATGCATACAAATCTTTAACAAAACAAACCAGACAACCAAAATTTCAAAAAATAATACTGATTTTTGGAAAGAAATATCAACTCCTATAAATAGGAAATAGGCTAAGCAAACTTCACAAAAATATAGAAATTAGCTGGAAAACAAAGGCGAACCCTAATAGAGATTAATTAGGGCAAAAAATCGTAGAATAAGGGATTTGACAAAGAAAATGTTTAAGTCCCAGAAATAGGGCAAAATAATATGACTGGTAACATAGAAGGTACCCAGTATTGAGGAAAAGGTTAGAAAAAATCAAAATACCAACTAAGGTTTGAACACTCTGGTAAAAGTTAGTCACGAAGATAAAAAGGAGAGTCGATTAAGTACTTAAAAGTCAGAAAACTTTTGAAAAGCAACTCGTAATGAGCCCCAGTTTAAAAATTCGAAATAGTTGGTTAAAACAGGAGGTTTTTTTTGAAGGGAAATGCATAACAATACTCGAATCACCTCAGATCTCGAAAGATCTGAGAGGAACCGAACAATAACGACTTTAGGGTTTCGTAAAATAGTAAAGATGGAGAAAGATTAGTTAAAAACTCATGGATATACTTAGATCTAAGACATATCTAAAGAAAAGTGAAAAATGTCAAGGGTTAGGGTTACAGAGAACCCAAAAAGATGAGAAAGCATTAGATCGTTACCGGTTTTAGCCGGAAAGGCCATGGATCTTACTCGAACAGCCATGGATGGCCGGAAAGTAGCATATAAGACCATGGACAGAAGTTGAACAAGATTTGGACTAGATCTCTTCGAAATCTTTCCATGAAATCACAAAAAGGGGCAACCAGGAGACGTAGGAGACAAGTATACGTCTCAAACAGTCATGGGAATCCATGGATTGAGTGAGGATCGAATGGGATTAGGGCTGGTTTGGGTGGCGGTGGCTAGGGTTATATTTAGGTCTTAGAGAGAATTGGAGAGGAAAGGGAATTCTAGGGCGGCGGTTTGGTAAGAAATGAATTAGGTTAGGGGGTCGTCCAGGTTAAAAAAGGTAAGGGGGAATAAGGGTCGTTGATCTTAGAGATCAACGGCTAGGATGAGAATGGTAGGTGGGGTTCTGGGTTTGGGCATGGGTAAAGAGGGTGTGGGTTGGGTTTTAATCGAAATTGGGCTGGGAAATTGGGGTCCGATTTTGGGCTACAATTGAAAGCCAATTTGGCTATATTTTAAATAGCCATTTTTACCTATTTAATTTATAAAAATAGTAAATAGTTTCTGAAAACCAATTTAAAGGGCTAAAATGATTTATAATACATAATTAACAATTTAAAAATACAGGATCCAATTTTATGCGTCTAAAACATAATTAAATCTAAAAAGGCTAGTATTGCAATTATGTGCAATTTAGCTTTAAAAATACTAAATAAAATTGTAAAATATGTAAAAATTACTTTAGCCATATTTTAGCATAAGTATAGAAATACAATAGAGGAATTATCAAAACAATAATTTTGAAAATAATTATTTGGGATTTTATGGATAAAATGGGAGAAAATAAATCAATTTAAACCTTTTAAAATTATGGAAAAATAATAAAACCTTTGTATATGCTTATATATGCATATATATGCTATTTTGAAGGTATTTTGCATATTGAAAATATATTGGGAAAAATGCGGTATCAACAACTGCCCCTCTTTACTCGGGAAGAATGAAAGAGTTTCCAGGTAAAGAAATGATGGCCAATTTTGATCGAGCGAAACGGTTTGAAGAGGTTAGGCCGCACCCTTGCTTCTGAATCGCCTACATATCCCTGATTTTATAGGAATCAGTCTGTATGTAGTTCTGGATCCACCGGTGGAGTATACCAATGAAGTGATTTTAAGAATGGATGCAACGTCTAGGGCCGGGTGAGTGAGCGGTTTACGGGAATGGTTAGGTTTGATATGGCTGAGAGAACTGGAACGGAATCGCTCCTGCTGGGGTAGCTGTTTCTCGCCGTCTTACTTGCAAATAAGCAATACAAGCATATGTTGTGCGTCAATTTAAACATGATACAAATTCCCATTGGACCATGAATGTTGTCTTGAGACGATGATGATGATGTCCTTAGACCATGATGTCTTGGGCCATGAAGCGTATGATGAAGGATTCACAGGCCATGAAATAATGTTCTCGGGCTATGAGGATGATGCCTCCAAACCATGATACCTTTGAATAATGATGTGCAAAAGATTGAATGAGATCCTCAGGCCATAACGTGGTGCTCTCGGGCTGTGAAGATGGTGCCTCCGAATGATGATGCCTTTGGATGAGTTGGCAATATTTCAGCCCATGAAGGATGCAGTAGTATGTCGGACAAGACAAAGCTTAGTCTTGCGAATTGAAGGGCAGAGCTTAGCCCGTAAGAGAAGCGAGATAGATAGTGTTTGGGATAGTGCTTAGTTTCGAAGAAAATGGGAGGAAGAGCTTGGCCTTGGAAGGCAGAATGATAGCCTTATGCAAAGATGCGAATGCAGATGGAGGTAGAGCTTAACCTCGGAAGGCAGAATGGTAGCCTTATGCAAATTGGAAGGCAGAATGGTAGCCTTATGCAAGTTGGAAGGCATAATGGTAGCCTTATGCAATGCAGATGTGGATGGAGACAACATTTAGTCTCGGAAGGTAGAATGGTAGCCTTATGCAAATTGGAAGGCAGAATGGTAGCCTTATGCAAATTAGAAGGCAGAATGGTAGCCTTATGCAAATTGGAAGGCAGAATGGTAGCATTATGCAATGCAGATGCAGATGGAGACAACGTTTAGTCTCAGAAGGTAGAATGGTAGCCTTATGCAATCTAGAATGCAGATGGAGACAGCGTTTAGTCTCGACAGGAAGAATGGTAGCCTTATGCAGATTGGAAAGCAGAATGGTAGCCTTATGCAATGCAGACGCAAATGGAGACAACGTTTAGTCTCGGAAGGCAGAATGGTAGCCTTATGCAATGCAGAGTGCAGATGGAGACAACGTTTAGTCTCGGAAGGTAGAATGGTAGCCTTATGCAGATTGGAAGGCAGAATAGTAACCTTATGCAAGAAATAAAATAACAAATGACAGTAGAGTTTTTATTAGCTAATACGGGACATCACTGGTGTGTGATGATAGCAGATGTTGACAAGTGCAACAGTTCTGAGAATCGTATTCTTGAACAATGTTTGTTCCATGGGCGTACAGTATGTTTAACGATTTCGCAATCTTAGTGCCTGCATCCAAAGAAAAATCGTGAGTTTTGTAAAGGAGAGGTTATTTCGTATCCCCACTGGATTTTCTTGACTCGTTTGGCTTTGATCTGGTGATATCGTCTGTATCATTGGGGTAGTGTTGCTAAACAAAGCAGTTTCAATAATAAACATGCATGACTTTGTAAAAGTATGACATAAAGGTATAATTGAAAATAGTTTTCAGATGAACCGACGACTGTGACGTCGTTCGGGACATTGCAACCTATCTTGCTACGGAATTTTGAGGGTCCTCCTCAAAATTCTGCCCCAGTTTGATGGGTTGATGTTTCTGACTGTTGCTCGTACGGTAATCGGCTGAAATTACTTCGGAATTTTGAGGGTCCTCCTCAAAATTCTGCTCCAGTTTCCAATTGTGGGGGGAAATGAAATTTTTATTGAATTATGACCGAACCCATAGGGCTGCCTACGTATACCCTCTTAAACGGGAATCAAGTCAGGCATAGTTCAATTTATACCATATAAGGAAAGCATAAAGATTACACATAGTAATGCTTGACTGCATCCGAATTGATCGGCTTTGGCCAGACTTCTCCGTTCATTTCTGCGAGTATGAGGGATACTCCTATCAAAATCCGGTGAACCATGTATGGACCCTGCCAGTTGGGAGAGAACTTCCCTTTGGCTTTGTCTTGATGCGAAAAAAATTTCTTTAACACCAGCTGCCCTAGTGTGAACTGTCTTGGCTTGAATCTTTTGTTGAAGGCTCTGGATATTCTGTTCTGGTAGAGTTGATCATGGCAGACTACATTCATTCTCTTTCTATCTATAAGGGCTAGTTACTCATAATGACTTTTTACCCACTCTGCGTCGTCGAGCTCAGCTTCTTGTATGATCCTTAGGGAAGGAATTTCTACCTCAGCGGGGATGACAACCTCTGTACAATAAACCAGCATATAGGGGGTTGCACCGGTTGATGTGCGGACTGTGGTGCGATACCCCAGAAGAGTAAATGATAACTTCTTGTGCCACTATTTATGTTTCTCTATCATTTTCCTCAATATCTTCTTGATATTCTTGTTGGCGGCTTCTACAGCTCCATTCATCTGAGGCTTGTAGGCTATGGAATTCTTGTGTTTGATCTTGAAAGTTTCACACATAGATCTCATCAAGTCGCTGTTGAGGTTGGAGCCATTATTAGTAATGATTGACTCTGGAATTCCGAATTGACAAACAATGCGGTCGTGGACAAAATATGCCACAACTTTCTTAGTCACTGCTTTGTAAGATGCTGCTTCAACCCATTTGGTGAAATAATCGATGGCTACTAGGATAAACCTGTGTTCGTTGGAAGCAACACACTCTATTGGTCCAATAACGTCCACTCCCTAGGCGGCTAACGACCATGGTGAGCTTGTTGTGTTGAGCTTGCTTGGATGTACCTTTATCATGTCTGCATGTATCTGACAGCGGTGGCATTTCCGGACATACTGGATGCAGTCCGTTTCCATAGTCATCCAAAAGTAACCAGCCCGGAGTATCTTCTTTGCTAAGACAAAACCATTCATATATGAACCACAGGTCCCAGCATGAATTTCCTCTAGTAGACTGGATGCTTCCTTTGCATCGACATATCTTAATAATCCTAAATCAGGAGTCCTCCTATACAGGATTCCTTCGCTGTGAAAGAAACTGTTGGATAATCTTCGAAGTGTGCGTTTCTGAGTAGGATTTGCAAGCTCTGGATATTCTCCTTTTGCCAAATATTCCTTGATATCATGAAATCAAGGCTTTCTGCCTGCTTCCTCTTCAACATGGGCATAGTAAGCTGGCTAATTATGGCTTTCGCCGAAATTGGATCAATGAAACTCTTGTCGGGATGCTGTATCATAGATGATAGGGTAGCCAATGCATCGTCGAACTCATTCTGGCTTCTGGGAACATGCTGGAATTTCGTCTTCGTGAACCTCTTTCTCTATTCCTGCATGATGCAGATACATGAGTATCTTGGAGTTCTTGGTCGTCCATTCTCCTTATACCTGATGTATAAGCAAGTCTGAATCTCCAATCACTAGCAGCTCTTGAACGTTCATGTCAATGGCCATTTTGAGTCCTAAGATGCAGGCTTCATACTCGGCCATATTATTGGTGTAGGGGAACCTGAGTTTGGCAGACACCGAGTAATGCTGACCGGTTTCTGATATTTGGACTGCTCCTATGCCAACTCCTTTGAAGTTTGCTGCTCCATCGAAGAACATTCTCCAACCGTCATAAGATTCCACAATGTCTTCTTCTATGAATGATACCTCTTTATCAGGAAAATGCGTTTTCAGAGGTTCGTATCCTCCATCCTGGGTTTTCAGCAAGGTGGTCTGCCAGTTCCTGTCCCTTGACCGCTTTCTGAGTTATGTAAATAATGTCGAAGTCACTCAACAGGATTTGCCACTTGGCTAGCTTGCCGGTGGGCATGGGATTTTGAATGATGTACTTCAAATGATCTATCCTCGATATGAGATATGTAGTATAGGCGCAGAATAATGTCTCAGCTTCTGAGCTACCCAAGTCAAAGCACAATAGGTGCGTTCCAATAGAGAATACCGGACCTCGTACGAGGTGAACTTCTTGATGAGATAATAAATGGCTTGTTCCTTCCTTCCTGTTTCATCATGCTGCCCCAGAATGTAGCCGAAAGCTCCATCTAACACTGCAAGGTAGAGTAATAAGGGTCTACCTGGCTCGGGCGGGACTAAGACTGGTGGTGTTGACAAGTACTCCTTGATTCTGTCGAAGGCCTTTTGGCAGTCATTGGTCCATTTGGTAGCGGCGTCCTTCTTCAACATCTTAAAGATTGGCTCACAGATAACTGTGGACTGTGCTATGAATCGGCTAATGTAGTTGAGCCTTCCCAAGAAACTCATCACATCCTTCTTGTTCTTTGGCGGTGGTAGTTCTTGAATGGATTTGACTTTCGATGGATCCAGTTCTATTCCTCGGCGGCTCATAATAAACCCAAGCAATTTCCCAGCAGGAACTCCAAATGCGCACTTTGCGGGGTTTAGTTTCAGGTTGTACCTCCGCAGTCTATTGAAGAACTTCCTCAGATCTAACACGTGGTCAATAGTCTTCTTTGACTTGATGATAACATCATCTACATATACCTCTATTTCTTTGTGTATCATATTATGGAAAATGGTAGTCATGGCCCTCATGTAGATGGCCCCTGCATTGTTCAGGCCGAATGGCATCATCTTGTAATAGTACACTCCCACGGCGTAATGAAAGCCATTTTCTCAGCATCTTCCTCGTCCATCCAGATCTGATGGTACCCAGCGAAGAAATCTATGAATGACTGTAACTCATGCTTGGCGCAGTTTTTAATCAAGATGTGTATATTTGGTAAAGGGAAGTCGTCTTTCGGACTGGCCCAGTTGAGATCCCGGTAGTCGACATAGACTCTGATATTCCCTTCCTTCTTTGGCACTGGCACAATGTTGGCTAACCATGTCGGGTATTCTACTACTCTGAGAACCTTAGCTTTGACCTGCTTGGTGACTTCTTCCTTGATTTTCAGACTCATATCAGGCTTGAACTTTTTGAGCTTTTGCTTTACCAGTGGACACATTGGATTGGTTGGCAGTTTGTGAGCCACAATAGACGTACTCAAACCAATCATGTCATCATATGACCAAGCGAATATGTCCTCATACTCCTTCAGAAATTCTGTGTATTGTTTCTTCTCTAATGGCGATAGGTGAATGCTGATTCGTATTCCCTTGATGTTTTCTGCATCTCCTAGATTGACAATTTCGGTCTCGTCCAGGTTGGACATAGGTATTCTCAAAGTTCTCAACTTCTTTGACAATCTCGTCAGGTATGTTATCTTCCTCTAAATCAATGTCCGTTTGTTGCGTTGTCTCATTGCATGTCACAGTCATTGGTTCATCAAGACAAGTAATAGTAATGTCGTATGGATAAAGTAATGAGAGATAGCAATAAATGTTAAATCATAAGAAAAATTAAACATGCTTTTGATAGATTGAATAACTGTTTTGAGCATCAAAGATCTTATTGCGGAAGTTGAAAAATGCGAAAAGAAAATCATTTGGTAAATAAAACAGTGAATTGTGCTTGTTTTAGCCTTGCTACCCCGAGGCATGTCGGGCTTTGGTTGTCCTGATGGTCCAATTCTTGAGATGTGCCCCTCTGCTCATAGCCTATATGGAAGGTCCTTCCTCTCCCTCCTCCTCGATAATAACACAACAGTCCATATCACTGTCTTCTAGGAACAAGTTCTTCACTGCTGCAAGCGTTTCTTCTTCATTTGACCCATAAATAATGTCGGCATGTTGGAAGGTCTGCTCCAGATACAGTATTGGCTGCTCTAGTAGATAGTAAGGACCGTGCCATGGTGGCAACCGGTTATTGAATTCTTCCCAGGTGTAATTATATCCCAGACCGAAAGTAGTGCCATGTTTCTTGAGTTTTATGTGTTTAGAGATTCCTTGGAGGTTCTTGCCGAGCCCTTTGCTAGGTTCGTACCCACTCCAACTCAGTATACTCTCGATTTTGCTATCCCACCATTTGTCTTTGTCGATAGCATTAACCCGCTCAATATGGTGGTAAGTTTCTCCACCCAGCTTCCTTCTTCCCTCGATCGCCGGAATGGTCTGGCGACTGTATATTGGGTTTCTACCGTCGCCGTGAATGATCACTTCCTGATGATTCCATTCGAAATTTATTGCCTGATGCAGATTGATGCTATGGCCCCAGTATCATGAATTCATGGTCGTCCCAACAACAAGTTGTAAGATGTTGGTACATCTATTACTTGGAAATCGACCTCAAACCAGGTCGGTCCCATCTGCAGGCATAGACTAATCTCACCAATGGTGGACCTCTGAGAACCATCGAAGGCTTTCACATTGATTGCTCCATCCTTTATCTCATGTAGCCCTTTACCCAACCTCTTGAGGGTTACCAGCGGACAAATGTTAAGACTGGAACCTCCATCGATCAGGATTCTGGTGATGAAATAATCTTCGCATTGCACGGTGATGTGTAGTGCTTTGTTGTGCCCCAGCCCTTCAGGTGGCAGCTCGTCCTCATGAAAGATGATCTTATGGCTTTCCAGAACTTGTCCTACCATATTAGACACTTCCCCACTAGTGATGTTATTTGGTACATAGGCTTTATTCAGCACCTTTAACAGAGCATTCTTGTGCGCTTCAGAATTTTGCAACAAGGAGAGAATGGATATTTGTGCTGGCGTCTTGATGACCGAATATTCCTTGGCATGTATCTTCCTCCAAAGATCATCCGGACCTGTCTTAGTAAGGGGTGGCCAATTAGAGGCTTGCTTGCTTGATTCAGCTAGATGTTTAGGGGTATAGACTCTACCAGTTCTTGTCATACCTTGTGTTGCGACAGTTTCTTCAATCCTGACCTTGCCTTTCCTTCTTGCCTCGACTGTATAGTCCCATGGTACAACATTTGTATAGAATGGTGTCATGGTTGACATCGCCATTGGTATCGGCGCGGCTATCCTTACTTCGAATGGAACATGTGCCTTAGGTGGCAAGACTGGAACCTCAAATAGTGTGGGTGCATTTGCGGGGACACGAATTCAACCTCAAATGGTGCTGGTGTCTTTGCGGATGGTGCTACTTCAAACTCAAGAGGTACAGACATATTCACCTCAGCATCCTCAAATGGTTGGATCTGGACTATGATTGGATTGAGAGTAATTGTTGGTTTCTTTGGGTCATCACCTTCTGCAATCAACCCGATTGATCCCTCGGGGTCCTAGTCATCTTCTACTTCAATCATGTGGATACCTCTACCCTCATGGTCTGGAAAAGGGTTGTTGCGGACGTTTGGAGCAAGTTCTTTTCCCACAATGATCTTGTTATCAATCAAGGACTGTATCTTATCTTTCAAAGAACAACATTCATCGATGGTGTGTCCTTTCATGCCGAAGTGGTATGCACAGGATTTGTTTAGGTTAACCCACTGAGAAGGATTCTTGAGGGTTGCAGCAGGGATGAGGGTGATATAACCAGCAGCTTTGAGCCTTTCATACAATTGGTCGATGGGTTCAGCGATGGCTGTATATTGTTTTGGAGGTCTGTGATTAAAATTAGGTCGGGGTCTAGGGAAATTTTGGTGTGCAGGGGGTGATTGATAATGGGATGGTTGAGTATTATAAGTTTGGTAGATGTGAGTAGGTTGGGAGTATCTGGGTGAAGTAGGTTGATATGTAGGAGGTGGACATCACTGATAAGTTGGTGGTGGAGCTTGGTATGAAGGTGCTTGGTAATTTGGGGTTGGCTGGTATGTGAGTGGAGATGTTAGATAAGCTTGGTATTTGAGGGGACACTTGGTCCTTTATGCAACCATCACGGCCCCTATGTCCATTTTCTTGGACATACCACCGGACTGTAAAGCCTTATTTGTAGCTGCAAGGCCTCGAAGTTTGTAACCATATCGCTTTTAATCCCTTCTTCAATTATTTCACCTAGTTTGATAATGTCGGAGAACTTGTGGTTCTCAATAATCATCAGTCATTCATAGTACTGTGGGTCCTGAGCCCGATCAAAGAACTTGTTCATTTTCTCCTCTTTTAAAACGGGTCTAACCTTAGTAGCTTCGGACCTCCAGCGAGTAGCATACTCGCAAAACGTCTCTGTGGGCTTCTTCTTTAAATTCTAGATATAGAACACGTCTAGTGCGTTCTCTGTATTAAACCTGAATCTGTCCATAAAGTTAGATGCCATGCCTACCCAACTTGACCACCTCTTGGGATCTTGGCTGATGTACCAAGATAATGCATCTCCTTTCAAACTCCTCATGAACAGATTTCATGCAGATCCTTTCATCCTTCCCTACTCCAACCAACTTGTCGCAATATGTCCTTAGATGGACCCTTGGATCACCCGTACCATAAAAAATTTCAAACTTAGGAGGTTTGCACCCCTCAGACAGTTCGACATCAGGTTGTATGCAAAGGTCCTCATAGTTCAGCCACTCGATTCCTTTGCTTCCCTCAGCGCCCTGAATCTGGCTGGTCAGTTTCTTAAGTTCTTCGGCCAGGTTCCTGATAAGCAGATCCTTTTCATCAGACTCAGTTGCGCATGAGATAGGTTGGGTGGAGTGTGGCATGGTCTCCACGTAGATATGAGTGTTATGGTGGCCTGGTGTATGTGTGTTGAAATAGTCGTTTGTGGAGTTTTGAGGTTCTGGGATGAGTAGTGGAGTGTTGTTTGGGGTATGGCAGGTGTTGCATTGGTTCTTTGGTGGAGTAGCGTGATGGTGAAGAGCGGGATGATTCTGTTGTTTTGGGATATTTTGAGGAGATGTAGGCTTTTGAGTGTTGGGGAAGTTGACATCTGGGGTATTGAGGGAAAATGACAGGTTTGCCAGATTCCAAACCTGATCTAGCTCTTCCTGAAATTTTAGCAGTTTCTATTCAAGTTGTGACATATTCTCATTGAGAACCCGAATACCCTGGCTATCAGTGGCCTCTACCCATTCAACTGTGTTCTCCTTCCTGATGTTGTTTAAATATTCCATTTTGCTTTGTTCTTGCCTTTGATAGGACTAAGAGGATCGAGGAGTGGGTGGAGCGCCCCTGGATCTTGTGAAATAAGATGATGATGCCAGAATGCACGAACTAACCTTTAGAGAGGGGAATAATAAAAACAAAAATAAAAACAAAAGGTAATCATGTCAGTGAGGATTATGAAAAGTATTACAATATTTAAACACATAGTGCGGGAATGTAAATTGTGTCCTAATTTGGGAACCTCTTTGTGCCCGAGGTAGGCCTAGCAACATATTGATTTGGAGAACTTTAATGTTAAATGCCTCATTTTATTGATAAAGATAGGCAAATCTCAAAATGACACTAAATAAGCAAGAAATAAAAGTCATTAATGTCCATTGGCCTTATTACATTTGGAAAGCGAGTAAACCTAATCTATTTAGCCTCAGAAGGACCTTCCTCAAGTTGAATGCTCTCATTGATCAAATCCACCAGCTCGCGTAGGTTCACCAGTAAAAATGCCTTTGTCAGGTGTTCTCTTTCGCTTCCCTTAGCGTTTTGGCAGTCGGTGACTCTCTTCCTCACTTTTCCTTCTAATTCTAGCAGACTGTATTTTAGATATTCCAATTTTTCGCTAGCTTTGGCGGCCCTATCCTTCCACTCATTGATTTTGTCATTTGATGGAAGACTCCTCCACCAGTCTAGAAAGAGTGGGGGCGGGCTAACCATACCGAAACTAGGGACCTTGTGCCTCATATTTCTGCAAGACAAACAAGGTTAGGCCCTTACCCCCACCAGACTCGACTATCTAACATCAACAATTAGCATGAAACATTTAGTTCTCCAAATAAATGCACAAAACGTGATGATGTCCATTTGAGTTTAGGGAAACCCAGTGGACTTTTGGACAAGGCTATCTTAAAGGATCATTATGTGGACGACATAACTGACCTGACTAGGTTTGACCATGATGCATGCACAATTTAAATAGAGTAAGGTTTCTATGGGGTTTTAGACTGTACCTTTGAGCGGACAACTCAAGGGGGAAGGCAAAGAACTGTCGACTGCACCACTGATCAACTAGTTTTACCGCAACTAAGCCTTTCCGAATTTAGGGGGTAATGATATAGGAAGGGCGCAACCACTCATCAAGCGTTGCTATAGTATTTGTTTGGCACAAGTGGAGTATGATGTTGAGTCATGATTATGCAATAATTAAAAGCATGTTGACATGTATTTGCACGTTAAGAAAGCGATAAATACAGTAGTTTTATAATTTAAAGCAACACTAAAGGAAGGAAACAAAAAAGATATGTCAGTTTTGTTTTTGTAGAAGAAAACGCTTAAAGAAATTAAACAAATAAATGCACATAGGGAGGGTACAAATTCACAAAAATGGTATGAAATGGTACAAGCCTAAATATCCCCAGCAGAGTCGCCATGCTATCGCGCCCCCCTTTTTCTCGCGGAATCAGGTTCATGACATTTGGATATAGGACAACTCTTTCCTTTTGGGAAGAGGTTTGAATTTTTGGAGAGTCGCCACCTAACGATTTTAAGGTGCGTTAGGGCACCTATAAAGTTCATTTACAACTACATTTGATAACCAGAGATAGGGCAAGAGCTTGAAATTATCCTAAGGGGAAGGTGTTAGGCACCCCTCAGGATCCACTAATGTGGTTCCCGGCCAGACAGTTTTTGTGAATTTGTGCAATTAGAAAATAAACAAGTATGGCTCAAATAGTAGGGGATTTGAGTTTAAATACACAAGTGTTTGAAAACAATTAGCGAAAGGCGAAATTTTGAAAAGAATTACAATCTAAAGCATGCTTATGAATGTAAAGGGGGGTGTCCTAGGTTTGTTTGTAATATGGATCACATCAATGCAATACCCGGTATGATATTCCTCAAAGAGGGCCTACACGTGGTATTAACACACCGGTCATCATATCCATATATACCCTTTCTCGTCCCGTGAAGGTAATTAAAGCGAAGGTTGGTCTCGACTCCTATTGCATGTTGTTACCCATCCCTTTCTATCAGTCCCGGAGGAATTTGGGACCCCTATCCTATAAGAGGGGGGTTCTAGGCAGACTCTCAGGTTTAAAGGCAAAATACTAAGCGACAAAAAAGATCATATAGGACCGCATTTAGGGGAAAAGACAGAAGCAAGTAGAAGGCTCAGGTATACCTCCATAAATAATGTATATAGACAGCATGACTTATACACAATTAAGGTCTGAATTTAAATGCGTAGTATCTTAGTGATAATAGCATAACCAGATTTATTACATGTCTCAGAAAAGAAGTCCAAATCAGGCTCACCTACTGATTTTAACATACTGGCAGTTAAATAAGGACAATTCCGTTTTTATTTAGGCAATTACCTAAGTCTTACCTAGGCGTAAAGTAATGTGCAGCAGCTATTCCGAGCTATTAAAAGACAGTTTGGAAATTATTTTACCCTAAGAGCATGCTGTTCTAGTTGATACGAGTGCAGAGGTTATCACCAATTATTTTAAACAGGATAATCAAATGGGAAGCTGTTTTTATCTCTTTTATAATCGGCATTTTACACTAAGTGTGAATGCAAGTGCGAATGAGATCCTAAAACATGGTATCTAAGATGCATGTATAAAACTCATGATGCAGAATTCCTAGAGCAGGATTTCTAAATGCACCTGGCAGCGTAGAACATAATTAGTAAAGTGTTAATTATTAGCAAATTTTAACACATGATTTTGTAAGGGTGCACATGCCGAAACAATAAACATGAGGCCTAAGAGCATGCTTTCTAATACATGTATGAACCCTAAGCATGATTTCTATTGCGCAATTAGGAACATAAACCAAACAACATGTTTTCTACCCTTAACAATTATAGCATGCATATCTACCCCATTCCTTTTCACTAGCCAACCCCAATACTTGTTTACAACAAGTTACTACAGACCAACATTGAAATGAATTATATAATAAAAATAAGATGTTACACTATAAGAAGCCTAATTAGGACTTCCTCTCTGAGTTATGTAATCAATCACCCCAAATGCCAAGATTGCTCCATAGCCTTTCTCATACATGGGTGTGTCAGAGTTCCTTAAGGACCTCAAGGGATCCCGGGCAGTGCTCACACCCAAATTTTCATAGTCAAGATAGAGTAGGTGCAGTGTGGAAAGGTCATCTCTTATGTGTCCAAGTTCAGAGGGAGCTCTAGGGTCCCAAGGCGAGGCTCACACAAAAGGGGCAGAACCTAGTAGTCTAAGAGTATATGTGAGAGTGCTTGACATAGATTTAAAAGAGTTGAGTTGGAAAACAGTTTTGAACACCATGTTTGAAATAAGTTTGCAAAACAACTGAAAAGTTTGCCTTAGTGAAAACCAGTTTTGAAAGTAGGAGGGAATAAGAATAACAACAACTTAGGACAAACCAACACACACAAGTCAAATTCAAAAAATGGGATCATTTCAACATTCACAAGCATATAAGTAAGGGGGTTGGGGACATATAGGTTTGAAACCACATAGATAGGGAAAACATTTGACACAACAAGCATACAGAACAACTTTGAGTCTACTAAGCAAATTAGTCTTAATAACAGATACTTAAAACATGGGGAAGAATGCAGCAGGATCATGTTGAAGACAAGGATTTTGTTGAACAAAATTTGACATACTATTAGGGCCAATAGAATGCACCAGAAAACTAAGTGACTACATGGTTATACCAGTTAAGGGAATGGGTAAGGGAACTAAGTGAACATGCTGGACAAGTATCAAAAACTAAGTAAAGTCTGATATGATGATTACACATAAGGCCAGAATTTAGACATGCTTAGTAACAGCAAAATATATGAACCAATTGAAAAACTAGTATAGTAACAAGAAAGGGTGTATAGGCATGGAACACATGAAGTTGAGTTTCAGAATTGAACTAGGAACATACCAGTTAAGGAAAACAAAGTGCAGAAAGATGAAGCAAATAGAGTTCCACAGTTCAGCCTTGGCTTTCAGCCGGCTAGACAAGCAGTAGCACAAGTAGTAGAGAAAAAAGAGAGAGTTTAAGTGTGTATGTGTGTATTCTGAACTGTGTTTGTGTGTTGAAATGTAAAATAAGAGTGTATATATAGAACTTTAGGAGTAGAACTAATAAGGTAAAGAGAATCAGAGTTCAATCAATTAAGGATCAATCAACCTATCATAGAATCAATTAACATAAGGGAGTTGGGAATAGACCCCTTAATTAAGGGTAATTGATTAACAGTAATAACAAGAGAGTTTAATTAAGGCAAGAATCCAAATCATACTAAGTAAAGGATCAGTAAAATCACAAAATCATGCTGACAGATAGTTAAGGCAAGTGTGATCAATTAAAATTACAAATAAGGAAACAAATAAAGTTCATGCATACAAATCTTTAACAGAACAAACCAGGCAACCAAAATTTCAAAACATAATACTGATTTCTGGAAAGAAATATCAACTCCCATAAATAGGAAATAGGCTAAGCAAACTTCACAAAAATACAGAAATTAGCTGGAAAACAGAGGCGAACCCTAATAGAGATTAATTAAGGCAAAAAATCGTAGAATAAGGGATTTGACAAATAAAACATTTAAGTCCTAGAAATAGGGCAAAGTAATATGACTGCTAACATAGAAGGTACCCAGAATCAAGGCAAAGGTTAGAAAAAATTAAACTACCAACTAAGGTTTGAACACTCTGGTAAAAGTTAGTCACGAAGATAAAAAGGAGATTCGATTAAGTACTTAAAAGTCAGTTTCAAAAAAATGCTTCAACGGAGTACTCGGATGGGCAAAAATCACTCGTTTTATCTTTGCACGAAAACCCTTCGTGTCTCCGGGCAAAGAGGGGCAGCTGTAAGCACGTGATTTTTGCCCTATATGAGAATTACTCCCAAAAAATTCAAAAATAAAATGATTTTTCTTTGGTGTACAATTTTGTGATATTTTGAAGAATTATTTGTATTTGTCTGTGCGTGTTTATTCGCTAAATTAATAAAAAATACAAAAATATGTCGCATTTTGCATGTAGGATTTAATTCTACAATTATTAGTAATTAAAATTGTTTTACAAAAATTAAAAATTACAAAAATAGGCATCGTTTGCATTTTTAGCATTTAATGTCCAAATATACAATTTTATGCTTAATTAATACTTAATTGTGCGTTAATTGTTATTGGGAGTTAATTTGCGCCTTTATAACTTAATTTAGTTCTTAATAATAGTTTAAGTATTTTTATAATTTAGTTTTAGAAAAATAAAAGAAGAAAAGAGAGCGAAAATATAAAGAAAGTCGGAATTGGGCCTTTTCTTCAATTTCAAGCTATAGGCCCAAAAAATGGCCCAATCTTCCCTACGACCCAGTCCATTTCGAACTGGGTCGACCCAGTCCATTAACCCAACACCCCTTCTTCATTTTTTGTCCAACACAAAACAAAACCAAAAAAAAATAAAAAAATAAAAAGTGAATTATCACTATTAATAGTTTTATTTTTGTTTTTTTATATATATAAAAAAATCCGAAAATATTTTATTTTATTTATTATTTTTATTTAAAATATATATATATATATATATATATATATATATATATATATATATATATATATATATATATATATAGTAATTTCGGAAATGATTTTAAAAAAATAAAAAATAAAAAAATGTAAAAGAATGTAGAAAATTAAAAAAAAAAAGTAAAAAGTTTAAAAAAATTTAAAAGTAAAAGAAGGTTGGAATTAAAAAATAAATATAAAGATATCTGAAAATTTAAAAAATTTAAAGTAATTGAAAGTAGCATTTTTAAAAGAAAAAGAAAAGATAGTGGTTTATTTTTTAAAGAAAAGTTAAATAAAGTGAGATTCTCTTTTAAAAAAAATAAAAAGTGGGATTTTAAATAAGATAAAGTAATTAAAGTTGGAATTTTAAAAATAAAAGTAAATAAAGGTGGGATTTCTTTTTCTAAAAAAATAAAAGCAATTTGTAAGTGAGATTTCTTTTAATTAAAAAAATAATAAAATAATAAAAAACAAATCTGAAAATTTCGAAAATTTTGCTATAAATAGAAGAGAAAATTTAGGAAGAAGGGTGGAAAAAAAGAGAGGAAAAACTAGATAGAGAGAAGAAAAAAAAAGGGGGCGGAGTGAGAAGTATACACCCGATATACATTCTGTATACACTGAATATACAGGGGCAGAATTCATTTTGAAGAGTTTTGAAGTTGAAAAAAAATAGTTACTGCTTTATTGTCTCGCTTAAGATCTGAAATAGTCAGAACCTTCCTGCCTTTTACTTCTTCACTATACTTGGAGTCGTTTATAGTCTCCTGGGTTTTCTGCTATTCCTACTGTACTGGTTTGCGATGTTGCTGAATCTGCTGTTGCTGTGTTATTACTGCTGCTGACTTCTCCTTCTTTTGTTCTTGTACTGCTGTTTCCAGGTACACATTTGTACAATCTCGGCTTGAAGCAAAAAATGAAATATTAATCAGGCTTTGTTCCTGTTGAATTCCTCCTGTTTAGATTTGTGGTTGAATATAATTTTTCTTTCTTCGTATAAAGATGTAGTTGAATGATTAATGAATAATGAGGTTGCATATGTATACTTTCTTCATCTAATAATGTTATTTTAAATTACGGAGAATAATTAATCTGTTTTTGATATTATGGTCAATCTCATGTTCTAGTATTATTGAATAACAGAATATAAAATGAAAGCAGTTTTTCTTTGTACAAACTCGATCGCAATTTTCCATTCGCATTAGCCGTAAACTAATAACTAATAAGTTACGTTTTTCAGCATGTAAATAATTAAGAGATTTTCTTTTAGTTTAGAGACGAACTTAATAGAAAATATAGTCATTGTAGGTTTATCCTGTAAAAATAAAAATAAGACGAGCCTCGCCAAATAAAACGTATAGATTGCGGGGCCCTCACAAAATGTATGGTTTAATTAGAATTCGGAAGGACCGTTTAGCGAATTTCACGGTCTTCCCCAAAATAATAACGCGATAGTCTCTTTAGGTGCGTGTTTAATATTTTACTTTCTTAAGCCTGGGTGTGTATTTCATGCGACCCGAATCCAAATCCCAAAACATCAAATAAAATGTGTTCCGAATTGTGGGTGCATTTCATGTAACGCAGTCCAAAGACGTGTTTTAAGCGATGTTCATATTTCTTTTAAAAACAATAATAATAAAGCGGTTAAAAGATAAAATTTGCACATAAGTTCATATTTGTATAAAATCAGACAATCAAGCCGAATATAACAGTTGAGCGACCGTGCTAGAACCACGGAACTCGGGAATGCCTAACACCTTCTCCCGGGTTAACAGAATTCCTTATCCGGATTTCTGGTACGCAGACTGTAATATGGAGTCATTCTTTTCCTCGATTCGGGATTAAAATTGGTGACTTGGGACACCCTAAATCTCCCAAGTGGCGACTCTGAAATAAATAAACCAATCCCGTCTCGATTGTCCTTTAATTGGAAAAACTCCCTTGCACCCTCGCGGGTGCGGAAAAAGGAGGTGTGACAGCTCTGGCGACTCTGCTGGGGAAATTGGCCCAGAACCACTGGTTCAGGGTTAGAAATTCGAGCTTAAAATAACTGTTATAGTTGGCTTTATTTATTATCTGATTTTTACATATTTATGCTTAATATGCTAAATGATGCTTTTATCGCTTTAATATTATCTGAATTGTGTATAAAACTGCTACGAAACTCTTCTTCTTTCTGAGTCTTCTAAATTTATGGTGTACACGTGCGCGTGACCCACCTTTCTGTTAGAAGTCATACCAAATAAGACGAAGTTGGGATAAGTAACTAGGCCGGGCAGACTTTCGTGCTCCCGGTACGTTGCCCCCATTTCGGCTCAAGCTGTCCACTTGGGTAAGCCAGGGCTAGAACAATATGCCTCAGGTTTTTTTCCACATAGAATAACTCAGCTTCATGCCGGATCCCTAGTAGGAACGTTTGTTTGCATCACGTGCATTTGACTTTGGAGGCTCAACACAGGGGTTGGGTCTGTCTAGGACAGGTGTACCAAAAAATGAAAATGACCATCCTGATGCATCTTACTTGCTGCTATTTGCGCATTTATTTGATTCGGACTTTTGTGTTGACTGACTTTTGAATATCAGGAATAATATTTTGAAATTGAAAAAAAATAGCGGTTAGGGAATTGATTGTTTATTTTTGGAAAAAAAAAACAATGCCCAAATAACTGTCAAAACTCTGCCGAAATTTTGAGAAAATGAAAAAAAAAAATATTTTATTAGTTTGTTTTATTAAAAGCAAAGGAAAAATAGAAAGAAAAAAAAGAGTCGTTGTTCTGTCTTGTTTTTAAAAAACAAATTAGAAAAAAAAAATAGTTTGTCTTGCCATAAAAAAAATAAAAATGAAAAAAAAATCTTGTTTTAAAATGAGTTTTTATTTATTTATTTGTTTAGATACCAAAATAAAAATAACTAATAAAATAAAAAGAGTCGCGTCGAAAGTGGTTTTATTATTTGTTGCAAATATGTATATATATAAAAATCCAAAAAAGTTGTTCTTTATTTCCAAAAAATGTATATATATCTTTATTTGTTGCAAAAATATTTGTCGTGCCAAAAGTCTAGAAAAGTTTTTTTTAGACTCTCAATTTTCAAACAAAAAAAAAATCCAAAAAAAAAATTTCCGTTATTGACTTCTTTAGAAAGTCTTTTTAATTATTAAAATAAATATATATATATATATATATATATAATAAAATAAAATAAATTCGAAAATATTTTCCTTCTTCTTTAAAAATTGAAAAGAAAATTCAAAATTCAAAAAATATTTTTTTTAGAAAGCGTTTCTTTTATTAAAGGTAAAATTCCAAAAAAAAAATATTTTCTTTCTTCTTAGAATAAGAAAAAAAAATATCTTCCTTTTACTTTTGAAATTCTCAAAGTTCAAATCAAAAGAAAAGGAATTCTTAGAAATCTTTCTTTCAAAAAGAAAATCAATCAAAAATCCAAAAAAAATATAAAAATACTTCCTTTCTTCTTTTAAAGCAGTTCTTTTACAAAAAAAAATCATAATTTAAAATCAGTTTATTTACTTTATTCATGACCGGCCCGAACTACGCGGGTTTGATTCTCACCGGATGTGAGATACGTAGGCAACCCTCATCGGGTCCAACCCCCATTTTTGCTAAAATAGCCAAAAACCAATAAATAAATAAAAAACATGTTAAAATTTTAATTTTTTTTCATAAATAAGTCGGGCAGTGTCCAGCCTCCACTTTTTGCTAAAACAAAATAGCCAAAAAAAAAATATGTCAAATTTTAAGAGTCATAAAGAAGTCGGGTGACGTTGTTTTATCAAGACATAGCCGAATGTTTCCGAATGGGACGCCAGAAGGCCGACTTTGCATAAACAACCACCTTTTGGGTCATGTTTAGGATTTTGGTCTAGTTGACCCACACAGCCTTAAAAATCTTCGTCCCCGAGGCGCTGAAAGGCCGTGTTTGCAACACCAGGTTTTTATTGTAATTTAAAAAAAAATAAAAATAAATAGTCGGCGGTCAGGTGAATACCGTTTGAATTTTGTCATAATAAGCCGAGCCAGTTTCGGCCGCGTCTTAAACCGTTCTTGCCGAAATAGCCTCAGAGTATCTTTCAGTTGTCGAAAGGCTATTTTCGTAAAAGAACGGACAAGTGTGTAAAGTGTCATAAAATAATCCTCTCCGGCCTCAAAATTTGGACGGGGCCACATTTGCAAAAATAACCGTTTGGTTGCATTTGTCAAACGGAGAAAGGAAGCTGGCCGTTTGTTTTGGAGTTTGTAAAACTTTTGATTATAATATGTGGGTCGTTTGATTTTCTAGTTTGTAGGTCATTTTAAACCTTTGAAACCCAATATGAAAATTGAAAAAAAAATGATTAGTATTGCTTATCTTTTATTGGTCCGAACTACGCAAGGTCTGATTCATGCGGGGTCATGATACGTAGGCAATCTCTATAAGATTCGACCACCACTGAAAAAGAAAAAATATAATAAAATAAAATAAAATAAAAGTGAATAAAATTTTCAAGAAAGTTGGGACGACACAAGCAGTCGAGCAAATGCATAATAGAAAGGGGATATTTGTCTAGGAGCATTGCATCTCAACGTGTAATTATATATGTGTTAAATTCTCAAAAAACTAACAAGTTTGTTCATTTTCAGAATTCAAGCAGTTAGTTTCTCTAAAGAGTATACTGGCATATTATCATTATCACACGAGATCAAAAGGACCAATACCCGAAAGTATGTCTATCCCAGAGGTTGACACAGGTATTGAGCTAGAGGAGATGGATGTCGGGAAAATGAAAGAAGAGATGTTTAAACTCAAGCAGCAAATGGCTGAGATGTACCAAGCCTGGTCTACAGGACAGTTACCCCCATCTTACCCAACTAACCCTGCTCCATCAATGACCCAAACTCAGGATAATATTACAACTGAATTATCCCCAAATTTCCCCATTTACCAACACTACCGAGGAACCACCTCTCAGACACCGCAGTCTCCACCTCCGAAACCAGTTTCATACTTTCCTCCACCTGTGACTCCTGTTTTCGTAGCACCTTCCCCGGCTACATTCCACAAATCTCCTAGTGAGCCTACATTCCAGGCCCAGGATAACCAATATTACCCCCCGGAGCCCACCTTCAAAGCCTCCGAAATCAATTCAACTGCTCCTCGGTTTGATCTCCCAACCGAAATTGACAAGCCAGCCAAAAATGCTGAACAAGAAGAGATGTTCAGGAAGGTCAAAAGTCTAGAACAATCGTTCCGAGACATGCGGGGATTAGGTGGGCAAGTCAGTGTAGCATATAAAGATTTATGCTTATTCCCTAATGTACAATTGCCAGTTGGTTACAAGATGCCTAAATTTGACCTATACGATGGGCACGGCGACCCAGTAGCCCACTTAAGGGGTTTCTGTAGCAAGATGCGAGGAGCTGGGGGAAAGGATGAATTATTGATGGCTTACTTCAGTCAAAGTCTAAGCGGATCAGCTTTGGAGTGGTATACACGCCAGGACCATGGGAGATGGTACACCTGGGATGACCTGGCACAGGCATTCACATACCATTTCCAATACAATCTGGAAATCATCCCAGATAGATTATCTTTGACAAAATTTGAGAAGAAACATAATGAAAGTTTCAGAGAGTATGGTTTTCGGTGGAGAGAACAGGCAGCAAGAGTGGATCCTCCTATGAAGGAGAGTGAAATGGTAGACTACTTCCTCCAAGCCTTGGAACCAACTTACTATGCCCATTTGGTTTCAGCGGTTGGGAAATCATTCAACGAGGTAGTGAAGATGGGGGGTATGGTGGAAGAAGGCCTCAAGACAAATAAAATTATGAGCTATTCAGCAATTAAGGCAGCTACTCAAGCTATTCAAAGCGGGGTAGGAGAAATCGGAAGAAAAAAGAGAGAGGAAGCAGCGGTAGTTGATTCAGGAATTTGGTCGGGACCCAGAGGTTCACCGCCTTACTATAATCAACAACGACCTCGCCAATCAACTTACCACCACAATTCATCCCAACACTACTATCACCCTTCAGAGCCCCATTCTTCTATTAACCAAGCCCAAACATACACTCAGCCTCCGGTTCGCTCACAATGGCACGCACCGGCTCCCCAGAACACACATACACCACTGCAAAACACCTATTCACCACCAAGAGCCTACAAGAACCCTCCAGGGGCAGGTTTCCGAGGAAATCAGGCTTTCAGAAATGAAAAAATACAAAGAACATTCATTGATTTGGGGGAAACCTATACTGCTGTGTTCCACAAATTAAGGCAGTTAGGCTTGTTAAGTCCTGTTGAGCCCAGATTGCCAAATCCCTTTCCCAAAAATATGGACCACTCGGTAAGCTGTGAGTATTGTTCGGGGGCTCCCGGACATGATACCGAGAAATGTTGGAAGTTGAAACATGCAGTACAAAATCTTATTGACACCAACAAGATTGAGGTTCAGACACCAGAGGCACCCAACATCAATCAGAACCCGTTGCCAGCACACCTTGAAACCCACATGATTGAGCTAATGCACGAAGGAGGGAAGCTAAAGAAACCCTCACAAACAGTGATGATGATCCGTGTCGGTTCAAAAGAAATGTTAACCAGTGGGAAAACGGTGGTATAGTTGGAAAAGGTGGATGACAAGCCAGTTATGGTGGTGGGAAAAGGGTCCAATGAGGCAGATGTACAGTTTGTGGGGTTGAAAGCAAAAATCCACAATTGAATGGCTACTCCTCTTCCTATACGAAGGGAGTCTTGGTAGTGGGCTCTGATTTTCTTTTTTGTTGTCTGGATTATTCAGGGTTGTAATCCAAATCTTTCTTGTGCTCGCCAAAGTGTGAAACCTTGCTATCCCGTATTTTAATATAGTAAAAGTTTTTTTCCTCATTCCTTATATTGTTTTAATTTTTCTTCTTATTTTTCTCTTCTGAACAGTTCTCTTTCTACTGGTTCTAATGACATGGCATGCACGACGGATCTTCAGCCTAGTCTAAAAAAAATCAATCTGATTTCGAACTTATAGTACAAAATTGTGATGATAAGTCGGAATACGATAAGGATGAAGCCTTCGAAGAAATTAACAAAGAGTTGAGCCAATTTAAAAAAGAAAAAGAAAAAAAAGAGGCCCAATTCAAATGACACGAAAGTCGTCAATCTAGGGGATGCGGATGACATCAGGGAAGCTAAGATAAGCATCCACATGGAACCAAACATCAGGGAAGAACTAATCAAAGCACTTACTGAATTCAAAACATTTTGCATGGTCATACGACGACATGCCGGGCTTAAGCACCAATCTAGTGGTTCAAAAATTGCCCACTGACCCGGCATTACCCCCCGTCCAGCAAAATTCAGGAAGATCAAAACCAACGTGAGTGGGAAGATTAAGGAAGAAGTGACCAAACAGCTGAATACTAAGGTTATTCGGGCCGCTCGATATCCTGATTGGTGGGCTAATGTGGTGCCAAAAAAAAAAAAAAGGAAAATCCGAGGTATGTGTTGATCATCGCAATCTAAACAGAGCAAGCCCGACGCTTTATGATCCACAGATATCGAAGGGAAATGCGTCGACATGGCTATCAATTCTGACGCAGTTAAGAGATATTATGATTTCTGGTAATTGTAATTGTTGTTTGTTTGTACTTAGCATTTATCAGAGAATGAAATGACGGAGGCAATTCTTTCTTCTATCCAAACACTTTGACCTTTGCTTCCCCTTTTGAGCCTTATTTACTCTTTCATACCCCTCTTTTGGAATCTGTAATGAAAACGAAAAAAGTAATGATAATAAGAACAAAAGAAAAGTCAAGAAAAAAAAACAAAGGAATGGGAACTACGTTTGACCTGATTCCTCAAAGAAGGATACGTAGGCGCCTCACGGCTCGGTCATAGTGTAACATAGTGTGCATAAGGTAACATATTGTGACAAAATAAAAATCCCCAAGCAAGAAAAACTGGGGCAGAAGTTGGCGCTTGTAATTTTGGCAAGAAAGTTTGATTCCAAGAGTTGTACTATTTTACCCCTAAAAATTATTTTTGAACTTTTGATACCCCCTTCTCCTTTCAGCCATACATAAAAATCCCTATTGATGTCCAAAAAAGACCTCCCGATCAGTATCTGAGAAGTGCTAAGTCAATGCAAATGGAAGTCGGGAATAACACTCTGATCCCCAGCAAAGAAGAAGATCATAAGCTGGAACTGAATTGATAGCCGAAAGAATCCCCAACAGAGAGAGTCATATCGGCAACACTCCAATTCCCAGCTGAAAAATAAAATAAAATGAGAGAGTCTTATCGGTGAAAACCTTCACAGGCACCATAAGGCGACAGGAGTTGAGAGAAATGAGAGAGTCTTATTAGTGAAAACCCCTCGAAGGGCACTATGAGGCGACAAAACAAGATTGGCGGGAAGGATCCGCAAAGAGTTGAGTGCCTGTTTATCCCCAGCAACATGAGGCCGTCTGGAAGGTTGATTGATACAAATAGACTGGGTTGATTAATCCGGAATGCGCGACATGATCGTTGGAATCGGTTATATCATTCAGATAAGTTCTTTTCTTTCCTTTTCCCTAGCATTTGTTCAGAAAGACTTCTTCTTTTTCTATTTTTTGAAATTCTTCACTTTTTTATTTCTTGGTTTAAAAGACTTACCTTCCCAGCAGTTTGTTTTTGAAAAGGATTTTCAGAGCTTACTACCAGTTGCCAAAATGATGCAAAGCAAAATGCGAATAGGACACGCCAAATATAAGGCGATAAAGAGAAAAGAAGTTGGTCGCAAGACCAAATGATGAAAGGGACCTAGATCCCAATAGGACCAAATTTCCAGGGGAAGTTGGAGAAAAACAGGAAAACAACAGTTGAGAAAATTGTGGACCTAATTCCAAGAGGGCCCCCGACAGATCATCGAGATGTAGGAGCATCCCCAACAGATTTTCGACCAAGTTCCAAGAGGGTCGGACAACATAGAGTGGGGAAGGGAGAAAGGGAAAAAACCATCCCAGTAGGAGTATCATAACCAACCACCGGGTTTTTAAACTAACAAATTTTGTTTGGTTTGAAACAGGTAAATGGAATGGCAGTGAAGACCATAAGGGAAAATGCAAACTGGGGCAGAAAATTTTCTTTTCAGTTAGAAAATTTTCTGGAAATCAGGTACCCATTTGGGGAAGAATAAAGATAACACCAAGGAAGTGGTCTTTGAACCAGGGTTTCCCCCAACATAATAAGCTTCCAATGGAGGAAGTTGATCCCCAGCAGACAAAACAAAGAGATGACATTTGTGCTCAGAAAAGCAAAGAGCCATTATCCTCCCCAGCAGCTTCCAGAAGAATGAAGCATCGATTTGAAGGGATAAAATTCCCCAGCAGCGTTATCCTCAACAACGTTATCCCAAGAAGATAACACTTTTATCCCCAGCAGTGTTAAGAAAGAAAAAAAAAAGAAAAAAGAAAAAAAATTGAATTTAAAGGAAGGAAAGAAAGGAGACTCCCCCAGTGGTATTATCCCCAGCAATCAGGCATCCACCTGGAGAACAAGGATGAGTAGTTGAAGTATTAGTAATTAGGCATCCACCTGGAGAACAAGGAAGAGCAATGAAATATCAGAAATCAGGCGTCCACCTGGAGAACAAGGAAGAGCAATAAAAGAAACAACAATCAGGCGTCCACCTGGAGAACAAGGATGAAGAAAAGAAATAGCAATCATTTGGAGAACAAGGATGAGTAGTTGAAGTATTAGTAATCAGGCATCCACCTGGAGAACAAGGAAGAGCAATGAAATATCAGAAATCAGGCGTCCACCTGGAGAACAAGGAAGAGCAATGAAAGAAACAACAATCAGGCGTCCACCTGGAGAACAAGGATGAAGAAAAGAAATAGCAATCATCTGGAGAACAAGGATGAAGAATTGAATTAGCAGTCAGGCGTCCACATGGAGAACAAGGAAGAACAGTTGAAATATCAGAAGTCAGGCGTCCACCTGGAGAACAAGGAAAAGCATCAAAACTGGGGCAGAAGATTTTCTGCCATGGTCGAAAATTTTCTCAGAAGAACAAGGAAATCAATTCAAGTTTTAAGAGATAGCAAGACAACAAGATTTGGAGAAAAACAGTCGGAGGTAAGACAATTCCAAGATGTTGAAAATGGGATCATCCGCCCTCGAATAAGATATTTGGGTTCATCCACCCTCGAATAGGATATTTTGGGATCATCCGCCCTCGAATAGGATATTCTGGGTTCATCCGCCCTCGAATAGGATATTCTGGGTTCATCCGCCCTCGAATAGGATATTCTGGGTTCATCCGCCCTCGAATAGGATATTTTGGGTTCATCCGCCCTCGAATAGGATATATTGGGTTCATCCGCCCTCGAATAGGATATTTGGGTTCATCCGCCCTCGAATAGGATATTTTGGGTTCATCCGCCCTCGAATAGGATATTTTGGGTTCATCCGCCCTCGAATAGGATATTTGGGTTCATCCGCCCTCGAATAGGATATTTTGGGTTCATCCGCCCTCGAATAGGATATATGGGTTCATCCGCCCTCGAATAGGATATTTTGGGTTCATCCGCCCTCGAATAGGATATTTTGGGTTCATCCGCCCTCGAATAGGATATTTGGGTTCATCCGCCCTCGAATAGGATATTTTGGGTTCATCCGCCCTCGAATAGGATATTTTGGGTTCATCCGCCCTCGAATAGGATATTTGGGTTCATCCGCCCTCGAATAGGATATTTGGGTTCATCCGCCCTCGAATAGGATATTTGGGTTCATCCGCCCTCGAATAGGATATTCTGGGTTCATCCGCCCTCGAATAGGATATTTTGGGTTCATCCGCCCTCGAATAGGATATATTGGGTTCATCCGCCCTCGAATAGGATATTTGGGTTCATCCGCCCTCGAATAGGATATTTTGGGTTCATCCGCCCTCGAATAGGATATTTTGGGTTCATCCGCCCTCGAATAGGATATTTGGGTTCATCCGCCCTCGAATAGGATATTTTGGGTTCATCCGCCCTCGAATAGGATATATGGGTTCATCCGCCCTCGAATAGGATATTTTGGGTTCATCCGCCCTCGAATAGGATATTTTGGGTTCATCCGCCCTCGAATAGGATATTTGGGTTCATCCGCCCTCGAATAGGATATTTTGGGTTCATCCGCCCTCGAATAGGATATTTGGGTTCATCCGCCCTCGAATAGGATATTTTGGGTTCATCCGCCCTCGAATAGGATATTTCGGGTTCATCCGCCCTCGAATAGGATTTTATTTTTTAAAGTTGTTGAAATCAGGAGCCCCCCTGAAGAACAGAATGGCGATGTATTGGTTGAAGAGAGGAATGACATTCATTTTTAAAGTTGTTGTTGAAGTTGGGAGCCCTCCCATAGAACAGAGGCATACATTTCAGTCTTTAATTTTCAAGCATTGAACTTGGGAGCCCGCCCAGATAACAAAGGCATACATTTCAAGTCTTTAATTTTCAAGTATTAAAATTGGGAGCCCGCCCAGATAACAGAGGCATACATTTCAAAATCAAGTCAGAGGACAATAAAACAGAGGGTTACAATAGGAATCCCCAGCAGGAAACAATAAAATTCCCCGACACCGGGAAACAGAAGGTTGCAACAAGAGGTCACAGTACAAACTCAAGTACATGTGTCAAAAGAAGTAAAGCACCGAAAGAAATGCAAGCAGACAAGGAAGCAAGGCAACAAAAACAAATTGTACTCTAGCCTAGCTTCTTGTTTTTTTTAAGCACGGTGTAACAAGGAGATCGGTAAGCAGTAGTAATAACATGCAACAACAGTAACATTGCAGTCCAACGGTAGTCCCAGCTACCAAAATTTCTCGAACTACATTGACCTGATTCCTGTTTAGCCCAGGATATGTAGGAAACCTTTGAAGCAAAGGTTCGGTCAAATCTTTTTCAAAAAAATGCTTCAACGGAGTACTCGGATGGGCAAAAATCGCTCGCTTTATCTTTGCACGAAAACCCTTCGTGTCTCCGGGCAAAGAGGGGCAGCTGTAAGCACGTGATTTTTGCCCTATATGAGAATTACTCCCAAAAAATTCAAAAATAAAATGATTTTTCTTTGGTGTACAATTTTGTGATATTTTGAAGAATTATTTGTATTTGTCTGTGCGTGTTTATTCGCTAAATTAATAAAAAAATACAAAAATATGTCGCATTTTGCATGTAGGATTTAATTCTACAATTATTAGTAATTAAAATTGTTTTACAAAAATTAAAAATTACAAAAATAGGCATCGTTTGCATTTTTAGCATTTAATGTCCAAATATACAATTTTATGCTTAATTAATACTTAATTGTGCGTTAATTGTTATTGGGAGTTAATTTGCGCCTTTATAACTTAATTTAGTTCTTAATAATAGTTTAAGTATTTTTATAATTTAGTTTTAGAAAAATAAAAGAAGAAAAGAGAGCGAAAATATAAAGAAAGTCGGAATTGGGCCTTTTCTTCAATTTCAAGCTATAGGCCCAAAAAATGGCCCAATCTTCCCTACGACCCAGTCCATTTCGAACTGGGTCGACCCAGTCCATTAACCCAACACCCCTTCTTCATTTTTTGTCCAACACAAAACAAAACCAAAAAAAAAATAAAAAAATAAAAAGTGAATTATCACTATTAATAGTTTTATTTTTTGTTTTTTTATATATATAAAAAAAAATCCGAAAATATTTTATTTTATTTATTATTTTTATTTAAAAAAAATATATATATATATATATATATATATATATATATATATATATAGTAATTTCGGAAATGATTTTAAAAAAATAAAAAATAAAAAAATAAAAAAATGTAAAAGAATGTAGAAAATTAAAAAAAAAAAAGTAAAAAGTTTAAAAAAATTTAAAAGTAAAAGAAGGTTGGAATTAAAAAATAAATATAAAGATATCTGAAAATTTAAAAAATTTAAAGTAATTGAAAGTAGCATTTTTAAAAGAAAAAGAAAAGATAGTGGTTTATTTTTTAAAGAAAAGTTAAATAAAGTGAGATTCTCTTTTAAAAAAAATAAAAAGTGGGATTTTAAATAAGATAAAGTAATTAAAGTTGGAATTTTAAAAATAAAAGTAAATAAAGGTGGGATTTCTTTTTCTAAAAAAATAAAAGCAATTTGTAAGTGAGATTTCTTTTAATTAAAAAAATAATAAAATAATAAAAAACAAATCTGAAAATTTCGAAAATTTTGCTATAAATAGAAGAGAAAATTTAGGAAGAAGGGTGGAAAAAAAGAGAGGAAAAACTAGATAGAGAGAAGAAAAAAAAGGGGGCGGAGTGAGAAGTATACACCCGATATACATTCTGTATACACTGAATATACAGGGGCAGAATTCATTTTGGAGAGTTTTGAAGTTGAAAAAAAATAGTTACTGCTTTATTGCCTCGCTTAAGATCTGAAATAGTCAGAACCTTCCTGCCTTTTACTTCTTCACTATACTTGGAGTCGTTTATAGTCTCCTGGGTTTTCTGCTATTCCTACTGTATTGGTTTGCGATGTTGCTGAATCTGCTGTTGCTGTGTTATTACTGCTGCTGACTTCTCCTTCTTTTGTTCTTGTACTGCTGTTTCCAGGTACACATTTGTACAATCTCGGCTTGAAGCAAAAAATGAAATATTAATCAGGCTTTGTTCCTGTTGAATTCCTCCTGTTTAGATTTGTGGTTGAATATAATTTTTCTTTCTTCGTATAAAGATGTAGTTGAATGATTAATGAATAATGAGGTTGCATATGTATACTTTCTTCATCTAATAATGTTATTTTAAATTACGGAGAATAATTAATCTGTTTTTGATATTATGGTCAATCTCATGTTCTAGTATTATTGAATAACAGAATATAAAATGAAAGCAGTTTTTCTTTGTACAAACTCGATCGCAATTTTCCATTCGCATTAGCCGTAAACTAATAACTAATAAGTTACGTTTTTCAGCATGTAAATAATTAAGAGATTTTCTTTTAGTTTAGAGACGAACTTAATAGAAAATATAGTCATTGTAGGTTTATCCTGTAAAAATAAAAATAAGACGAGCCTCGCCAAATAAAACGTATAGATTGCGGGGCCCTCACAAAATGTATGGTTTAATTAGAATTCGGAAGGACCGTTTAGCGAATTTCACGGTCTTCCCCAAAATAATAACGCGATAGTCTCTTTAGGTGCGTGTTTAATATTTTACTTTCTTAAGCCTGGGTGTGTATTTCATGCGACCCGAATCCAAATCCCAAAACATCAAATAAAACGTGTTCCGAATTGTGGGTGCATTTCATGTAACGCAGTCCAAAGACGTGTTTTAAGCGATGTTCATATTTCTTTTAAAAACAATAATAATAAAGCGGTTAAAAGATAAAATTTGCACATAAGTTCATATTTGTATAAAATCAGACAATCAAGCCGAATATAACAGTTGAGCGACCGTGCTAGAACCACGGAACTCGGGAATGCCTAACACCTTCTCCCGGGTTAACAGAATTCCTTATCCGGATTTCTGGTACGCAGACTGTAATATGGAGTCATTCTTTTCCTCGATTCGGGATTAAAATTGGTGACTTGGGACACCCTAAATCTCCCAAGTGGCGACTCTGAAATAAATAAACCAATCCCGTCTCGATTGTCCTTTAATTGGAAAAACTCCCTTGCACCCTCGCGGGTGCGGAAAAAGGAGGTGTGACAACCTCAGATCTAGAAAGATCTGAGAGGAATCGAACAATAGAGACTTTAGGGTTTCGTAAAATAGTAAAGATAGAGAAAGATCGGTTAAAAACTCATGGATATACTTATATCTAAGACAGATCTAATGAAAAGTGAAAAATCTCAAGGGTTAGGGTTTTAGAGAACCCAAAAATGATGAGAAAGCGTTAGATCGTTATTGGTTTTAGCCGGAAAGGCCATGGATCTTACTCGAACAACCATGAATGGCTGAAAAGTAGCATAAAGACCATGGACAGAAGTTGAACAAGATCTGGACTAGATCTCTTCGAGATCTTTCCACGAAATCACAAAAATGGGCAACCAGGAGACGTAGGAGACAAGTATATGTCTAAAACATTCATGGGAATCCATGGATTGAGTAAGGATCGAAGGGGATTAGGGCGGGTTTGGGTGGCGACGACTAGGGTTAGATTTAGTTCTCAGAGAAAATTGGATAGGAAAGGGGATTCTAGGGCGGCGGTTTGGTAAGAAATGAATTAGGTTAGGGGGTTGTTCAGGTTAAAAAAGGTAAGAGGGAATAAGGGTTGTTGATCTTAGAGATCAACGGCCAGGATTAGAATGGTAGGTGGGGTTCCGGGTTTGGGCATATGGGTCGGGTTTTAATAGAAATTGGGCAGGGAAATTGGGGTCCGATTTTGGGCTTCAATTGAAAGCCAATTTGGCTATATTTTAAATAGCCATTTTTCCCTAATTTATAAAAATAGTAATAGTTTCTGAAAACTAATTTAAAGAGCTAAAATGATATATAATACATAATTAATAATTTAAAAATACAGGGTCCGATTTTATGCGTATAAACATAATTAAATCTAAAAAGGCTAGTATTGCAATTATGTGCAATTTAGCTTTAAAACTACTAAATAAAATTGTAAAAATATGTAAAAATTACTTTAGCCATATTTTGGCATAAGTATAGAAATCCAATAGACGAATTATCAAAACAATAATTTTGAAAATAATTATTTGGGATTTTATGGATAAAAAGGGAGAGAATAAATCAATTTAAACCTTTTAAAATTATGAAAAGATAATAAAATCTTTGGGCATGATTATATATGCTATTTTGAAGGTATTTTGCATATTGAAAATATATAGGAAAAAATTGGGCATCAACACTAATTCGTACAAATCTATCCCGGGATTTACGCCATGACTTTGAGGATGTGGCAGGAATCTTGCTCATCCTATTACAAACGCATAACGGCACCATCTCGAGGTTGGGTATACTTGGCCTCGATACTCATCGTGTACTTCGATCCTCGGGCCTTATAGTCTGTCATCAGGATCGAGCTTGGCCATCGAGCTCGAACTCGACTCATCCTGAACTCGGGCTTAAGGCGATGCCTCGAGCCCGTAACCATATACACACCTATTTTAAAAGAAGAATTAACTCAAATTGTCGCCCGCCCAATTACTTAAACTAAAAATAGCTTGTGGAGGTAGTATATGTGCATAATATATGTAATATATGTGTAAAATTATGTATATGGCTAGAAACAATAAATAATGAATATGAACGACTATTTTCTGTAAAGATCTCATTTTAAAATTTTGTCATTGAGGAAATGTTTTTTTGTGGATCTTCAAGGAAATGGTATGATAACTTGTGCTATTTCATATTTTGATGATTTTCAAACGTTCTCGGGGAACCGGATAGGGATAAGATGTGATTAGTTCCCTTTGGCCGTCGTACAATGAAAATTGAAAGGGAGGAAACAGGTTCTCAGGGGAATATGGCTGATTCATAGGGGAAACAATGTAAAATCTGGTTCTCATAGAAGAATATCAATTCTAAGTTTGTCATCATCAAAAAGGGAAAATTGATAAGTTATGCGTCTTTGTTTTAATGATTTGACAAACTTCATGAGAGAACCAAGTAGGGAGCCTAATACAATTTGTTCCTTAGCGTTCAGAGCAACTAATCAGATGTCTGGTTTAATTCTCAATGAAATCAGATAAGGGAACAACTGAGTGAACAGATAGGGATCAGTTCCTCCAGTCACAGTACAATTCAACTTTATAGATGTTAAAGATGTTGTACTGTACTAGCAACAGTACAACAGCACTGCTGAGGCGTGTAGTGTACTGGACACTCTATTGCATCATCTTTGATGACCTTACACGCACATATTATCAACATGAGGCAAGAGATTTCATTTGCTAATACTTGCAAATCCAAAAAATCATATTCTCTCAAGTGCTATTCACCACCTCTCTTAAGAACAAAGTTGTTGCAACCTCAAGAACCATATCCAGAGATTGAAGATATCTTAAGTCCTTAGGTTTATTGAGTTTTTGTTATTTTATTCTTTATTTGTAATCCTACACTACTTTCAAGAAGTGTCTGTGTAGGACAGATTTCAACAATTATTTGGTTCAGTTTCCTGACTAAAGTTAGTCAAGATTTGTTGTTTTCTAATGGAGTTATTGCAAAGGTCTTACAATAGAGTTTATTGTAAGGGGTGAGGGATTAAAAGTTTAATTCCAAGATTGCATTAGGTTGTAATCTGAAGTTTGCTCGGCTTAGTGGAGTTGAAATCCTACTAAGGTAGGTCATGGTTTTTAATCCCTTGAGCAAGGAGTTTTTCACGTAAATATCATGTGTTTTTTTATTGACTGCATATTTACTGTGGGAACATATAGAGAACCTGGTTCCCTATACTGTTTGGTTTTACTTTCCGATTATTTACTCTAGGAACAAATAGAAAACCTAGTTCTCTGTATTGTTTGGTGGACTCCTAGTTTCTATCAATTGGTATCATAGCAGGTTCTTTCTAAAATGAAAACACCTATAAAAGATCCTCATGTCTGCTTTACCAAACTTCGAGGAAGGACAATCAACCTACAGACCACCAAGATTCGACGACCAATACTGTGGTTGGTAGAATACAAGAATGCATGACTTCATCATGGCTGAGGACTCAGAGTTGTGGTATGTAATCTATGATGGACCTTTTGTTACCATGAAAACTATTGGTGAGGGAACAGTTACAGTCCCAAAAACAAGAAAAGAGTACAACGATGCTGATAGAAAGGCTATTGAGAATAATTTTAAGGCCAAAAAGATTCTTGTTTGTGGCATTGGACCAGATGAATAAACCACATCTCAGCCTGTTAGTATGCTAAGAAGATCTGGAAAGCTCTCCAAACTGCCCATGAGGAAACTACTCAGGTTAAGCAGTCAAATATTGATATGCTTACTACTGAGTATGAGCTTTTCAAGATGAAGGAGGATGAGTCTATCAGGACATGCTTTACCTATATTATTAATGAGCTTCACTCCCTTGGAGAAGTCATTCCAAGAAACAAGCTGATCCGTAAAATACTCAGTGTGTTACCAGGTTTCTAGGAAAATAAAGTAAATGCTATCACTGAAGCCAAGGATCTGCAGAAGATGGCCATTGATGAACTCATTGGAAATATAAAAATGTATGAGACGAAGATAAAGAAAGATATTGAAAGAAGAGAGCACAAGACGGAGAAGAACCTGGTTCTCAAGGCTACCAACAACGACTCAAGTAGTGTTGAATACTACATGACGTATCTCATCGAATATTTCAAAAGATGGTTCATAGAAATGGTGGTGATTTATAGGCATATGATAGTGAAAGTGAAGGCAATAAAGGAGAAGAATATACATAAGGATCTGTCGAAACAACATTAGCAACAACAAGTGTGGCCAATATTGCCACAAAAATTCGTGGCAAATGACGACCCTTAGCAGGGATATCATTGACTCGAAACCTCATATGATATTAGTTTTCAACTTTCTTGCACGCAACATACACTTACAACCTTGGTCTCATATATGACGAACCACCTTATATATTTTCTTAGATGACTCAATAACCTCGATCTCACGATAATTTTTATGCTATAAATTCACATCACTCTGCTGAGGTGCGCCTTGTCATTGAAAAACATTTTGTTACAGAGCTCTGTTGGTTTAGTTTCATCCCACATTGCTGTACAAATGTCACAAAAATCCCTTGTGAGGGCATCCACATATGGCATACTTGGAAGTGATCAAGGTAGGGAATCTCCCTTGAATGAAAGGGCACACACGACACACACACCGTTGGTCTAACGGTAGGTGGAGTTTGCATATACGGAGTCCTCAATTGTGGCATCATGCTCCATAGTCAAATTAGGTTGCTCATTCTCACTCTCATCTATGGAGTGTGATTCCTCATCGTCGCTCTCATTAGGGAAGGGTGTATCATCTCCGGACTCATTAGCATTTGTCACGACCCAAAATCCACTAAGGGGCGTGATGGCGCCGAACACCACTGTCAGGCACGCCAACAATAATTTACTAGCAATTTCTCATTTTATTTATTTTGAAATCATTTCCTATAAACAAATAAATAATAAACTCCACTGAATAAATGAGGATGTCTTTACAAAATTTAGCTACTGAAAAATTCCGTGATCATCCCAGAACCCGGTGTCACAAGTGCATGAGCATTTACTAGTGAATGAAATAAAATACAGTGACTGTCCGGAATACAAGTGGACAGAAATGAAAATACAATACAATACTCTGAAGGAGACTCTGCTGACTGCGAGGCGTCTCGATAATGCAGCTCACCTAAGTCTCCGTATCAACCATGCCACTAAGCCACTAGCCACACATAAACCTGTGCAACAAAAATGCACAACAAGTGTAGTATGAGTACGAAAACAACGTGTACCCAGTGAGTATCCCGTCTAATCTCGAAGAAGTAGAGATGAGAGGTCGACTTTGACACTTACTAGTGGTCCATTAGTAATATATTATTAATGCAAATAATCATGGATTTATTAAGAACGACAGTAATTTCAAATAAATCACGAACATGTAAAAGTTCCTCTTTATATTAAAAGTCTCCGGATTCATAATTTATAAATTTTAAATTATCTCAAGCTGGGGAGAGCAAATATCAATATCACTAAATCTCAAGGCATGCAATACAATCATGCGCAAATCATGCCGAGGACGTACGACCCGATCCAACAATATTTAAATTGTGCACTGCCAGAGGGTCGAATGGCGCGAACTATAGATGCATCTATTTAATCTACTGAGGCGTTTGGCCCGTTTCACAATAGATAAACACATTCAAACAGTCAAATCAATAATTCATCAAGGAGCAAATATTCAGGAAAAGACAAGTTTCTCTTTAAAAAGTCAAGAAATGATATCTAGACTTTCAGAAATTCATTTACACGTTCGATATGTTTTAAGCAATTTTAAGTTTGTCAACAAGGTTGCAAGTATTACAAGTAAGCATGCTTTTGGGCCCTAAACTACCCGGACTTAAGCATAATAGTAGCTACGCACGGACTCTCTTCACCTCGTGCGTACGTAGCCCCCACAAATAGGAGCACATAACCAATTAACTCACCTATGGGGACAATTCCCTCTTACAAGGTTAGAAAGGAGACTCACCTCGCTCTAAAGATCCATAACCGGCATTCCACGCCCTTCCGAAGACTCGAATCGATGCACAATGCTCCAAAACTAGCCAATAATTATGCAAATCCATTAATATATGTTCAATTACTCATTACAATCCAATTTATAGCAATTTCTAACCTTGATCGAAAAGTTGACAAAAACGCCCACGGGCCCATGTGCCTGAATTTCAAAAAATTTCGAAGATAAGTTTTACCCATAACCTTACGAACCCAAATATGTAATTTACTCTTAATTTCATGCCCAAAATCATGGTCAAAATCCAAGAATACCTATTTTCTAGGGTTTTCCTCAAATCCCAAGTTCTACCCATTTTCACGCTCAAATCCGTATATAATCCAAGTATTTAACTCAAGACTAGTAGAAACCACTTACCTTGACATGGATGATGAAGATGGAGCTCCAAAATCGCCCAAAGATCGGCTCCCATGGAGAAAATGGGGTTGAAATGAGCTAATCCCCCGTTTTAAACAACCTTACTTATTCCAGCATTTCCGCACCTGCGGTCACCTGACCGCTTCTGCGGTTCCGCAGGTGCGAGCTACCATCCACTTCTGCGGTCCTCCTCCTAGACTCAGCTTCTACATATGCGCTTCTCCTTCCGCAGGTGCGGTCACTCATCTGCGACAAATCGACCGCATCCCAGCCTGGCCATCCCATTTTCGCTTCTGCGACCCAAGGGCCGCTTCTGCGGCTCTGCACCTGCAGCCCAAGCCTCGTAGGTGCGGTTACACTAGAAGGCAGCTGATCTCTTCTTCTTCAAATTCCAAAAATTGATCCGTTAACCATTCGAAATTCACCCGAGGCCCCCGGGACCCCAACCAATCATACCAACCAGTCCCAAAACACATTACGGACTTGCTTGAGGCCTCAAATCATATCAAACAACGCTAAAATCATGAATCGACCTCCAATCCAAGCTTAAGGAACTTTAGAATTTCAAACTTCTACATTCAATGTCGAAACCTATCAAATCACGTCCGATTGACCTCAAATTTCGCACACAAGTTGTATTTGACATTACGGACCTACTCCAACTTCTGGAATCGGAATCCGACCCCGATATCAAAAAGTTCACCTCCGGTCAAGCTTCTAAAAAACTTTCAAATTTCTATCTTTAGCCAAATGACTCCAAAATGACCCAAGGACCTCTGAATTCACTTCCGATCGCGCTCCCAACACCAGAATCACCATACGGAGTTACTCCCAGACTCGGAATCCCAATCGGACATCGATAACACTGAAATGCACTTCAACCCAAACTTATGAAATTCTTCCAAAAATGCTAACTTCTACAATAGGTGCCGAAACGCTCCCGAGTCTTCCAAAACCCAATCCAGACATATGCCTAAGTCCGAAATCATCACACGAACCTGCTGGAACCTTCGAATCCCGATTCTGAGGTCGTTTACTCAAAAATCCAATATTAGTCAATTCTTTCAACGTAAAGCTTCCGAAATGAGAATTCTCTTTCCAAATCGACTCTAAACTTCCCGAAATTTAATTCCGACCACGCGTACAAGTCATAATACCTAGAGCGAAGCGGTTTATGGCCTCAAACTACTGAACGACATGCTAGAGCTCAAAATGACCGGCCGAGTCATTACAGCATTGTTGTCATAATCATTGTCATCTTCCTCACTCTATGCATATGCCATATCCTGATTCAATATATCATCATCGCCCAACTGAGTTAGGACAGGACCGTCATGTTGCTCGTTTTCACTGCACTACTAATAAAATAATGAGTATTTCAGAGTCATCCCAACATAATATATTAACTTCATCTTTTAACATACAATTAATAATTTGTAGATAGCACATGATGCACATTATCGAGTTATTGATGAATCGATGGACCAACATGATCCACACCTCCAAAATTAGGTATATTCCAACTGTTGGTTGGTTCATAACTTTTAAAATTCATATCTGGCTGTAACCACTATGAAAGATGTAAGAGTTAGTACAATTACGATACATAAAAAAAAATAATTATACTACAACAAGGAAAATTAAAATTTATATGTCCTCGCTCCTCATAAGCCCGTGGAGATAAGTTTAGATCTGGCAAGACACTTTCATATGGAACCTGTTTGGATAAAATAGCTTCGAAAATACCACCAGATGGTTGAGTGTTAGCAATTACGGAACATTAATATTGGTGACGTCTTCAGACTTGACATACATTTCCAGCATAGTTAACACAAAATCATCCCAGTGTTCATCCGGAGTCCTCAAAAAATCTTATAGATTTCCATTGTCATTGATGTTAAACTCGGCATAACAAGCAACCCCTTGCGGAGCAAGTGAATATAGATATCTTTCAGTTACCTTAAGATTAACCAAATGTTTACTCACACTCATTCTTTTACAAATTAGAGATATCAATATGTCGTACTCCCATGTGAGTGGAACCTTAATAATACTTTATGGAGAACAACTATAATATACCGAGTTATTCTCCACCACAACCTCACCAACTCAATATAATGCAACCCTAATTTTTCGCTCATCAGACATTGTAGCAAAGTTCAAAAATAAAAAGGTATATATTGATAAATATGAAGTGATACAAAGGATGTTGAAGAATACTTTTTTCAGAATGATTTTTTGAAGAATGAATGTTTGGCCTTAAGTAAGCAACTATCCAATGCGAGGGGATGACAAGTGTTAAGTATAACACATGTATAACGCATATAGTATATGCGATGTACATAGCGCATATAATACATGCATTATACACTAAATTATTATGTGCTGCAAACAAGAATATAGTGCATGTATTACATGCGTTATACCTTAACGGAGTAACTGGCCGTTAAGGTATATGGTATTTAAAACATACGCTATTCATAGTATTGTATTCAAAATATTTTTCTACCTATTTTTGTCTATTGAGTCCAAAAAGGCAACCTTTTGATTCTGGACTCCCTTATTAAGTACTCATACTCGTTAAGAAAATTTTCCTTATTAATATAGTAGCATGTTTGGCCAAGCTTCTTCAATCCTAAAAGTATTTTTTTCCAAAAAAAGTACTACTTTTTTTCAAAGTTGGAGTGTTTGACCAAACTTTTGGAAGAAAAAAATAATTTTGAGAAGAAGCAGAAAAAAGTACCTTATTTCCAAAAATACTTTTTTGAAAAGCACTTTTGAGAAAAATACACTTAGAAGCAGTTTTTAAAAGTTTGGTCAAATATTAATTGCTGCTCAGAAGTGCTTTTCAAATTAATTAGTCAAGCACAAATTGCTTTTCACCAAAAGTACTTTTGAGAAAAACATTTTTGAAAAAAAAAAATTTCAAAATAAATTGAGTTTTATAGCTTGGCAAAGCAGGTTATAATAGGGCTAGCCATATATCGGGTATAACCGATCAACCGAACCGATAAAATGCTATTGGGTTATTGGTATCGGGTTATTGGGTAAATAGTTCGATTATGATTTAATGTTATTTGACTAATGAATTATCGGTTCGGGTCTCGGTTTGCCCAATTTTATTAACGGTTTAACCGATAGCCCAATAAGTTTTATCAAAATTATAATTTAACCCACTAAATATATAAAATTGCCTTGTGGCTTCATTCTCTTAATTCTCTCGGTAGTTACTCTTCATCTTCTGACCTTAATCCTTAGAGTAAGTTTTAAACTTTTCTGAATTTCTCATTTTAATTTTTCAATTAAGATTTTTAGTTTTAAACTTTAGAGAATTAATTGTTCAAATTTTTAGTTTTTTTATTTGTTTCTTTTGTTGCACTAATTCTTTAGTATTTACAAGATTAGGATTTTATTATTTTCCTATGAATTATGCCCGCCCACAATGAGATAGTTAGTAAAATCAGATTGTTGAGTGTTTTATCCCTTACTCCTATTATCTTATAGCTTTGAAAATTGAGATCATTCATCGGGATTTTCAAATGCAAAGAAAGTTTTATTTTCTAAGTTGAAATTTAATCCCTCTTCTCTTAAAAGCAAAAATTCAACTCCTTTCTCTTAATAGTATGGTCATGATTTCTATAATAAGAACATGCATTTTTTTTTGGATAGTTTTTATTCTTATCAGGTAAACCGATAATCGAATCGATAAGGATTGATAACCGACTAACTGATACTCAATACCCAATATCTTATCGGTTCGGTTATCAGTTTAGTATATTTATAAATCGATAACCGATATGAAGAATCAATAATATTCACAATCGAACCGAATCGACCGATGCCCACCCCTAGGTTATAGAGCCCGGAACCAAAATGTGGTTCTTATGGACTCAAAATACTTTTTTGAGTGGGAAAAAAGTTACCATTCTATATAAAACACAGTTATGAATCACGTTTTATCTTAACGACCGTTTGGGACGTTAAGGTAAAATGCGATTTATAACTGCGTTTTATATAAAACGCGATAATAAACCGCATTTTATATACATAAATAACACGGTTCTTATGGACTCAAAATACTTTTTTGAGTGGGAAAAAAAGTTACCATTCTATATAAAACACAGTTATGAATCACGTTTTATCTTAACGACCGTTTGGGACGTTAAGGTAAAACGCAATTTATAACTGCGTTTTATATAAAACGCGATAATAAACCGCATTTTATATACATAAATAACAGATCCCCTTCCCTTTCCCCCACATTCTGCCCACTTCCCCCTTCTCTTAAAAAAATTACAGCGGTCCCCTCCCCTCCATTAACGACCCAAAAAGCTCGTGTAGACCCCACCCGTCCCGTAAAAAGTAGATATTATTGGTCCCACATCTTAGCCAAGCCTTCTATTGTTATGAGTTGCTTGTTTCGGAGTCAAATTTTTAAATCTTCAACTTTTCAAAAAACATAACTTGAGGTATTTCGATTTAGTTTTTGTCCAAACTCGTATAAATAATGCATATTAGTTGTTTTGAATGTGTCTTTTTTTTCGATTAAATTGGTATGTTATTTTTATCCGGACTAAGATATTAATGTTGTAAAAAAATATGTAAAAATTGTGAAATCGTTATTATTTGTTAATAAAAATGTTAATAAATTACTCTTATTGTTTTATATGTTATTTTGTGATTACAATATATTTGTTGTATTTTATCTGGTTTAAATTATTTATTTGCTTAAAGACTAGTAATATAGTGCTTTTTAGGGTAGTAAAATGTAATGCCTTTTAGCGTAGTAAAATGTAGTGCCTTTTAGCGTAGTAAAATGTAGTGCCTTTTAGCGTAGTTTCCATGTAGTATAAGTATCTCCTATACTCAAAAATACGTCAAAAATAACTGATATATCAAACACAAACTTTGTCCAATTATAGTCAACATATATTTGGTGCTACTGGGCCAAAAAAATCGAGCGTGGAACTCATATATGAATATTTAATAATTAAATATTGTATAATTATAAAAATTAATTATTTAATTTACAAACAAATATATAAAATTATAAAACTAACATGTAAAATAATAAAACTAACACATACAAGAATTCAGGATATCTTGGTGCTACTGGGCCTCAAATATCGAGCCTGGAACCCATATATGAATATTTAATAATTAAATATTATATAATTATAAAAATTAATTATTTAATTTATAAACAAACATATAAAATTATAAAACTAACATGTAAAATAATAAAACTAACACACAGAATAATTCAGAATAAATTGGTGCTACTGGGCTCCAATTATCGAGCCTAGAACCCATATGTGAATATTTAATTAGAAAATTAATTATTTAATTTACAAACTAACATATACAATTATAATAAAACTAAGCCTGGAACCCATATGTCAATGTTTATTTATAAAATTTATTATTTAATTTACAAACTAACATATAAAATTATAATAAAACTAATACATAGAAGAATTTAGGATATCTTGGTGCTACTAGGCCTCAAATATCGAGCCTGGAACCCTTATATGAATATTTATTTATAAAAATTAATTATTTAATTTACAAACTAACATATAAAATTATAATAAAACTAACTCATAGAAGAATTTAGGATATCTTGGTGCTACAGGGCCTCAAATATCGAGCCTGGAACCCTTATGTGAATACATCATAATTAAATATTGTATAATTATAAAAATTAATTATTTAATTTACAACACAAACATATAAAATTATAAAACTAACATGTAATTAATGTTGTTTAATTTACAGTAGATGACATGGAGGTGCCGCCTATTCATCTTGGACCTTCCAGCGATGCACTACTCTCGTTATAGGGCGATCATAGGTCCGCCCATATATGGTAGGGTGACTTACTGGCCCAGACTCTCCGCATCAGGAGAGTGGATGACATGTGGGACTTTCTTTATGACAGAGTTCTCCATGCTCGTGTAGTCACACGCCCACGGGAGACGGGTTTCTACAGGATTTTGGAGATCAAGCGGCTGCAGCTCGATTGGTCTTTAGTCATGGCCCTGATAGAGCGGTGGAAATAGGAGACACACACATTCCACCTGCCCATTGGCGAGGCCACTGTCACACTGCAGGACGTGTAGGTTTTATATGGGCTGCCCGTTGATGGTCTGCCCGTTGCTCTATCGCCTGGCATGAGAGAGATGACACGTGTGCAGTACCTGGACATGCTGTAGTGGCTCACTGATTTTCGGCCAGAGGATGAGAATGTATTGCATGGGACCAGTCGTTTTCCGTTGACGACTATTCGACTGTGGTTGGAGGCATTGCATCCTCAGATCGATGGCGATATACCGGATCATCATGTTGACCGGTATACGAGGTTGCTGCTACTCCTGTTGTTTGGAGGGGTCTTGTTCCCGAACAATTTGGGGAACCTAGTCAGCTTGAGATTTCTTCATCATTTTGAGCGGTTAGATGATTTACCCCAGTACAGTTGGGGCTCTACTGTTCTTGCCTACTTGTACAGGCATATGTGTTGGGCGAGCATGGGCACCCAACGTGAGGTTGATGGAGTTTTGCCGCTACTACAAGTGACAACATATTCGAATACTCTATTCAGTTTAACATACCTAGTAAAATATATCTTACATTTTACGTCAACTTTTTATGTTAGGTTTGGGCCGGGGAGCGATTCCTACAGTTGCAGGCACCTCTACCACCATTAGATCCGGATGTACCACCGGAGTTGATCCCTCTAGCTAGGAGGTGGGTTCTCCGGCGGGGACATACGCGCGAGTATGAGGCTCGGCATAATCTCTCCTTGTGCAGGGATATATTGGATTTGCTGGATGGCGCACAGGTAAATGTATATCTAAGTTTACTTGTCATTTCTTCAAACACAAGTTGTGTATACTGATGTTTTCTGTTCTTCCTTAATAGTTCATCTGGACGCCATACAGCGACGCGCTGATAGCTGGCTAGCCTGATTGTTGCTCGGCCGGCCGTGATATGTTGGGCTCTTCCGTCCCGTTGTTCTGCCTTGATATTGTGGAGCATCATGCCACCGAGCGAGTACTTCTCTAATTTGGCAGGCCGCAGCTCGTACCGACAACGCCCACCTGGGAGACCACACATTACCAGGGGGATAATCGTACCAGAGTGGACGACACATATTTGACATGGCTACAAGATCAGATATTTACTTGGGACAAGCGATTTCACCTGATTCCTCCCCCTTTCACCGAGTCGGCAGGATACTAAGCATGATTATATGCCCTGGTACCGCAGCGTTACCTGACTTTTGTCGGGAGACCCATTCATCGAGATGGCGGTCGGTACATTCCATACGCCGAGAGGCACAGGGCACTGGTATGTTATTTGGTATTCTTAATTATAACTATGATATAACATTCTGTAATTTATATTTTACATGATGTACAGGCTATTGGTCTACATTTAGTCTACCAGTTGGGAATGCAGATGCAGCAGCATGCCGGCGATCCTGCGGTCGCTTTGCAGGAGTATGGTTGGCAGGTTACTAAGCTGGCGGCCCGAACATTGCATCGAGCCAGACAAGACGAGCGCTTAGAGCACGTTCCTGCTTATGTGGCGCTAGAGCACTACCATCGAGGTAGGTCTGTCCCACGAGCAAGGGGATGGCAAGGCAAGGTTGTCCCACGAGGCAGGGGTGCCTTATGGGGTTGTGGGGGCCGGCGAGGAGGTAGTCCCCAGCAAGGGGGGATTGAGGCACCTGTTCAGGCACCTGATGAGGATGTTAGAGCTGATCTGCCGGGTGACCTCCATCAGCCAGACGAGTATCCCAGCAGCATGCCGTCGTACAACATTCAGCTAGCGTTCACTCCAGCCGCATCGTAGATGATCCCGTCAGATCCATTGTTGATCACTAGCACGAGCATTATCGGACATGATTGGGAGCAGTCGTTTTTAGGCCCATCAACCGCTGGTGAGGATCGGTCGACCCGAGATGTGGATGGTGGGCGCCGGATGAGTTATGGCTCATCGTCGACGGGTGGTGTGGATTTTTCACAGGAGCAGGTATGTTTGTATTACTATTAAATTTAAATACGTTTTTATCTCATTGATTCACAATAAATAACTTTATAATTTTCTTATTAAGGCTTCATCCCATCCCGTCACGGAGGCCACTCCGTGCGATGCTAAGCAAGATGTGACGGATGCTTATACTCAGGAGCCCGACGAGACCATGGTAAGAAATTTTTTTTGACTTAATACGTACATTACTATATATTTTCATATAATGAGCTGACTTATTCTTTTATAGGTTGCTGATGGACCGACGACCCCTTATACCGATCTTGCCAGCACTACTGACGATCATGCTGCAGTGCATTCTCATATAAAGAGGCGACGTGATGAGGATGATCCTGATAGCGTATCCGGGCGGGAAGGGATGTGCCTCAGGCCAGCGGCTGCATTGAAGCACACAGGCTGTGGGACATATTGATTTTTTTTTTGTATTTTATGTACGCTATGTAAATATTATTTTATATAAATAATAACAATAATTTTTTATGCTTACATAATATGCGCATTATGTTTTTATTTCCCCGTTTTTTTTATTTTAACACTACAACACAAACATAATTTAAATGCAGTACAACTAATGAAAACACATGACACGAGAAATATAAAGATAAAGTACTACACTCAACACATACCTGTCATTGTTTAGTCACCACCGCCTAGTATTCTCTGCTCCAACCACTTAAATTTCTCTTCCAGCTTATTTTTTTCTTCTTCCACCTCTTTGAGTTTCTCCTTCAACTCCTCAATTTCTCGTTTATACTCTCGTTCATATTCCTACGGTTTTGTGTCAAATCATGAAGATACTGCAAAATTTTTTGTAGCATTCTTGCTCACAGGGTTCATCAAGCCATATGTCAAAGTTGCAAAATTTTCGTTGTTGCCTCCAAACCTGTTCACACACATCCAGTATCTGTGCCCAACTTGACCGTCATCCCAACAGTCCGCCATCATACAATGTTTGCCACATTGGCACATTGGTACATACATGCGGTCAGATATTTGTTAAAGCTAACAAAAATCCTGCTTTTATGGAAAGTTTTGCTATTTGTTATGGTTAAGCGCAAAAAACAACTAGAATGCGCCCGTTATTTATAGGCAAGACAACACACAAATTGTAGTATTTAATCGCGCTATGCTTGGCGTGTTAAAGATTCTTTCTGATACAAAACAAGTTTTTTGCAGTCGGGCAGCTTTTCAGACTAACAAGACAACACACATAACGTAGTATTTAACTGTGCTATATATGTTCACACAAAACGTAGTATTTAACCGCGCTATGCTTGGCGTGTTAAAGATTCTTTCTGATACAAAATAGTTTTTCGCAGTCAGGCAGCTTTTCAGATCGACAAGACAACACACAAAATATAGTATTTAATATATTCACACAAAATGTAGTATTTAACCTGTTATGCTTGGCGTGTTAAAAATTCTTTCTGATACAAAACAGCTTTTTCGCAGTCGGGCAGCTTTTCAGATCGACAAAACAACACACAAAATATAGTATTTAACTGCGCTATATATATTCAGTTATTTATCAAACATCTTCCTCCTATGACAGTGTAGTTTTTTAATAATTTTAGAGTGAAACTCCAATGTGAACGTAATTTTTTTTTGTTTTTTAATCCAATATTATTTTTGATTACTTGACTCCCATACCATCATCTCACGACCTCTCTTACACTGTACATTTTCAAGCCCTGGTTAGGCGAGCTTTATCGGAAAAAAATATGCCCTTTGCCAGCACCGTTGGTCTAGGCTCATCCCACATTGCTGATCGAATTTCGTCAAGATCCCTTGTGAGGGCATGCACATCCGGCATACTTGACAAATTATCAAGGTAGGCAATATACCTTGAATGAGACGGCGTGTGGGACTCGTACACTCTTGGTCTAATGGGAGGTGGAGCATGCTCCCTCGTCAGCTCAGGTTCGACATTCACTTCTTCCTTATCATCATCCTCGTCAGGGAAGGGTGTGTCATCTCCAGACTCATCGGCATTATTGTCATAATCACCATTATCTTCTCGACTTTGCGCATCTGCCAAATCCAGAGTAAATACGTCGTCTACGGGCAACTCATTGAGGTCAGGATCATCAAGTTGCTCGTTTTCACTACACAAACAATAAAATGATAAGCTACTTCAATTGATAAATACTTTACATATAGCTATATCACTTCACTTAAAGTCGTAATGTGTTGACATTCCATGATGGACATTATCCTGTTGGTCATGACTCCCGAATGGACCACCGTGATCCAACACACCAAAACTACGCATATTCCAACTGGACGTGGGGTCATAACTTGTAAAATTCATATCTGGACGGTACCCCCTATGGAATATATGAGTGTTAATACAAATTCAATACAACAAAAATAAACATCGTAACACAAAGGAAAATTGAAGTTTACTAGTCGTCCTGTGGATTATGTAAAGTAGGAGAGAAATTATTTCCTCGCTCCTCGTTTGCCCGTGGAGATAAGTTTAGATTCGGCCAAACTCTTTTAGCCGGAACTTGTTGGGCTAAAACTGCTCCAGAATAACCACCCGATGATTGAGGGTTATCCCTGCTTTGCGCAACATCATTATTGCGAACGTCTTCAACTTTCACGTACATTTCCAATATTTTTATCAAAATAAGTTCCCGGTATTCATCCGGAGTCCCCAAAAAATCTCTCAGAATTTAATCATTCTCAATGTTAAACTCAGCGTAACAAGCAACCCCTTGCGGAGTCACATAATACGGATATCTTCCGGTTATTTTAAGATTCACCGAAAAAGTTTGTTCAACCTCATTTTATTGCATAACGATATCAGTCTATCGTACTCCATTGTGAGTGGCAACTTAACATGATTCTGTGGAGATAAACCATAGCTCAATGAGTTATTCACCACCACAACCTCACCCCCCAATATAATGAAACTCTTACTTTTCGCTCTTCAAACATTATGAAAAAAGCTTGAGAATTTAACAACAAGAAAAATTTATCACGAAGTTGGAGTATTTCTGAATGATTTTTCTCAAAACTCTTAATGCCTTTAAATAGGCAATGCCCAATCCGAGGGGGAGGGGGGTCAAATTTTTGGAAGTAAAATGCAGTTTAAAAAGACGTTTTATATATTTGAATTATTGTTATGTCAGTTAAGTGCAGAAGAGTAATTGGTGGGCCCACAAAATAGGTAAAATGCGGTAATGAGCCGCGCTTAATATACTTGTCTTATCAGCTGCCAGGTAAATCGCGGTTTGTTACCGTGTTTTATATAAAATGCGGTTATGAACAACGCTTTATTTTAACGTCCCAAACGGCTGTTAAGATAAAATGCGATTCATAACCGTATTTTATATATAATAGTAATATTTTTTTTTCACTCAAAAAAGTATTTTGAGTCCAAAAGAACCACATTTCGGTTCCGGACTCCTAGGTTATAAGTAGGGGTGTCAATGGATATTCGAAAACCGACTAAATCTACCGAACCGTATCATATTGAACCGATTTTTAGATTTCTTTTAAAGAAACTGTAGGTTTTTATATAAATCTATCACCACACCGATAATTAGGGTAGGATTTTTTATTTTTTGAAAATAAACCAAAAAAATACCGAACCGTATCGAATAAATTTTACATATAAAAAATATATTTATATAGTAAGTTTAAAGATAATAGAATTTTTTTGGGGCTTGAAATTATGAAAACTGTTACAAGCCAACAAGTAATGAAACACAAAATACTAATTCCTAAAACCTATTATGCTACTTCTACTTAAACTTCATTAGCAAGACACAATATTCTAGCGATTATGAGTAGCAAACTACAATGTATTGAATATGTTTCCTTTCATATAATTTGGATTTATAGCAAGCTACAATGTATTAAATATCGACTTTATTGTTGAGTCCCAGCTTGTTTAATATATTTTTACTCGTGTGATTTATATTTTTTGCCTTCTACGTTGTTGTAGAATAATTGATGAATCTATACTCTAGCCATCTTTTATTTTTTTTAATTTATCAGTTTAAACAGTAAAAATGTCTAGAGAGTTTTGCTAAGTTCTATAAAAGAACATATGTTATTGCATTCTATTTCTACCGATGAATTTTACATGGTATTTAAAAAAATATCGAAAATTAATCGAACCGTACCGATACCGAAGAGAAACCGACATGATTGAGACGGTTTCGAAAAGTCTAATTTTGGTTATACATAATAAAATAATCAAAAAATTAGTATGATACAAATTTTATAAAATAACCGGCCGAACCGAACCATTGACACCCCCTATCTATAAGTATGTGAAGGAGGAAAAAAAATTTCTTCAACGTTATAACTAAAAGAAGAAAAAAGAAAAGCGCGCCCCCCACGAAAAGAAAAGGAAAAGACAACAGACAAGAAAACAATTGTCAGACAGACGAGGGTTTTATGTTTGTCTCCAAGAATTGAAAATTTGGACTTATTTTCTGCACCCCCCTTTTCTTTCTTGTTCAATAATTGTCAAAACAAAATCTTCACTGTCCCTACTGCTATATCCTTTGTTGCTAGAATACACTTTGCCCCCTGCTCATAACCCCAACACACACACTCACTAAAACACACGGAGATAATCAAGAATGATGGAGGGTGGCAACAACAAAGAGGAAGCAGGTCCATCACGTGGCCTTAACCTTAATGAAGACAAGAGAAAGGAGGAATTAGAAGAGGGAGATAGTGAGGAAGAAGAGCATAATCAAGATCCTGCTGCTGATATTATTACAACAAGTTATGTACCTGGTCCTCTCCTTTCTCTCAAAGATCAAATTGAAAAGGACAAGGTTCTCTCTTTCTCTTGAAACTCAAAAAGCTTTGAACTTTATTTGGCTTACAGCTTGAAAATAGAAGTGGGTCTCTCTTGTGTCTGTTATCTTTATGTATTTTTGATGTATCATGGGCGTCTCAATTCCTTATACTGTTTTAGGGTTCTGCTTATCTGGTTTTGGCATCTATATATGCATTTGTTATTTTATTTGTTGTCTTGCATACTTCTTTTTCAAAGATCATTGCTTTTGGTGATGTAGGTTGTTTCTTCAGGCAGTGATTTTTTGAATTTGTATCTACCCACCCCCCAAAAGAAATAAATGGAAAAGAAGAAAAAACAAAAAAGGACCACCATTTTTGAGCTTTTCCCTGAATACAGTAAGTGATTTTTGTGTGGGATTCATGTACTGACAATATTTAATCTAGAGAATTTTTATGTGTGACATTTAAAGTATTCCTTATTCTGCTTTGGCGTCAAGTTTGGCTTGGAGTCGCCTTGATTTTTGCTTACTCCAGTGGGATTTTTTCTCTCCTTTCATTCTTGAAATTGAAATAATCTCTTAGTTGCATCAGAAAATTCATTTGAGGAAATTTCTATGCTGTACCATAAAGGGCATTCCTTCTCAATCTACCTTGATTCTTTCTCACTCCGTCGGATTTTTTTTGCCTTACATTATTTTAAATTGAGATCATCCCTTGCATTGGAAGCTTCAGTAAATCTGTTTCCATATTTTGCAGTAGCGTATCTAGGATTTTACTTTCGTGGGTCTTAATATTTTTTGACATAAAGTTACTACTAATCGCGTAGTACATGTATAACTATTTGAACACGACGATGACAAAAAAGTAAAGGAGAAAACTCATATTAATATTATGGACGCTGTGAATCTGTGATGAGAACAACTGGCAAGAAAAAAGAAAGTGAATTTTGCCGCTCTGGAGGAACTATTCGTCTTTAGAAGGGGTCGAACATTGGAATCTTTTGCAGATTTTCTTTTCCTTTGCTATAGAGAATTAGGTAAACCAAAAAAAAAAAGGTAAACAAAAGTCAGTGAAATATATGAAAAAGTAGTATTGGGTTAAGAAAGTGTACTTGAAATAATTAAAAAAAGACCTAATTGAGGGAAACATTTTTCTTTCAAGAAAAAAAGAAGAAAGAAAGTAGCTTGAATATAAGAAAAAAGGGATAGTTTACCGGCTGGTTAAAAAGGACTTATGCTAGGATTGAGTTTCGAACGCTTGCCCGCTCAGGGGAGGACGCACGTTTATCGGTGTCATCCGACACTGCTTTGTTGACAAATTTTTAATTTACATATGTGAATAATATGCAAAACAAATAGGCTAAATAGTAAAGAATGACACTTCTTAACGCTAGAGCTTCATGGCGTGCTGGTAATGTGCTGTAGTATTCCTTTGGAGGTGGAAGGTTCGATTCCTGCTTAGTCAGTGTATTTTTTTAAAATTTTGAGCCTTTTTGTTGGAAAAATGTAGAAGCCAGCAAGGCTTGATCCTGCGACTCCTAATATAAAAATGGAAAATTACTAAACCAATTCAACCTGCATCCATTGCTGCCAATAAAAATTTAAGCATCTGGAACCTCTGGTTCCTTACCTTTTTTTTAAGTCCAACTCATTACCTAATGAGTATTATGAATTAAAAAAAGAAGTATTTAGTCATATTTTTGATGAGTCTATTATGGATAAATTTTCAAAAACTGAAAACACGTCGATGGAGATTTGTAACAGTATATTTGAATTGTGTTTTTTGTAAATATAACTTTGTTAGAGTGATTTATTCATTCATTACTTCTTTAAACATCAGCACCAAAAATCTTGCATACGTCCCTGTGCCCGCTAACCAGTGTTGTCAAAGGCGCGCTTAAGCCCTGAAGCGAGGCTCAAAACATGTTGAGCGCTTCGCCTTGCTTTGTGTGCGCTTTATTATTTCATCAAGGCTCTAAGGCATACTTTCCTCGCCAACGAGTGTAATCCTGTAAAAGCGACATTAAACAATTGATATTTTACTTTTTTCGTAATTTTTTTCCAATTTCTTTGTCCGTATATTTGTTATTCATGCTTATAATTATTAGTGTTGGACTGCATTTACATATTTTTACTTTTTCTCCAGTTGCGCCTTTTTTCATTAAAGCCCACGCTTTATTTGCGCTTTGCGCTTAAAACCCCAACGGACCTTAGAGCTTTTTTGCGCTTTTCGCCTTTGATAACACTGCCGCTATCAACATTAAGTCTCCAGCATCCTTCCTTAACCAAAGCACCCATTAGAGTTTTTGTTTCCTAGGTGCTTTCTGATCTTTATACCATTTATTAAATTTTCTATAGAACTATACCTACTCTAAGTTGAGGTTAATGGGTGCTTGAGCACCCAAAATTAATATATTGATCCGCCCCTGATATTTTGAATTTCCATATGGTTATTCTTGTTTGCGCAGGAGGATGAGAGCTTGAGGAGGTGGAAAGAGAAGCTGCTTGGTTGCCTGGAAAGTGACTTAAATGGTTTGTCTGTCTTTTGACGAGCTTTGTTCCTAATCATAGCATACCATTTACTCTGAAATTAGCCTTTAAATCTTATTTAATGACTATTTGGATCAATTTGTTAGGGCAAATGGAACCTGAAGTTAAGTTCCACTCAGTTGGAATTCTTTCCTCTGACTTTGAGGAGATAAATACTCCATTGCCTATTAAAGAAGGCCAGAGAAAATCTGTTCTCTTTACCCTCAAGGAGGGCTCAGAGTACCGGCTTAAGCTAACATTTAGTGTTCTGCACAATATAGTTTCTGGCTTGGCTTACACAAATACAGTATGGAAGGCCGGTCTTCAAGGTTTGATTTCTATAGTCTCATTTCCTATTTCTTTTGCTCCCCTTGTTTATGAATACAATTGGCCAGTCAAGCACCAAAGGGATTTAATACTAGCATTTTCATTGTGTAGTTTTCAGACAAAATAATTACCTTTATTTGTTTGAGCAGAGGAGTTCTTCGAGTTGTGCATTTATCAACTGAAAAAACCACGTTATAGTGTGTGAATTGAATCATTACTTTAGAATTATTAGTCATGTAGATTGTGTGTGATTTTGGTGAAGCAGTTAAAATGGAATATGGTTTTGCACTAGGTGTTCCGCAAAGACCGATATCCTAGTTTGGCCTGGGGTAGAGACCAAACGACTTGGTCTCCAAGTTTGCGGACTCTTTCTTACCATTCTTTGGCTGGAATCTAAACAAATGTTGCCTGATTTCTTTTTCTAAGATGATGGAATTCCCTTGGTTGAAAGAGATTCATTTATGTATGAATAGTTTCGCATAGTAGTTTTTCTTTATCTTGGTTTCCCTTTACCAGGAGGTATAGATATATTTGTGTCTATAAAACTGCGGACAATTTGAGGCAAGTTGTGCCTTATATTCCTTTTTGATAAAGTAAGGTGTGCCAATTGTGGAATAAAACTAGAGAGAGTATGAAGGAAGAGGTTTGGTCACTGGTTCTTCATCAGTTAGAAAGAGTGCAAGGGACTTCAGTTGGGTTGGTTAGAGACTATAAATCCATGTGTGAAATTTATTATTATTCTCATAGTGATTGATTAGAGACTATAAATCCAAGTGTGAAATTTATTAATATTCTCATAGTGAAAGAACAATCCATCTCCCCATGGATGTAGACATTATAGTTGCCGAACACATTCAATTCTTGTGCCTTTCTGATTCTATTATCTTTAGTTTTGATTTTAGTTTTAATCAATTCCACGCATTTGTTTCAACTTGATTCACCCTTCACTAAAAGGGCTGCACAACGGCTTAAGGTTATTTTCCCAACATTAGGCATGGAAGTCTAACTTAAAATTAAACAAGCGTTACCTCTACTTTCAGTCTTCACTTCTGTTATTTTCTTTCGTTACATATCATTGTTTGTTCATTTCGATGTCAGTTGATCAAAGTAAGGGAATGCTGGGCACCTTTGCTCCTCAGCGAGAACCTTATATACATATGTTAGAAGAGGAGACCACTCCATCAGGTGCACTTGCAAGAGGAACATATACAGCTAAACTTAAGGTGTGAGCATTTACATTCCTACTTGATCCAATATCAGTCAGTATTTTTCATTTCATTAGTCAAATGAAGCATGCTGTAAGTCGATTTTGTCCACAAGAATAAATGTAGTACAGTTTTAACGTTTAACATCCCACTGATATAGATTTTAGTGTGTCCTCATGATAGTACTGATTTTAACCTTTAATTTTCCCATTGTTTTTGAGTCGGCTCTAGATGATATAGGTGAGACTCGTATTCATGTATTGAACAAGTAGAATTTACATCGCCTTCTTGTTGAGCGTGTGCTGGTCATGATAGTGCATGGTGTTTTTACACTATCAAATCATGGTGACCTACAATAACATGTAAGTGCCTACTAGAAGCCTAACTCGGTAACCTAGAACATGAAGTAAAATAACCAGCTATTGCCCGTTAAAATATATCGAGTAGTGTAAAAGAAGACGTTTTTGCTTTTGTGTCCGTCCTTTTGGCACCATTGCCTGTACAAGGAATTATGTGGGTGTTCCACAACTTTGTGGCTGTGTATTTCTCTGGCCTCTTTATCAAATTTTCAAGTTTTTGTTTCAATCTATAATTCATATTGGCGAGCAAGTAAGTTGATGAATTTGTTTTTTTCTGCAGTTTGTGGATGATGATAAAAGATGTTATTTGGAGCTCAACTATTCGTTTGAAATAAGCAAGGGTAGGTAGCCAAGATGTCTCAGCTCTTTCTGGCCTTCTTGGACTCTGGATATTCTGTTGAAATGTACCTTTGTTTACTACTACTACTACTACATAGCAATAGCTTAGCAAATGGAATATGATTTACTTTTACAGTTGATCTGTTGCTGCCTTGTATGAGATTTGGCTGCTTCTTATGTTACTTGCTACTTACAGTCCTTTTATTATGATTTACGGATATTGCAAAGGGCTTTTAATTATAAATCTTGCTCGAGTATATTTGTCAATATAGGCTTGGATTACTTACTCGTGTCTTTGTGAAGTTTACAGTATGAATTTGCTTTGTTTTAATTCCAACTAGTATTAGTACCTGTACGGATGCGCGGATACAGTCCATGTCGGATTGTGATTTGGATTATTTGAATTATGAAATAACTTTAAAGTATAAACCTTCCAGATAAAATTTATAGATAATCATTAGATATTAATTAAGAAGTAAGACATGAAACCATTTTGCAAATCTCTTAGTTGATAACTTGTTTTCTTTTTTTTATATTTATATAATCCAATCGGTTAATTTTAGTACTTGAATTTCGTTTCGTTATCAATATTTTAAAAAAAAAATCCTAAATATGTCATGTGGTGATTTGCCTCGTTTGAACATATTAGATCATATTATTTTAATAATTCTTAGTATCATTTTATTTTTTTATCTCAAGCTCCAATAAGTCTTATTCTTTTAAAATTTACACATTTTTTTTGTTCTTTGCTTATAATTATTATATTATTTATTATTTAATATTATTATACTTTCATATGACTTTTTTCGGGTTACTAATTGACTTACTATCTTACTTATTATCCTTTTAATAATTATAGATAAATATTATTTTTTTATTCTTGAAATTTAATATATTTTACGCTTTTATCCTCTTATTCGAAAATATTTTACTATTTAAATTTATCATTATTATTTTTGAATATTATTCAATTATTTACTTTGTTTTATTTTAAAATAATTTAAAGTATAAATATCCTCACACTATCTCTATTTTTTTCTTTATACAGTCTATTCCCTACTAAGAAATTTTTAATTAATTTTTATATTAATATTTTACCTGTAATCAAAATAATATCATATTTTACTTTAAATTATAACTTTGATTGGTCTAAAATATTAATATACAAGTTCTTTGATTATTATATTCCAAATCTATTGAGTTTTTCTTATATTTATTTTTTGTATTACATGCAATAAATTTTCTTTCCTTTTAGTTTCAAGATACAAAATTTGATTTTTTTGTTTTCGTTAAAAAATTACTTATATTAGATATTTATTTTATATTTTTTAAAATTTAATTCTATATCTAGCAAGACTATAATTTTTGGTGGTCTTATCCATAGTTTGAGCATTCTCATCATAATGTTAAGAACTTTCTAACATTAAGTAAAATAGTCTTTTCCTTTCATTTCTAATATTAAATTTTTAATTATTTTCTTTACTTTTGCTATTATGTTATCAGATATATGGTATTATTACAGTTTCATATAGCTTTTAATTAAGTTGCCACTTTATTTAATATAATTATCCATTACTATCGTTTAATATAATATAGATAAATCTAAATTTTTTTAATCTTAAAATAAGTATCTATTTTATTTTAAAAACATTGCTTGAATTCTTGAGTTATTTAAATTTATCAATAGTATTTTTAAGTATTTTTTTCACTTTATTTTATTTTATAAACTAATTCTTAGCATAAATATTCTCACACTATTTCTGATTTGTTCTTAATATTTTCTTTATATATTTTAAGAAGAATTTTTTTATCTTCTAAAAAGTTATATCCTTCTAATTTTTAATTGGACTGCATTTTTAAAAATTATCTTATGCATTCGATAATTGCACTCAATTTAGATATTAATCTAAAAATTAATTTCTTATTTGTTGGAACACATTATATTTAATGATAATATTTCACTATCATTTTATTTCTTTATGTACTATTTTTAAAAATAATCAAATTATGAAATGAAAGAAAACGGATCAAGTGGTTAGTGAATAATTATATTTGGAAAGCTATCAAAATTTATTTACTATAAGAATGTGTGTCAATTTTAATTGATTTCTATCATAAATTAAATTTGAGCAAATCTAAGTTGTTTTAATCCTTATTAAATTAAAAAATCTATTTAGATTATGTCTTAAAAATGCTAAGTGACATTTTCTCAATACGCCACTTGGCTTAATATCATGCATCACTACTCTCCTTTTAATATAATATAATATAGATAGAAGATATAAATATTTAATTTTTTTCTTATCTTATAAGTAATTGTATACTTTATGTAAGATCTTATTTTACCGCCTGAATTTTTTTTAATTTTTGAAGTCAATAAATCTTTAATACCTTAAGTAAATTTTAATTTTATTTCATATTTTAAATTACTCCAAAGTATAAATAGTCATAGGTTATCTCAATTTATGTCTTTCTATATTTTTTATTTTTTCTATTATAGTTTTTAATTAATTTTTTACCTCCATATTTCTAACTGATTTAGAAGAAAATCTATGAGTGGATCAATATATATATAGACACACACTCACACACACACTCCAAAGTATAAATAGTCATAGGTTATCTCAATTTACGTTTTTCTCTATTTTTTTTTCTATTATAGTTTTTTAATTAATTTTTTACCTCCATATTTCTAACTAATTTAGAAGAAAATCTATGAGTGGATCAATATATAAATATAAATACAGATATAGATATAGATATAGATATAAATACAGATACAAATATAGATATACATAGAGACACACACACACACACACACACACACACACACACACACATATATATATATATATATAATATGGTATCTATTGAGAGTGAGAGAGAGAGAGAGATTAGATTTGTCTAAGATATATTTAGATTATGTATAAGATTATTAAACTACTTCCCTTAATTATGTTTCCATTTATAATTTCTAATAATTAATGTTATCCTAAAATTGCCAAGTGGCTTTATTTTAGATTGCCACATGGCTTAACCACAATGCATACTACTCTCTTTTTAATATAACTAGTCTTAGAACCCGCGCGATGCGCAGATAATTTAAAAAAATTATCTATTTTTGAGGGTTATTTACTTATCTTTTATTTTTTAAATTAGTTTAGAGTATAAATATCCTAACATTAACTTTATCCCCTCTTTTCGTATGTTCATAATATAATATTTATTTTAATTGTAATTTTGAATCATCAAAAGTATAAAGAGATAAGCCTTTAACTTTATAAAAAATCTACCAATATTTTTAATTATTATTATTTTGTGTATAATATATATATATATATATATATATATATATATATATATATAATAAACTATGAGTTATATTTACTAACTAAAATTTTCTATTTGAGCAATTTAATCAATATATTTAATTTTACTCTATCACTTAGAATTGTTTTTAGGATTATTCCTTTATGGCTTTTTATTTATTAAGATTTCAGTTATGTTTATATCACAGTATATATATGATTTTTCTCATCATAATGTTAATTAGTCTTATATTTTAATATTACCCATGAAATTTATATTTTATTCTTTTTTTGTTCTTTAATTATCTAATTACAGTATTCGTTACTTAGTATTATTAAATTGTAATATGAATTTTTAGTAACTTACCAGTTTAATATAATATAATGAATATATTTTTCTATTACTAATAAAATTTAACTTAACTTTATCTTGTATGACTATTTCTCAAAATTATTTCATTCTTTAAATTTATTTATTTATTTTTATTTTATTTTTTAAAGCAATTCAACGTATAAATTCTCTCCCACTATATCCACCCCCCTCTTTCTATGTTATTTCCCCTATTATAAATTTTTATATAATTATTTCATCTAATATTTAATCCAATAGTAGGTATAAAAAAGATATACATATGCTCATACTTTATACTACACCGAAATATCAAGATGTTTTTTTCGTCTTTGGAGTTTTCGTTTTCAATTTAAAAACTTGAATCAGATTTGATCTATTTATTTTTATAATTCAAAAGTTTGGATAAGTTTTGAGTTGATTTGATTTAACAAAATATACATATAGAAGATATATAAATACATACAATGTCGAGCATATACTTTAAGCTGGCTGTGCCACTATCTTCGTACTTGAACTAAATACATACAATGCAAAAAGCAACAAAATTAAGTAGTACTATCCTTGAGCATATGTTTGCAGAATCAATGGAATAAGCAGAGATCATCTCCTTCTCTTTGATAGTATTGATCTTGTTGTAATTTTACTTGTATGATGTTGTCCTTTCTTGACTCTACCAGTATAAAGCAAAAAAGATTTAAAAGAAAAACTTAAATATTAATTTTATCAAGTAAAGCATCTGAATAAATTGTGAAAATTTTGCATAGTGCAAGCAATGAACTTGTATATTTTTATAAACCAAAAAAGTTAACCTCTAGCATAGAGATATTTTAAAAATCCCCAAGCATTCTTGTACAGTGACTCTTATGTACAACTACCTTTGCTATTTTCTTGAATGCTTTCATAATTTTCTCAGCCTGTGCAAAAATCTCATTTAGATGTTATTTTTTACTACAATAATTGAGTGGCTGACTTTCATCTTTCACAATTATATTTACTTTTCATACTTGAACTAATTTTCTCTACATCTAAATACTACTTTAAGAGAAAATACTATCCAATATTTTATATGATACTGTTGTAAATACAGATTGACTACCTCATTAAATTAAATAGCAAAGGCCTGAATCAGCCTTTGGTCTAGGTTTAGCAATGTTAGTATCTTGAGTTACTTTGCCACTTGACTTCCTCGACCTGATTATCGAAAAATTGTCATGAAGCAGAATATGCATTTATATTGAAAGTAGATTATAACAGGCTTCTTCCCACATAAACTCCATAAATGAATCGAGCAGTATAATATAAATACCTTCTTATCCTGCAGTAGTTAACATCTCCATTTAAAATGGATTATCTCTCTTTTCGCGATCTGGAACCATCCATAACACATCTTTGTACCGGATATATCATTGATAAGGTCAGTTTTCGTATACATTTTTTGAAGAAGTAATGGCTTCAACCTAGTTTTTTTTCTATATGATGTATGCTTTAAAGGTTGAAGTTCTAATGGGTTATATTCCAAAAATAATGTATATTCTTGGTAGTATTTATAAAGTAGCAGACATTTTATTAGGGTTTAGAGTCTATCGTTAAGGGTGTCTTCAATCATTAATGACCTTTCCTTTGGCAGAGAACTTTTGAATAAATTCAAAGCTTGATTGTTTTTTATTTTGGAATGACTCTTGGTCACAATATTCTTTTCCAAATATGCCACGTGATTATTGCATGATTATTCACTTTCCAACTATATTTCTTGATCAGCCCTGTCATGCATCCTTGATTTCCCCCCTTTAAAGGGAATTATGCATATTCTTTGTCATATAATTTTATTCCTTATATGGTAATATTTGAACTGCAAATACTTTAACTAACGCATTATAATATACAGTTCTAATCTGAATATTTAATTTAAAAAGTTAAAAAAACACGATTGTGCCTACAGTACTAAGATTATAAATCAAGATATTGCTTGTATTCATAAAACTCCAAAACTCATTATTATTCTAATACTACATTTAAGTTCTCCCTTTTCCCCCTTTTTAATCGTTTCATCCCTAGATTTATCTTTGATATCTTACCATGATTAATTATGTGAGAAATCGTATTGGACATTATTAAAAGAATGTCAATTAATAATTTTTTGAATTTTTTTTTGTAGAAATAGATTCTCTAATAGAATCCAACAAATAGATTCTCTAAAAGTGCCAAGTGGCTTGTTCTCAATATTCCACTTGGCTTAATATTAAGCCAAACTATCCTCCTTTTAATATAATATAGATATAGATGTTTCACGAATCTTGACTAGAAGTTACCTCCTATAGCAAAGGTTGATACCTTATTTATTTTAAATAAATTCCCTTTTAAAAAATTATATTTCATAGCTACCTTTTGATTTTTTATAGCCAAATATCTATTTATGGTCACCTCCTACCCTTAAGCCATAAAATAAGCTTTGTATTATTTTTCTCTCTCATATCCCCTCAAATTTCTCCTATCCCCTAACCCATATCTATTCTCCCTCTCTCTTTCTCTACTTTCGATGTATTCTCCTCCGCCAGATCAAGGCTAAAGATGAAGGCAATGGACTTCGGCTTCTGTTGCTTCTACTTTTGATAAGTGGCGCAGAACACGACTTCTCCTCCGAAGATGGAGAAGAATCCGTCGATGGAGGCAGTCTATTAGAGCGGCTTCTAAGTTTTTTCTTCTCCCCTTCATCACATGGTTTGTCTTCAATCCGGTAGTTACGTGCTAATTGTTGGCAACCGGAGGCAACAGTGACGGCGAGCGAGGACTGGATACTGATGCTGCTTCAACGAGACGACATTAGGGTTGTTCTTGAAGTTGGGGATGAGCAGCTTGAATTTTCTGTTAATATATTTCAATGTATCTCGCTATATTTCATTGTATTCATTATTTTTTTTAAAATTGTATTTCAATATATCTCGCTATATTCTATGTATTTCATTGTATTCATTGTCTTTTTTTTAATTGTATTTCAATGTATCCCGCTGTATTCTATGTATTTCATTGTATTCACTGTCTAGCTATGTTCCATGAATGTATTCATAAGTTTTTCTTAATTAATAGGTATAATTTATGTATTCAGATGTATTATATAATTTCTCTGAAGATTGCTATGTTTTTGGGGTGTTTTTCAGTTGAGAATCTTTTTTATAACTGGAAATACAAAATTTGTGTAATATAATTGAGTTTGTTGAGTTATATTAGGAGTCTATTATGTTAATTGATTCACTTTCCGTTTTAAAAACAGTGTAATCCCTTGTTTCACACCGTGAATACAGTCGAATACAATAATCTGTCCAACTGTAATCCCATGTTTCACGCCATGAATACAGTCGAATATACTCGAATACAAAAATCTGTCTAGCTGTAATCCCCTTATTCATGCTTAGAAATGCTATTGTATTCATGAATACTTTAGCTTAAATACATCGAATACACTCTAAAAAATATAACTATAGGAAGTAATACAGTAAATGATAGCTACAACTAGCTAATAACCACTAAAACATAGTAGTTTTTGAAAGTTTCTCTTTATTTTTTCCAATTTTTTATCTTTAATAAAACACTATTACTAATATTGTCATATCAAAAATGATATCTTGATGCTATTTTCTGAGGAACTCCAAAACTTCGATAAGGTTTTTGCTTCTTACGTGGTTAACAGTAAAAAAAAATTTAGTTGAATAATAATACTCTAAAAGTTATGATGAAGGAAAATGATCCTACAAAAATTTCGTATATTTTCTTAATTTTTTGTAAAGAGATATAACTAAAAAAACATTTGTAATGGACCATAAAGGTCTCTCCATTGAAGCCACTAAATTCGAATTATAAGTGTTTCGAATTGTGAGTTTTTCGGGGTATTGTACCATCTCCTCAAGGACAAAGTTTTAAAATAGGTGTTTGCAACGTGATTATGGAAGTGAAAGAAACTAACAAGTAATAATAGAAATCTAAAGAATAAGAAAACACAAGAATAACACTAAGTAATGCATTAAAGCTACTAGAACACGCACGGACAATGCTCGACTACCTAACCCTCTACCTTAATTCTTAACCTCCACACTTTTCTATCTTAGATTATGTCTTCAGTAAGATAGAGCATCGCCATGTCTTGCCTAATCACCTCTTTTCAATACTTCTTCGGTCTACCTTACCTTTTATTGCGCCCTCCAAGACCAATCTCTCACCTCCTCACTGGGACATCTGTGCTTATTCTATTCACATGCCCGAACCATCAAAGTCTCACTTTCCGCATCTTGGCCTCAATCGGGGCCACACCCAGCTTGTCCCGAATAGCCTCATTTCTAATTCATCTAACTTGGTATGCACACACATCCATCTCAACATCTCATTTCAGCCACCTTCATCTTTTGGACATGTGAGTTCTTGACTAACCGACACTCAGTCTCATAAAACATAGTCGGTCTGACCACCATTCTATAGAACATAATTTTAAGTTTTGGTGGCACATTCTTATCGCACAAAATATCGGAAGTGAGCCTCTATTTCATCCATCCCGTTCTATTACGATGTATGACATTCTCATCAATCTCCCAGTTCCCTTGTATAGTTGACCCAAGGTGCTTGAAAATTTCTCTCATAGGGATGTGAATCAAGCCTCACTTCTTCGTCCACTACCTGAGTTATACCACTAAACTTGCACTCCAAATATTCTGTTCTGGTACTCCTCAACTTGAAACCTTTAGACTCCAGGGTCTGCCTCCAAACTTCTAACCTCTCGTTAACACCGCCTTACATCTCAATCTCGTTAATCAGTACAATGTCATCTGCAAATATTATGCACTACAACACCTCCCCTTGAATATGGCGTGTCAGTGCGTCGATCACCAGGGCAAATAAAAAAGGGTTGAGGGCTGACCCTTGGTGCAACCCCATCATAACTAGAAAATACTCTGAGTCCTCTCCCACTGTCCTCATCTGAGTCTTAGTTCCATCATACATGTCCTTAATAACCCATTTCTTTATTTTATTTTTTTTAACTTTGCTTTCTGTGTATATCTTCTAAATATGATAGTTGATGCTTCTGTTACATGCATACGACATATGCATATTGCATTTTACATATGCATATGCATATGCATATTGCATTTTATATATGCATGACACTTATTAGTGGATTCTTGGACACTACAAGGGTGTTAGATTGATGTATATATGTTGAGTCTTCATCATGCATAGACATTTTATACTCATATAGGAACATTTGTATAAATGTTATTTGGAAATTGATGTGAAACTGGGTCAATAACATGCATTGGCACTTTACATTCATGTAAAAATATTCGAGTTAATACTGCTTGGTGCAAATCTCCTTTGTATTCGAATTTGGTGTAATTGTGTATGCTTTGTTATGGTTATTTAGAAAAACATCCTTATTACCTTTTTTTTAGATTTCGCACCTTTATTAATGATATCTGCTATTTCCTTGGTTTTTCTTGGTTATATCTCTGTTACTGTACATACTTATGAGTTGCACATGTTATATAAAGTGAGTATCTTTGATTAAAATTCGCCACTATTTTATTGTGGTTAGTCTTGATATTTACTGAGTATATGTGGTCGGTTGTACTTATACTACACTTTTGCACCTTGCGTCCAAATTTTGGAACTGAACTGTTACGAAAGCTGAGAGCTAGCATTGGAGATACTAGGGGCGGCAAATGGGTGGTTGAGTTGAATTTGGGCGGGTCAAGACGGTCTGAAGCAATAAATGGGTCATTGCCCAGCCCTGCCGAAAATTTATTTGCGTTAAGATGGGTTGGGTCAAGATGGACTAAACAATGAGTCATAACCCAACCCACTCAATTTGAACCATCTTTTGCATATTTTTGAGAAACTTAAAATATCAAGATGCTTTTCTTTAATTGCAAATGTTTTCACTCATGCTTTTCCAAATAGAGTTAATTTATTGTACTTTCTGGATATAAAAGGAAAAATCAAAGGTGATTCAAAGTAATAAAGATATTCACGGTAAGCATTTTCTCATAAATTTACTACATTTGTAATTCTTTTTCTATTTCCTTCATCAATTGGTATAAATAGATTTGTTTGCTTCTTTATATATCACAGTTAGAAGTGTACTTTAATTTTTTTATTTAGAAGTTAAGGATATTGAATGTAATTACAAATAAAACTCGATGTATTTAATTGGTTGGTTAGTGAAGTTTAATTACAAATAGAATTTTATACACAGGAAGCAAAAACTTATTTTAGGCAAAACTTTTAGAATTTGCTAAGAAACTACTAGTATGTTATAAAATAATGACTTATTTCCATAAAAGTTATGTAATGAAAAAGTTCAAATATATAAAATTTGTGGAACTAAAAAAAAAGGGCCTAGTGTAAGATTAGGAAGAAAAGAGAGAAAAATCAATTTATTGGCTAGTAGCTGTCCACTTTTAAAAAAAGTACATATTCTCACTCAGTACGGGCAGTTTGACAGGTCAGCTTTGGGCCATTTGACGAGTCAGCTTTGGGCTGATTTATTTAATGGGTTAGGATGGGTTCTGCCCAAACCAGCCCATCAGGAAAATTCTTATGCCCAACCCATTAAATGCTGAATGGGTTGAGCGGGTTAAATATGTTTGGACCATTTTTGCCAGACCTAGAGGTATACCAACATTCCGGTTGCAATCAACCATTGTGTTCATGGTAGTTTAGGACTTGTAATTCTGTTTATATATATATATATATATATATATATATATATATATATATATATTCCAAATAGATGTTATTTTTTCTTTGCATCAATGTATTTATATACGAGTAAAACCGAGCTCATGATACGTCTCGATTTCCGATGAAGTAAACGAAGCAAGGAACGTAAAGGCAAGGAACCAAAATCGAGGCAAGGAACCGAAATCGAGACAAGGGTGAAATGAATGCCCTCGGGAATATCGGGGCTATGGCCCCCAGGTTCAGTTCGAACCCCGAAGGCCTCGAAGAACATTACCTGACGATCGGGCACGACCAATAGAAGGCTGTGATATCCGCGACCGACCGGATATCAAGGCGTGAATCTCAACACGTATCGATAGAGAACCGCTGATTAGTTAAGCAGAAGATTTTTACCTTTTATAGAATTGTACTTAGACTAAAATTCCCCTACTATATAAAGGAGAGGCCGATTATTCATTGATGATATTGTACACACACATACCAAGACAATACACTATTATTTTCTCTATTATTCAAAGTTATTATTCCTGTTCATTAGTGCTTGGTCATTGTGAGTCCGGATCGAGGGTGGATATTTCATTGAGGCTGTTGCAATGTCCGGAATCCTCCTCCTCAAGCGGTTTGATAATTTACTACATCTTTTATCTGTTTAATCTTACGCAATTTATCATTTGTATTGAATTAATCCGCGTATCCTTAAAACCACATACAAATTTAATTATTGTCCGTTTTTTAGGATAAACAGTGGCGCCTACCGTGGGGCTAAGGATAATAGTGGATATTTGATACAAATTTCCACAACAAACTCTGCTTTACTCTTGTTCTTTGAGGTCTTAATTTCAGGAAGGCTTAAAGATGTCAAACTCTTAGTCTGTTCACCTAAACGTTGATGCTGAATCCAGCCACCACGGCTAGAACAATAATATAGTGCACATCAACGAGGTTCACCCTGTTAAACCCAATTGGGTCCCGATCATAGATCCAATCGATGCTAACTCCCATGTGGCCATCGACGTAACTTGCCCACCGACCCGGAGAACATCATTCACGGGGGATGCAGGTCGATAGCCAGGGATATGCACGGTGGTGAAGGCGATGGGATCAACTTGCTGGTGATCTTCGAAATGCTATAGGCTCAACAGACAGCGATAGCCCAGTTGCAGAACCAAAGCCGCGCTCCTAGTAGAGTTGAGCTCAAACCATCCTGGGAAAATATCCGCAGAAATGAACCAGTCACAGAAAGGTCGAGTGAAGCCGAATCCAGGACCAACCCCGAGATAATAAAGATGCTCAAGGAATTAACGAAATGAGTAGAATTGGGAGAAAAGAAAATCGAAGCTAACGACAAAAAGGTGGAGACCTACAACTCTAGGGTCGACTAAATCCCAGGTGCACCACCGATACTGAAGGGACTAGATTCCAAGAAGTTTGTCCAAAAGCCTTTCCCCCCAAGCGCAGCTCCAAAGCCGATCCATAATAAGTTCTGTATGCCCAAAATTCTGAAGTATAATGGAACGACAAATAAACATGTGACCTCGTACACATGCGCCATCAAAGGGAATGACTTAGAGGATAATGAAATCGAATCTGTACTGCTGAAGAAATTCGGAGAGACCTTGTCAAAAGGAGCCATGATATGGTATCACAACTTACCCTCTAATTCTATTTACTCATTTGCTGTGCCTGTAGATGCTTTGTAAAAGCGCACGTTGGAGCCATCAAGGTCAAAACCAGAAAGTCAGATCTTTGCAAAGTGAAGCAAAAAGATAATGAGATACTCAAGGAATTCGTATCCCGATTTCAAATGGAACAAGTGGACCTGCCCCCAGTTGCGGACGATTGGGCCGTTCAAGCCTTCGCCCAATGACTCAATACTCAAAGCTCGTTGGCTTCATAGCAGTTGAAGCAAAATCTAAAAGAATATCCAGCGGTAACTTGGGCCGACGTCCATAAGCGGTACCAATAAAAAATCAGGTTTGAAGATGATCAGCTTGGGGCCCCTTCCGGGTCTGTTTATCTTGTCAAATCTAGTGACAGATCCAAAAGAGACATTGATAGTGAACCAAGATCAACTAGAGACCGGTATCAACCATACAATAGAGACCGAAGAGGTAATGGGTTTGGACGAAACCTTGTGAGAAGTGAAAGGAGAAACGATCGAGGTCAAAATAATCGGCGACTCATGAGCAAAAGCGGTTTTGACATACCCATTGGGCCTAAAGAAGCGCCAAGGTTATCGGAGTACAACTTCTTTGATGTTTTTGCCATCATATCTACCATCGGACGCATCAAAGACACCAAGTGGCCTCGACCTTTACCATCCAATCCTGCCCAAAGGGACCCCAACCTAATGTGTAAATATCATGGCACTCATGGCCATAGAACTGAAGATTGTCGACAACCTGAGAGTGGAAGTGGCCCGGTTATTCAACAAGGACACCTCCGAGAGTTCCTAAGCAATCAAGCCAAAAAACATTTCAAGAATAGGGACTCCAATAAGCAGGTCGATCAGGAGGAACCTCAGCACGTCATTAAAATGATCATCGGTGGAGTCGATGTCCCCTATGGGCCGATGTTAAAGCACACCAAAGTGTCCATCACAAGGAAAAAATGGACTCAAGATTACATGCAAGAAGGAACCATATTTTTCAATGACGAGGATGCTGAAGGCATCGTGCAACCACACAATGATGCATTGGTAATATCTATACTCATAAATAAATCTCGAATTAAGCGTGTATTAATTGATCCAGGTAGCTCGACCAATATCATCAGATCGAGGGTCGTGGAGTAGCTCGGCCTACAAGACCAATCGTTCCTGCAGTCGAGTCTTAAACGGGTTCAACATGGCTTGCGAGACCACTAAAGGGGAGATAACCTTACTGGTAAACACTGCTGGGACCGTTCGCGACATAAAATTCTACGTGATTGAAGAAGATATGAGGTACAATGCTTTATTTTAAAGGCCATGGATTCACAACATGAGGGCAGTACCCTCGACGCTACATCAAGCGTTGAAATTTTCTACACCGAACGGGATCAAAACAATTTATGGAGAACAACCGGTTGCAAAAGAAATGTTCGTAGTTGATGAGGTGGTCCCGATATCCGCGCTTTCAACATCAAAGGGTTCAGGTTCAATCACCATGGGAGAAACCAAATAGCAATCATCGACACTGTCCCCAACCAAATCAGAGAAGGGGAAGACAGACGAAGAAAATGACTGCGGAGTCCCTAGGTCTTTCATAGCCCTCGATGATTCCGATGCGACCAAGTCAACATTTGAGGAGCTGGAGCAAGTCAAGTTGATCGAGTATTTGCCCGATCGAAAGGTATACCTTGGCACGAGACTAATTCCCGGGATCAGGAATAAACTCATTGAATTCCTTATAACTAACATAGATTGCTTCTCTTGGTCTTATCTTGACATGACAGGGATCCTACTAGAAGTAACTACTCACAAGCTGAGCTTGGATCCGAAGTTTCACTTAGTTACATAGAAGAGGATGCCACATTCTGAAGTCAAGCATGATTTCATCAAATATAAGGTATCCAACCTTCTTAAAATAGGCTCCATTCGGGAAGTTAAGTACCCGGATTGGTTAGTAAACGTATTGGTAGTGCCTAAAAAGGGAAATAAATTGAGAATGTGCGTAGACTATAAAGACTTAAACAAGGCATGCCCCAAAGACTCTTTCCTTTTGCCTAACATTGATCGCATGATCGATGCAACGACCGGCCACGAGATACTCAGCTTTCTCGACGCCTACTCCGGGTACAACCAAACCTGGATGGGCCCGGACGACCAAGAAAAAACTTCCTTCATCACTAAATACGACATCCTACTGTTATAACGCAATGCCATTCGGACTAAAAAATGCTGGTGGCACTTAGCAATGCCTAGTAAATCGGATGTTCGAAGAACAAATAGGAAAATCAATGGAGGGTTACATTAACAACATGTTAGTTAGGTCCCTGCGAGCAGAGGACCATTTGAAACATTTGCAGGAAACCTTTAGCATATTGAAGAAATATAATATAAAGCTGAACCTGTAGAAATGCTCATTCAGAGTCGGGTCCGAAAAGTTCCTCGGATTCATGGTGTCCAATCGGGGAATCGAGATCAGTCCCGACAAGATCAAGGTCATTGAGGACGTCACCGTAGTGGACAATGTCAAAGCCGTCCAAAGGCTATCTGGGGGTATAGCCGCCTTGGGACGATTCATTTCAAGGTCCTCTAACAAGAGCCATCAGTTCTTCTCATTATTGAAGACGAATAACTTCTCATGGACCCTAGAGTGCCAACAAGCCTTGGAAGAACTCAAGCGATACCTTTCGTGCCCGCCTTTGCTTCATACTCCGAAGGCAGACGAGCAGTTGTACCTATACTTAGTGGTATCCTAAATAGTGGTAAATGGAGTCCTGGTCCGGGAGGAGGAAGGTACGCAATTTCCTATCTACTATGTTAGCAGGACTCTAGGCAAGGCCAAAACTATGTATCCTTACCTAGAAAATTTGGCGCTCGCTTTGTTAAGCGCCTCTAGAAAGTTAAAGCCATATTTTCAGTGTCCCCCATATGTGTAGTAACTACCTACCCCTTGAGAAAAATAATGCATAAACCTGAGCTCTCGGGACGATTGGCCAAATGGGCCGTGGAAATCAGCGGGTGCGATATCGAATATCGATCCCGAGCTGCCATCAAATCCTAAATTTTGGTAGAATTCGTGGCCGACTTCAAGCACGCCCTAGTACTGGAAGTCGAAAGGGAATTGTTGTTGAACTCGGGGACTTTCTCAAGGATCTAGACCCTCTTTACGGACGGTACCTCGAACACAAAAGGGTCCGGACTTGGCATTGTGTTTAAGCTACCAACGGCTAATGTAGTTAGGCAATCTATTAGACCTATAAAATTGACTAACAATGAGGCCAAGTATAAGGCCATGATTGCAGGTCTCGAACTGGCTAAAAGCCTGGGGCTCGAAGTGATCGAAGCTAAGTGTGATTTCCTCCTGGTGGTGAATAAGGTCAATGGGGTGTTCGAAGTAAAATAGGAATGAATCCGAAGATACATGGATAAACTGTAGGTAACACTGCATCTATTCAAGGAGTGGACCCTGCAACATATACCCCGAGATCAAAACAACGACACTGATGCTCTAGCTAACTTGGGATTGTCAGTTGATGACGTTGAATTCAGCTTGGGAATGGTCGTACAACTCATGAAATTGGTAGTAGAAGAGGTCCATACCGAGATAAACTCGACAAGCTTAACCTGGGATTGGAGAAACAAGAATATAGATTACCTGAAGACCGGGAAGTTGCCCTCGGACCCTGAAGAATCAAGAGCTCTACGCACGAAGGCGGCAAGCTTCAGCCTATCTGAAGATAACACCTTATTCAGGAGAACGTTTGATGGACCACTTGACATATGTCTAGGACCGGGAGATACCGAATATGTGTTGATGGAAGTTCACAAGGGCACCTACGGGAATCATTCAGGTGCCAAATTGCTGGTTCTTAAGACAATCAGAGCCGGCTACTACTAGATCAACATGGAGAAATATGTGAAGGAGTTCGTACGAAAGTGCGATGAATGTCAGAGGCACGCACTGATGATCCACCAGCCCGGGGAGTTACTACATTCAGTCTTGTCACCTTGGCAATTCATGAAATAGGGAATGGACATTGTCGGCCTCCTGCTATGGGCAAGGCTCAATTTATATTATTTATGACTGACTATTTTTCTAAATGAGTTAAAGCCCTGGCATTTGAGAAAGTCAGGGAGAAAGAAGTTATTAATTTTATTTGGGACCACATAATATGCAGGTTCGGAATGCCGGTTGAGATTGTATGCGACAACGGGAAGAAATTTATCTGCAGTAAGTTAAGCAAATATTTCGAGGACCATAATATCAAAAGGATCCTATCAAGACCCTATCACCCTAGTGGGAAAGGGCAACCAGAGTATACTAACAAGACATACTCCAAAACCTCAAGAAGATATTGACCGACACCAAAGGAAAATGGAATGAAATTTTGCCCGAAATACTATGGGCATATCGTACGACCTCAAAATCCAGTAACGGGACCACCCCCTTCTCGTTGGTCTATGGTGCCGAAGTGCTAATACTGGTCGAAGTAGGAGAATTGGACAATAATTCAAATGGTGAGGCCATGAACACAGGCTTGGAACTGTTGGATGAAAGGCACGAAGCCTCCCTCTTACGGATGGCCGCCCAGAAGCATCAGATCGAAAGATATCACAACTAGAGAGCCAACCTCCGACACTTCAATGTCAGGGACTTGGTGTTAAGAAAGGTGACGTTGAATACTCGAAACCCAAATGAAGGGAAGGTGGGACCAAATTAGAAAGGTCCATATCGAGTTATCAAGATTACCGGCAAAGGTTCATACAAGTACGAGGCAGGAAGCGGGGAGTGACTACCGAACAACTGGAACGTAACCCACTTAAAACGATACTACTGCTAAGATACGACCCCATTCATTATTTTCTTTATATATATTACGAATTGGACTAACACTTGCAGGAAACAGCCAAAGAATGATGCAGCTATTAGGCCTGAAAGCACGCGTTGCACTCTTTTTCCCTTGAACCGATTGTGTCCCAATTGGGTTTTCCAGCAAGGTTTTTAACGAGGCAAAAATGGATCGTGCTAACTAACTTAGAATCAAAGACCGGTTATGAACCAGAATCGAGGGCCACATTAACAGTATTCGAGCCCTCTTAACGATCAACCTCAATTACTCGGGCCATTACCCTCGGGTAATGATTTTAGCAAGAAAGGAAACTCTGTGCCTGAACATTCTGGGTTTGATGGATAGGATTTATTGTAAGGGTCAAACAGTTAAATGAATCGTGACCGCATAGACCACTTAAGCCATAACACGAAGCTTGTACACACTCACAATCTTGTATATTGCGCACAGGAATGAAAGAAAGTTTCTGCCTTGCAGGTACATATTTTGTCCCTTAAGAGTATTACATTTTGTTCCTTAAGTATATTGAGCCCAATGGCTGTCTCTATCCGGATCCAAGAGATCACCTCCATTCGGGGACTATCGTCCAAAATAAACATGGATGGCTTAGGTTATCGAATCCCGGATGCACAAAAGCCTATTAGGCAGTGCCCAAATTTGAAAGGCTACGACCACCCTAAAAATAGCTCGGAGACGTCCGAAGCCCGTTATCAAAACATAAGGCCTTCAAATATTCAAACCGCTTTAAAGGCTACCCTCGGTAAAACTATAATTTAAAAACATTTAAGAAAGCACTTGGGGAAAGCTTTTGGTCATACCAAGCCCTCACGAGTTTCAAAAAAAGTTATATCGAGAACGAGCCTTGTTCAAATCTCCAAACAAAACCTTGTTACCGTGCTTTATTTCGTGCTAGGGCATTTGAAATCTTTGCAACATAAAGAAGAAACCAAAAGAAACAAACTCGAAAATTGCCAAAGGGAAAAATCCTGATATATATTCCATTAGAGATCTTTACAAAGGCCAAACGCCCTCAACAGAATGAACAAAAATACAAAAACAGAAGAAAAATCTATAAGGCACCTAAGCCTGATCTCCACCGGAGCCTACCTCGTCACCAGGGCCATCGAGGTCTTCTCCATCCTCGGGATCACCATAGCCTTCAGAGCCTTCCTTATCCTCAGGGTTTGCCAAATTTTTGGCCTTGGTTTCGAGCCATTTAGTATCTTCAATCTCGACAGACAAATCGAAACCTACCCCGGGCATGGACCTCCTCGTGAGACTCAATAGTAGCTTTCAGACGGTCTTGGGCTACCTCGGCATTGGACCTGTACTGGGATACCATCTCTTCATCATCGGCTCTAATTATTTCTGACATAGACCCTGCTGATTTAAGCTCCTTCCAAGAGCATACCGTTCAGCAATGGTCGAGCCCAATTGAGACTGGATGTTTTTGATTTGTTGAGCTCGAGTTTCGTCTTTCTCTTTTGCCACTCAGATTTGGACCTCTGACGATGCCAGCTGCTCCCAGGCAGTCTCATTCTCTGAAACCAATCGGTCCATTTTTTCTTTCCACCCTTCAGCCATGGCCTTGACCTCGTTCATCTTGGCTCGAAGTTGGTCAATCTTGTCGATCTTTTGCTGAACCTGCGAGGTTTGGCCGTTAGTCTCCATGTCTAACTCGTCATCACTAACTTCAAATTTCTTTACCTGTTCTACCAGGATAGCATGCTCCTTCTGAGCCACATCCAACTAGGCTTAATGGCTCTTGAGAGCTTCTTGTGTTGCTTGTTGAGAAGCTTATATGAGTACCTCTTCTCAGTGAGCTCTATAACCTCGGCCTCGAGCTGGTTAACCTCAGCCTGATACCTTGAGAAAAATTTCATGGTGAAGAACCAAAGCCTACAAAAAGATAAGAGATAGAAGACATGAGGGATATTACAAACTTAGTCAGAAAATGAAAAAGCGTAATGACACCTTAACCGGCTCAGCACCTGCTGTGCTTCGTTGAACAAGCATGGCACATCCACCTCCTTCATTCTCGCCTGGTCTTCTTCGGTTACCAGGTATCGGAGATAGATCTCCACTCTAACGGGGCCAGAAAGAACTTGAGCATCCTTCGGGACGGTGATAGTTATCGACCTCTTGAGGCCGAGATCCGCACTCGGGGCGGGGAACCTATTGATCAGTTTTGGGCTCGAAGTTAGCCCGCCAGCTTCTGAAGGAGGGTCTTTCCTCGGCACCTCCAAGTCACCCAACCCGGAGGAGTCTTCCAGAGTGGTCGAGTCCACACCCTCGAAAAAAGAGCGGAGGATATCGTCCACTCCATGGGCCCCACCATTGGACCACGCTTTCACCGTTCGGGCTTCATCGAACATAGAGTTGATGAACGAAGGCAGCTCGGTAATATCTATCACACTAGGTGCCTCCTTCGGGGCACTGCTGACATCCTGGGATGTCTCAGCCCCATCCTCCTCATCAACCTCCCTAGCCTGAAGGAGATTAATAAGTGGGTATTTTGACTGCTTATTAGTGCCTTTTAGCTTTTGTTTTAGTCTAAAAGCATTGAATTGTGTTCTCGAAACTAATAAAATTGTGTAAAATTGTAGGACTGATGGAAATTGATCTCCCGAGATGAAATCCGAATAAAAAATGAGTAGTGCGAGGCACAAGGCAATGAAAGGCTCATGAGTGTGCGGTCCGCAGAAGAAATTGCAGTTCGTGGATTTCCATCTGCGGCCGCAAACAAAGAAGGGAAATCTATCAGACATATGCGCGAATTGCAAATTGCACATGAATTGTGCTATCGCAAAGATAAGCTAAGAGTCGAAGATCAGAGAGTGTGCAAAAAGATCAGGTCCAGAGCCTTTATGAATTGCGGACCGCACAAGAATTGTATGGCTGCATAAGAATGCCTTGCGGCTGCAGTCCAAATTCTACGGACTGCAGAAGAGTTGCCTCATGGTCGCAGTTCAAAAATGTGCGGCCACAGACCTCCAGTTCCTGACAGATGAAGAAATCTACGGACCGCACACAGAATTGTGCGGCCGCAGAACCTCCCGAGGGGCATTTTTGCCTGAAATTTCTAGCTTTGTATAAATAGACGAGTTTCACAAAATTAGGTCAAGTTTTTTAATATCCAAAGTACTGTAGCCATTTTTCTTTGCCTCATTAGGAACTTTTAGCTTATTTTGGTGATGTAACATTAGATTTCTCTATTTAATCTTCCAATATGAGTTTTATTATCTTTTCTTCATTATTTGCTTCAGCACCCACTATGAGTAGCTAGATTTTTACTAGGGTTGTGACCCAACCGTAGAGTGTATACCTTATCGATGATTAATTTTATGCTTGTTTATGGTTGGGTGTTTATTATTTAGCTGAGTTCATGTTTTATTTATAGAATGAATGGTTGTAAACATTGATTCATGCCAATTTAACTTAGTCTCTACTTGAGAAAGAGGGACCTAGTCTAGGATAACTTAGCTAACAAGGAATTGGGTCAATTGAGAGATTGATTAACCCAATTAAAGGGTTCAACCTAGAGATAGTAGCAACCCGACTTGAGCTCTTATCAACTGTTTTGGTTAATACCCATTTGGTCTTGAGAAAGCCAAATTGGGCAAAACCACTCTCTGACTGAGAGGTATTGAGTGTGTAACGTAGAGTTGTGAGTTATAATACACCCAGTCAAAAAAACAAGGATAAAAGTCTGTATCCCATTAGGCAAACACCTACGTCATGGTCACAACCCTAGGCCTTTTACATATTTGGAAAACTCTCAAAAACAACTGTCTCTAGTCTCCTGTCTTTAATTTGCAATCATTAGATTAATATTAGATATAGACACCAAAAACCTCATTGTGGAAGTGCAATTTAGATACTTCACTTGCTCATTCTTAATATAAACTCCTAACTCCCATCTTAGCTCCCTGCAGATTCGACCCCGACTCTTAGTTGGGTTTTATTATTGCATACGACTATTGGATTATCTTCTTTTCCTTCCATGTTACTAATTTGTGTGAATCAATTTTAGGTACAATTATGGTGGCGGACAACAATGAACTCGAAAACAAGCCTTTGGGGGATATGGACGTTGAGTATGACCAAGTTGAAGAGGTTCCTCTTGAACCTCAAGTCAATAGAAGAGGCTGGATGCCTCATGACAATGTTCCAGTTCCACCCCTACCTCCACCACGAGAAGCTCCACAACAAGTGTTGCCCAATGAAGGGTATGCAAGTGCAATAGTCCCTCCCCGTATTAGGACGGGTAACTTCCAAATCACCAATGTGATGCTCACTTTAGAGCAACGAGGTTTCTTCACTGGGGCTCCAAGTCAAAATGCGTATAAACACTTGAAAGGGTTTGTGGACACTTGTTGGGGGAGAAAACAAACAAATGTCTCCGATGAGGCATTAAGGCTAAGGATTTTTCCCTTCTCTCTACGAGGGAAAGCCTTAGATTGGTTGGAATGATTGTCGAACCATTCCATTCGTACTTGGGATGAGTTGGCGGAGAAATTTATTGCTAAGTTATTCTCTCCCAGGTATATGGCTACAGTTAGAGATGAGATTCTAGCATTCAAACAAGAGCCCAATAAACCGCTACATGAGATATGGGAGCAGTATAGAACAACGATCAAAGAATGTCCCAACAACGATATGATGGAGAATATGATTCAAACTTTTTATCATGGGATTAACATGACCAACTAATGTGTGGTGAATCAACTTGCCGGTGGAAATTTTATGACCATGCCTTATGCGGAGGCTTGCGAGATTTTGGATGAAATGGCGGACACATCATCGGTATGGCAATCCTGGACTAATGTTCCACAAGGTGATCCGAATGTGATTCACCTCCATAAATAGTTGCATGACCATGGACAAGCCATTGACGAATTGACCACTAACATGAATCAATTAGTAAAGGCTCAACTTCAACAAGTGCAAAATCCTAAGCAAGTCAATGCCATGGAGGGAGTGAACATGATGGTGAACAAAAGAAGGATCAAGGGTCCGCAAGTGCAAAATCAAGTTGAGAATTATGTGCAAGAGGATAGTAGGTTTGACCAAGATGAATCTTAAAATGAAAAAGAGGAGGAGGTGCAATATGTGAACAACTTTCAAGGGAAAAGAAACAACTCCAAAGGCCCGAATCAACAATAATGGCGACCCCAAAGCAATCAAGTTAATTGGAGTGGTGGAAACAATCAAGGGAATTGGCATAACAACAACAATTAAGGAAATTGGAGTGGTGGCAATAATCAAGGTAATTGGAGTGGTGGAAATAATCAAGGTAATTGGAGGGGTAATAATCAAGGAACATGGGGAGGTAACAATCCAGACGGATGGAGCAATAATCAAGGCAACTGGGGATTGGGTTTTCAAAGGCCCCCAATGTATCAACAACCAAGCAACCCGCCTCCTTATCCTTCCCATGGTCCAAGTTCTTCCAACAATAAACAGGGCGTATTGAGAATATGTTCAAACAAATGATGGAAAAGGATGCTAATTCGGATGCCCAACTTACCTCACACAACACTTCAATCCGCAACTTAGTAGTTCAAATGGGGCAAATCTCTCAAGCTCTAAATACTCGTCCTAAGGGGACACTACCAAGTGACACGGTGGTAAACCCAAAGGGTGGTAACAACACTTGGCACGCCATGGACATTACTACAAGAAGTGGAAAAGGTGGGAATGCACCTACCTCAAGTCAAAGGCAAATTGTGGATGAAGAGCAAGTGGTACAAGAAGAGAAGATCCCAAACAATGTAGAGCAATCTAATGATGAGGTTCGGATTGATATTGATAATAGTGTGGAAAAGACTCAAGAGGAGGTGAACACATCTAGGGATCACATTATTGACATGCCGAAACTAGTAGCGCAAAAGGCTAAGGCACTATTGACGAAGCCTCCACCTCCATACCCTCAAATACTTACAAAGCAAAATGGTGAAAACCAATTCAAGAATTTATTCAAATGATGAAGAATCTCTCAATCAATGTGCCATTAGTTGACACCTTAGAGAAAATGCCCGATTATGCAAAGTTCATGAAGGATTCTGTGACAAAAAAATGGTCTATGAATTTTGAAATTATCAAAGTCACTCATCAAGTGAGTGCAATTGTTCATTAAATGGCTCTCAAGTTGGAGGATACCAATGCTTTCATGATCCCTTATACAATTGGAAGTACTGAGTTTGCTAAAGCTCTTTGTGATCTTGGGGAAAGTATCAATTTGATGCCCTATTCGATTTTCAAGACATTGGGAATTGGGCAACCATGACCCACCTCTATGAGATTGAAACTGGCCGATCGTACTATGAAGGGACCTTTGGGAGTGATTGAGGATATTTTGGTTCGTGTTGATAAATTCATTTTTCCAGCGGATTTTGTCATTCTAGATTATAAGGTTGATTATGAGGTGCCGATTATTCTTGGAAGGCCTTTCATGTCTACGGGGAAGGCTCTTTGTGATGTTGAGGCCAGAGAACTTACTTTCCGGGTTGGTGATGAGAAAGTAGTTTTCTATATGTGTAAGTCCATGAGGCAACCCAATAGTAATGAGGTGTGCTTTTTTGTGGACTTGGTGACCGATGTTATTGTGGATGAAACAAGTGCGGTGATTAATGATGGTGATATGTTGGAGGCCGTCTTGCTCAACTTTGATGATGACGAGATGGATGGCTTCGCGGAATGTGTGAACTCTTTGAAAGGAATGGGGTCGTACACCTATGAACCCCGAAAATTGTCCTTGGATATTGAAAATAGGACAACTCCTCCAACAAAGCAATCAATTGAAGAGCCTCCTACCATGGAGTTGAAGCCATTGCCTCCACATCTTTGGTATGAATTTCTTGTCCCTTCTTCTACTTTACCAGTTATTCTTTCCTCTTGTTTGACTAACATGCAAGTAGATTCTATATTAGCGGTGCTACAAAAGAGGAAAAAGGCTATTGGATGGACATTAGCGAATATTCGGGGGATAAGCCCCGCATTTTGCATGCACAAGATTAACATGGAGGAAGGTGACCAACCATATATTGAACATCAAAGGAGACTCAATGAGGTTATACAAGAGGTTGTCAAAAAGAAAATCATCAAGTGGTTGGATGTCAGGGTTGTCTACCTCATCTCCGATAGTTCGTGGACTTCTCCGATTCAATGTGTCCCAAGAAGGGGGGCATGACGGTGGTCACCAATGACAAGAATGAGTTGATTCCTACAAGAACAGTGACCAGTTGGAAAGTGTATATGGACTATCGTAAGCTCAACAAAGTCACAAGGAAGAATCATTTTCTACTTTCCTTCCTAGATCAAATGCTTGATAGATTAGCCGATCGTGCTTTCTTTTGCTTCCTTGATGGGTATTCCGGCTACAACCAAATTCGTATTGCTCTAGAGGATCAAAAGAAAACAACATTTACATGTCTCTATGGTACTTTTGCCTTCAAGCGGATGCCATTTGGTTTGTGCAATGCACCGATGACATTTCAGAGGTGTATGATGGCTATTTTCACGGACATGGTGTAGGATTAACTTGAAGTTTTCATGGATGAATTCTCGGTGGTCGGGAATTATTTTGATAATTGTCTCGCAAACTTGGATAAAGTATTGGCAAGATGTGAAGAAAAAAATTTGATGCTAAATTGGGAGAAATGTCATTTCATGGTCGAGGAAAGCATTGTCCTTGGCCACAAGATCTCAAAGAATGGAATTGAAGTTTACAAGGCAAATATTGAGGTGATTTCTAAACTTCCACCTCCAACTTTGGTAAAGGGCGTGTGGAGTTTCTTAGGTCACGCGGGGTTTACCGTCGCTACATCCAAGATTTTTCTAAAGTGGTGAACCTGTTGTGCAAGCTTCTCGAGAAGGATGCTAAGTTTAACTTCGATGAGGATTGCATAAGAATTTTGAATTGCTAAAGTTCAAGTTGACTACTACTCCCATCATCACTACTCTAAATTGGAGTATCCCTTTTAAACTCATATGCGATGTTAGTGATGTAGCAGTGAGGGCTCCTTTGGGGCAACACATCAACAAGATTTTTCATCTGGTCTACTATGCTAGTAAGACCATGAATAGTGCCCAAGTTAACTATATTGTTACGGAGAAAGAGCTCCTTGCCATTGTGTTTTCCATTGAGAAGTCTCGCCCATACTTAATGGGTGCAAAAGTGATTGTCAACACAGATCATGTTGCACTTCATTATCTTATGAGCAAGAAAGATTCCAAAGCTCGGTTGATGAGATGAGTGCTTTTGTTGCAAGAGTTTGATATTGACATCCAAGATCGAAACGGGAGTGAAAATCAAGTGGCGGACCACTTGTCTCATTTGGAGGAGGAGGGGAGGTCAGATGATGGCCTTGAAATCAATGACTGCTTCCCCGATGAGCAACTCTTGGCCATTTCAATGAAAGAGGTGCCATAGTTCGCGGATCTAGCAAATTTCCTTGTGTGTGGCATCATCTCGTGTGAGTTCTCTTCAAACTAAAGGAAGAAGCTCAAATGGGATTGTCAAGATTATAATTGGGATGAACCATACCTTTTCTAGATTTGTACGGATGGGGTGATTAGAAGATGTGTACCGGAAGAAGAGCAAGGTAAAATTCCTGGGGCTTGTCACTTTTCGCCTTATGGCGGTCATCATGGTAGAGTGAGAACGACAACCAAAGTGATTAGTTATGGTTTCTATTGGCCCACTCTTTACAAGGATGCAAGTGATCTTGTGAAAAGATGTGATAAATGCCAAAGGGCCGATGGAATCTCAAAGAAAAATGAAATGCCCCTCACCACCATTTTGGAGATTGATGTCGCGACCCGTTTTCTCGCGAAAGCAGGTTTCGACATCGTGATAACTCCTTTTAGAATGGGAGATAGAGTGCTAAAAGAAGAAGAGTTTCCACCTAACGATTTTTGAGGTTCGTTAGGGCACCTATTATGCAGATAACTCTGTTTGACTAGTCAACGCCACCAAAGATCGGGTAAAGGCTCAAATTACCTCAAAGAGAAGGTGTTAGGCACTCTTCGAGGTCCACAACTGTGGGTTCCGGCTGAACTTAAAATTATATGGATTATAATTAAGCTAAGTGATCAAATAAACAAAGGGAGTTTAAAGCTCAGTGAATTTTATTACAACATGATTAGTACAGATCTTAGTACTAATATAGGGATACAACTATTTAATTCTAATAGTAAATTGTAAGTATATAAAGAAAAGGGGGTCATAAGTTTTTTAGCCTAAAGGATCACCCCGTGCAATATAAGTAATACTTCGCAACTCCCTTAAGGTAGGGAGTTACTCATATTATTCAGCGGGCACAGACTATCATCTCCTGCTACCCAATTACTATGTTAAAGTTGTTTACCTAAAAGCGATCTAATTTAATTATAAATCGTACCCTATATTTGCACTACTCGTCCCATGCCTATGGTCCAGGAGTTTTTGGACCTCTATTTGGGTGGTTCTAGACTTTACTTAGATTGCTCAAAAATGTTAAAACTAGGCGACATACAAAGCACTTATTGGACTTCAAATATGGGCAATTAAGAGCTCAAGTTGGCCTCCACACTTAAGCAACAAATGCACGCGAAACAAGTTTCAAGTTAGGCTATTTCAGAATTAAGAACCTTACACCCTATATACACGATTTCTATGTGACTTTGAGTTAACACATACAAGCAGTTTTAGATGCAAAGTGCTGCTCATAGACAGGATTGTACAGTTGTCGCATATTGATTATTGAAATTGCAGATCTCTGATTATTAATCCTATAGATGTTGAGTCTAAGTGACTTACGCAGTAAAGATGGTGAAATCCATTGGGAGAAACCCAGAATTACTCATGCTTTTGATAGTGGCCTAAGTGAACTATAAACAGTATTGAGAGGTGCAACATTAACAATTATTAAGGCGAATAGTGTCATCCTATAGACAGGATCTCTAATGATTAGCACTTGGAACCGATTTTATTGTTATACTTTAACCTTATAGGCATGTTTTCTAGGTGAATAATGTGGTACAGTAGCAAATGAGATGATTAAAATCCTATAGACATGATTTCTAGGGGATATGCTCCAACGATGAAAATTGAAGGGAATTTCAATGATATTTATTTCCTATGGACATGTTTTCTAATAACATGTAGCAACAGGGATAACTGAAGCATTTGAGATCATGCTTTGCTAGTAGACAAGTAGTGTGAGTGTGTGCTTCTCTTAATGACATGATTTCTATAGTGTATATATAAATTAAACGGCATATATAATAAGTAAATCATTGAATCCTATAGGTATGTTTTCTACCATTGCACACAAATATCTGAATTTACCCATTCCCTGGTTTTACTAACACCCCAATTGTTCATTACAAAGTTATTACATGCCCAATAATGATTGCAAATATTATACAAATAATGACAATAGGCCTACAACAAGCCTAAAAGAAATACCCACCACTGTATGGGCCTTCAACATAGCATACCCAAATTTCAAACAAGGAATCCTATTCATCAAGCACAAACCAGAATCCCTAGAAGAGCTCATACAACCATAAATTAACCACATTACCTAGGTATCACATCACTTGTACCTACCAGCTTACATGTTCATTAGACAATAGGAAGAAGGAATTGAGTGGGTTAGTTCAGGTCGCAGTAGTATAGAAAGTGGCTAAAAGACCCCAAACCCAAGTATGCCAGAGTTCACAAGAGTCTCAAATGGACCCCGAGCAGTGCTCACACTAGGGAGGTCAGTAGCAAGAATCTTGGTGGCCTTGACTTTCAGCCGGCCTAGAATGATAGGTTCAGAATAGCATAGGTAACAAATGGGAGAGAATGGACAATGATTAAGGGACAGAAGTTGAGGAAATGCAATTATAGATTAAAGTAGGCATAGCAAAGTTGAGCATACAGAGCAGCTAATCAAACAGGTCATAGGACTTAGAAGGAGGTTCAACAGGATTTCAACACTTAGAAAAGTAACACATAAATAGCCATATATTGAAAGAGTTAGGGGAGAAACAAGTTTGCAAGATTGACAGAAGTTATAACACACAGGTGCATAATACCAACAAGTTTAAGTAAGGCACTAACTTAGAGATTTGAAGCCTGAAGGTCTTAATTATTCCAAGTATACATCCTAGTGTCATAAGACAGACATGTTAACTCTCATCAGGGAACAACATTATTTAGACATGATAGGGGAACACACATTGTGACAAGTCAAGTAATCACTGAAGGAATAGGGAATTAAGTGAGCCAAAGACATGCTGGGGGACATATCAACAGGGAAGCAAGGTCACAGATTAGAACACATTACATATTCAAGGTAATCATTGCATAGATTCAGAACAGAGTGAAAATAAACTCATGTCAAATGGCAAACGTAGGCATTCAAGTATTGACCAGTAGAATAATTAACTAGGGAAGCCCTAAGTTATGCCAGGGAGTCATGAAACAAAACAGTTCAAACATGGCAGGGAAAACAAGTTGAGATAACTATTCTAAAATTTCAAACCATCATTAAAGGGGTATGAGATCAAGTGAGCATGCTGAGTGATACAATAGCAGAGAAGCAAGTCATAGTTAACAATGAAGGTCTTAATACAATTTATTACAAATGTAAGGCCTTCATTACAGAGATTCGAGACAAAGTAGGTAAGCATATTCATGGACATTCAGACACCAATACACTGGCTAAATAAGCTTAGGAGGGTCAGATTATCCAAGTTAGACATGGACAATCTCAGAACTAGCAACATTAGGGGAAGTTAAATGCCAAAGAGACTTAAAACTAGTGTAAAGCTAACAAAGTTGTGCATAAAAGTAGCCCCCGAAACACATTAAACCATAGATTTTAGAAGTGAGAACACAAGCAAACCAGAGATACATAAAAATGAAATTGCAAAAGGTCAAGAGACTTACCAGTTAGACGGACAACAACAAAGAAAAAAAATTCCACAATAAGCCAGTATCTCAATGCGTCAAAGTTCCCAAGAGCTTCAACAGACTACGAGCAATGCTCACACCAAGAGAAAGTTCGAATAATAGAATCTCAGTGGCCTTGGCTTTCAGTCGACAAAAAATGAAGTACAGAACAAGAGAATGGGGGAATCATAGAACAAAGCTCAAAATTTTAGTGAAAGTGTATCGATTAAGGTCTATCTCAAAGGGGAATGGGGAGGGGTTTATATAGTAGTAAAATTGGACGAATAAACAAGGAAACAAAGTAAATCAAACCTAAAATAAGGAAAGAAAGCATGCAAAATCAATTTAGATAAATTTAGGAGAGAAAAAGGGTAAACCCTAGTTCAAGAGGGAGAACATAAATCGACAAAGATCTCACTGAATCGGACTCACATAGCATGGTACTGAGTGTATATAGACGAAATAGTGCTCAAAATCAAAAGTTCAAGCCACTTAAGTCCGATCTCAGAAGATCTCACTTGCCAAACTTAGGCAAGCACCTAAGTAACATCACGAATGCATGACCAGTAGTGATAGTAGACCAACAAGGTAAGTGAATCAACGATTGATTCCATTTTAGAGCCGGATTTGGAGAGGTTGAGAATCATGCAACGGATACTAGGGTTTGGAAAAGAAGGGGGAAGGTTCAAGAGAGTGTAGAGGCGGTTGTAAAGAGAAGAGTGAGTCTCTAGGGTTTAGGTGGGGGACTAACTAAAAGTGAGGGTGGGGGTTAATCGTGGGTTGTTGATCTCTTAAGACCAACGACCATGATTTTAAAAGAAGGCAGGGCGGGTCTGAAACGAGTATCAACCGGGTTGGGTAGAAGGGTTGTTTAGTTTTGGACTCTGGGGTTATTAGGCTAAAATTTGGTCCCAAAAAAATTGGTTTAAAATTGGGCCAGCCTTTTAAACACACATAATTTATTAAAATAATTTATAAAAATACTTAGCAAACGAATAAAAATATTTTTTATGTAGTAAAATAATTTAAAATAATTCTTTAGCATTATAAAAAATATAAAATGCTATTTTGGCACAAATAACATAAATAAGGAGCATTTGTATATGAATATAGGCTATTATTGCAAAATTGTGCAAATAGCTTTAAAAATACTAATGTAATTATATAGAAATGAAGTGAAAATATTATGAGACATATATGAGGATACAAAATAGTAATTTTGGATGATTAAGTCATCACAAATAATTTAAAAGAATAATTACTAAATATTTATGCAATTTAAATACAAGAAAATCAATTTTAAAGCTCTAAAAAAACTATAGCAAATGCTTTTTATAGATTTGTAAACTAAATAATGATGCAAAATGATGTTTGAAAGTATTTATACTTATTTGAAAAATATGAGGGCAAAATTGGGTATCAACAGCTACCCCTCTTTACCCGGGAATGATGAAAGAGTTGTTGGGTAAAGAAAAATGATGACCAATTTTGGCCGGATTGAATGAGGGATGATGTGATTTGGAAAAACTGGGGGCCGAACCCTGGTTCCTGAATTGCCTACATATCCCTGGTGTTACGGGAATCAGGCCGTGTGTAGTTCTGGATCCAACGGTGAGCGAAACCAATGGAGTTATAAGAATGGTCATATGTTTCGGAAAGGGTTCTTCTGGGTAGGATAGTGTTGGATAAATTTATGCGAAGTCATGAATGTGAATTTGAAATATTGTGGATATATCGCTGAACAAATATCTGAACGTTCATAGAGTGAAAGACAGGTAATCGATGGTGGTCAGTTATGTTTAAAAAAATTGCAGGATGTGAACATTATGAACGGAAACTAGAGCGAAGATTGCTCCCGTTGGTAAAATGGTTACCTCCTGGATTACCTGCAAAACTTAAAATGCGGCGCATACGAATATTTGCGGGTTATTGTGAGAATTTAGACATGATGCAAATTCCCTTTGGACCATGAAGGTTGTCTTTGGATGGTGAGGATGATGTCCTTAGACCATGCCGTCCTGGGCCATGAATTATGTGATAAGGGATTTGCGGGCCATGAAATGATGTCCTCGGGCCATGAGGATGGTGCATATGGACTATGGCGCCTTTGAATAATGATGTGCACTTTTGAGAGATCCTCAGGCCATGGAATGGTGTCTCCCGGCTATGAGGATGATGCCTTCGAACTATGACGCCTTTGGACAAACTGGCGATGTTTCAGCCCATGAAATGTAAAGATATGATGCTTGATCATATGCGAAATGAGACAAGACAAGGCTTAGTCTTGTGTAAATTAGGACAGTACTTAACCCTAGGTGAATAGAGGATAGGCTAGGTCTTAGATGGCGTAGTAGAGACAGATTTCAATCTTATGCAAGGAAAAGGCAGTGCTTAGCCTTATACAATTAGTGTCACGATCCCAAACCACCCGGGCCGTGATGGCGCTTACCGCAGTACTAGGTTAGCCTATTCGACATTTATAACATAAAAGGTCTTTTTCTTTATTCATTTACTAATCAGATATTATCATAAATCTTCCATTTAAACATTTCAAAACAAGTGGAAAAATATGCAAAACATCAAACACTGCCCGATCTCGGAGTCACTAGTCATGAGCCGCTAAAATACAATCTGATATTGTCTACTCAATACAAGACGAGTCTGATAAAAACAAATAATAAAAGATAGGAAGGAGAAAGGTAAGGCTGCGGATGTCGTGCAGCTACCTTGCTAACTCCAGAAATGCTCTAAAGGAAAGGATCAACTCTCACCCGGATGCCCTGGCACCTGGATTTGCACACAATGTGCAGGGAGTAACGTGAGTACGCCAACTCAGTAATTAACAGTTATAACTAAAGACCGAGTGCAGTGACGAGCATTTAAAATCATATACATCTCATAACATAAAAATCTCAGTGGAAATAACAAGATTCAAATCAGCAGTTAAATTCTGAACATCTCGTAAAATAATTCTAGTTTCAATGAAAGTTGTTTAAAACATTTGTTCAACATTTTCAATAGAGGCTCAGTATAAAAGAAGAGTGAAAACAGTAATTTCATAAAAATAAGTCCCTCGGGCAAAGTATCACTCATATATATATAGCCCCTCGGGAAAGGCTCTCAGTCACTCCTGACTCAACTCTCATCAATCAACACTCATGCTCAATAGGTACCTTGTAATAACCATTACGGCGTGCATCCTGATCCATAAATATATAGTCGACTGCGCTCACTGGGGGTGTGCAGACCCCGGAGGGGCTCCTACAGTCCAAGCGCTATATCGTTGCGGCATGCAGCCCGATCCATATATATATATATATATGTGTGTGTGTGTGTGTGTGTGTGTGTGTGTGTGTAACTATCCGCACAATCCGGCCCTCAGCCTTACTCACTCATCAACCTCATAAGCCACTCGGGCATTCCAGTACAAACTTAGGGAACACAGCCCAAAATACTTTCATATATTAAAATAGAGTGATGAACAAGATTAAACAATAAACAGCTATAAACCATGACTGAGGATAATACTTTCTATCAAAAACAATGTGAGGATAATAGTAAAATACCCCTGAGGGTCCAAACAGTATAGCACAAGGCCCAAACATGACATTCAGCCATATTTAGTAGAATCATTTCTAAAACACATAGATATCATATCGAGTTTATCAAAATATGCAACTTTACAGTTGCCATGGGACGAACCAAGTCACAATCCCTACTGGTGCACGCCCACACGCCTGTCACCTAGCATGCGTGTCACCTCATTTATCAAAACAGTACGAAATTTCGGGGTTTCATACCCTCAGGTCTAGATTTACAATCGTTACTTACCTCAAACCGGATAAAAAACTACTCTGCGATGCCTTTGCCACTGGACTCGGCCTCAAATTGCCCCGAATCTATCCAAAATCAGAATCATATCATCAATACATGCTAAAGGAACAAAGCCCACGCGAAAATTATCAAATTAAATCAAAATTCCCGAAATTTGCCAAACCCTACACCCGGGCCCACGTCTCGGAATCGGATAAAAATCACAACACTAGAATCCTTATCCTCTCACGAGTCCATGCATACCAAATATACCAAAATCTAACTTCGTTTGACCTCTCAATCACCCAATTTTAACTCTCAAGTTCCAAGTCCTAATTCCCCAATTTTCACCCTTAAATCCTATAAATTCCAGGCTTAATCTACTGAAAATCACCATAGAATCGAGTATTAAGTTCAAAAATCTTACCTCAACGAGTTTCCCCTTGATTCCCTCTTCAAAACCCTCCAAAAGCTCCAAAAACCGAGTTGAATTGTGAAGAATGACTAAAATTCGCGAAGGGACCTTTATATACTTTCTGCCCCAGGGGTTTCGCATCTGCCGTCATATTGTCGCTTCTGCGACGCCGCACCCACGGAAGAATCATCGCAGGTGCGGTTTCCACTTAACCTTGAAAATCTCGCTTCTGCGGTCATAACCCGCATCTGCGGTCTCACAGGTGCGGTACTTTGTGCGCACCTGCGGATTTTCCTCAACTCTCAATCCTTTGCATTTGTGGCCTCCCTCCCACACTTGCAACCTCGCACCTGGTCCCCAATCTGCAGGTGCGGATATGACAGAAGCAACAACTTCAACTGCTCAAACCAAGTCCCAATCTTTCCGTTAACCATCCGAATTCATTCCGAGGCCCTGGGGACCTCAACCAACAATACCAACAAGTCATATACCACTATTCAAACTTATCCCAACCTCCCGAACACTCCAAAAAATATCAAAACATCAAATCAACCTCGGATTCAAGCCTAAGACCTTAGGAACTTTCAAATTCCGCAAACAATGCCATAACCTATCAAATCACCCCCGAATGAACTGAAATTTTGCAAACACACCCCAAATGACACTATGGACCTGCTCCAATTTCCAGGATTCCATTTTGACCCCGATATCAAGATTTCCACTGTCGACCAGAAAACTCCAAATTTCCAATTTCGCCAATTCAAGCCTAGTTCTACCACGAACCTCCGAATAACATTCCAAACCAACTCCTAAGTCCCAAATCACCTAATGAAGCTATCCGAACCATAAAAACCCAATTCCAAGATCATTTACCCACAAGTCAACTTCTGGTTGACTTTTCCAACTAGATAACCAACTTAAGAGACTAAGTGTCTCACTCCTCTCCAAAATCACTCCGAACCCGAGCCAACCAACCTGATACCACACAATACAACTGAACAATATATAAAGAAGTAGAAATGTGAAAAACGGGGCTATAACTCATGAAATGACCTGCCGGGTCGTTACATCTTCCCCCTCTAAAACAAACGTTCGTCCTCGAACGAGTCAAGAAACATACTTGAAGCCTCAAACAGGTGTGGATATCTGCTCTATATCTCATGCTTAGTCTCCCAAGTAGCCTCCTCCATGAGCTGACCTCTCCACTGCACTTTCACTTAAGCTATATCCTTTGATCTCAACTTTCGGACCTGTCGCTCAAATATAGTCACTGGCTCCACATCATAAAAATCACTATCTAACTGAACCGTGCTAAAATCCAAAACATGAGACGAATTGCCAATATACTTTCGGAGCATAAAAACATAAAATACCGGATGCACACTCGACAAGATAGGTGGCAAAGCCAACTCATAAGCCACCTCCCAATCCTTCGGAGCACCTCAAAAGGCCCAATGAACCGAGGACTCAATTTACACTTCTTCCCAAATCTCATAACACCCTTCATGGGTGAAACCTTTAGTAGATCCTTCTCCCTAACCATGTAAGACACATCACGAACCTTCCTGCCAGCATAACTCTTTTGTCTCGACTACGCTGTACGAAGACGCTCCTAAATCACTTTCACCTTGTCCAAAGCATCCTGCACCAAGTCTGTACCCAGAATCCTGGCCTCGCCTGGCTCAAACCATCATACTAGAGATCTACACCGGTCCCCCTCAAAATTCTGCCCCAGTTTAAATGCATTACTTTTGATAATACTTTGGCTATTTTGCATATAATGAAGTTGGCTGAACTTTCTTCCCAAGTTTCTAATCATGGCAAAAATGAAGATTTTATTAAGATATGACCGAACCCATAGGGCTTCCTACGTATCCCCTCTTAAACGGGAATCAGGTCAAGCGTAGTTCAGTTACATCAAATGAAGAAATGTAAACAATCCTAAACATAGTATCTCTTGACTGTGTCTGAGCTGTAGGTTTTGGCCAAATTTCTCCATCCATTTCTAAAAGTATGAGTGCTTCTCCTGTTAGTACTCGATTAACCATGTAGGGATCTTTCCAATTGGGTGAAAACTTTCCCTTGGCTTCATCCTAATGTAGGAAGATCTGTTTCAGCACCAATTGCCCCAGTATGAATTGCCTTGGCCTGACCTTTTTATTGAAAGCTCTCACCACACTGTTCTGGTAGAGTTGACCGTGACATACTGCATTCATTCTATTTTTGTCAACGAGGGCTAGTTGTTCATAGCGGCTTTGTACCCATTATGCATCGCTGAGCTTAGCTTCTTGTATGATTCTTAGAAAAGGAATTTCTACTTCGGCAGGGATAACAGCTTCAGTACTATAAACCAATAAATAAGGAGTTGCTCTAGTTGATGTGCGAACTGTGGTACGATATCCAAGCAAAGCAAATGGTAGGTTCTCGTGCCATTGTTTGTAGTTATCTACCATTTTCCTCAATGTTTTCTTGATGTTTTTGTTGGCAACTTCTACAACTCCGTTCATTTGCGACCTTTATGCTTTGGAATTCTTATGCTTGATATTAAAGGTCTCATGCATAGCCTTCATCAGATCACTATTAAGGTTGGTGGTGTTGTCGGTGATGATTGACTTTGGTACTCCGAATTAACAAACCATGCGATCCCGAACAAAATCTGCAATGACCTTCTTAGTTACAGCTTTGTAAGATACGGCTTCAACCCATTTTGTAAAATAGTCTATGGCCACTAGAATAAATTTATGCCTATTTGAAGCTACGGGTTCGATCGGACCGATGAAATCCATGCCCCAAGCGGAGAAAGGCCAGGGTGCATTTGTTGCATTGAGTTTATTGGGTGACACCCGTATCATATCAGCTTGTATCTGGCATTGGTGATACTTCTGGACATACTTGATGCAGTCTATTTCCATGGTCATCCAGAAATACCCTGCTCTTAGTATTTTCTTGGCTAAGATAAAACCATTCATGTACGGCCCGTAGGTTTCGGCATGAATTTCCTCGAGCAATCTGGATTCTTCATTGACGTTGACACACCGTAGTAACCCTAGGTCAGGAGACCTTCTGTACAGAATTCCTCTGCTTTGGAAGAAGTGGTTGGCTAACCTTCAGAGTGTGCATTTTTTAGTATGATTTGCGTGCTCCGAGTACTCTACTTTTGCCAAGTATTCTTTGATGTCATGGAACCATGGATTTCCATCACTTTCTTCTTCAACATGAGCACAATAAGTTGGGTACTTATGAATTCCTATTGGGATATGATCTATGAAGTTCTTGTATGGGTGTTGTATCATGGAAGATAAAGCGGCCAATGCATCTGCGAACTCATTCTGAATCATTGGAACGTGTTTGAATTCTATCTTCGTGAATATCTTGATTAGCTCTTGCACACGGTACATATATGGTAATATCTTGGTGTTCTTTATAGCCCATTCTCCTAAAACCTGATGCACCAAAAGGTCAGAATCTCCAATCACCAACAATTCCTGAACATTCATGTCAATGGCTAACTTGAGTGCCAGGATGCAAGCCTCATATTCTGCCATATTATTGGTACATAGAAACCTAAGTTTTGGGGATATCGGATAGTGTTGGTCTATTTCTGAAACTAAGACAACTCTGATACCCACTCCTTTGAAGTTTGCAGCTCCATCAAAGAACATTCTCCAACCATCGTATGCTTCAGTGATATCTTCTCCCACAAACAATACCTCATCTTCGGGAAAATACATTTTCAATGGTTTGTATTCTCCATCTACAGGATTTTCTGCCAAATGATCTGCCAATGATTTCCCTTTGACCGCCTTCTGGGTTACATAGATGATGTCGAACTCACTCGGCAATATCTGCTATTTTTCTAACTTTCCTATAGGCATGGGTTTCTGGAAGATGTATTTCAGCGGATCCATCCTTGATATAAGATATGTGGTGTATGCACAGAAGTAGTGCCTCAACTTTTGAGCTATCCATGTCAAAGCGCAGCAACTACGCTCCAGCAAAGAGTACCGTGATTCATTAGGTGTGAATTACTTACTCAGATAATATATGGCATGTTCCTTTCTTCCCGTCTCATCGTGTTGTCCCAGAACGCAACCAAAAGCCCCATCTAGTATAGACAAATAAAAAGCAGCAAAGGTCTCCTGGTTCTGGTGGGACCAGAACATGTGGTTTAGATAAATACTCTTTGATTTTGTCGAAGGCTTTCTGACATTCTTTAGTCGAGCTTGTTGCAGCATCTTTCTTCAGCATTTTGATAATCAGTTCATAAATCATGGTTGATTGTGCTATGAAATGGCTGATATAGTTGAGACGCCCTAAGAAACTCATCACATATTTCTTGTTCTTCGGAGGTGGCAAGTCTTGGATATCTTTGATCTTTGACGGGTCCAATTCAATCCCTCGGCGGCTAACGATGAATCCTAGAAATTGTTTGGAAGGGACTCCGAAGTCACACTTTGCAAGATTCAGTTTCAAATTGTAACTTCGAAGCCTATCAAAGAATTTCCTCAAGTATGCTATATGATCTGTGCTTCTTCTAGATTTTATGATGACATCATCTATGTATACCTCGATTTCCTTGTGTATCATGTCGTGGAAAATAGTTGTCATCGCTCTCATGTAAGTGGCTCCAGCATTCTTTAGGCCAAACGACATTATTTTATAGCAGTACATCCCCCATGGTATGATAAAGGCTGTCTTTTCGACATCCTCTTCATCCATCCAGATCTGATGATACCCCGCAAAGAAATCCACAAAAGACTAGAGTTCATTCTTGGCACAGTTGTCAATTAGTATGTGTATATTGGACAATGGGAAATCATCTTTGGGACTCGCTTTTCTTAAATCCCAATAATCAACATATACTCTGATCTTCCCGACTTTATTCGGGACTGGCACGATATTGGCCAACCAAGTCGGATACTCAACCACCCTGAGAACCTTGGCTTTGATTTACTTAGTAACTTCCTCTTTTATTTTCAAACTCATATCTAGCTTGAATTTTTTGAGTTTCTATTTTACAGGTGGACACGTGGGATCGGTAGGTAGCTTGTGAGCCACTATGGATGTGCTCAAACCAGTCATATCATCATAGGACCATGCAAAAATATCTTCATACTCTTTCAGGAACCGGATGTATTATTCCTTCTCTGATGGTGATAGATGAATGCTTATACATGTTTCCTTGATTGTTTCAGAGTTTCCTAAGTTAATTGTCTAAGTCTCGTCTAAATTAGACTTAGGCTTGTTTTCAAAGTTTTCCACTTCTCTGATAATTTCCTCAGGTATTACATCATCTTCTAGATCCTCTGAATCACTATCCTTATGTTGCGTTGTCTCATTTCATGTCACAGTCGTAGGTTCATCGCGATAGGTAATAATAATGATGTAGAGATAAAATGTAAAGAATAATAATAAATACTAAAAATAGCAATACATTAAATAAATCTTGAAAATGTCAAACAAATACAGCTTGATGATCGAGCAATACGTTCAAAACAAAATACTGAAAATGTCTTAGATGCTCATAGAATTGCTTTTAAAATAATTGATGCTAATTGCTAGGCTACCCATGAACTCGACGATCCCGCGATGGTGCAGCAGTCCAGTTCTTGAGAACAACTTCTTTCTCCACAGTCTGAATACTAAGATCTTCCTCCTCCTCCTCCTCCTCAACTATCGCACTGCAATCCATGTCTTCATCATCCAGAAACACCTTCCTTATGCCACCTAAAGCTTCATCTTCTTCAGACCCCCACATCATGTCGTCTTGATGAAATGTCTGGTGCAAATGTGGTACTGGTTGTTCAAGCAGATAATAAGGACCATACCATGGTGGTGACCAATCCTGGTACTCTTGCCAAGTGTATTCATATCCAAGCCCAAAAGTTGTACCATGACGCTTTAGCTGTACCAATTTGGTGATCCCTTGGAGATTCATGCTGAGACCCTTGCCAGGCTCATACCATGTCCATAACAATATGTGTTCTATGTTGTTGCTCCACCATTTATCTTTTTCAATTACGTTGACACGCTCAATACGATGGTATGTTTCTCTACCTAGCTTCCTCCTTTTCTCGATGACTAGAACAATCTAATTGGTACAAATGGTATTACTCTCGTCTCCATGGATGATCACCTCCTGATGGTTCCACTCAAACTTCACAGCCTGATGCAGAGTAGAAGCTACGGCCCCAGAGGCATGTATCCAGGGACGTCCCAATAATAGATTGTAGGTAGAAGATATATCTAGCACTTGAAACTCAATATCAAACCAGGTTGGGCCTATCTATAGGCTGAGGTTGACCTCCCAATTGTGGCCCTCTGAGATCCATCAAATGCCTTCACATTCATACTCACTGCTCGTATCTCGTGCATGCCTTTACCCAGTCTTTTCAGAGTAGTCAGTGGACATATATTGAGACTCTAACCCCCGTGTATCAAGACCCTGACAATGAATTTGTACTCAAATTACACTGTGATATATAGTGCCCTATTGTGACTTAGTCATTCCGGCGGCAGCTCGTCTTTATGAAAAGTGATTTTGTGGCTTTCCAATACCTGCCCGACCATGTTGTCCATTTTCCCACTAGTGATATTGGTGGGTACATAGGCTTCACTCAGCACCTTCATCAGGGCATTCTTGTGTGTCTCGAAGTATTGCAGCAGTGATAAAATGGATATCTGAGCAGGAGTTTTGTTCAAATGGTCAACCACAGTGTATTCTCTCGCTTGCACTTTTCTCCAAAGGTCGTTAGGGCCAGTTTCAATGAAAGGCGGCTTAGATGCAACTTTCTTGCTTGTTCCTCCCAAGTGCTCGGGTGTATAAACCCTACCAGTTCTAGCTATGCCTTGTGCTGCACCTGTTTCTTCCGTTTTCGCTTTTCCTTTCCTTCTTGCTTCTACAACATAATCCCATGGTATAGCATCAGACTTATAAGATGGCATAGCTGCTACCATCACGGTGATGGGTGTGGTTACCTCAACTTCAATCAATGCCTGGGTTTGTACCATAATGGGCATGAGGGTAATTGGAGATATTTTAGGATCATCCCCTTCCCAAATGAGTCCAATGAACATTTCGGATCCATTCTTCATCGTTCTCTAGCACATTTACTCCATCACCTCTTTGATTCGGGAGAGGATTGTTACGAACATTGGGTGCAACCTCCTTTTCCTGTATGACTTTAGTGTCGATTAATGTTTGGATCTTGCCCTTCAAGGTGGGACTCTCATCAATGGTATGACCCTTCATGCCTGAGTGATAGGCACATGTCTTGTTTGGGTTAATCCATTGAGAAGAGATTTCCATAGCAACAATGGGAATAAGAGTGACATAACCGGCAACCTTCAGTCTCTCGTAGGGTTGGTCTATGGGTTCAGCAACTGGAATGTATTGTCTGGGTGGTCTGCGGTCGAAATTTGGTCTTGGTTTTTGGTAATTTTGGTGGGCTGGTGGTGGTGAGTGGTAATATGCAGGTTGGGTGCTATAAATGTGGTAGGTGGCAGCAAGTTATTGGTATCTGGAGGGTGAAGGTCGGTATGTAGGTGGAGGTGCTTGGTATGTGAGAGGAGACTTTGGACCTTGGGCTACCATTACTTCACCCACTTCTTTCTTCTTAGAGATACCTCCTGACTGCAAAGATTTATTTGTGGCTTGGAGTGCTTCGAAATTTATCACCATTTCGCTCTTGATCCCTTCTTCTATTCTTTCTCCCAGCTTGATGATGTTAGAGAATTTATGGTTTTCAATAACCATCAGCCTTTTATAGTATTGTAGGTTTGGGCTCTGACGAAGAACTTATTCATTTGTTCTTCTTCAAGCGCTAGCCTTACCTTTGCAGCCTCAGATCTCCACCGATTAACATACTCGTAGAAGGTTTCCGTTGGTTTCTTCTTGAGATTTTAAATGTAAAAAACGTCTGGTGCATTTTCTGTATTGAACCTGAATCTATCCATAAAATTTGATGCCATACTCACCCAATTAACCCACTTCTTCGAGTTTTGACTGATGTACCAAGACAAAGCATCTCCTATGAGGCTCCTCATGAATAGCTTCATGCGATTCATCATTGCCAACTCCTACAAGTTTGTCACAATATGTGCTTAGATGCACTTTAGGATCACTAGTTCCGTCGAACATTTTGAACTTTGGAGGTTTGTAACCCTCCGATAGTTCTACATCTGGTTGAATGCACAAGTCCTCATAATTTAAACCTTCAATGCTCTTACCACATTCGATGCTCTGAACTCTGCCAGTGAGCTTCTTGAGTTCTTTCACCATGTTCTTGATGAACAGGTCCTTCTCGATTGATTCTGGTATATATAGGGATTATTGTGGGGTGTGAGGCAATGTTTCCACATATATAGGATTGCTTTGATTAACCCCGAGAATCTGGGCATAAGGGTGGTAATTGGTTGAGTTTTGGGGATCAGGAGTAGGTTTTGGTACATTCTGAGGGGTATGATAAGTAGTGGTTTGTGGGTATTGAGTTGGATGATGATGGTGTTGTTGAGAAGTAGGTGCTGGTAGAAGGTTATGATTCTGAGGAAGTGTGGTGTATTGATGTGGTGCGGGAGGGTTTGGTAGTAGATTTTGGTTCTATGTGTTTTGGGGAGGTGCCGGGTTTTGGGCGTTTTGTTGGTTGATATCGGGGACGTTTAGGGTGAGGGAAAGCTTTTCCAAGTTTTGGACCTGCTCAAGTTCTCCTTGTAGCTCCAGTATTTTCTGTTCCAAGAGTAGGACCAATTCGTTCTGTGCTAGAGTACTCTGACCATCCGAAGATTCAACGTTTTCTGCATTGTCCTTTATGATACCACTTAAATCGTCCATATTTCCTTTCCCTTTGCTTCTGCCTTTAGGATCACTTGGTTGGGGGGGGGGGGAGGTGGAGGACCTCTGGATCTAGTGTGATATGCGAATGATGCCAGCATACACGCACCAACTTTGGGGAATTGGAATAATCAAAAGAAAGAAAAATAAAAGGTAACCAAGTTAGTGAGGGATATTGAAAGAATGCTTGCAATATTGAACATGCTTTGCGAAATTGTGGAATAAATTCACGTTCCTAATTTGGGGACCTCGTTGTGCCCGAGGTAGACCTAAGCGACACATAGACTTGGAGAAAATTGATGCCAATAATTTTGTCATTTCATTAATGCGAAAATGAATCCAGTCCTTACTAAAACGACAATAATGAGAAAGTTACTAATGGCATTTGCCTTATTACAATCGAAATCTAAACTAAGCTAGAAACCAGAAGAGAACATCATTTCCTAATCTATTTGGTCCCAGAAGGACCTTCCCCATGCTTGGCTCTCTTGACTCCATCAATCAGGTTCCCCAAGTCGCGCATATCCAACAATAGGTAAGCCTTTGCTAGATTACCTTATTCATTTCCATCTGTGTTCTGACAATCTGAAAGCCTCTTCCTCATCTTTCCCTCAAGCTACATCAACCCTTGCTCTAAATATTCCAATCTCTCAGTCAATTTAGTGGCAATTTCCCTCCATTCGTTGATTGCTTCCATATCCACTTTGTGTTGTTTCAGATGCCTAACTTCAAACTCGAAGACCCTTTTGCATAACCTCCTATACTTGACTTGTGCTTCAGCGGCATCATCTATGATCCTGTTTTTTATATTAATTCCCAGCTTGACGTCTCCTGCTATATCGTCCACTAACCATGATGGGTAGCAGTACACATGGCCGGCATGATACCTATCTAACTCAATAGTATCCTTTTCCACAATGATCTTCTAATTTCACATATGTTGTGCCTCGAACTTGAATGGAATAACGTCCCCTTTAAAATCTACTTTGTACTGGACCATGTTGGAAACCCGAGATAAAACCTATTTTCTTCCCGCTTGTCTCATTACCCTTATAGGAGCATAAGGATAGATTCCCTTCAACCTGATCAGTACTAGATGAGTAGTCTCTCTTGACCTGATGATGAACTTGCTGCTAGGAAACCATTCAAACATCCAATGTACCTGCTCGTTCATCAGATTGATAAAGAAATGCACCCAGCTCACAATATTTCCAGGCTGTGCAAACCTGTCTAGAATAAATGTCAGTCCCTTTGGGTGCTGGTAAGCTATGTAGTCATTCAATGGTTGACGCAAAAGCTCTTGGCGATATTTTCCCCTCTAGAAATGTTCTAACAACCAGACTTAGAGTAATAGATTATAACCTTCGAAGTGCCCGAATCCCTGCTTGCACCCATCTAGAGAACGGTATATTTCATCTAGATCATGGGGATGATGGTATAAGTTTGTCCCTCAAAGTCCTGGCGACCATGGCTAAACGTGTATGAATCCTTCCCTCTTTCATTGGAAATATCAGCAACCCCAAGAAGCAGACAATAACACATAAACTCGACGGTGCGTCCAACCCAAGGAAGTAATGGCAAGTTCATCATGATGAAGGTGATATGACTTGTTGTGCCCATAATGCTCATAAATGAATTCAAATGGGATGTGTGACTTTTTCAAACAAAGCAACTCATCATTTTTCTTGAAACCTAGCATTTTTTAAAAACCGCGAGGGGTGCAATTCTCTGGCACTAATAACCCTGGACTATCCCACGAAAGCTTAGCGAAGCCTCCTATTTATTCTAGAAAAGGAGTCATTTCTATGTCAACCAAGTGGAAGACGACCCTTTTCTCATCCCAAAACATAGTAACAACCTCAATCAATGCTTTATTCGACCGGATGTCTACCAAGGACAGTAAAACCAAGGACCCTTCTCATGTGTTTTTCGTCACTAGGCGCGAGATTTTTCCACCAATCAAGCAACATAGGTGGGATGTTTTGAACCATGCCAAATGTGGGGACTTCGTGCTTCATTTTCTGCAAATAAATAAGGTTAGCCCTCTCCTCCTCCAGATTCGACTATAACACATTAATGATCAACGTATCGACATATTTTCTCCAAGTAATGCACATAACATGATGGTGTCCATTGGGATTGTGGAAATCCCATTGGACTTTGGACAAGGCTTATCTTAGCGGGCTATCACGTTAACAACGTTCTAACCCGTACTAGGTTTGACATGATCCATGTACATTTGATATTGGAGTGAGGTTTCTAGAATGGCCTAGATGGGTACTCTCAAGTGGACAACTTGAGAGGGAAAGGCACGGGACTGTCGACTGCATCACTAATCGATTAGTCTACTGCAAATAAGCCTTTTCGATTTAAAAAAGGTAATTTTGGAAGAGCTCGGACACTCATCAAGCATAGCTATGTTGATAATTAGCATGCGTGGAGTATGATGTGGAGCATGCATTATGCAGAGATAATAATACATTGTCAAGTATTTTCATGGTAAATATGTAAAAGCGGTAAATACAGCATTAAGGTAAAACATGAAAGTCATAAAAGAAAGACAAGGGAAGAAGTTAGTTCGTGGAATATATGAGAATGTAATAAAGTATGCAAGGGAGTAGGGGTGGGAGAGGCATGATATAGCAATCTTTAAACAAATGAAGAGCGGTTAGAGCAAATAAGAGCGAATAGGGAAAGGCATGTGCATGTTATAACAATATTTAAGCAAATAAAGGCGGAGAAGGGAAGGGATGTGCATGTAATAGCAAAATTTAACAAATAAAGATGGAAAAGGAATGTGCATTTTATAACAAAGAAAATTAATCCACATAAGCCAAGTTCATTATGGTAAGCGCCTAAGTGTAATTCCCCAGCAGAGTCGCCATTCTGTCGCGCCCCGTTTTCTCGTGAAAGCGGGTTTCGACGTTGTGACAACTCCTTTTAGAATGGGAGATAGAGTGTTAAAAGAAGAAGAGTCACAGCAATTTTTGAGGTGCGTTAGGGCACCTATTATGTAGATTATAAAGTAGCCCCAGAAACACATTAAGCCATAAATTTCAGAAGTGAGAACACATGCAAATCAGAGACACATAAAAATGAAATTGCAAAAGGTCAAGCGACTTACCAGTTAGACAGAGAACAACAAAGAACAAAAATTCCACAAGAACCCAGAATCTCAATGCGTCAAAGTTCCCACGAGCTTCAACAGAACTCCGGACAATGCTCACACCAAGAGGAAGTTCGAATAATAGAATCTCAGTGGCCTTGGCTTTCAGCCGGCCAAAAACGAAATATAAAACAAGAGAATGAGGGAATTACATAACAAATCCCCAATTTTTAGTGAAAGTGTATCGATTAAGGTCTGTCTCAAAAGGGAATAGGGAGGGTTCATATAGTAGCAAAATTAGACGAATAAACAAGGAAACAAAGTAAATCAAACCTAAAAAGGAAAGAAATCATGCAAAATCGATTCAGATTAATTTAGGAGAGAAAACGAGTAAACCCTAATTCAAGAGGAAGAACACAAATCGATAGAGATCTCACTGAAGCGGACTCACATAGCATGGTACTGAGTGTATATAGATGAAATAGTGCTCAAAATCAAAGGTACTAGCCACTTAAGTCCGATCTCAGAATATATCACTTGCCAAACTTAGGCAAACACCTAAGTAACACCACGAATGGGCGACCAGTAGTGATAAGAGACCAATAAGGTAAGTGAATCAATGATTGATTCTATTTTAGAGCCATATTTAGAGAGGTTGAGAGATAAAGTGGCTAGGGTTCGTAGAAGAAGAGAGAAGGTTCGAGAGAGTGTAGAGGCGGCTGTAAAGAGAGGACTGAGTCTTTAGGGTTTAGGTGGGGAAGTAATTAAAAGTGTGGGGTTAATTGTGGGTCGTTGATCTCTTAAGATCAACGGCCAAGATTTTAAAAGAAGGCGGGGCATGTCTAAAAAGGGTACTGACCGAGTTAGGTAGAAAGGTTGTTTGGTTTTGGGATCTATGGTTATTAGGCTAATATTTGGTCCGAAAAAATTAGTTTAAAATTGGGCCAGCCTTTTAAACACACATAATTTATTAAAATAATATAAAAATAATTAGCAAATGAATAAAAATACTTTTTATTCACTAAAATGATTTAAAATAATGCTTTAGAATTATAAAAAAATATAAAATACTATTTTGACACAAATAATATAAATAAGGAGCATTTGTATATGAATATAGGCTATTATTGTAAAATTATGCAAATAACTTTAAAAATGCTAATGTAATTATATAGAAATGAAGTGAAAATATTATGAGACATATATGAGGATATAAAATAGTAATTTTGGATGATTAAGTCATCACAAATAATTTAAAAGAATAATTACTAAATATTTATGCAATTTAAATGCAAGAAAATTAATTTTAAAGCTCTAAAAAATTATAAATGCTTGTTATAGATTTGTAAACTAAATAATGATGCAAAATGATGTTTAAAAGTATTTATACTTATTTGAAAAATATGAAGATAAAATTGGGTATCAAAAATTGATATTTTCGAAGTGTGGGGTATTGACTTCATGGGTCTTTTTTTGAGTTCTTGTGGAAACACCTACATCTTGGTCGCGATAGATTATGTGTCAAAATGGGTTGAGGTCGTTTCTCTACTCAACAATGAGGTGAGAAGTTTGGTGGCGTTCTTGAAGAAGAATATTTTACAAGGTTTGGTACTCTGCGGGCTATCATAAGCAATAGGGGGTCACATTTTTGCAACAAAGCTTTCGACACCTTACTTATCAAGTATGGTGTTACTCATAAAGTCACGACTCCATATCATCCACAATCAAGCAGTCAAGTGGAAGTCTCCAACCGAGAGATAAAGAGTATTTTGTCCAAAACAGTGAATGCTAACCGGACGGATTGGTCCAAGAAACTTGATGATGCATTATGGGCTTATTGGACGGCTTACAAAACACCTATTGGAATGTCCCCATATCGATTGGTGTTCAGAAAATTTTGTCATCTTTAAGTGGAACTTGAGCACAAATCCATGCGGGAAATAAATAAGTTGAATCTTGATTGGGATGTAGCCGCAAATTTTAGGGTTGCACACTTGAATGGGTTGGATGAGTTCTGGTACCATGCTTATACAAGTTCGCCTTGTATAGAGAAAAGATGAAATATCTTCATGACAAGTACATTTGGAACAAAGAGTTCAAGGTGGGCGATCTTGTGTTTTTGTTCAACTCATGGTTGAGGATATTTCTCGATATTAAAGTCTAAATGGAGTGGCCCGTTTGAAGTTGTGGGTGTGACACCCTTTGGTGCATTGGACTTGAAGAACAAAAATAATGAGGTATTCTGAGTCAATGGTCATTGGGTGAAGCACTATTTGGGAAAAGTTGGAGATGTCCATGTTGTGAAGGTCAATCATTTCAATTGATGGTATTCAGCATCGTGCCACGATGTTAAATTAAGCGCTTTTTGGGAGGCAGCCCATGTTTCTTTTTATTTTCTTTGTTTCTTTTGTAGTTAGGTGTTATTTTTGTGCTAACTTAATTTGAAGTGTGTTTCAGGGATGAGTGTGCCTTACAAGAATTGTGGACAGAAATCTGGTTAAGTGTTGAAAGAATTACGGACTGCAAGTGCATTCTGTAATGACCCGATCGGTCATTTTATGAGTTACAACCCCGTCTCCCCCATTTCTACTTCCTTGTGTGTTGTCAGCTATATTTCATCACATCGTGTTGGTTGTCTTGTGTTCGGAGTAGTCTTAGAGTGGAATGAGATACTTAGTCTCTTATTTAGAAGCTTAAGTTGGAAAAGTCAATTAGATATTGACTTGTGTGTAGAAGATCTTGGATGTGAATTTTGATGGTTCAGATAGCTTCGTTAGGTGATTTTGAACTTAGGAGCGTGTTCGGAATGTATTTTGGAGGTTTGTGGTAGATTTACGCTTGACATGGCAAAATTTGGAAATTTGGCATTTTCCAGTCGACAGTGGAAATCTTAATATCGGGGTCGGAATGGAATTTTGGAAATTAGAGTAGGTCCGTTGTGTCATTTGTGACGTGTGTGCAAAATTTCAGGGCATTCGGATGAGGTTTTGTAGGTTTTTACATCGTTTGCGGAATTCGGAAGTTTTGGAATCCTTAGGCTTGAATCCAAGGATGATTTGATGTTTTGAGTGTTCTGAAGGTTGGAATAAGTTTGAATGGTGAGATATGACTTGATGACATGTTTGGTTGAGGTCTCGAGGGCCTCAGGATGGATTTGGGTGGTTGACGGAAGGTTTGGTCTTGAATTGTTGCTGTAAATTTTGCTGCTTCTGTTGTTTCCGCACCTGCGGAGTGGGGAGCGCAGGCGCAATGATCGTAGAAGCGGGAAGCAACCGCAGATGTGGAGTTTGTCTCGGGAGCGAAGGGATTGACCGCATCTGTGAGCCCGCAGGTGCGAGGCTTAGGGAGCAGGTGTGAAAGCTGGTGACTTAAGTTAAAACCGCAGATGTGGTTATTTTGACTGTAGAAGCGGCCCACAGATGCGTGAAATGGGTCGTAGGTGCAAAAGTGCTGGGCAGAATGTATAAAAAGGCCCCTTCACGATTTTCAGCCATTCTTTCACCATTTTTGTGTGATTCTGGAGCTCCAATCCGGAAATTTGAAGAGGAATTGAGGGGTTTCAGTGAGGTAAGTTGCTTGGACTTTGTATTTGGTGTTTGTGATGAATTTCCACTACTTAATCATGAAACTAATAGGGAATTTAGGGTGAAAATTAGAGGATTAGGGCTTGAAATTAGAGAGTTTAAATTAGGGATTTGAGGGGACAGTTGAGGCTCGATTTTGATGATTTTGGTATGTATAGACTCGTGAGAGGATAAGGATTCTAGTGTTATGATTTTAATCGGATTCCGAGAAGTGGGCCCAGGGGCCGGGTTTGGCCAATTTCGGGATTTTTGAGTTAATTTGATAATTTTCACATGGGATTTTGTTCCTTTAGCGTGTATTAATGATGTAATACTGATATTTTCTAGATTCGGAGCATCTAGAGACCGAGTTGTGAGGCGAGGGCATCGCGGGTTAGAGATTTGTCCGATTTGAGGTAAGTAATGACTGTAATCTTGTCTTGAGGGTATGAAACCCCAGATTTCACATCGTTTCACTACTTTGAGGTGACGCACACGGTAGATGCCGAGCATGGGGGCGTGCACCGTTGCGGATTGTGACTTGGTCCATCCCGTTAGATTAATAAGTCGCATATTTGACTGAAAACTATTTGATACTATTGTGTTTTTGAAAGTATTACTATGTTTTAGGCTGAATGCCATATTTGAGTCTCGTGCCAAGCTGTTTGGACCCTTAAGGACCTATTACTACTATTCCTTACTGTTTTGATTTAATATATGTACTCAGTCATGCCGTGTTTTACTAATTTCATAATTCAGCCTTACTTACTTTGTTTGATATTATAATTGATACTTTGGGCTGAACGCCCTGTTTTACTGTTAGCCTGAGTGGCTTGAGAGAGTTTCTGATTGAGTGAGGCCGAGGGCCTGTGTTGTGAGGATATTATGGGATCGGGTTGCACGCCGTAGCATGTTGTACTGATTTGTGATATATGAGAGGCCGAGGGCCTAATTTATTATGCCACGAAATGGCTTGTTATAGCGCTTGGCCTGTAGGAGCCCCTCCGGAATCTGAACACCTCCAGTGAGCGTGGGTACCCTGAGTGAGTGATATGATGTTGCCCGAGAGGCTGATCTTGATTTATGTTATGCCCGAGGGGCTGCTTACGAGTGACTGTGATGTTGTCCGAGGGGCTGGTTCTGATTGATGTAATGCCCGAGGGGCGGTTTATGGTACATGTCTTTCCCGAGGGGCTATTTATGATTTTTCACAGTTTTACGCTAACCTTCATTGAATCTTTGTTGAAATGGTTAAAAAGACATTTTTCAAAGGATTTTTTTACTGAAATCGAATTTTAACAAGATGACTTGATTTATATATTGTTTTAAAAATATATTGTACTTACTGTGGCGTTATGACATGGATTATGTGTTTTCTTACTGCTCAATCTTTATTTACTTTTATTACTTACTGAGTTGGCATACTCACATTACTCCCTGCACCTTGTGTGCAAATCTAGGAGTTATGGGTTGTGATAGCGAGAGTTGATCTTCATCTAGCGAGTCATTTGGAGTCGGCAAGGTAGCTGCATGGCGTTCACAGCCTTACTCTTCTCCCTCTTATCTTCCCTAGATTATATTAGTATTGTTCCCAGACTTTGATAGACTCCATTGTATTCAGACAATACCTAGTTGATGCTCGTGATTTGTGATACCCTAATGTCGGGCTTGTGTTATTTTTCGCACTTGTTATTTAGATGCATGTTATGGGATCTTAGTAAATTTTTAGTAAAAAAATGCCTTTTTATGAAATACTGGTTTGATTTGGGATTTGTGTTGGCTAGCCTAGTTTCATGATAGGCGCCATCACGACTGGGCCGGTTTTAGGGTCGTGACACATTCTTCGGACTGCACAATTTTGGTTGTTGCAGCCAAATAACTTGCGGACCGCACAAATGGAATGTGGAAAATGCCAACTCTCTAAAGTTGGTCTGTCAGAAAAGTGGTCGATCTGCGGCCGCAACAGAAAATATGTTGTCCGCAACAAGGATCTGCGGTCGCACGTAAAATTCTGCGAACCGCAAACGAAAAGTTGGTTTAAGCTCACAAGGTAACAGAGTGTGGTCTGCAATTGAAATTTTGTCGATCGCACTCGCCCTTTCTTCCCTTAGAGAATCGTTGAATATAAATAGAGGACTAGGGCTCCTGTTACACATTTCCCTATCTGAGCACAAAACTTGCATCAATTTGAAATCTCTTGGTAAATTATCTGCCCACACACTCAACAATTGTAATCACTCATTTCTTTCATTACTTCATATCTGGTATGCCTCAATTACTTGTTAGAGTTTTTCAATTTTTAATTTGAATTGTAGTTTTAAAGCTTTTTTAGGCTATTTGTCAATAGAACTCAATTGTACAACTATGTGGGGGTAAACCTGTAGTAGAACAACTAGTACATGCTCTATGGGGAATGATTCAATAGATTTTCATGTGTAAACTGTTACCATGTCAAAATTTGTGCAAAAATTTCAAGCCCTAGATATAAGTATTGAACTGTTCGTGATTTTTTGAAATCTGCGGTTGCAAGAAAATTGTGCGGTGCACAGAAGTTGAGTCTAGGGAAATTGTAGTAATGAATGGGTCTGCAGCAGCAAGGAAAATTGTGCAAGACACAAAAATCCCATTGCGGCTGCAGAACTGCCATTATCCTGTTATCGGAGAGTTTACAATTTGTGACTCATATGTGCGGCCGCAAGACAAATTGTGCGGACTGCAGAAAATAGGTTGCGACCGCAAAACAGCCAATTCTCTGTTATTATAGAGTTGGAACATTTTGGATTTTTGAGTTACGGCCGCAATGTGCGGACCGCAATCCACATATGCGGCCGCAAGAGAGAATTGTGCGGTCCGAAGGTCAAATCTGCGGCCGCAAGGGAAAATGTGCGGACCGTAGATCCTTATCCTACAAGCATGTTCAATTGTGTTCCTTATTGTGTTTCTGATGTGTCTTTACATATCTCTTTATATGTCTGAACATGAATTACAACTAACAATTACCTTTGCTTGATACAGAAAATGGTTCGATCTAGAGGCAGAGGTGAGAGGGGTAAACCTTCTAGGGATTGAGGCAAGCGTGCTTTACCCCTCGGCCTACAAAATATAATTACAAACAAAGCTACAACCAACAGAGGGAGAGGTGCAGATCTCTCTGAGTTAAGATATTATGTCCCGTCTAGGGAAGCATTAGAGGGCAACTCAGCCTCGGTTCATGAGCAGCCGGTTGTCCAGTCAAAGCCGCCAGGAGATATAAAACTAGGGACGAGTCATCCACATCTCATAGCGCTTCCTAGGGTTCAAAAAGTGCTAGTCAGGCTTCTGATCCATCCACTGCACCCGTCCCTGAGGCACCAAATACAACGGTTGAGGACATCCCCGATGATGGCAGAGGGGGAAATGCTACAGTTTCCAATCTTGAAAGGTCGAGGAAGAAAGAGTTCTAGGAGGACCACTTTGTTAGTTTCGCTTCCTTCACCATCTTTCGCACTTGGTGGCTAGTGAGGTCGCTCACTCTTGAGCGACAGTTTCAATTGAAAGATCTAGAAAGGTATAACCCTGCAGTATTGTGACAGTTCAGAGAATGCAAAGGGTGGATGTGGTTTACCCAGAGCGTGGTGGATACAAAAGAGGACAAAAGTGACGAAAGTGAGAAACCTCAAAGTGCACATCATCACACATTGAACATATACTTGGGATTTGGTAATGTTGAGCCCACAGAGTACTTAGAGAAGTGTGCACTTGGGGATGCAGCTCGTCCTTGGTTAGCTGACATTCTAGCTGCACCAGGACCACCACCACTATGGTTCACAATAGGGGTGCCTTTCTATAGGAGCACTCTGAGTTTCGAGGCAAAGGGATGGCAAACCTTTGTCTGCAACAGACTAGACTCGATCCAGAATGACACATATCTTCAGATTCCTCGGGCAGTTCTAGTTGCTTCTATCATGGCTGGGTATCCTATTAATGTGGGTGCCGTGATGTTGGCCAACATCTCAGTGATTGCTCAATAGGATGACTCTTCCTACCCATATCCCAACACCAATACAAAGTATCTTATGGATGCATAGGTAGAGCCAAGGGATTATGACACAAAGGTGCGGCCGAAGAAGCCTTTCTCATGGTATTTACTTATGGATGCGAACAACCCAAAGAGAAAAAGTCATTCATCTACCATCACAGGCCAGTCTGATGATCCAGCTGTGGTAGTTGCAGAGGCAGTTGATGTTCCATTCACTTCGGTCGAGCCTTTCTCTAGTGTCGCAGTTATGCCTCCCCCATCATATTCAGTTCCTACTGCAGTCCATATCGTAGTTTCCATCTCGGCTTTGAAGCCGATGCCCATGCCTATTATTCCACTTTCTGTGTTGCATGCATCCCAGACATTGGTGAGCCTCAACAACTGGATGCAGACAACAACTGCAAAGCTGTCTAATTTATCAAGTATTGTTGCAGCACAGTCCTCTATTCAGGCACCACAGGTTCCCCCGGTAGTTGAAGAGACTTTAAAGAAGCTCCTAGAGAACTAGAGTACTATTATGGCTACTTTGGTGCATCATGGGTTAGTGATTGAAGAGCTGGGAAAAGAGGTAAAGAAAATGAGAAAGTCCCAGGCCACCAAGAATTCATTTGACAAGCTCCGGAGACAATTCATTTGACAAGCTCCGGAGACAGGTGACCAAGATTGCAGCAGCAGTAGATATTCCCTTTGGCATGCTGATTGATCCAGTTCTACAACATCATTAGCTCTGTTGGCACCAGCTGGCTAGTCTGAGGAGCCAGATCTGGCTGCTGACACTGCTGAGGCAGTGCACGAGATGTTCACCAACCCAGCCACTCCCAGAGTTAAGAATGATGAGATGCAGTTGGATGAGCATGAGGGCGGTGACATTGTTGGGATACAGAGATGTCCAAGGAGCCATAGGGAGTTTTCTTCACTCTTTCCCTTCCTTTACTCTTATTTTGTTAAGTATTAGGGACATTGCTTATCTTTGTTCGGGAATGGGAGGGGGGGTTGAGTTCATTTTATTGATCTTTTTGAGACATTTGGCATGTACTTAGCTTGATACTATTTCTTTTTCTTTCTCATTATGTATATATTCTCTCTCTTCTCTCATTATGTATATATTGTCTCTTTCTCTCTCATTATGTATATTCGTTCTACTATCAATAGTTTTTGCTTTGTAGTTTCTTTATGTTTATTTCCTTAATAGTTAGTATTTGATTCTGTTGCTTCTTTTTTATTCGGTAGCTTCTTTTTATGCGTTAGTAGATAACAAGCCTTTAGGTTTCTTAATGCCACGGTTCTTTCCAAATGTAGTTGTTGTGTAAACCGGGTGACTCGTCCCAACGATGAATGGCGTGACAACCTTCTTAAGGGAATGAGTTTGTTTTGTGTTTAGGTAATAATAGTAGTTGTAATGAATAAAGAGACCTAATTGAGTCAAACTCGAAGAGTCAAACATGCTTCATTTGGCACCAACACATTTAGCTATGTGCTTATCGTTAGAGACACGATTTTAAAAGGAAATAGCTCTAGTTAGTGACTTTGTGACTCTTGTGTTGACTTTGGTACCATCGAGTTGTCTAATTTGACCATAGTGATCTTCAATCTTAAATATGGTCGTTATGTGCCCTCGACTCTATCCTCTTTAACAATCAAGTTGCGTAAGAGGTGATAAGCTTTGTTTCTAGTCCAAGTACCCGTGTTAAAGGTCTAGAACTTGCCCCGCATGTGTTTTAAGGCGAAATCCTAAGTTTTGCTTGGCTTGAGAAGTGATTGTAGGCTTTCCTTGGCCCGTTTGAGTTTTCTATTTCCTACCAATGATGTCATCCCTATTCAACCCGTTTGTCCCGTTAGCCTTTCTCATTTGAAAACCATGTTACAAACCTTTACCTGCATGACCCTCTCTTGGCACTCGAGATTTCCTTAACACTCATGTGAAACAAATGGCTAAATCCATAAGTTTGGGGGAGAGAAAAGGAAGAAAAAGGTATCAAGGCACAAAAGAGAAAAGAAATAATGAGAAGGAAAGGCAAAGAAAAGAAGTCCTACTTGATTTTGAGCCAAGTAAGCTTACATTAGTGGTGATCTATATGAGGGGCAAGCTTATGGTACTTGAAGTCATACTTGTGACATTCTCTTGAGAGAGATGAGTGAACCTTTCACAAATCTTTGAATTGAGTGCTAATTCCTTAAGTGGGCTTGGAAAATGAAAAGTAGAGGAGGAAGAGTTTGGAGTCCACCATGACCTACAAGATAGAGCGAGAGTCCTTGATAAGTAAAGTCAATTCTTGATGCTCGAATGTCATATTAGAACTATATGTGCATAAATGTTTTACTTGTCACCTTCTCAATAATGCATGAGTGGTGTGGGTAATTGTTGGTCCCAACTGAGGTGTGAGTGTCTCACCAGTGGCTAGCTGTAATGTCCCTTAACTTTTGGAGGTGGGAACTATTTTATTTGCTTGAGGACAAGCAAAGACTTAATTTTGGAGGAGTTGATAAGTGGGGATTTTGACTGCTTATTAGTGCTTTTTGGCTTTTATTTAGTCTAAAAGCATTGAATTGTGTTCCCGAAACTAATGGAATTGTGAAAATTGCAAGAATGATGGAAATCGATCTCCTGAGATGAAATTCGACTCAAAAAAGAGTAGTCCGAGGCAGAAGACAATGAAAGGCGCATGAGCATAACTGTGTGGTCCGCAGATTTCTATCTACGGCCGCAAGCAAAAAAGGGAAATCTATTATACATTTGCGCGAACTGCAGACCAGATATGAATTATGCGGCCACAAAGATGATCTAAGAGTCGAAGATCAGAGAGTGTGCAAAAAGACTAAGTCCATGTCCTTTGTGAATTACGGACTGCACAAGAATTGTGTGGCTGCAAAAAAATGCCTTGCGGCTGTAGTCCAAATTCTGCGGAACGTAGAAGAGTTGCCTCGCGGCTGCAGTTCAGAAATGTGCGGTCGTAGATCTCTAGTTCCTGACAGATGAAGAAATATGCGGACCGCACATGGAATTGTGCAGCCGCAGAACCTCCCGATGGGCATTTTTGTCCGAGATTTCCAGCTTTGTATAAATAGATGAGTTTCACAAAATTAGGTCAAGTTTTTGAATATCTGAAGTACTGTAGCCGTTTTTCTTTGCCTCTTTAGGAAATCTTAGCTTATTTTGGTGATTTAATATTAGATTTCTCTATTTTAATCTTCCAATATGAGTTTTATTATCTTTTCTTCTTTGTTTTCTTCTACATCCACTATGAGTAGCTAGATTTTTACTAGAGTTGTGACCCAACCCTATAGTGTAAACCTTATGGGTGATTAATTTTATGCTTGTTTATGATTGGGTGTTTATTATTTAGCTTATTTCATGCTTTATTTGTAGAATTGATGGTTGCAAATATTGATTCATGCCTATTTGACTTAGTCTCTACTTGAGAAAGAGGGACCTAGGTTTAACTTAGCTAACAAATAATTGGATCAATTGAGAGAGATTAACCCAATTAAAGGGTTCAACCTAGAGATAGTAACAACCCAACTTGAGCTCTTATCAACTATTTTGGTTGATACCCATTTGGTCTTGAGAAAGCTAAATTGGGCAAAACCACTCTCTGATCGAGAGGTATTGAGTAGGTAACGTATGTCACACCTCCTTTTTCTCACCCCCGAGAAGGGAGTATAAAAGGAGTTTTTTCCAATTTAAGTGACAATCGAAATGAGATTATTTTATTTAAAATTCAGAGTAGCCACTTGAGATAATTTATGGTGTTCCAAGTCACCGGTTCAGAATCCCGAATCGAGAAAAGATTGACTCTGTTTTTTAGTCCGCGAACACAGAAATCTGGGTAAGGAATTCTGTTAACCTGGGGGAAGATGTTAGGCATCCCCGGATTCCGTGGTTCTAGTACGGTTGCTTAACTGTTTTCATTGGCCTAATTATCTGATTTTAAAACACTTTTAAACCTATGTGCATTTTACTTCAAACCGCTTTTAATTATTTTAAAGAAGATTTCAACGCCATCTAAAATATGTCTTGGGACCGCGCCACATGAAATGCACCCGCAATCCGAAACACATTTTATTCAACGTTGTTAAGATTAGGATTTGGGTCACATGAAATGCACACCCGAGTTTAGGAAGGTAAATTTTAAAATAGCGCGCCTAAAGCAACTACGCATTTTTAAGTTTGCGAGGGCCATGGAAGATTTGCTAAATGGCACGTCTCGAGTTCTAAGGATTTAAAATATTAATTAAACAAGGGCCATGCAATTTAAGGTTTTGTTCGGCACGACAGACCTCGATTTGTTCTAACCAAATGTTTCCAAATTAGCACGTGAGGGCCATAAATTATAACTCGTCTAATATGGTTCGCCTCAAATTCATTTTAAGACAAACTAGTTAATTAAAAAGAAAAGAAGGGACCCTAATTGATTGTTTGCAACTACGTAGAAATTAACAGAGGAGCTGTATCGAATAATCAATCACCTGAAATTTGCACTTAAGCCAAAGCCTAAATGAGTGAAATAACTGCATTTGCATGAAACGAAACAAATCCAAAGGGTAAAACAATGTATTTACAAACACATTCAGGCTTAGGCTCAAATGAGCCCAAATTTTGATAGAGGCCAAAGCGTTCATGGCATGGTATATGCGCCTGAAGTGAGGCTTTTAACACTTAGGCTAGCACTAGGCCCAACGTTCAAACCCAAACAATGATACTCGACCACTTAGAATGCAAACCCAATCAGAAAATACGAAACATGCTACTGGATCGACATTTTGCTTTTGCATTTTAAAACTAATTGAATCCTAAATAGTCTAACCAAGCATTCTGAGATTCACTTCTAAGTTTAAACGTATTCAACATGCCATCCAAAATAAATCAATGCATGTTTTTACCCTTTTAAAACAACCTGAACCATTTCCCTTTCTATTAACAGGATTCTGCGTGCCCTACACTTAAGAGGAACCTTTAGCCACCCCAATTTTATGAGTGTGGCAGCATCTAAAACCAGTAATACTTGACAATAATGTGAATGAAATTACATAGTAGAAAATGTCCCAAGCAATACAGGGTTTAATATGCAGAATCTATGCTACATGATTCAACCAAACAAATCATTCTTCCAGTTTCATGACAGTCCCAAATTAAACACAGTAGTAAAAGCTCACTTGTTCAAGCTAGAACACAATTGACCAATATAACACATCAAGTCAAGAAAACAAAATCAAAATAACACTACTGAATCAACAGAACAAACGAATGCTAAGCTTTAAATTCTGTCTTTCATTTCATTCTTCAAATCAACTTCACAAACATTGAGACTCAAGAGTGTGTACCTGGATATCGAAAGAGAAAAACAAAGAGATGAAGAATCAGTAGCCAATAGCAGAATAGAGCCCAACAACAGAAAGACAACCAGCAACACTAAACCTAGAAAACAACCAATAGAACAGTAGAAAGCAGTAAACCAGAACTTAATCTTCAAACCATCCTTAATTCATTTCTCAAATCAGATTATTACTATGGGATTTTGGAGAATTTTAACTAGCACAAGAGGGGACAGAAATCCAAATGAGCAAAATTTGATAGTTCTTCCACCATGGAATGCAGGAATTTCAGAACCTTTTTTTTTAAAAAAAATCAGCTGTCTCAGCTTTCAGGTTTTTTTTATCTCCTTTCCCCTCTGCCTTGAATGCCAAGTTAGAGGTGCCTTTAAAGGCAAGGCATTAGGGCAGCCTAAAGAATTCAATTTTTTGCACCTTACCCCTTTTGAAATTCTCCTTTTTGCTTAGACCTCCTTAGTGTAAAATTCAGAATTGCAGATTAATCCCTACCCTAGCTTCCTAGAAGCTTCCTTAGGCAATTATTTGCATAAGATTCCCCAAAATACCCTTTAAACCTCTGAAAACTACCCCTCCAACCCAAGTATAGGTCACACTAACCCGACTCAAATTGGTAGGGGTCTGCAAACCCAAATTAAATCCCCACTTGGGCTTTCTGATTTTTGGATTCCAATTAAATTACATCAGGGATTCCAAACTCGAAAGACTGACCAAAATTTCCCTACAAGAAAACCCGGAACCCCTTCTTTAAAATGCAATCAAGCAAAGACAAAGATGAATGAGCTAATTAACAGGAAATCGACTAAATTAAGACCTAATTAAGTGATTTAATGAACCAGAAACTTAACCTGTTTAACAAACTAAAAATGTCACAAAACGGAATTCACAAAGAAAAGGAGAGAAAAGAGAAAAATAACGAACGGGAGAACAAACTTGGACTCAGAAGATGAATTGAATTTTCGACCAAATTATTATAAGAAAACTAGTTTTAAGAAAGGGAAAGATGAGGATGACAGAAAGGAAACCGGAGAGGAAAAGGGACTCACCAAATCGAACCTCGAAACCGGACGGGGACAAAGAACTTAGCCAACTTAGGTCGATCCCTTGTTCTTTGTCAAGAACAACTGAACGACATCAGTTTCACCGAGTCCAAACCTCAGAGTTTGAAAGAATAGTGCTCCCCGAACGTGCATGCTACCAGGCTCGATGAAAAATGGCTTTGAACTCGGATTCAAGATTCGCGGAGCTCCGGGCAGATTTGAAGGAAAATAGTTGTGGATTTGGTATGAAGGGATCATGAGGGTTGTAGGGTGTTAGTTTGGGGCAGTTTGGGAACAACGCCGCCGGCAAAAAACGGTGGAAATTAAGGCGGCGTCGCTATGGTTTCGGTTGGGGACGATGGGGTCTGGGAAATGAGACGGGGGGAGTACAAGGTTCATACAATCTTATATCAAACTACCCCCAACTTCCTAGCCGTTAGATCAAGTAACCTCGATGGCTGGGATCACATTTGCACTAAACGGCGTCGTTTGGGAGGTGAGGGATGAGGACCGGGTAATGGGGCGGGTTTTGGGCCAGATCGAGACGGGTTAATAGGGAACGACTTGGGCCTGGGCGGATTCAAGGGTTTTGGGAGGGGAAATGGGATTGGGCTTAGGCATATTAGCCCAAAATCAAGGCAGCCTTTTTTATTTTAATTTCCTTTCTTTTTTTTCAATTTTCAATTGTTTTCTTTTCTTTCTTTTCTTCTCAAATTAATTTAAAACCTAAATTAACTCTTAAACTAAATTAATTTACCAAATTAAGCTAATTACTCAACATAGTATTTTCAATAATTAATTAAATCCTAAATTAGAAGAAAAACTATAAAATTCAAAATTAAAAGTTAAAAATGCAAAATGAGTTATTTTTGTGATTTTTATCTATTTTTGTCAAACAAATTAATTTACTAATTAATCAAAAAATGTAAAATTAAGTCCTAAATGCAAATGCAATGTATTTTGTATTTTCATGAATCAAGCAAAATTAAACATGCACAAACAAATGCCAACAATTAACAAAATGCTACAAAAATCTACGAACTTGTAAATAATGGGAAAATTTATTTTTCTTGAATTTATGGGAGTAATTCATATAAGGCAAAAATCACGTGCTCACAGCTGCCCCTCTTTGCTCGAAAACACGGAAAGTTTTTGTGCAAAGATAAAGTGAGCGGATACGAGCGATTTTTGCCCGTTTGAATACTCTGTGGGAAGCATCTTTGAAAGATTTGACCGCACCCTGCTTCCGAGGTTGCCTACATATCCTTGACTATAAAGGAATCAGGTTAGTGTAGTTCGGGAAGTTTTGGGTAGCTGGGACTACCATGAAGCTGTGATTTCAATGTTGTTGTTGCTGCTACTGCTTACTGAGCCCCTTATTACACTATGACAAAATAAAAAAAGCTAGACTAAACTATGATCTACGCATTACAAAATCCTATCTACATCCTCGAACTTGATCTTGTGATTCTTGTTGCCTTGTTGATTTGTATTCTCCCGGTGAAATCCCTTTGTTGCCGACTTGAATTGTAACCTGAGTTGTTTTCCTTTTCTCCAGGTGGACGTCTGATTGCTGAATTCGAATTGTAATGTGAGATGCTTTCCCTTTCTCCGGGTGGATGCCTGACTGCTGAACTTGAATTATATTCCCGTGCTCTCCGGGTGGGCGCCTGATTGCTGAACTTGAATTGTATTCCCATGCTCTCCAGGTGGGCGCCTGACTGCTGAACTTGAATTGTATTCACGTGCTGAACTTGAATTGTATTCCCGTTCTCTCCAGGTGGGCGCCTGACTGCTGAACTTGAATTGTATTCCCGTGCTCTCCGGGTGGGCGCCTGACTGATGAACTTGAATTGTATTCCCGTGCTCTCCAGGTGGGCGCCTGACTGCTGAACTTAAATTGTATTCCCTTGCTCTCCAGGTGGGCGCCTGATTGCTGAACTTAAATTGTATTCCCGTGCTCTTCAGGTGGGCGCCTAATTGCTGAACTTAAGTTGTATTCCCTTGCTCTCCAGGTGGGCGCCTGACTGCTGAACTTAAATTGTATTCCCGTGCTCTCTAGGTGGACGCCTGACTGTTGAACTTAAATTGTATTCCCTTGCTCTCCATGTGGGCGCCTGATTGCTGAACTTGAATTGTATTCCCGTGCTCTTCAGGTGGGCTCCTGATTGCTGAACTTAAATTGTATTCCCTTGCTCTCCAGGTGGGCGCCTGACTGCTGAACTTAAATTGTATTCCCGTGCTCTCCAGGTGGGCGCCTGACTGCTGAACTTGAACTGTATTCCCGTGCTCTCTAGGTGGGCTTCCGACTGCTGAACTTGAACAGTATTCCCGTGCTCTCCAGGTGGGTGCCTGATTTCAACAAAATAGACAAAACAAAAAAAACATTTCTCTCCCAATTTGGTAGCTGGGCACATATGTGAGTGTTAAACTGAATCATATTACCAAATATTACTAAGAATTTGAAAGCTAGGTCCCATTATCCAGGAGGGGTCCTGACAACTCCTACTTACACGACAGTTTTAAATCTAAATTATAACTTCTAAAGGTATTACTTTCGCTGCATCTTGTTATCTAAGCCGATCTTAAAACTCCACCCCATTATCCAGGAGGGTCCTGACAATTATTAATTAAATGATAATTTTAAATATAAGTTATATCTTCTAAAGGTAAGAAAGTATTAAAGTTGCATCCCATTATTCAGGAGGGTCCTGACAATCAAAAATCAAGTCTTATCTTAAGAGTGACAACTTTTACGGCTGAATTATACTTCCTTACAGCAGAACATACGTTAAATCTTGTTATCTAATGGAAATCTTAAAGCTAGTTCCCATTATTCATGAGGGTCCTGACAGCTCTTAATTGAATCCTATCTCAAGTATGAAAATTTTGAAGCCAACTTATATTCCTTTGGGGTGCATTTATGCTAGATTTTGCTATTCATGATTGTTTTGAATTTTAAACTAGGTCCCATTTTCCAGGAGGGTACTGAGAATCTTCAAATTAAATCCCATTATCTATGCGGGTCCTGAGAGCTTACGATCAAACCTATCTGGTGCTTGCCTTTCCTTATGGAGGGTTTCTCCGAAACAACGAAACTTTCTGCCCCTGTTTCAATCAAAGAAAAATCTTGTCAATTTAAAATGTGGTGGTTAGTTGATGACATTCTTGTTGAAGGTCTCTCCGCTGTCGTGCTTTGTTTTGACTGGCTTCCCCGAACTGGCCGAGAACCACTTGACTTTCTGGCTGACTTTCAAACCTCATGACCTTGGATGACCCGAGTGTTCTATACCCGAACCGTTGTTTTACACCTCTGACCCCTTTTACTAAACCTCTGCATTTCCCATGAAATTACTAAATCATTCCATCGGTGGAACTTTTACTGGCATTTTATCCCACTCTACATCATGCTATCTTTAGCAATGCCTTGGTTGCCTTGTGCCTTGTGCAACTTTGGAAGTTGGGAGTAAGCTTTAAAATTTCCTCTTATTTGCTTAAACAGAACTGACATCAGGAACATATTAAAGAGATAACCCAAAATAAATGAAATGCAATGACTTTCAGAGTTAAGGATAGAGAAAATCCAAGACTGGATGACTTGCTAAAAAGGGAAAAAGGAAAGAAACTTATCTAAGTGGAACAGCTGATACCAATGATCATGACATGCATTTCGGATTAATTGGCCCAATCTGTCCAACCAATCAACTTTCAGTTGCCATACTTTGTTGCCCCGGAGTTTCCATAACCTGACTTCTTTGCCAAAACCTTGACCTTGTTCGGCCTGCGGTGCCCTGAAGGGTTCACCACCAAGCCTCTCTCATTTGTTCATCTCTCAACTCACTTTCGTCTTACGGTGCCCGTGAGGGTTTTCACCAATAAAACTCTCTCATTTTTTATTTCTCTTAGCTCTCGTCGTCTTATGGTGCCCGTGAGGATTTTCACCAATAAAACTCTCTCATTTTTTTATTTTCCTACTTGGGTCAGAGTGCTGCCCCTAATATGAATTACCTCTACTTGCTCGACTTGGCATCTCTCGAAGACTGGTCAGAAGGTCTTTCTTTGGATCATAACATGGGCTTTTGGATAGGGTTAGAAAGAAAGGGTGTCAAAAGGCTCGACACAATTTGAATGGGTTCAAAATTACAACTTTCGGAATAAAATATCTTACAACAACCACAACTTCTGCCCCAATTTCTTTTCTTGGGGACTTTTGAATTTTTGTTTGATGGGACTGAACCGTGAGGCTTCCTACGTATCCTTTAAAGTAATCAGGTCGAACGTAGTTCAGGTCTTAGGAATTGCTCTGTTGTTGTGATTTTTTATTCTCTTTCCTTTCTTTTCTTTCTTCCTTTTTCTATTTTTGTTGTTTTGTTGTTTTTTCTTTCTTCTTTTTCCTCTTTTTCTTTCTTTTTTTTCAATTTTCATCTTTTCTTTTCTCTCTTTTCCTTTACCTATCTTTTGCGCTCGCGTTTTTGATCTTTGCTATTAATTCCAAAAGAGGGGTACAAAAGGAAGTAAATAAGGCTCGAAAGGGGTAACAAAGGATAAAGTGTTTAGATAGCAGAACAAAATGCCTTCGTCATTCCAATCTTCAAAATATGCCAATTACAAACAAACACAATTTAACTGAAGAAATCATACATAATATCTTTTGACCGCATCAGAATTGATGGCCATTTCTACACATTTGCCTTCTGCATCTGTTAAATACAAAGCACCATTAGACAACACTCTCATCACGATGAACGGCCCCTGCCAGTTTGGGGCGAACTTGCCTTTTACTTCAGCCTGATGAGGAAGGATACGTTTCAATACTAACTGACCCACTTCAAACCTCCATGGACGCACCTTCTTATTATATGCTCTTGCCATTCTCTGTTGATACAACTGGTCATTACACACTGCTGCTAATCTTTTCTCATCAATTAAACTCAATTGTTCCAAGTGAGTTTTGACCTACTCATCGTCATCAATTTCGGCCTCAGCGACAATCCAAAGGGACGGGATTTCAATTTCCGCAGGTATCACCGCCTCAGTGCCATATACCAATAAATAAGGAGTTGCCCCTACTAAAGTGCGAACAGTAGTGCGATAACCCAGTAATGCAAAAGGCAACTTCTCATGCCATTGCCTGGAGCCTTCCACCATTTTCCGAAGTATTTTCTTTATATTCTTGTTGGCCGCCTCAACTGCTCCGTTTGCCTTGGGGTGGTAAGGGGTGGAATTGCGATGCGTAATCTTGAATTGCTTACATACCTCTTTCATCAGATGACTATTGAGATTAGCCCCATTGTTTGTAATGATCACCTTTGGTATCCCAAACCGACAAATGATATTTGAGTGCACAAAATCAACCACCACTTTCTTGGTTACGGACTTGAACGTTTTAGCCTCTACCCACTTGGTGAAATAGTTGATGGCCACTAGAATGAACCTGTGCCCATTTGATGCTGATGGCTCAATTGGCCCAATGACATCCATGCCCCATGCAACAAAAGGCCATGGTGCAGACATTGTGTGCAATTCAGATGGTGAAGAATGAATCAAATCTCCATGCACTTGGCACTGATGACACTTGCGCACGAAACTGATACAATCTCGCTCCATAGTGAGCCAATAATAACTTGCTCGGAGGATCTTATTTGCCAACACGTACCCGCTCATATGCGGTCCACAGACTCCAGAATGTACTTCGGTCATAATAGTTGTGGCCTATCTAGCATCTATGCATCTCAACAATCCAAGATCCGGAGTCCTTTTGTACAAAACCCCTCCGCTGAAGAAAAATCCGCTCGCTAACCGCCTAATTGTTCTCTTTTGATCGCATGTGGCTTGTACCGGATACACCCCCATTCTGATATATTCCTTGATATCATGAAACCAAGGCTCTCCATCAAGTTCTCTCCTTCTACCACATTACAGTAAGCATGTTGATCATGGACTTGAATATGCAACGGGTCAACATAAGCCTTATCCGGATGATGTAACATTGACGCCAAGGTAGCCAAAGCATCAGCAACTTCATTATGGATCCTTGGAATGTGCCTGAACTCTACTGATCAAAATCGTTGACAAAGATCATGCAAACATTGTCGGTACGGTATAAGTTTCAGATCTCGTGTTTCCCATTCCCCTTGCATCTGATGCACCAAAAGGTCTGAGTCCCCCAAGACCAAAACTTCCTGGACACCTATGTCAGTAGCTAACCTTAAACCCAAAATGCATGCCTCGTATTCAACCATGTTATTAGTACAGTAGAAACGAAGCTGAGCCATAACAGGGTAGTGATGTCCTGTTTCAGAAATCAATACAACTCCTATCCCAACGCCTTTCATGTTAGTAGCTCCATCAAAGAAAAGTTTCCAACCTGTCTCTCCAACTTGCTCCAACTCATCAACGTGCATTACCTTTTCATCAGGGAAGTAAGTCTTCAAAGGCTTATATTCCTCATCCACTAGGTTCTCAGCCAAATGGTCGGCCAATGCCTGGGCTTTCATCGCAGTCCGGGTCACATAGACGATGTCAAATTTTATGAGCAAAATCTACCACTTTGCGAGCCTCCCTGTGGGCATAGGCTTCTGAAAGATATACTTTAATGGATCCAAACGAGAGATGAGGTAAGTAGTGTAAGATGACAAATAGTGCTTCAACTTCTGTGCTACCCAAGTTAGGGCGCAACATGTCCTCTCAAGGTGAGTGTACTTAACCTCATAAGATGTGAACTTCTTGCTGAGATAATAGATGGCCTGCTCTTTCCTGCCGGTGATGTCATGCTGACCCAGTACACAACCAAACGAATTGTCCAAAACCATCAAATACAGAATCAAAGGTCTCTCTAGTTCTGGTGGCACCAACACAGGTGGGTTTGACAAATACCCTTTTATCTTATCAAATGCTTCTTGACACTCATCTGTCCACTTGACCGCAGCATCTTTCTTCAACAGTTTGAAGATAGGCTCACAAGTTGTCTTAAGCTGAGCAATAAACCTGCTGATGTAATTCAACCTCCCTAATAAACTCATCACCTTAGTCTTGTTCCTTGGAGGTGGCAATTCTTGGATAACTTTAATCTTTGACGGGTCCAATTTAATACCTCAACGGCTGACTATGAATCCCAACAATTTTCCGGATGGCACGCTGAATGCGCATTTTGCAGGATTGAGCTTAAGATTGTACCTGCGAAGCCTTTGGAAGAATTTTCTCAAATCTCTGATGTGATCAGACTGCTTTCTAGACTTTATGATTACATTATCCACATAAACCTCGATCTCCTTGTGTATCATGTCGTGAAATATGGTTGTCAATGCCCTCATTTAAGTTGCCCCAGCATTTTTCAACCCGAAAGGCATGACCCTGTAGCAGTATGTTCCCTATAGTGTGATGAATGTCGTCTTCTCCACATCTTCTTCATCCATTAAGATCTGATGATAACCTGCATAACAGTCCACAAAAGACCCAAGCTCATGTTTGGCGCAATTGTCAATCAGAATGTGGATATTTGGTAGTGGGAAGTTGTCCTTGGGACTCGCTTTGTTGAGATCACGGTAATCAACACACACCCTAGTCTTGCCATCCTTTTTTGGCACAGGTACTACATTGGCTAACCAAGTTGGATACCGAGTGACCCGAATGACTTTTGCATCAAACTGCTTGGTGACCTCTTCTTTGATCTTCACACTCATATCAATCTTAAATTTCCTCAGCTTATGCTTGACAGGATGGAATGTCGGGTTAGTGGGCAATTTGTGAATCACCAAGTCAGTGCTTAAACCCGGCATGTCACCATATGACCATGCAAAGACGTCTTTGTACTCAAGTAACGCTTTAATTATCTCTTCCCTGAGTTGAGGTTCAAGATGGACACTTATCTTAGTTTCTCTGATATTATCTGGGTCCCCTAAATTGATTGCTTCTGTATCACTCAGGTTAGGCTTGGGCTTTTCTTCAAAATGGCTTAATTCTTTACTAATCTCTTTAAAGGCCTCATCCTCATCATATTCCGATTCATCATCACACTCTATTTCTTGAATTACTATTTCAGAATTAGACTGACTTTTAAGACTGGGACGAAGATTCTTCATGCATGTCATGTCATGGAAACCAGCATAAAAAGAACTGTACAAGAAAGAAAAGAAAACAAAAATAAAACTGTTAGGAATGAGGAAAAGGGAAATTGCATTTCATTGAAATTGAAAGATAACAGGGTTTATACATCCAAACTGACGGAACATAGAATCTGAATTACAACCCTGGAATAATCCAGATAAACTGAAAGAAAATCAAAGCAAACTACCAAAACTCCTTCCTGGTGGGGAGAGGAGTAGCTTCCCAATTGTTAATCTTTGCACTGGGCCCAACAAATTGCACATCCGCCTTGCTAGAACCCTCTCCAGCTTCCACCATATTCACCTCGTCGAATAATTTCTCAAACCTTTCAAGCAACTCCTTATCAGGACCAACCACAGAACTGAGGACTGTTGTTGCTAGGCGTTTCTTGGTGTCGGGCCTGACAAATGATCTGGAGAGATGTGGGATGGGCTTTGGGAGGACCCATGCCCTCTATTTCAACTTTCTGGCTCTTTTTATGTCCGCAACTATGGGCTTGAACCCCAAACCAAATGTATCCAAGTTTTTGGGGAGAGACACCAGCTATACGATAGCTTGCAGAGATGCACCCAAACCCTTACCTGGTACAAAACCATTTTTCAACATTTCAACGGCTACCATGACTGATGCGGCAGCTACCCTCGGCGTTGGAACGTACTTCCCTTCTGGAATTTTCTCTATATATATTGTGTCAAAAACCTAATAAACCCATGGCCCCTTGTCGTCTTCAAACTCTATGAACGGAACAATGGCATCACTGTGGGCACACAAATTATCCTCACCGTGCACAACAATTTCCTGTCTATCCCATTCGAACTTGACCATTTGATGCAGAGTAGACGGGACCGCTTTTGCAAAATGAATCCAGGGTCGACTCAACAGCAGATTGTAATAAATAGCCACAACGAGCATCTGGAACTCCATGGTAAATTCAACAGGCCCTATTGTAAGCTCAAGCACTATGTCCCCAACTGAATCTTTCCCTCCACCATCGAATCCCCGAACGCAGATACTGTTCTTGTGAATTCTTTCATCATCCACCTTTAATTTGTTCAAAGTGGAGAGAGGGCAAATGTTCGCACTGGAACCATTGTCGACCAGTACCCGGTAACCACGGAATCTTCGCATTTCACCGTGAGATAGAGGGCTCTATTGTGCTCAGAACCCTCCACGGGCAACTCATCATTAGAAAAAGTAACTCTGTTTACCTCAAATATCTTGTTAGCTATCTTTTCCAAGTGGTTTACTGAGATTTTATCAGGAACGTGGGCCTCATTCAAGATATTCATCAAAGCCCGATGGTGCTCGTCTGAATGGATCAATAATGACAATAGTGAAATCTGAGCCGGTGTCTTCCTCAACTGCTCCACAATGGAATAGTCCTGCACTTTCATCTTTCTCAAGAACTCCTCTGCTTCTTCCTCGGTCACATCTTTCTTCACTATCACCGGGTTGTCTTTGGAGCTCTTAGCTTTTCTCAACTCTTCGGGGGCAAAGCACCTCCCCGATCGAGTCAAACCATGGGTCTCACAAACTTCTTCTTTAACCTCTTTCCCCTTGTAAGTCACTGTCACTCGTTCATAATTCCACGGGGCCGCCTTGTTATCGACTATCGGTAATTGAGTTATCGACTTGATAATGACAGGGTCTGTGCGGGCACCCTCTACAATTACAATAGGCTTGTTTGCCACTCCTGGCACAATCACTTTTGCTCTTTCTTGTTTCACTGCAACACCACTTGAAAACCCCTTCATGCCTTCCACAGATGGTTCATTGTCTGCCCCACTCAACCAGATCACTGATTTCTTATTGTTGGCTTTTCAACCGGCCTGACTTCATTGGACTGGATCATCATGACTGTCTGTGAAGGCTTCTTGGGCTCCCCTCCTCTATGCACTATCTCGATCATATTTGTCTCAAGATGGGCCGGCAACGGATTCTGGTTGATATTGGGTGCCTCCAGAGCTTGGACCTCAATCCGATTAGTATCAATGAGCTGTTGAATAGCTGTTTTCAATTGCTAGCACTTCTCTATGTCGTGCCCCGGAGCACCAGAACAATATGCGCAATTCACAAAGTGATCAAGGTTCCTCGGGGGAGGATTTGGCAGTTTTGGCTCGATCGGACTCAATATACCCAATTGTCGCAACCTGTGGAACAAACTGGTATAGGATTCTCCCAATGGAGTAAAGGTTTTCTTCTTTTGCAACCTCTCGTTCTTAAATGCTTGGTTGGGCCGAATACCTAATCCAGGAGGGTTTCGGTAGGCTCTTAGGGGTGGATAGGCATTTTGTGGAGCTGGGTATGTATTTTATGGGACTAGCGCACGCCATTGTACGTGGGCCGGAGGTTGGGTGTATGTTTGGGCATTGTGAACAGAAAAATGGGGGTCTGGTGGTGGGTAGTAGTGTTGTGGTGGGATATATGGGGTATGAGGGTAGGTTTGATGGTGGGGTCGAGGCTGGTTATAGTAATGTGATGCGCCCCTAGGTCCGAACCCTAATGTGCGTACAAGCATCTTTTTCCTTTTATTTTTGAATTTGGCACTATTTAAATAAAAAAGTCAATAGTAACATAGTCACACTACTCCAATTTTAAAAAACGAAATAAAACAAGCTCCTGAATCAATCGTTGCTACATCCTCTTTCTTCTTCTTTCCAATTACTCCCCCAGTTCCGCTTTGAATGGCCTGGGTGGTTGCCTTAATAGCCGAATAACTCATGATTTTGTTTGTCTTGAGCCCTTCTTCTACCATACCGCCCATCTTTACCACTTTATTGAAGGACTTACCTATAGTTGATACCAGATGACCATAATAAGTAGGTTCTATGGCCTGCAGAAAATAATCCACCATTTCATTTTCTTTCATTGGAGGGTCAACCCTTGCTGCCTGCTCTCTCCACCTAAAACCATATTCCCTGAAACTTTCATTGTGCTTTTTCTCAAGTTTTGTCAAAGAAAGACGATCCAGAATAATCTCGAGATTATACTGGAAGTGGCAAGCAAATGCCTGGGCTAGATCATCCCATGTGTACCATCTTCCGTGATCCTGCCGAGTATACCATTCTAGCGCTGATCCACTCAGACTCTGACTGAAATACGCCATTAGCATCTCGTCTTTCCCACCATCTCCCCTTATTTTGCTACAAAAACCTCTCAAATGCGCTACTAGATCACTGTGCCCATCATACAAATCAAACTCGGGCATCTTAAACCCTGCTGGCAATTGCACATCCATAAATAGACATAGATCTTTGTAAGCCACACTTACTTGACCTCCCAACCCCCGCATGTCTCTGAATGACTGCTCCAGGCTTTTAACTTTTCTGAACATCTCTTTCTGTTCGGGATTTCTAGATGGTTTTTCAGTTTCCACAGGGAGATCAAAATGGGGAGTGTAGGAATAGGGTTCGGGAACCTTGAAAGTGGGCTCCGGGGGTAATACTGGTTGTCATGAGTCTGGAACAGAGGCTCATTGGAGGATCGGTGTAATGTAGTAGGTGGAGGGGCCACAAAAACAGGAGTGACTGGTGGAGGAGGGTACAAGACTTGTTTGGGTGGTGGAGCTTGTGATGTATGGGAAGTGGTGCCGTAGCATTGTTGGTAGAGGGAAAAGGCTGGAGATGAGTTCACAGTGGGATGTTCCTGGGCCTGAGCCAATGGCGGGATAAAAGCAGGGTTGGCTGGGTAAACTGGCGGTGGGTGCCCTTTTACCCATGCTTGGTACATTTCAGCCATTTGCTGCTTCAGCTTATAAAACTCATCTTTCAGATTAACCTCCAATTCTTCCACCTCTTTTGACGGATCGACAATACTTACTTTAACTTCCTGGTTGGCCATGTTCAGCTTGTTGTTGGACCGGGTGGTGTAGGAGTGAGTTTCCAGAATACCAATCAAACTAACCACATGCATGAACTGGAATTTCATCAATAACAAACTTGTTAGCGATTAGGGCTTTAACAGATAAGCAACCGCACATTTGAGGAGTGAATTCACCTAAGCAGTTAACCGTTTCTATCATGCATTTGATCGGCTGCTTGCGTCATCCCGGCTTTTCCTTATTTCTGTTTGCAAATTCTCTTTTCTCCCTCTCTTTTTCTTTTTTATTCTTGCCTTTACTTGCTTGGTCTCTCTTTTGTTTTTATTCTCTCATGACTCTTTCTTGCTTTGCCATTGTTTCCTTCTCACTGTTTCTCTTTTCTTTTTCTTCTCTCTCTTATTCTCCCCTTTTTCACTCTTTTTCTTTCTTTTAGTTATGGTCGAATTCTATGGAGATTGCCTACGTATCATGACCCCACATGTATCAGATCGAGCGTAGTTCTGGAGATAAGTGCATAATAATAAAACATATTGGGATTTTCAAATTTTTCCATAAAATAAAACAGTTTTGATTACAACCACTCATTCTACCAAATTATAAAATTAACAGACTCAAAAAGGGAAATTAACAGACTCTGACTCAAAACAAGATCAACAGACTCTAACAGAAGGTAAAAACAACAGACTCGAAAACCAACTAACAAACTCCAATAAAAGAAAATACAGACTAGCAGACTCTAATGAAAATCATGAATATATTACTGCCTCAAATGCTCCTGGGGCCCGCGGGACATCATTCGGTCTCGCCATGGGCCTATGTGCAAGATCCCTTTGAAGCCTCTCCAAGTCACTCATTATCTGTCGGACAAATGTCATCACTGCCGCAAAGAAGGTGGTATGAGTCATATCCTCACATGCTTGGCATTTCATAACAATGTAGTCGGCAATAGTTCTGATCCGCTATCGAATTCTACCCTTTTCCTGAAGCAAACTCCCAACCTGTTGATTCCGGGCTTCTAACACCTGAGTATCATGGAGATGTTGATTTTGCAACTGTTGCATTTCTTCCTCCATCTGATCCATCAAATCATAATAGTGTTCCTTATCAGCTTTAAAGTCTTTGGCATGCTTGGCTGCCTCATTCTCGAGAGTAACTATTTTTCTTTTTAGGCTAGTGATTGTCCCTTTATACTTTCTTTTTATTTGTTGCACAAACTGTGTCCGACCTTTTGCGTTTTCCGCCAATTAAGCCCGGACTTTTGCTAGACTAGCCTCAGACTTTTCTAGGTCATCTTGATACTCAAGGGCTTTCTTTTTCAGACTGCTTATAAGCCTTTCATCCGCTCGCCTTCTTTTCGGGATTCTAGCAGCTATTTTCATCTTCCAGATTTGGGCTTTGAGGGCTTAATTTTCCTGGGTTAGCTTCTTCTTCTCGCCTTCATCTGTGGCGGCTTGCAACCCATTCTCAAACTGAAGGTCCATGACTTGCTTTTCCAGCCTGCCTATGGTGGCTCGGTACTCATTTTCTTTGATCAACCAGTCTCATTGCACCTGTGCTCCGTCGGTAAATTGTTGGACATGGGGTCTCTTTGCGGGCCTTTCGGGCTCCTGATGAACTCGGGATCTTTTACTATACCACGCAGTGTAACCAGGCTCTACCTCGCCTTTGGATAGATCTCGTACTTGAGTTCTAGGCTCTAAGAATCTGCACTGATGCCAAATCCGACGCACTCTTTCTTCTGGAAAAGCGGCTTTTGGTTCCAACTCAATAACCTGCCGACTCAAATCCTCATTGTGTGGGATGGTCTGGTATCGGCCTAACTGACATAGAAGTCGGTGCGGGGCATAAAGTTGGATACTCCGCAGAACCATTAACAGTAGAAAGCATACCTCAGCTGACATATAGATTACCTCACTGACCGAGAGCCACCTGAATGCCCATTCGATCTTATTTGCAGTCAAAGATCTCAAATGAGCATGCCATGCTTCTGTACCATCCGGGAACTCATAACCCTCTACCCACTTTTCTTGTTTTACAATGCACTCGAGGCCAGTCATACCACAATTCAAGTATCCAGGACGGTGGCAAAGGTGTTCCTCCATCCATAATTGTAACAGCATATTGCACCCTTCAAAGAACTTTCCCCCTTCTCGACAGAGGGTCAGAGCTTGGTAAATTTCTGCCAAGATCAGCGGCACTATGGTCCCATTTGCCCTTTTCATCATAAAGTCGGCTATCCCCACGAGTCCCAACTCTATATTTCCGTCTTTTCTGGGGCAAATCTAAGTACCCAGGAACACCGTTATAAAAGCTAATCCTCTCCGAGCTTCGCACTTGTCTTGGTTTCCCGCGTGAGTAAGACCGATATCTGGCGTCTCGAAGCCACGGCGATTCCCGTAACGTCGGTACAAAAAGTAGAAGGTATAGAATTCTTTGGTCAAATTTCCGTCTTGGATGTCCCGACAGATGCTTAACAGGTCCAAAAATTTGTGAGGGGTTACTATTCTTGGTGCTACCGGGTAATGATTTCTAAGATTCCCCTCGAGACCGACGTAGCTTGCTATCTCTTCTAGGGTAGGAGTTAACTCGAAATCAGCAAAGTGGAATACATTATGTGCTGGGTCCTAAAATGGTATCAATGCCTCGATTATGTCCTTTCTCGGCTTAACCTTCAAGAGCCCGACAAGACCACCCAATGCTTTTGTCACAACTTTTCTGCTATTGTCCCCCAAATTATGCCACCACATATGTAGCTCCAAAGGGATCTCTTCACAGACTGAGAAAGGTTCATTTTGAATTGTGCTCATCCTGCACATTTATCAAGGTGATTTTAATTAAAAGAAAACTATGACTCATTTTGACTCAAGAAAAATGACCATTTTTTCAAAAAATTCAGAAAAATATCCGGCTTTACCAATACGGCCTTGTGAGCACGTGATTTTTGCCATATACGAATTGTTCCCAAAAATTTCAAAACAAAATAATTTTTCCATTATTTGCGATTTTTGTGGATTTTAGTGGCATTTTCTGTTATTGTGTGAATATTGTCTTTGCCTGTTTATTTTAGTAATAAAAAATACAAAAATATATTGTAATTGCATTTAGGATTTAATTTGACATTTTTGAATTAATTAATAATTAGGTGTTTTATAAAAATGAAAAATAAATCACAAAATAGTTTATTCTTCTTCTTTTTTTTATTTTTTAGTCTTGAATTTTAGTAGTTTTTCCTTTGATTTGGTACTTAATTAATTGGGTTAATTATTATCTAGAGATAATTAAGTTAATTTGGTGGAATAATTTGGTTTAAGGATCAATTTAGGATTTAAATTAATTTTGAGAAGAAAATAGTTTGGAAATAAATAGAAAGGGAAAGGAATTCTTAGGCCAATTCAATTTAATCCCCAAGCCCAAATCAAATACACCTAATACCCAACCAAAACCAGCCCAAGACCCATGTCATACCCGGTCCGTTCAATTCAGACCTTAGAGACGACTCAAACGACGTCGTTTTAGTGTCAACCAATCTCAACCGTCCATTCCCCACATCCAACAACCAGGACTTAACCCATTACCCGTTTAACCCGACCCTGAATCGTTTCCCCCTAAACCCGATCTAGCCTCTAATACTAATAAACGACACCGTTCAAATTAATCAAATAATCCAAGCCGTTGATCTTGTTTGATCGAACGTCCTAGATCCAATTCCACCCCAGTATATAATTACCCAAATGGACCCCGCCCCCCTTAGAACCCCCCATTTTTATCTCTCGTCTCCCTCACCCAAACCCTAGAGACCAGCTACCACCATACCCTTACCGCCTTAGGGTGGCGGCACCGGTTCCGTTCACCACCAAAACTACACCCCAGAACCACAACAACTTCCTCTTCTCAAATCCCAACTTCACTTCCTTCGAACATCCTTGGAATTTCTCGAATTTTGATTTAAAGGTATGAACCCTAGCAGACGCCACCATTCTCCACCACTTTCTGGTGGCGGCACCGCCTCCAAACACCTCCAAAGTTACACCCCATGATCATCAAGACCCCTTCTTCGCAAATTCTTGCTTCGTTTCTCTCGAACATGGCCTGAACCCTTCGAATTTCAAATCTAGGGTTCGAGCCATAAAAGCCCGAAGCCAAATTTAGATATGCAAGACTACTCCTTCAAGTTTTCTCAAGTATTCAGGACGGTTTGGTCACAAAATAATGCTGCTCGTTTGTTCTTGGCAAAGAACAAATGATTGACATTATTGGGGACCAAACTGGATTATCAGTTGAAAGTTCAAGTGTAGGGTGAGTTCGTTCCTATTTTTTACGATTATTCTCATTAGTATTATTTTGTTATTCGTCTTCCTCGTCTCTTTTTCTTTTTCTGGTCAATTTCAATTGAAATTCGATCAGTTCTTTGGTATAAATTATTTCTATTCACTTTGTTTCTTTACGATTGGTTTTGTGGATTTGTTTCATATAATTGGGATATCAGCTTGTTTAAAGACTGTGAAATTGTATCTCGTCTAATCACTTAGTTAGAGTAATTGGGATTGTTTCAATAATTTGGTTTAACTTCTTGTTTAATTATGTTAATAAGAATGGATTAATATAAGTTTAAAGTAGTCACCTAATTAAGAAGCTTCTATAGTGGTAGGGTTTAAATTTCACTACTGAATAAACGAAAACCTTAAGAATTGAGTGGAATCGAATTTTTAAATGTTGAAAGGGCACTTTGTGAATCCAAAAGGCATTTCTCATTGCCTATTTAAGGAAACAACACACTGAGAAAGAAAGAATACAGACTGGATACTGAAGAATACAGAGAGATAGAGTACAAAGATAGAGAAAGGAGAGCTCAGAGACTTTAAGATATAGAAAATCCAGAAAACCAAAAACGGCTGAAGTTCTGAAACTGCACTAATTTCCAGCACTTTTCCTTTATAAAAATTGATCAAATTCTGTATTAAGTGGGTCTTTCTGATCTTTTTCATGAGCTAAAATCTCTAAAAGCTTCACATTCTGCACTTGAGTTGAGAAATAGTTTGAATTTGGGGGTTCTGAAAGCTCTGTTCTAAATTTTGTTGTTTGGTTACTATTTGATTGGTTCTAGGAATTGTTTCATAGCTATGACTGCTGCTGCTTGGCTACTGATCTTACATTTCTTACTTCCTCTCATTTCCCAGGTATGCTTCAACATTTGAGTAGCATATGAGATGTAAAGGGATGCCATGTAGTTGATTTAGATAGTGAATAAATGGCCTCTGTTTTTAAATGATTTGTTCATGTGTTTTCTTGTCTAAATTAGCTTGATTACCTGGACATTATTGTATTCAGTCATGACTTATGGCGTATATTTTAGGAACATGCTTGAACTTTGGTTTTGTTATTTTAATTCTAGATTAGATGAACTCTTTCTCAAATACTTGTGTGTTGGGATTGTTATGATTGGAATTTAGTGAGTGTTGTTGTTATTCGAGCTAATAGTTTGAGTCTTGCATCTTTCATTCATGTTTAGGTTTGATCACATGAATTGCTCGTTGGAATTGTCGCTGGAAACTCTGTGGTTCAGTATTAAAATTAAGTAATGTTTGGTTGATTATGAATGCATCTGGTTTTATCATCAGTAGGGTGGGTTGTTAATGCCAAAATTAACATGTGTTAAAGAATAGTCTGGGTCCTTGTTCACCTTGATATTTCTTGTAGTCAGGCATAAGGCTTTGAGTTCTCAATATGGTTAGTGTTGAATAATGGATAAAGTTTCCTAGCTAATACATATAGTGTGTTAATACTGATTAATTCAGGTTTTAATTGTAGTTTATCTTGAATTGTAATTCATTTTAGCATAAAATATGTGTTGTTGAAAATTGGCCTTAATTCAATGTTGGTCGTGCCTGCGTGAGTTCGGTCCACGAGCCCAGTATAGGTGTGATTTCATTGAGGCATGGGCTCCTCTCATGGGCTTGAATCTGAAGAGACTTGTAAAAATCAAAATAGCATATTTTGGGCCTGTTGAGTTTCGCTAGCCCAACTCCCTCGTTTGTTTGGTTGTTAATAGCAAATTTAGTTCGGGCTTTAACATTGAGTATATGTTGAACACCTGGGGTTTCTTTTCTTCCATAATTAATTAAGTTCTCTAAATGAATTGGAGGCAAGCCACATTAGACGAATCATAATTTGTGGCCCTCACGGGTTAATTCTTAAACTTTTGGTTAAAATAAATTGAGGTGCGATGTGCCGGACAAAAATCTCAATTGCATGGCCCTTGTTTAATTAATCTTTTTTATCCTTAAAATCGAGGCGTGTCGTTTAGCGAATTTTCATGGCCCTCGCAAAGTTGCAAACGCGTAGTTGCTTTAGGCGCGTTACTTTAATAATTTACCTTCCTAAACTCGGGTGCGCATTTATGTGACCCAAATCCAAATCTCAATAATGTTAAATAAAACGTGTCTCGGACTATGGGTGCATTTCATGTGGCGTGGTCCAAAGACGTATTTTAGATGACGTTGAAATCTCCCTAAAATTAATTAAAGCAGTTTTAAAGTTAAAATGCACATAGGTTCAAAAATGTTTTAAATCAGATAAATAGGCCAATAATAACAGTTGAGCGACCGTGCTAGAACCACGGAACTCGGGAATCCCTAACACCTTCTCCCTGGTTAACAGAATTCCTTACCCAGATTTCTGGCTCGCGGACTGTAATACAGAGTCAATCTTTTCCTCGATTCGGGACTTGAACCGGTGACTTGGGACACCATTAAACTATCCCAAGTGGTGACTCTGAATTTTAATTGAAATAAATCCTGTTTCGATTGTCCTTTAATTGGAAAAACTCCTTTATACCCTTCGGGGGTAGGAAAAAGGAGGTGTGACAGGCCTTTCAGCACTCCGAAAACGAAGATTTTAAGGCTGTGTCGGCTAACCAGCCAAAACCTTTAAAAATGACTAAAGGTGATTGTTCTTGCAAAAACAGCCTTCCGGCGCCCTTTTGAGGGACATTCGGCTATTTTTGCAAGAATGACATCACCTTACTTATTTGTAATAAACATAAAATTTTTGTTCTTTTTGGGCTATTTTTGCAAAAAAAGAAGTTGGACCCGATGGGGGTTGCCTACGTATCTCACATCCGGTGAGAATCAAACTGGCATAGTTCGGGCAAATAAAATAAAACCAACTATTTTTCAAAACAAAACCATTTTTTTTTCATTCTTTTTTTTTCATTTTTCTCAAAAAATTCGGCAGAGTTTCAGTACCATTTGGACATTGATTTTCCAAAACAGGTGATTTAACTCACTAAACCCTCACATTGATATTCTCTTTTTTCCAACTTTCTTCCATTATTCAAAAGCCGGTCAGCAGGTAAATCCAAATCAAATAAATGCACAAGTAGAAAGTAAGATGCATCAGGATGGTCTTTTCATTTTAGGGTACACTTGTCCTAGACAGACTCAACCCCCGTGTTGAGTCTCCAAAGTCAAATACACGTGATGCAAGAAAACGTTCCTACTAGGGATCCGGCATGAGGTTTTGTTATACTAGATTTAAAAACGGGGTTTATTGTTCTAGACCTGGCTGACCCGAGCGGACAACTCGAGCCGGGGGGGGGGGAGGGGCAACGTACCGGGAATACAGAAGCTTCACCGGCTTTGCAACTTGTCCGAACCTCGTTATAAAATTTGGGATATGACTCTAACGGAAGAGAAGTCACACGAAGTGCACATTCCTCCATGATTTAGAAGACTCAGAGAGAAGAAGGGTTTCGTGGTAATTTATATACAGTTCACAGAATATCAAAGTGGTAAAAGCAACACTTGGCACACAAAATTAATAAAGCCAACTATAACAATTCATCTAAGCTCGAATTCTGAACCCTGAACCAGAGATTCTGGGTTCGATCCCCAGCAGAGTCGCCAGAGCTGTCACACCTCCTTTTTCTCACCCCCGAGAAGGGAGTATAAAAGGAGTTTTTTTCCAATTTAAGTGACAATCGAAACGGGATTATTTTATTTAAAATTCAGAGTCGACACTTGGGATAATTTATGGTGTCCCAAGTCACCGGTTTAGAATCCCGAATTGAGGAAAGATTGACTCTGTTTTTCAGTCAGCGAACACAGAAATCTGGGTAAGAAATTCTGTTAACCCGGGGGAAGGTGTTAGGCATCCCCGGATTCTGTGGTTCTAGCATGGTCGCTTAACTGTTTTCATTGGCCTAATTATCTGATTTTAAAACACTTTTAAACCTATGTGCATTTTACTTCAAACCGCTTTTAATTATTTTAAGGAAGATTTCAATGCCATCTAAAATATGTCTTGGGACCGCGCCACATGAAATGCACCCGCAATCCGAACACACATTTTATTCAACGTTGTTAAGATTTGGATTTGGGTCACATGAAATGCACACCCGAGTTTAGGAAAGTAAATTTTTAAAATAGCGCGCCTAAAGCAACTACGCATTTTTAAGTTTGCGAGGGCCATGGAAGATTTGCTAAATGGCATGCCTCGAGTTCTAAGGATTTAAAATATTAATTAAACGAGGGCCATGCAATTTAAGGTTTTGTCCGGCACGGCACACCTCGATTTATTCTAACCAAAGGTTTCCAAATTAGCATGTGAGGGCCATAAATTATAACTCGTCAAATATGGTTCGCCTCAAATTCATTTTAAGACAAACTAGTTAATTAAAAATAAATGAAGGGACCTTAATTGATTGTTTGCAACTACGTAGAAATTAACAGAGGAGTTGTATCAAATAATCAATCACCTGAAATTTGCACTTACGCCAAAGCCTAAATGAGTGAAATAACTGCATTTGCATGAAACGAAACAAATCCAAAGGGTAAAACAATCTATTTACAAACACATTCAGGCTTAGGCTCAAATGAGCCCAAATTTTGATAGAGGCCAAAGCGTTCATGGCATGGCATATGTGCCTGAAGCGAGGCTTTTAACACTTAGGCCAGCACTAGGCCCAACGTTCAAACCCAAACAATGATACTCGACCACTTAGAATGCAAACCCAATCAGAAAATATGAAACATGCTACTGGATCGACATTTTGCTTTTGCATTTTAAAACTAATTGAATCCTAAATAGTCTAACCAAGCATTCTGAGATTCACTTCTAAGTTTAAACGTATTCAACATACCATCCAAAATAAATCAATGCATGCTTTTACCCTTTTTAAACAACCTGAACCATTTCCCTTTCTACTAACAGGATTCTGCGTGCCCAACACTTAAGAGGAACCTTCAGCCACTCCAATTTCATGAGTGTGGAAGCATCCAAAACCAGCAATACTTGACAATAATGTGAATGAAATTACATAGTAGAAAATATCCCATGCAATTACAGGGTTTAATATGCAGAATCTATGCTACATGATTCAACCAAGCAAATCATTCTTCCAGTTTCATGACAGTCCCAAATTAAACACAATAGTAAAATCTCACTTGTTCAAGATAGAACTCAATTGAACAATATAACACATCAAGTCAAGAAAACGAAATCAAAATAACACTACTGAATCAACAGAACAAGCGAATGCTAAGCTTTAAATTCTGTCTTTCATTTCATTCTTCAAATCAACTTCACAAACATTGAGACTCAAGAGTGTGTACCTGGATATCGAAAGAGAAAAACAAAGAGATGAAGAATCAGTAGCCAACAGCAGAATAGAGCCCAGTAACAGAAAGACAACCAGCAACACTAAACCTAGAAAACAACCAATAAAACAGTAGAAAGCAGTAAACCAGAACTTAATCTTCAAACCATCCTTAATTCATTTCTCAAATCAGATTATAAATATGGGATTTTGGAGAATTTTAACTAGCACAAGAGGGGTCAGAAATTCAAATGAGCAAAATTTGATTGTTCTTCCACCATGGAATGCAGGGATTTCAGAACCTTTTTTTAAAAAAAAAATTCAGCCGTCTCAGGTTTTAGGTTTTTTTTTATCTCTTTTCCCCTCTGCCTTGAATGCCAAGTTAGAGGTGCCTTTAAAGGCAAGGCATTAGGGCAGCCTAAAGTATTCAGTTTTTTGCACCTTACCCCTTTTTAAATTCTCCTTTTTGCTTAGACCTCCTTAGTGTAAAATTCAGAATTGCAGATTAATCCCTACCCCAACTTCCTAGAAGCTTCCTTAGGTAGTTATTTGCATAAGATTCCCCAAAATACCCTTTAAACCTCTAAAAACTACCCCTCCAACCCAAGTATAGGTCACACTGACCCGACTCAAATTGGTAAGGGTCTGCAAACACAAATTAAATCCCCACTTGGACTTTCTGATTTTCGGAGTCCAATTAAAATCCATCAGGGATTCCAAACTCAAAAGACTGACCAAAATTTCCCTACAAGAAAACCCGGAACCCCTTCTTTAAAATGCAATCAAGCAAAGACAAAGATGAATGAGCTAATTAACAGGAAATCGACTAAATTAAGACCTAATTAAGTGATTTAACGAACCAGAAACTTAACCTGTTTAACAAACTAAAAATGTCACAAAACGAAATTCACGAAGAAAAGGAGAGAAAAGAGAAAAATAACGAATGGAAGAACAAACTTGGACTCAGAAGATGAATTGAATTTTCGACCAAATTATTATAAGAATACTAGTTTTAAGAAAGGGAAAGATGAGGATGACAGAAAGGAAACCGGAGAGGGAAAGGGACTCACCAAATCGAACCTCGAAACTGGACAGGGACAAAGAACTTAGCCAAACTTATGTCGATCCCTTGTTCTTTGTCAAGAACAACTAAATGACATCAGTTTTGCCGAGTCCAAACCTCAGAGTTTGAAAGAATAGTGCTCCCCGAACGTGCATGCTACCAGGCTCGATGAAAAATGGCTTTGAACTTTTTGGGGTTTGAACTCGGATTCAAGATTTGCGGAGCTCCGGGCAGATTTGAAGGAAAATAGTTGTGGATTTGGTATGAGGGGATCATGGGGGTTGTAGGGTGTTAGTTTGGGGCGGTTTGGGAACAACGCCGCCGGTGACAAATGGTGGAAATTAGGGCGGCGGCGCTAGGGTTTCGGTTGGGGACGATGGGGTCTGAGAAATGAGACGGGGGGAGTACAGGGTTCAGACAATCTTATATCAAATGACCCCCAACTTCCCAGCCGTTAGATCACGTAACCTTGACGGTTGGGATCACATTTGCACTAAACGACATCGTTTGGGAGGTGAGGGATGAGGACCGGGTAATGGGGTGGGTTTTGGGCCAGATCGAGACGGGTTAATGGGGAACGACTTGGGCCTGGGCAGATTCAAGGGTTTTGGGAGGGGAAATGGGATTGGGCTTAGGCATATTAGCCCAAAATCAAAGCAGCCTTTTTTATTTTAATTTCCTTTCTTCTTCTTCTTTTCAATTTTCAATTGTTTTCTTTTCTTTCTTTTCTTCTCAAATTAATTTAAATCCTAAATTAACTCTTAAACTAAATTAATTTACCAAATTAAGCTAATTAGTCAACACAGTATTTTCAATAATTAATTAAATCCTAAATTAGAAGAAAAACTATAAAACTCAAAATTAAAAGTTAAAAAAGCAAAATGAGTTATTTTTGTGATTTTCTCTATTTTTGTCAAACAAATTAATTTACTAATTAATCCAAAAATGTAAAATTAAGTCTTAAATGCAAATGCAATGTATTTTGTATTTTCATGAATCAAGCAAAATTAAAAATGCACAAACAAATGCCAACAATTAACAAAATGCTACAAAAATCTACGAAATTGTAAATAATGGGAAAATTAATTTTTCTTGAATTTGTGGGAGTAATTCATATAGGGCAAAAATCACATGCTCACAACGTAGAGTTGTGAGTTATAATACACCCTTGTCAACAAAACGAGCATAAAAGTTTTTATCCCATTAGGCAAACACCTAGGTCTTGGTCATAGCACTAGGTTTTTTACATATTTGGAAAACTCTCAAAAACAACTATCTTTAGTCTTCTGTCTTTAATTTACAATCATTAGATTAATATTAGATAATATAAACACCAAAAACTCATTGTGTAAGTTCAATATAGATACTTCACTTGCTCATTCCGAGTATATACTCCTAACTCCCATCTTAGTTCCATGCGGATTCGACCTTGACTCTGAGTTGGGTTTTATTATTGCATGCGACTGTGTCATACCTCTTTTGAGGTGTGCATTTGGACGTGATTAGAGATCCGCCTCATGGATCTCCTATTCAACACCCTCTACTCCTCGGAGGGCGACGGTTCGCGGGCTGCAAAAAGATCTTCCTCCTCGGGATCATCCCTGAGCCGGTAGAGTGAGTCCTAGTCTGGTGCTCGAGAGATGGAGCTCTCCTTTAGCTTACGAACCAATCTTCTCTTTGGTTTTTTCTTCTCTGAGCTCGACGAACCCAGAGCCTTTCATTTCTTCTTCTTCTCTCCTGCTGCAGCCCCGAGCTGCCCCAAAGTAGAGGAATCGACGGGCAAGTCCTCATCCCCGAACGGAGGCCTAAGCTCGATGGTCTTAGGCAAACTTGTGAAAAGGAAATAAGAACGTGATGCTAGAAGAAGAAGCCTAGTGTAACTTATTCGGGAAAGAAATCTTACCATGGGAACGGTCCTCCCAACAGCCCTTCGAGAGTTTGCGCCACGAGCGCTCAGAGTAAGGCATCTGTGAGACAATACCCTCGATCCACTCCTTGAGCCAAGGGATAGCTTTGGGACTCGAGCGACAGCTTCACCACGACAAAATACCGATGAGGAAAAAGGAGATGAACATAAAATCAACACTCAAAGGAAAGTTGTACTTACGTGATACGTTCCACCGCTCGGGGAATGGCCTAAACTCTGCAGGGATTATGTCTGAGGTCCTCACCTGGACAAAGCGCCCCTACCAGCCTCGATCTCGGTCCTCATTGATGCTTGAGAATGGGGCTTTGCTAACCCGGTGCACGAGCTTTATCAGTCCCCTTCGGAAGAGTCGGGGATTTCACAAGCGGAGTAAATGATCTATGGTGAGCTGACAAGAATCGATCTTGTTGACGAAGAATCGAAGGAGGATTACAATCCTCCATGGTGATGGGTGGATTTGACTGAGGCATACTTCGTACCTCTTGCAGAAGTCTATAATGACCGGGTCCACTAGGCCCAATGTGAAGGGATAAGTGTAAACACTTAGATATCCCTCGATATGGGTAGTAATGGCCTCCTCAAGGTCAGGGACCACTATGTCCTTGTCTGCCTAATTATGGTTCTTTCTGACCTCAGGGAGGACATCTTCGGTGATCGAGCATATATATCTCGATGCCTCCTTATGCCGACCCTTCACTGAAGAGGGTTTCTCAACCTTAAAGTCGTTGGCAACCAAACAATCCCCAAGAATGAACATTTTCAAGGGAGGTTCGATGACCGGTTCGTCAGTAGACACATCAGCAGCGAACCTCTCCACGTCAACCACATCGGGAGTGGCCTCATCGATTTCAGCGGTCAGTTGAGAGGAAGAAGCAACTTTTTTGGGAACAGATTTGGAAGTTTTTTCCATTCTTATCTAGATAAGGCTTGAGAAAAGATGACGAAAGACGAAGGGTCAAGTGCGGCGGTTTGGATAGAAGATGAGTAAAAAATTTGAACTTACTGAAAATTCTTGAAAAACGGAGGTAAAAATGCTAGAGTATGAAGAAGGGTAGAAGACTCGAGGGTAGAAGCTTGAACATAAAGCAAAAAATGAACGAAAGAGGGGAATATTTATAGAGGCTTCATGATATTTCACGTTCATAGATAGCCAACCGGTGATTGGCACGCGTTTGAAGTCATAAATGACGGGACGTTTCGGGATCTTTGTCGTTTCTGTCATGGCGTATTGAATAAGGAATCAAAGAGCTCATTTCGTTTCTCGTCAACTCACCCTCCGAGAAACGAGGGGACTATCTGTATACGGGTAAAATCGAGCTCATGGTACGTCTCGATTTTTGATGAAGTAAACGGAGCGAGAAACGTAAAGCAAGGAAATGAAATCGAGGCAAAGAGCCCCTTGATCCAGGGTCGGGGTGAAATGACTACCCTTGGGAATATAGAGGCCATGGTCCCCAGGTCTGGTTTGAACCCCGAAGGCCTCGAAGAACATTAACGGACGATCGGGCACGACCAACAAAAGGCCGTGATATTCGCGACCGTCCGGATATCACGACGTGAATCTCGACACGTATCAATAGAGAACCGATGATTAGTTAAGCAAAAGATTTTTACCTTTTATAGAATTGTACTTTGGGTAAAACTTTCCTACTATATAAAGGGGAGTCTGATTATTTATTGACGACATGGTAACACACGCATACCAAGGCAATATACTATTATTTTCTGTGTTATTCAAAGTTATTATTCTTGTTCATCAGTGCTTGGTCATTGTGAGTCTGGATCGAGGATGGATATTTCATTGAGGCTGTTGCTAAATCGAGAATCCTCCTCCTCAAGCGGTTTGATAACTTACTACATCTTTTATCTGTTTAATCTAACGCAATTTATCTTTTGTATCGAATTAATCTGTGTATCCTTAAAATCACTTACAAATTTAATTGTTATCCGTTTTTTAGAGTAAATAATATTCATACCAATATCGCATTTCTTAAACTTAGTGGCTCATGACTTGTACTACTAGTTCTTGGGGATAGTTATATTAATTTTTGCATTCTTATTATATTATTTATTTGATGATCTTTTGTTCAAGATGTGTTATATGTTGATCAGCTTACCTAGGGGTTTAGGTTAGGTGTCATCACGACTTGGTTGGATTTTGGCTGTGACAACTTGAACAATGGTGGAGGCGACGAGCTACAAGTATGGCGCATGAAAGATTTGTTCTACCGCTGGAGGAGAGAAGTTCAAGATCATGAGATTTAAAAATGGTGCAACGAAATCTTTGGTCTTACCGACTGAGCTATTTTAGCCCAATGGTGCTTTTCGGAAGAATCATGTTTAATAGTATATACGGTGTTTAGATTTTAAGAGTTAAATGAGTTTGATCGTAAACTTTTTTATGTCTTTTAAATTATTAATTATTGTGATATATATTCGTTGTTTCCAAATATGTAATTTTATTTATCACATAAATTGAAAAAGAGGTAGCACTAGGCACTAGGCACTAGAGTGCACCATGTATGAATCTGCGATACTGTTGGAATGGATTTAACGTGGATTATTGAAGTTTACCCGTAGCAATATATGCTTGAAGTTGGAACAAATAGTATGGGCTAGCCAGTTTTCGAACTGGTCATTGAAAAATAGCCAGTATTTGCAAAGTCATTGAAAATAGTCACTATTTTGCTGTAACACAAAAAATTCCAGCATAATATACTGAAGATTGGTGCACTTGTGTATGAACTTCCAGTATATTATGCTGGAACTCCAACACACAGAAAGTCCAGCATAGAGATTGGAACACTTGTGTATGAACTTCCAGCATATTATGTTGGACCAGTATATTATACTGGAACTCCAGTATATTATGCTGGAAATCCAGTATATTATGCTGGAATAATTTTCGAATTTTGGACAGTGTTTTTGTTCAGATTTATCTTTACATGAAAAGTGGCTAAATTTCTATTACTTTTAAAACTATGTCTATTTTCAATTACCACTAATAAATCTGACTATTTTTTAATTTCACCCTTAAGTTGTTATAAGCTGGTAGATGGTTAGTGGTATGCCTCGTGTTGTATGTATTGGGTATGCGGCATTTACTTGGATGTTTTACCTTATTCGGCATGCGGAAAAAAAAACGGAGAGATGAAGGGTGTGTTAGGTATATTTCAAGAAATTGTTTTCTTGGAAAACAAGTAGTAATTTTATTCATTTTTCGGTGTTTGGTATGCAAATTAAGGAAAATAACTTCTCAAGAGTATTCATAAATAATTTAAATGCAATAAACATGAAGCCATAAACTTTTGAACCAACAATCTTCCGAACCCGCAAATTTCATAAACTTCCGAGGTTTGTAAAAGATTTTCCCTTCTCTTGATAAGGAAAGGAGAAAAATGAGTTCACGATGAAAATGTTTTTCAAAACATTTAAGCCAACCAAATATGAAAAAATTGAAAAACATTTTCCGAAAAATATTTCGTTCTTACCAAACAAACCCGAAGTTGTGCATCACTGCATTGTTAATAAACAGGGAATGCACAGCCTGCAATTGCTGTTGATGCTAACTTTTTGAAATCAAATAGAGACAACTACTTAAGCTCTTACTCCTATAAAAGATAAGACACGAAGAAGACGATTAGGGATATTAATTTGCCTCTCTACTTTTTAGAATAATAAGCCTCTTAAACTTGAGATTCTTCGCCATTCCTTTTTACATGAACTTCAACTATGGGTCTGAAGTTTGATTCTGATCGAGGGCACTTTGTAGATTAGAGGGAGAAATTCAAAAATTGTCAGATTTATAAATGGTCGATCAAAAATAGACACAGTTTCAAAAGTCAACGAAATTTAGTCATTTTTTATGTAAAATAAATTTGAACAAAAACACAATTCAAAATCCAGAAAATACTCCAGCATAATATACTTGAACTCTAACATATTATACTGGAGCTAGCAAAGTATACCGGTCCAGCATAATATGTTGTAAATTCATACAAAGGTGCACCGAACTCCAGTATATTATGCTGGACAGGTCTCTATTGCAGCAAAATAGTGACTACTTTTCAATGATTTGACAAATACTGGCTATTTTTGAATAACCAGTCCGAAAACTAGCTAGCCCGTGCTATTTTAACGATTTTCAGCTATGGAGAATTATTGTTTATCCTCCTTGAGGTTGATGGAAAAGAAAGAAGCAAAAGTGGACATACCTTACAAGTTCACCTCCTTCGTTAAACTCCCATTACAAAACTCGAATTAAATCCTGGAGCTTAACAAAACCTCAATAGCATGGTAACTAACTCATCCACGGAGCATGCAGGTAAAATCACCTCGAAATGTTCAAACAAATATACAACTGAAAGAAACACACTGTACTATTAGTAGAAATATTTGGAAAGTGATTTTAGGAACAAAACCAACTAGGTTTCGAAAGTTTGAACAGCACAAAGGTTCTGCTGATTGAATATCCATTTACACATCCCACTGACCTTGAGGACTATCCCATGAAACAAGTGACTTTACATGAGGCATGTAAATTTGCACATCTCCAACATTAACCTCCTGCATTTCTTCAGCTTCAATATTGTATATATGTAACAAAGGGTTTCCTCTTCTCTTGAAAAATATTTCCGTTGTCGAAGCACAAAGTGGAACAAATCCTGTGATATCATAGAACCTATTGATGCTATATCTCTTTATCCAATTTTCCCTTAAGCCGTCCTTCAAGATCCATACCTGAATCAAATTCAACGTCGCATGAGTTATGAAGCTCAGGGTGCCTCCAATCTCAACAAGACGATCGTTTTTTGTGCTGTTGATTGGTAGAGGTACAGTTTGGAACTTCTCATCATGAAATCCCAAAGACACAGCATGGTTACAACTGTCCCTTTTTGGAAGCCAATACAAAGCTCCAACTGCTGAAACAGATCTACGAGTGGTACTGATTGATCCGAATTCTCCTGAATTAGGTCCATCCACTGCATGCCATGATCTTGTAGTAAGGTTCAGGATCTCACAGCGGATGTGTCTATGTTCGTCGCGGAACAAGTGTACTACTTTATAAGCACCTGTGAAGTGGCTGAACATGAACCCGTAGCACTCCTGCGCGAAACCAATTGTACCAAGAGGCATTCTAATGTGGTTCCTTGTACTTGGATTTACAACTACTAGACCTCCGTTTTTCTTAATTCTAGCCAGGACCAAACCGTTGCAGGCAGCCAAAACACACTCTAAGTTCCTCAAATTTGGCATACAAACTTTGTGGCCTTTACCGCTATGGATGTCCCAGAAATGGAAGTAACATTGATTTGGCTTATCTGAAGGTAGTGGAAAAGGTGACCGTATGTTTTCCTCGCGAAAGGACTTCTGAGTAATTAGAACTGTCTCAGATTGACGAAAGTGAGCTTCAACAAAAGCCGGACTGTTGATCATGTTAAGAAGTGTCCTGCATACGCAACGGAGTCTGCAGAGAGTTTCAGCTGGAAGTAGAAGAAAAACCTTAAAAAGCAAGTCATAAGGAAGCCAAGTTCCCTTGGTCTCTAAATTATTTTCCATTTCTTGTTTTGTTTCCCTTGATGTTGTGCTTCGTCTCAGCTGTTCAAGAGCAATTGTTTCTACAGATGACAATTTAAGCCACTTTTTACCTCTTGGCCACCTGTCCCTCATGACGTAAATCCTATGCAATCAGAAAGCTCTAAAATAATTCTGCAGCCAAATGGAAAAACATTTTAAAAGGAAAAAAACTTCATGCCAGTATTTCGTTATTCGTTCAATGTTTGGGAGGGTGGGCCAGAGGATTACAAAAATGACAAGAAAGAATTTCCAGAACAAAGTTTCAGCAATCTGCTTAACTCATAGTTTTACATAGAAAACTCCATCAGTTGTTTGTTCTTTCCATATGGAACTTAATGCTTGTCATTCCCCCCTTACCTAACCTTGGCTTTTGTCTCCACAATGACAAAAATATGCCCTTGTCACGAGGTTTTTACAAGGAAAAACTACAAAGGAAAATTGTTGAAGAATAAACTACAAGGACCATTATCGTCTTTAAGCGAAAGAATGGCTTCACAGCCGTTTGCTAACTGAGAAGATGTGAAAATTACTCAATAAATTAAGAAGGATAAGTCAGGAATACCAACTATTTAACTGGTTGTCCTTGTATGAGTTCATATACCAATCCTGACCTTCCCTATTTAATAATTTCTGATAGAGAGAACGCGACAGAGAAGGATGACTTAGGGACCAAACTTTAGATATGATAGGATTAAAGAATGAAAATGGACATTTGCAAGAAACATCCGAAGATAAGGTTGCATACGTCTGACTATATCCATCCTGTTCCATATTTGCATTCACATAAAGGAATATGTGTTTGTGATGAAATTGAACAAATATAATCTGACAATAAAAATCTAAGCAAACTAAATTCAAGGTCACACTTCAATTTAAATCACAAACAGACCCGATTACAGAGCTCTACCCAGAATACGGCAAATCAATCATTATTAAGCAGCACCTCTCCATTTTAAACTTGTGCCTCAGTGAACACATCAGTAAATCTTGGCGAGCCACTAACATGTCTAGCAGACTACGCATATATTAGAGATGACATGAGGCTTAAAATACTAGAATACATCATCCCGGATCCACACGATAGCTGCTCAGGCATCAAGATTGCCAGTCTTTTATGACAAAGAATAAGGAAACTCCTAAGATAGTACTAGTAGTTTTCTGGAACCATCACAACCCCAACACGGGCTTTGGTCTAGTGAAAAGAATTGTTCTTGTCCCTTCATTTTTCTTTGCTTCTTACCTCCCAAACAAAACATAAATGAGCAGATAGGACAAGCGAATGTAACCAGAACCCATGGCACTAAAAAAGTTCAACTTAGTTACCTATGATGATAAGTTCATAGCTTGATACTCCCGCTCATGCTGCGGGGAGTCATCTAAACATTGGACCTTGAAATGAGCAAAGACGTACAGTTGAATTAGGTAAGTGAAAACCAATCAATGAATCAGAGGTTTTCAATGGAAAATTATGAAACTAACTAAATGAGACACAATTGAGCAACAAAAGAAAGAAAAACAGACCCCTAAATGAATCCTCTCTAAAATCAGTATCAAATAACAGGAAGAACAGAAGAAAGAAATTGTCACCTTCTAAAGTACTAAAGAAGTGTAGCAGTGTTAGCAAAGGCGAAAAGCGTAAAAAAGCTCTAAGGTTTGTTGGGGCTTTAAGCTCAAAGAGCAAATAAAGCGTGGGCTTTAATGAAGAAAGACACAGTAGAGAAAAACTACAAATATGTATGTGTAGTCCAAGACTAAAATTATAAGCATGAATACCAACTATATGGACAAAGAAATTAAAGAAAATTTACAATAAAGTGAAATATCAATTGTTTAATGTCGCCTCTTCAGGATTACGTTCATTAGCAAGGAAAAATATGTCTTAGAGCTTTGATGACAACACTAAAGCGTCCGCTAAACGAGGCGAAGCGCTCAAAGTGTTTTCAGTTAGGGCTTAAGCGCGCCACTGATAACAGTGGAGTGGAGCAAGTGCATCACACTCTACAAAAAAGAGCACTCCAGTACACAAAGCATCCCGCATTTACGCAAGGTCCGGAGAAGGGCCGCACCCCAAGGGGGTGTGATGTAGGCAGCCTGCCCTGATACGAACATCGATGGCTGATTCCACAGTTCGAACCCGTGACACTATTTAAGTCAGTTGCCAAAATGAAACCTTCTCATTTTAAGTAGCAAAAGTTAAGTACTCTTCCCGGCAAAAGTAAACTCATTTCTTGCTTTACAAAGCCAACAAAATGGAGACTATTTATCAGTACATGTTTAACTTATAAACAATCTCTGCATTGTTTAATGTAATCTTCCAAGCATGAGATTTCTTTCTTTTGTTCTGCTAGAAGGAATTTATAAATTATCTCAAACATTAATAATGCAGGCCTAAAATTTAACCTTTCTTTTTCTTCTTTATGGTTTGAAAGTAAGAAACAGATTTGGAAAGTTAGAGTGGGAAGCAGCCAGTCCTAAAAGTTAACATTTTAATCCATTTTTAACAAAACCAATCATTGTCAGAGTATCAAGCCCCAATCTCACAGTAAAAATTCTAGAAAGCATTTCCCAGTCATGCCAGTCCAATTGTTTACCCGTCATTTGAGTCTACTAATCACCTTTCAGATGAAACACCTTAAGGTAAACAGAAGAGTAAGCCTAGTATCAAAAATAACTCCCACCAACCCGAGGCCCCTAAACATGGAAACACAGATAAATACATGGGAATGATAGTGAAAATAATGGTATTAAATGTTCAAAAGCTCAATCAAAGAAGAATTTAAGTTATATACACCAACAACAATTACTTTTTACATTATAAATGTAGTTCTAGTTAAACAGGTTACCATCATTAACATGCCACTGAGCATGCTTATTATAGACAACTTCCATGTAGTTGGCTTTTAAAAGACCTAATACTGTAAAAAAAAAAAAATTACACTTTTCTGCATATAAAACTTTAAGTCTGTCAAGAAAATATATGGCTTTCGCTTTTACCGATTTATTCTAGCTAGTTAAAACTTCAGAGAAGCCAAGTTAGGCTACAACAGAAGCAACTTACACTGGCCTTAATCTTGTAATAAACCAATAGTATCACTTATATCAAACATGCATCATAATTTTCAGAAAAAAGTGAACAATACCACATGACGGGAGAGGGAAGAAGCAAAATATTCTAGAGGCCATACAACATACTATAGTCAATGCATTATTAGTAATACCCTAAAGTGTAGTGGCATTTGCGTTATTTTTACTGTTCCTCGAGACAAGGGACTATCGGAAACAGCCTTCACCTGTGGGATTACACTTAGTTTGTTGTTGTTGTAAAGTGTAGTGGCGGAGCCACCTTTAACCAAGTTACCAACACTAGAAAATTTCACTAGTATAGCTAGACAAAAGTTTCTTTCATGTATTAATACTATATAAAGTCGAATCCCCTTTATTTTTTTATGTTTTTTTTATATATTTTGATAGCTCTTAGTGAAAATCGTTGCTCCACCACTACTAAAGTGTATATATATTAGTTCTAATTTACCACAAATTTATACATATTGTTGATCCATCTGTTAGACTTGTCAGACAAATAGCTAATTAACAGGAGCTCTGTTAACCCAATTCAAGTCAACATTAGCAAAAAAAACACCAGAAGTGTAAAATCATTCAAAGTACTAGAAAATAACAACGCATGGTTCCTTCAGTATATAGTTCAATGATCGCACAAGAAAGCAATTAAAAGAAGGCATGATATGATGATCACAATCTCAGACACAAAGGAAAAGTAAAATTAAAATAAATTACTTTTATTTTAAAGTTCATGGCTGACCTTGGCTGTTAATAGGAGACCTTTCTTCTTTTTTCTTTTCTATCCTGACGATGATGATCGGCGAACTCTGGTCAGTGAGCATGTGAAAGTAGACACAAGGTCATGAGCTTTTTCTCACAATTATCTTAGGTATTATATTTATATATTGGCTCTAATACCCAAAGAGGCTGAACAACGGTAAAATTATATCTGTGTGACTTATAGGTTACTAATTCATATTGGCTCCAAAATAATTATATCACGGTAGACTGCTTACATGTCCTTTTCTCGGATTGGGGTAAATACGAAATGCATTGTGTACCAAACTGCGAACCATGCACTATGGTATTTAAGTGGAGACAGTTGGAGAGGTGAACCCATTATTAAATTAGCTCTAGAGACAAATTAAGGTTTTAAATTTGATGAGTTGATATTAGAGTTTTTACAACATATTATTGAAAATATTAAGTTCAGTTGACGGTTGATAATACGCTACTTAGCCCCTAAGGAATTTCTCGATCATTAAAAAAAAATTGATGGTTGATCGATCATTGGAATTGACTTTTTAAAATCAGCCAATAAGGGATAAGTTTGGAGGAAGTCTGACACGGAGAGAGCGACTCCTATGTGGAATAATAGGAGGAAAAAAACGTTAAGTAGTCCCTTAAGTATAGGGCAGGTACATTTTTGTCCCTGCTATTATATAATGATGGACACAAATGGTCCTTCATCTTTACAAAAATACTGAGCACTTAGTCCTGGTCAAAGATAAAACACTTTAACTTAAGACCAAACAACTGAGAGTTCTATGGGGATCCAGTTTGATTTACCTCTAAATGAAAGTGATTTTCTGGCTTCTTGCTTTCTTGGATTAATCTTTTCTATTTCTAGACGATGAATTGCTCATTGTTATTTCATTTTTGGTGTAAAGAAAACTATATAGATGATGTTGACTCTGTACTAGACATCATTGAATCCTTGTAAGATGAGCAAGGAAATACTTTAGCTTTTCTGGAATCTGCAAATATGGCTACCAACACAGCTTTTGTGCTGATGTTTAATAAGATGTTACCTTCCTAAAAGTGAAATTCAGACCATATAAATTCTTTTCTATAGGATGTAAATGAGGATGAACATGACGATATTATATTGCATTGCTTAATTAGAAGAGAAAAAATTGAAACGCATTTATCATAATCGTGTAAAAACTTCTTCAGATCACATCAAGATCAACTTTGAGGGAATGTGAAAACCTACTTTTGGAATTCAGATTACTTCAAGATCAAGGATGCAACCTTTGCAAAAGCAGAAATTCTCATGCATGACCGTAGTTTTATTCAAACAGTTGATTCTTTTCAAGTTATCACATCATACAAAAAAGGGTGTATAGAAATGTATTCAACAAGACAGTCCTTTATGGCCCCAATATTGGCACGTGGTTGTATTCTGCATCACTTTACCGATTTTCTGTTGTTGATGACAGATTACAGAGGCAAGAATGGCGAAAAAAGACATTCAGTTCTCGTGCTTGAACCCAAATAGTTCATCCATGCAAAGTCTTGGATTGTGTAATTCCATTATCTAAATAGTCAAAACTAAATAACTAATGGAGTCTCAATATATGGGTTACATTTTCAGACGTGTGATCAACTGTTGGCACTCAAAACACCAATGCATATAAATGATCATAGTCTTCCTAAAAATGAATAGAGCTATTTGACTCTTCGTTGTAATTACACTCTAATGTGGAACATGTTATGGTGCTACATCTGATACTCTACAAATTTTCTTCCATTTGGATGTACAGGTGATCCAGAAACTCTCCAAGTTAAAGATACACAAAGTTGGATGCGATGCAGTCCAGACGAACATCCAGTCTTTGCTCTCTGAATCGTTAGGCCTTGTTCTTCTAATATTTGTGGAATGTACATCTGCTTTCTGCAAACCACATGAAAACTTATCCCTTAAAACAAAATTCTTCTGGCAAAAAGATTGTCATTGGTGATGAATTAGCACAGTACTAGGGAAGTTGGTCTTCCAACTCATACTCAGTAGTGAAGATACTTGACTCCTTTTTGCAGACTTTGTATTATTTCTGGGGAGTTTTCTAGTTTCAGCTCAATATCTTTTGACCATTAATAGTCCCCCTTGTTTTTAGGTTCTTGAAATCGGGAAGCTCCTATTTTGGAGGAAAACCCAATTCTACGGCTGCTAATCCGAACTTTTTTCATCTCTCAGAAAGATAGTCAGGACCATCGGACACGACTACTAGAGGGAAAGCACAGAACCATCACTTAAAAGTTCCCAGCTTTTGCCCCCTACGACTAAAGAATTCAAAGTACCAAGAACATCACAAAAATCATACATTAGAAAAATAATAAGACCATCATTATTCTGCACCCTTCAAGTGTAACACCCCAGGCTTTAGACAGAGTCCCACATTGACAAAACACAAGAGGGATGCTGGGTATATAAGTTAACAAGCTTTAGACCCTAGTGACGCGTTTTAAATCCATGAGGGCCTAGGCCCAGAGCGGACAATATCACTAGCGGGCTGGGTTGTTACAGATGGTATCAGAGTCACTCTTGTGTCAGCCATGCCGATGGTGGGTCAGAGTTCAACTGAGTTTAGGCAAATCCCGGTTAGGTAGGGCAAACCTCAATGTTGAGTCTAGGCAAATCCCATGCGGTGGGGCAAACCTCAGAGAGGACGCTGAGTCCATAAGAGGGGGTGTATGTAACACCCCAGGCTTTAGACAGAATCCCACATCGACAAAACACAAGAGCGATGTTGGGTATATAAGTTAACAAGCCTTAGATCATAGTGACGCGTTTTAAACCCGTGGAGGCCTAGGCCCAGAGCGGACAATATCACTAGCGGGCTGGGCTGTTACATCAAGAAAAAAGCTGGCTATTCCTCAAGCAGTGAGGTATATAAAAGTACTTCCTAAGTCACGACATTAAATGGGGGACAAATCAACATCCCTTGCATTGAAGCACAAAGTACATTTTAGCAAATCTCGATCTTGTTGTCACATATTTTGGTTGTCATTTTACGCTTCCTTAGGATAATTTAGCTGTTGAATATTCCTTATCCCTTTTAACAAAAAAGAACGGCATACCTTTAAAATCATACATAGTGCGACAGGAGATCATATGTAGAATTCTTCAATCTGCAACTCTGCCCCAGGTGAACATCCCCGAATAAATATCTGCATCATCGTAACCGGAGAAAGCTGGCCTAAATACAGTGAAGGGGAATATTATTTTGCACTATTCAATTGAAACACTGTTACCTGTATTCACAATGTTCAGGCCATGCGCATCGGGCTTTTCCATAATCCCAATAGCAGTCCTCATCCCTCAGAGGCCCACGCTTTGCTTTTTGTTGCAATGCTTACAATGTCAATAAAAACTAAACTTTCATAGAAGAAGTTAATGAGGAAACAGACCCACCTTTTGTAACAAAGTTAGACTTTTTATCCGGATGAATATCATGCCACATCTCAAGCCACAGCTCCCGCATCAAAACCGGAGATCTGACAATGTTCCTGTGATTTGCTACCCAAGAAAATTTACAGTCATCAGATCGACGATTTGCATGAGGTGCAAAATGTCTAAGGTGGATTCAATATCTTACAACTAGAACAATCCAACATTACCGAATTCATTCAATGCAGTTAGACAAGATCTTTAATCTTGCATCATATGGAAACTGAACATTTGACAAGATCTTTAATCATGCATCATATGCAAGATTGGTTTGAGGTATAAAACGATGTACCATGTCTTAAATCTGTCCCGTGTCAAACGCTTACGACCGTCGTAAACCGATGAAGGAACCAAGAAAAGTAATTTTAGTCTATGGAATTGGACAAGCTCTCAAAACATGCTACTCAGGTAAGCTGGAAATTCCAATGTCTATTTTCTGAACTAAGATATAAGTTTTCTCCCCAAAGAATAATTATCCAAGAAGAAAATTTAGATCTTCTGCAAAGTTTAACTATTAGAATGATGCTGGGACATGCATTAGAACATAGAAAAGATATTCAAACACCTATCTGTTCTTCTTTCTTACCCTTTTTCTTTTTTCTTTTTTTTGTTTTGATAAGATACACAAAAAAGTAGAGAATCTACAGCATAACAAGATTATCTATGAACGACATCCAATCTTCTGTACAAACTGGAATTTCATTGGTGCACCAACCTATCCCCCTCAAATACCTGTCTGTTCAATTATAAGTTGGTAAACAGTTGGTACTTTACCAACTTATATATGCTTTTTACCTGAGTCTTTATTTTGTTAATGGAGAAAATTAGTGCATTCATTGTGGTTTTATTGTATATTTCAGGTTTATACGTTGGAGAACAGATTTGGAGAGAAAACAAGTCAAAAGAAGCCAATTTGAAGAAAAGGAAACAATTCTGGCCATATTTGGAAGTGGCTGAATGGACTGAAAACTGGCCAGAAGCGTAAGAACTGGCTAGAGATGCAAAAACTGGGCAGAAACTTAGAAATGAAGGCTGTTTTTGCCATTGGACTTGGGAAAAATTGTGGAACTATAAAAGCAAGACTTAGGAGAAATAATAGACGTCTCGGCTATTTTCCAAGCTGGAATTAACATCAACACCATTGGGAGTGAAGATTTGGACGAACTTCATTGAGCATTTCTTACCTTTTTAATTCCAATCTTTAACTCCTTGTTTCGTATGGTTTTATTTTTATTTTTATGGTGTAGTGATGAGTACAAAAATTTTAAAAGATCGCATAAATATTCTTACAAATTATATTTGCGTTATAAGATAAAAACCAAAAGGCGTAAAGATGATGAAAATAAAATAAAACAATTAAAAATGAAATGCTTAGTCTATCAAGAATCACATTTGAAGCCAGCAAAATTTATCAACTTGGTTAATCCTAATGTAATGGCCATTTCCATTCGACCTCCAACCAGCACCCTAGAGGAAAATTTTATTGCGGAGCTCTTAACCAACATTAATCCGATGTCCCTAATAACCACCAAGGCGAAGCTTAACATAGTGGCCACCATAGCTAATTTCACGTCATTGTCCCTTTTAAATGCAGCTAGCTGCCATTAATGGCACGACAAGCCCTAACGAAAATGCAGAAATTATAATGTAGCAGCTGCAAGACTTTTTGAAATAAAACTGTAGTATGTTAATTCTTTGCACGAGATCGATCCATCAGAAAAGCTAGCTATCCAACCGCATGACTTTACCATAATGAAGATGCATGCTTCTCAAAATGGTTTTGAAATGACAGTATTTATAAGTATCAAAAGTCTTCAGAAACAACCAAAAGATCAAATATGAGAATTATTAGAAGTTTGCTCTGGAATACGTGACAATGTATTGAAAATTTGAAAAATCAGATAGTAAATCTTGGAAAAGATGTGAAAATTATATACATGAACAATATGAAGTTGTCTTAAATATTGCATGCCAACTTTTAAATTCCAAGACAGTTTCACTGATTTACGTTTTTGTACGTGGACATTGGACAATAATAAGTTGTCTTAAATATTGCAACACAACTTTTAAAAATCCAAGACAGTTTTTCTTATTTGCATTTTTGAAGATGAATAATAATAAGTTGTCTTACATATTACAAGGCAACTTTTAAAATTCCTAAACAACAATGCTTATTTACGTTTTTTGCAATAATGGAGGAATAATGTAATATTTTATTAAAAAATTATATATTAGTAGTCCATAATATTTAGATCTAATAGAGTAAGGAGGTGTGAGCGGCTGGTTGTGGAGGGCACGAGAAGAGGTAGAGATCAGTCTAAGAAGTATTGGGGAGAGGTGATCAGGCAGGATATGGCGAGGCTTCAGATTTCCGAGGACATGACACTTGATAGGAAGTTGTGGAGGTCGAGTATTACGGTTGTAGGCTAGAAGGTAGTTGAGTCTTGTCTTACTTTGTACCTTTGTGAGCATAGTCTGGTAAGGTTTTTGTCTAAGATAGCTAGTGGCAATGTCGTGTCTTACTATTTTCTCTTTTCGGTGCAGGACCTATTTACTAGCCATCGTTTTTGCTTTGCACTTTTCTTCTGCTTTTTATGTTCCTATTTTTCCTATGATCTCTGTAATGAAACTAATATTGTCTCCTTTTTGTCTTTTTATTTATCTTGAGCCGAGGGTCTTTCACAAACAGCCTCTCTACTCTCTGCTCCTTCGGGGTAGGGGTAAGGTCTGCGTACACACTACCCTCCCCAGACCCCACTAGTGGGATTTTACTGGGTTGTTGTTGTTGTTATAGAATGTATAATTACATTTTTGTACGAAAACATTGTAGGAGGAATATTTGATTGAAAGGCAAAATGGTCATTCAACTTTTAATGGCTATTTTGGTCTTTTAACTTTGGGCTTAAGGGCTTCCTACTATATATATATATATATATATATATATATATATATATATATGATATTTCAATATTAGGGTTTTGATTTATAACTTGTTGCTTTTGTATTAAATGACAATTCTACTATTTATGAAATGGTCTTGTGTTTATTCAATTAATCTTGCATTGTATTGATTTTTCAAAGGAGTAGCTACCCCTAGGACATCCCCTATTGACTTGATTCAAAGGGAATTAGGTTTGGGCTTAGATTGATTGACGGGATTCTAGGTTAATTGAGGGATCGATTAGTCCTAGTCTAGTGATTGAGGTCAAGGAAAATCCTTCGCGCTTGTAGCCTAAAATTGGAAGGTTCTTAACGGAACCTGGTTAGGTTAGGGATAATCAACCAGGTTAGACTCACTAGTTGCTGAGAAACGCTAGTGGGTAATAAATTCAAATGCTAATGACTTAGACCTATGATTAATTAGTAGGAGTTAATTAAATACATTGGAATATACTCGATATCAATGAATTTCCTATTTTCTATATTTCTTTGTTTTCCTTGCTTGTGAGGATGCCATTGATCACTTTATTCGCTTTCTAGTTTAGATTTTTATCTTTCTTAGGTTTTAGTTCATATCAACATTTATAAAGTCAAAGTGTTTGGCTTAACCAAATTAGTGACAATACCTCACTTTCTTGATCGCCCTTATATTGTTCTCTATAGGATTCAGCCCCGACAAAATAATTGGGTAAATAATATTACATATGACCGTATCATATCTCTTATCGAGGCGTGTTGTGGACGTAATCACTCAACTATAAACAATATTACCAAAAAGCCAAATAACTACAACTATGAATTGCCTAACCCCTTACCCAGGATGTATCTGTGTATACATAATGTATGTGTTTCTATGTAAAAGGAAATTATGTCTTTTGCATTGCTCCTCTTTCCTTATCAAAAAAGAAAATTAATGTCTTTAAACCAATGTTGCACGGACTCTAGATGCTGCCATACCCATCTCGGATCCTCCAAAAATACATTACTTTTGAAGGATCCGACACGCACTCGGCGATATTTTTGGAGAGTCCCAGCAAAATAGCTTTAAACATTAAAAATACAACAAAAGTTTGGAGTGTTATCTAGATTTTACTTTACAGTCATCACAAGCTACTGACTGGAATCGAGTAATTATCTCTTCACAAGAATGAGATGCTGAGAGTTTGTACAAGTCATAGTAGATAGAGCTAATAAAAATTAGGAATACAGAGAGGAAAGTAAACACATATTGGGTGAGAAATGCCATATCACAGAAGACGAAAGAAATTACTGCATTCCACAGCTTTTTGGGTATTAAACAAGTAAAGGACAGCCACAAATGAGACATAGGAAAGCGAATGGTGAACCAGAGGAAAGAAGATACATTCTAGCCAACAGAAAGAAGTGCGAGAGGGAAAGACAGCATTCTACTTAAATAACCAAGAAATTCATTTAGAAAACTTTAAACAAGAATAAGAAATTGAGATACTTCAGATACCTTTATCAAGCTCCCAAACTGCTGTTCTCTTTCCTGGAAAACTTTCAGAATCCTCATAATAGGTTATGTACTTCACCGTAGGTAACCTTGTCATATTGGGAATGATATCTTCTCCATGTTGGTGCTCTATATTTCGATGCACTTGTACATCTGAGCCATCATGCTCTGACTGATGTTGTCAAAGACAGAGAGTAAGATAGAGCTGCAGTTGCCAGTGAGTACCAATATAAAAGCTAAAATGATTCACAAGCAAGCAGTAGAGTTTTAGCAGAAAACTGGAAAAGTATGAGGTCATGTGACTACATCTTCATGAATATATTATGTTCTCCAGAAGAAGCCAATTAGGTGAAAGGGATCTACTGAAATAAATATTGCATAGCTTGGTTATTTGGACCTTCGATCCGAATGAATCATCCTTTCCACGGAGGTGTAAATCTTTGCCTAGCAGCAGGCAAAGATTTACCTCCGTGGAAAGGTTGATTCATTCGGATCGAGGGCCAAATAATTCAATCAGGATAGTTGCCGCATTGCCCTTCTCTGACTACTCAACCTGAGGCAGACAAACCGCCGAATCAGAAAAATTGGGTGTAATTCAAACCGCACTCAAAGGTAGGGCTTACAGGGCCGATGCACTGAGTGACAAAAGCTAGGGGATCGTTTTGTAGGAAAATGTGAGGATCTTTAAAATGTGTTGCATCAAACTTTCAAGTATCTGAGAAATTACTAACAATAGTCAGATCTATCATAGTCTTTTAGGCAGCTCTTCCAATGTGTCTATGTGGGGTGGTGAGATGGAGTTGGAGCTATTTTCATATGCTCAATATGGTTAGATGTCTTCCCCATAATTACTAGTAAAGGTGGTAATATTGGTTGCGGTTTCCCCACTTGACTGAGATTAAGATCAAACAAAATATCACATACCAAAAAGGAAGGCAGATGATCTTTACGAATTTCAAAAGAATATTAATTTGCACTTTCAAATCATAAAAGAGAACTGATCTGAGGGGAACAACGGTATCTTAGATATCTATATCTATAACAGAGCTTCTGAATACCTGTGGTGTCCTTGTTATGTTCACTTTTGGCCCCAGCCAATTCTTGCACCAGGAGAGAGAATGGTATGGCACCTGCGAATCTGCTTCAATTAATAAAAAAGAATCCCTTTCTCGTACTCATAGTCATAGATATGAGACCGTAATCAAATGGACCAATCGAATTTAAAAATAATACTACTTCCCCTGTCAGATTTTTGCAGCTTATTCTAATATAAACCTTACTCCTTGTTAAACATAATGACTTTATTTCATATCTTAAGATTATAATTACCTAAAGTTCATTTTAAAGATTCTATATCATAACCAATCCAACATTTTAAGTAAATTTATTCAGTAGTGGAAAGAACCGATGAAATAACATTTCAATGTGCAGCCATTGACTTTAATAATATTAGCTACTTTTTTTCCAATAATGGTGTACCTGGACCAGCTCGTGCATTTGGCATATGCTACCTCCCACCAACACACAATTACTTATATAGTTATATTACTAAAATTTGAATTTCGTTGAATTTCCTATGAATTAGTACTGTTTTACAGTAAGTACTTAAATTGGGTACTAAAATGATGAGCTTAAAAGCATTAGTTAGTCCGATTGTCAAAATAATCGTTGCCCATTGTTGAATTGTTTGATCAACTCATCAAAAAGCTTGAGTTTTTTTAGAGAGCACACTTTTATTTACTTAAGTATGTCTTTAACATGCCCTCCTCACATATGGACTTGATTCTTTTTGCTGAGCCAAGCACGTGGAAATTCTTTTTCAAAGAGAGCTCTCTAACGACATTTTAAATTTCAGTAGGGAGGTCATTTCAATAAATTACAAAAATTTATATACTTAAATATGCCTGATTAATCCTTCATCATACCGTCTCATCCCCACTTGTTGCACCTGGGTTTCCTTCAACCAGATTCCCTGACCTAAAAGGAGGAAATTTGAGATACTGAGAGAGATCCAAATGTTCAAATAGTCAGTATCCAACTTCAACGAGGTTTAAGAGGAATAAGAAGAGGAAGACAAGTTAACATATTCTATAGGAAGAATGGTTGATTTAGTATCACGCACATGGTCAGTATCCTACTCCATGTTGTCTGCTATGCAAATTAATACTAAGGATTAAAAATTGAAGCTTAGGAATTTTAAAAGAAGGATAATGTCCTCCATGCAAAGACTCAAAATTATATACTTTCACAAAAAAAGTCAAACAACTTAATCTTGTTTCGTTTTTTTTTTCCAACCCTTACAACTTTATGTCTTAATGAAGTTGTAGAGGATCCGGGTGGCATGGATGAGGAAAAGAAGATAATGAAGTAAGAGCAACAATAATAAGTGAAAAATGTCATGTTCAGATGTGCTGTTCGGAGAGAGCTTTCCAGAATATGTTATCAAGATGCAGAACACAAGTTACCGTGAATACAGAGATCCTTCAATTTCATATATCACATCTGTTATAATCCAATTATCAGGATAAGGCTTCCCACTGGGTGCAAAATAGTAACCAACCTGTTATTCAACATGAAGAAAGCAGAAAAATATTCAGGATCACATACTAAATGAAGAACATAACTAGAAGAGGGGAATATAATCATATAGAGGCATGTAATGTAATGCGGATAGAAGACTTATGTCATTAAATCATTTTTACAGGGTGGGGGTACTAGTGGTAGACAGAGGTTGGTGCATTGAGAAATACAGCCAACTAGGGAGAACACTATAACCTGCTTGTTTATTTTCCTTTTCTTTTTTCATACTACTATTTCTTCAATTGTCATCTTTTTCTTGCTTTTCTTTATTTTTCTGCCGCAATCAACTGATGGATATGGTAAACAAGCTTTTCCTTTAGAATAAGAAAAATGAAAAGGAAAACGACAACCAAAATCTTTAAGAAATCAAGCATTATAGCAAATGTTGCTCAATCACAGCTAACATGAAATGGTTGTAAAAACACATGGACTTTCTGGTTCTGATTTCTTAAACCACAGATCAAAAGAGGCCTCGTAAAAGATTTCAAGTTGGAACTTTCAACTGAATGCTTAAAAGAATTAGCGATTAGAACAGATACTTCCATCACAAAATTGTCATGTGAAAGCAATACAGACAAAGAATTATAATAGACAGGCCTAGGTTGATCAACAGCAGACATAACTTACAACCTTCATGCTGATCGGTAAGTTACATCAATGGTTAGTACCATCCCATCTCCGAGTAATTTAATATGCAAAGTTTGAAGACTGATTCGAGGCGTTCTAGCTGTCCTGTCAGCTTCAGATGAACAGTCACCTAGCGCACTAGTTTTCACTTTTGGGTTTTGAAGAAGTTCAGAAATTAATACAAGAACATGATGAACTAGCTGATAAACGAGCACAAGAAAGTTGATTTAGTGTGTATGCCGATTAATTAGTGTAAAACAAGTAATATTGAGTTCAATAACAGCATGTGCCTACAGCCAAATCATCTATGTTAAAACACATATGCACAACAATCATAATGAATTTCTAAACTGGCTAGAGCAAGAAATTGACCCTTGAGAAGAGAAGAATACCTCAGTCTTCGAATCTATGCCATAAATGCAGAATATGTTCTTGAGAGGTGGTCTTTCCCAAGGTGTTAGAGGATTTAAAATCGGATCGGCATGGTAAGACCTGAATTCTTTAGATGTCAGAACATGGTATAGCTAGAGATAACTGGCATAGAACCAAAGAACAATTAAGCCAATAGCCAATAACTCATGGAGAAACAAAAAGAAAAAAAAGGATAAGTATTAAGCTAGCTTAAATTACTTCCACCATAAAACATTCTTTTATATAAAGACAACTTAATCTTTCACCAAGTTTTACTTACTTAGTGAGTCCATATGCACAAAACTCTGCCTAGCTCCAAGATTAAATTTTCTATTTTTTTTTTTAATAAATTGAACTGCTCTCCAAATTTTGCATTTCAAAGTTTTAGTTAATCAAATTTTGCTCATTTTAATTCATCTATCATCTTGAATTATTTTTAATTTTCTCAATACAATTTCTTGCCGAAATGGACGCACAGCAACCTACATAAGTGGTTAATGGCAGTTTTGAAATAAAGAGTAACAACGAAATAATAAATTAAAACATCAGTATTCAATGATCTATCACAAATAAAAACTTTTAAATGTAAATATTGTCCCAATAATTCAATGTGGCAAAGTAGATACTCTATCACCATCGAGAGTGTTTAGGTTAAAACGGTAGTTAAGTAATTCAATTATAAATTAGGTGTCTTTATTTGATCTCTTATACCCTGCGTTCACGCGGGATGCTTCGTGCACCGGGCTGCCCTTTTGCCATACTCTATCTAAAAGTACAGGATTCTAATGGCAAGGAAGTAAACTAACATAACCACCTTTTTATAACTTATCATTGTTAGTTCATAAGTCTAACAGGAAAGGCAAGTGTAATTTTGCCAAGCTAGAGGGGATGTCCTCTGAATAATGGCAAAAGGAGAGGAAGTTCAGTGTAATTGGACCTTCTATATATTACAATGTGTTAAGATAATAATTCGCATAGTTTAAACATATGAGATCAAATTTAAAATATAGAGTATAACATTAGAAATAGTATTTTTAAAGGTTAGTTTGACTTCAATGTTTTGAACCTAACCGCTTCTCAAAATGAGCCCTTTTAAGACAGACTAAGTCGGAAGTACGTCAAACAAAACAAGATGAAGGGAGTATTATTACAGCTTTATTTTGATATCTAGACAGTGCTACATTTACTTAGTTTTTAAATAAAATAACTCTAGTTTTAAAATAGAGATTACATCTCTGAAATCAGACAAGGAATATGTTCGATTTCCCTTTGTTAGTTGAATCATGTCAATTTTTAAGAGGACAATGTCCAAGTTGCCTTTGTTAATAGAATCATATCATTCTTTTTGGGACAATGAAAGTAACACAAGCAAAACAAAGTAGCAAAACATGCTAGTTTTTGTGAGCATTGCAACACCTTGATCATCCATGGAGAAGTCAAGGGAGAAAATATATTTTTTCATATGTTCCGACCTCTGGAAATACAAAAGGAAATAAAATAAGATCAGCACTTTCATGGAAGGTACAGAAAATTCATTTCCTTCAACAAGCTCAACTATATCTTGAATTTATTGGATATGTTACATTGAAAACATCAAGGATACTATCTTCTTATTGCATTATCTGAAAATGTTGCATGGACGTAAAAGGATTTGCTGTTGTACTCACTTTTGTAAAAGGTACAAGAGCCTTTCGCTATCAGGATCATAATCCTTTATGGCTTTGAAAAAGGTCCCATCAGAGACTTCGCGAGCAGAAAAAGACAATTGCGTTGGAAATCCACATTCCATTCCAGACAAGTTAGCTTGGGCAATTTCTACGAATGATGGATAAGCTTTATCCCCTGCTAAGACATATTAAAAGCCCATTAGCACAAGTTATGCTAAAGACACAACATGCTCGTTGGCCTTTTGGTAATACCTCGAATTGAAGGAACTTCAATATTGATTATGTTTGTTGGCCAGCCAGAATAGTTTGATTGACGCTCATGCTCATCGCAATGGTAGGCGTGATGGTTTTTCCGGTCTCCGCCAGAGAAATGCCTCCTGTACACATTATCTGTTGTACAATATTTTGAAAATGGCAACATCCACATAGAAGATCCAAAAGTATTGAACATCAGGCGAGCTGTCCCCTGATAACTTGGAAAACATACATGTCATATCAATGCAGATATAATATCTAATATTGTACGAATTAATAAGAATGTCCAGATTTACAACTTTTATTAAATTCCCTAACTTTTGAAACAAATACAAGAGCTTTAGAACAAAAAATTCTCAAATTCACATTTCTTTAATGAAAAAAAGTAGTCTCTAAAGCTCTCTAAGGAGTGTGCCCTGCGCAACCTAGAATTTCTATGTCTGAACTACACAACCTAAAGGTCCTAAACATAGATAAAGGTAGCCTACCGCATTAGAACTTAAGTTGAATTTAATAAAAATAAAAAATAAAAACCTCAGAAACAGGAAGACCAAATGTAGCCCCCGATAATGTTGCTTTGACTGTCTCAATAGCACCAAGAAGAGGAGCTCCTGAAACCACAAGAAAGCAGCAATTCCAGATAAGTAGCTTTCCCTAATTTCTGAGATAAGACTGGAATCAAATAGTATTTAGGTTAGTAAGACATACCAACAGCAAAATAGGCATGAATGTGATCGTCTAGCCATCGCAAATACTCTTTTGGAGCAATCTCTAATTTCAACCACTCCAAGAAGTATCTAAAGACATTGTTACCTAATGAATGAGCGAAAACTATTGAAGGCCCACCACGAAGTTTAAGAGCAGTTTCAAAAGTTAGCCTGCCAGAAAGGAAAAAGAGATAAAAACCCACCATATAAAAGACATTTACCAGAAAAATTACAAAAGAAATGCTCTAACACTCAAAAGAGCAGAACAATAAAATCAGCAAAGCAGAAGGTTTAAAAGATTTATGCGAAGTACGGGGAGGGGAAAGGGGAAGCAGGAAAGGGAGATGCAAAAACAAGTCGTTAAAAGGTAACAGAGGTATTTCTGACACAATGTGTCTGGAATTGTCAAAGTTATTTCCTGAACAGACCATCCCACCATGCCTGGTGGTAAAAGATGAGTTTTATGTGTAAAAATGAACTCATATTTTGTGCAAACAATCACATCGGGCACTATTTGTGCAAAAAAAAAAAAAAAAAAAAATCACTCAATGATGTACTAAGAAAGATCTCTAGCATAAAAAACAGAAAAAAACCCTCCACCCATACTATTGGAGGATTGAACATTTTATGAGAAAAAAGGCAGGAAGAAAAACTGTAAAGTCGCTAAGTTTTCCATGGTAATATATTCTTAAATATTTGTTGCAGGAAAATCTTCCCCAGGCCAAAGAGGAAGAAAAAAAACATTGCCTTGGGTTCAACCCAGATCTTCAACCATTGTATAAAGTAAATATCTTGCTCACTACTACAAATTCTGAAACAAAATAGATGAAAGAAATGGACAATTCTACTTTCCACTGGGAAAAAGGAATTGGAAAGGTTTACACTTCTCTACCAATCAATTTGTCATTTGAACTTAGGAAAGAATCGTTTAGTGAGATAATAAACACATATATCTAAATTCAAGGCATAAATGGTATCCTGAAAATACAAACTTTAGTTTGTGAAAGTAAAGATCTCGCTCCTCAAGCTTTGATGGAGACAATCTCCAGTCATATGGAACTGCAATGATTGCATTAGCCTCGATACCAAATTCAATGCACCACTTAACCCATTCTTTCCACACTGATGACAGAGGACCTGAAGAGGAATGTGGTTTGGATCAATTAGAGAACCAAAACAAATAGCAGAATCATCACTTAAATCCCTTAGAGTAGCAAAGATATCTATGACAAATGGTCCTTCACTGACCACTCTCTGTTATTGTCCTTTTTGTAATTTCATATTCATATATAAATAGTCCTTTAAAATAATATAACCATAGAATCCCTACTAATTGGTCTTGACAATCCAAGAAAAAGGGCAGCAGGCAGAAGTTCATCAGTCTCACACTAAGGAAAATGGTTTTTAAGTCATAAATTTAGAAGTTTTTGCCCGTTCAGTTCCATGTCTCATTAGTTCAACCAAGTAGAATAAAGTTAAAAAATGTGAACTCAGAAAATGTAGAAGAAGAAGGAGAAAGATAATAACAAAGAAGGAGCCAAATCTTCTTTTGGAAAAAAAAGTGGTCATAACAAACATTTAAGCCAGAGCAACTTCAAGAATCGTGAACTTATATGGACACTTCAAAAAGAACAACTCATATTTGAATGCCTCGCCGAAAGGCTGTTGCAGGCAAAACCCCATCACATAATGTGAAGGCTCGGTAAAACAAATACATATAAAGTTGCCATTAGTGTGTAAAAGCATCTTCCGCTTCCAAACATGACAAAACACTGTTCTAACTTATTAAGTTGTACCAAAGTGAGAAACAACTCAAGCTGAGTTGATAAACTAATTTTGTTTCTAAATTTGGTATTATTTGGTGTTCACTTAGAAAAAGAATGATTATATTGAGTTTGATTTAGTATTAAACGAAAAAAGAAGCTAATTGGACAGAACCAACAATGTATATATCACTTTGTACAACAAACCCAGTATAGTCCCACAAGTGGGGTCTGTATATATCACTTTGTAAGTTTATAAAAGTAAGCATATTTGTTTTACAGATATTTAAAATTATATATATTTTTTCAGTAATATTTTCTTCCTTTCCTCCTTTGGGTTTGTGGCTTTGCCCATTTTTGGTTTAATTCTTTTACAACCACAAGATTAGTTGAGAATGGTTGCTGCAAAGACTTGACTAACCCTGCATATGCTGTTATACCAGATCCTAGTTAAGTCCCACTTGTGCAACAACCATGTTCAATCAAAACATGCAGAAAATCAAAAGGCAGAATTATATTTTTTTTTACTGATAAAAAAGCCAAATTTTGGAGAGAAAGAAAAAAACCACAGAACCACTAAGACCGGAACCTGAATAGACCTAGTTGGTTTGGTTTTTTCATAGGTAAAAATTGGCTCAAACCAGACCACACAGACCACTGTTCTCGAAGGCAAAAAAAAACGTATAAAGCCAAGGTCTAATTGGAAGCTAAGCTAAAGCATAGTTAAAGGGCGCATTAGTGAAGGCACAAATGAAGAAAAAGGTATATATACACTCACATAAAACACAGCAAAACTAATATGGATAAAGGAAATGAAACAACTGCGATTAAGCAAAACAAATGAAGTAAAAACAATGCTAATCTTTTTTCTTTTTGATAAGCAAAGTAAAAAAAGAATGTTAGTCCAAGTTCAAGAACCAATAAATTTGTTTCATTAGATGCAAAATGCAACTTTTAAGTTCCTAATTCAAATCTATTAACTACTGTATTTCTAATAGTTTCTATCACTATTTCTCAGGTTAATGTTTTCTTAGGTTGATTTGCTAAATATTTTGTTGTTTAGTGTCGCTCTTATTGCGACAGAACCACGCTCACCTAAGTTCTCAAAATTATTGAAAAAAAGAAACTTTTGCTGAATCACACGCTTTAGCGCTTGCTAATTAGTAAATCCAATGAACCGCTGCCTAGCAGAGGCAAAGCGCCCAACCTGCTGTGCACCTAGCTACATGTGGATTAAAAAGAGGCAACTTAAGATATTACCAGTGAACGTCGGTTCAGTTTCATGTCCTGGCTAATGGGGGCTATCATATTGAATTCTTATTCCATTTTACTAGAAGTCCAAAGGAATTGCACGGAGAACAAAACAAGATCACCTGTAATGTATCCCGGATCAAGCTCCGTGATAGCAGAAAGGCCACTATCAGGTCGAGACTTGCATTCCCGGTGATCTGTTTGATTGTAAGGATCTAACATCATGCACTTCAGCCAGCAATTCACAGCAGAAAGAAGCTGTAAGAAAGATAAACTGTTAACTTATAAACAACAACTACGTCTCAAGCCCAAGCAAGTAGGGATCAAGCTATTTGAATCATTACTGTTATGCTGCTCCATTTAGGCTCATTTCGGTCCAATATTATATAAAATAAAGTCTTGACAAACCCAAGGGAGGAAAAACACACTAGGTGATTTCTTCCCATCTGCCTAAACCTTGGTGGGCAAAGTCACCTGGTACATGCGCTGGTGAAAGGAAGCAGGTACCCGGTGAAATAATCGGGGTGCGTGTAAGCAAGCCCGAACACCACCCCCATGATAAAAATATTAATACTAATAATAATAATAATAATAATAACAATAAAATCTTCACAAAAAGAAAACAAGTTTCTCTAACAGTATAAGTTCTATATATTTTTTACTGACACATAAATCTCTTACAAGACTAAAAGACTCCTAGCAACATCGGACTTAAAGTAAATATAACATAACTAAACTCAACCAACTAATGGGTATAACCTATGTAGATCTTTTTCTTGTATTGTGCCCTATTTTTCACCAGGTCTGCATGGAATTGTAGGTCTTTCGATACAACTTAATTCCATGTGATTCTAGGTAAAAGTTAAACTAAAAGATCAGTGCTTTTGTATCACAAAAGCATGATCCTGACAGCAGAGAGTACTTTTGTATGACTGCAATCGAAACAACATCTCATGCATGGTCTAATATCTAGTAATTTGCCGCACAGGGTATTTCCCCAAATACATTACAAAACCAAGATCATATCTTTCAATGTAGTGCACCAGCAAAATCGAAAGTAATTGAACACCTTGAATATTGATCTGAACGAGGAAAGATTTCAAACAAGAAGCAGAATAAGACATGAACCAACATCCATGTCCTCATCACTTATATACCAATTGCCCCATTAATACTTCATAAGTTAGTATCATTAGTTTACCATTACAATATGAAAAATCTGGTAATTAGCTTAGTGTATGATAAAACTCACAGTTCAATATCAGACTTTCTTCCACTCAATCAATCAACTGCACATCGTCGCAAATTATTTGTGGTCGACTATTCCTCTATATACATTCCATATTATTCATGTCAATTTTATTCCAAATACTCTAAAAAGAAATAGGTTCCCTAAGGGTGTGTTTGGTAGAAAATATTTTCCAATTTTCCTGCATTTGGTTGGTCAAAATGTTTCGGTTTGGAAAGACATTTTCTCTAGGAAAACAAGTTCCTTAAAAATCAGGAAAATGACTTCCATGGGAGTAAGAAAACAAGTTCCATGAGCAACATTCCATGCTTATCCACCCCCCCTCATAGTATTTGGCTAGATTATATATAAACACTTTAGGGACAATATTTTCTTCTTACTTACCAAAAACCAAAAATAAGAAAGAAACCCACTCTTTTTTTTTTCAGGAAACATTTTCCTTCATACCAAATAACCAAACACATCCTAAATATCAATCCCAATTTAATTGGTATTACCTTTAAGAATTATTTGCTTCTACAGTGTTATGTTCTTAACTAAATGTACATTGATCAATATTTTTATTGAGTTTAAGTTCTATGCACGGATAGTACAAAACTTATCAGGTCACATAAAAAGGTGATTGCAGGTAACGTTATTACCTAAGCATTGATAACCTACAACAAATGGCAAGTAACCTCCTATAACAGGTAAAAATCACACTGATCGTATGAAATTTTTTACACTCACTGTGTGTAAAACTTAAATCCTTTTACTTAATGCATGAAACTTCCGATTGTACGGAGTACTTATAAACTTTTTACAAAGTGAAACTCAAATACTAAGCTTGCATAAATAAACAGTGAACAATATCATTATCTCCACACAACCAATTAAAGCAACACAATGTCTAGAACTTTGATTATTGATTACTTACTTTGGTGGTGTCGAGCCAGACTAAATCGAGAGGATTGAAATCCAGAGGAGAATAAGGGCAGTCCAATATTGACCATGCTCTCAGTTGGGTGGACGCGAACCCTGGGATGATAATTCCCGACAGCTTCGAGTAATCGCCGGCGAACTCCCCGTTAAGGGCAGCTAGGAGGAGGAGGAAACTGACGACGATGCACACGTGTCCTCCTCTCATTGTTTAGAAGAGAATTTGTTTTCCGTTTTTTCACATGAACAACAGCCACAGGTGTCTGGAAAATTGGAAAGTTTGGGGCCAGAGACTGACTTTTGCCGTTGGGAGTTGGAAACTTTTCAATGTTGCCTTTTTCTTTGCATCTAAAAATGAATTCAAAAGTTGATTTTTCTGAATAAAATAATCATATTTAAAATTATATTAGAAGTATTATACATTAGTATAATTCTATAGTTTAATATTTTTTTAAATGTCTTAAAAATTAGTCACGAAAATTGCTAACTTGTATATTCTATATAATAATCATGTGTGTGTATTTTGAACGAAATGATTTGTTGACAAAGTTGTACTATATTCCTTTATTAACCATATATAACACACGTATGATTCTTGTTGCATGGTTTAACTAGCGACAAGTTAATAAAAGAAAATAACTAAAAAATATAATCATGTAAGAGCCGTTAATTCATAAGCTTTGTAGGTCATGGGTTTTTTTAAAATTTTCTTTACTACATCGGGGGATATGCATGTTTGACCTTTTCTTTTTTCCTTTTCAACCAGTCTTTTGACTTTTAAAACCAGCTTTGAGCTGTTGTCCAGAAAAATTTTACCCCGGAAAAAAAAACAAGAACAAAAACTACATCTAATCTTGTCCCATGGTTACATGATCACAAGGTTAAGCTCCTAAGCACAATACCCTTTGCGGCTTTTTTTTTGGCTTTTCAGAAATATTTTCAAGAAAGTATACCTCTAACTTGAGACTAGGGGTAGTTGGCGAGGTGGCCTCTTTCCAAACTTGAATTGGCCGAGTAATCTTCAGGTTTTAATTATTGTAGGGTTAACCTTCATGTTTAATTAATGGTTAAGTGAGATTATAAAGTGAAGGGAAAAGTTTAGTTTTTATCCCTAAAATTTCAGTATTTACACTTTAGCCCCAACCTATATAATTGTAATATTACCAGATTTTAAAAAAAAAAATCATCCCTTCCCGCCTCATCTGCCACCCCAATCCCCATTTCCCATAGCTGATTCCTCCATTGCAGCTTGTTTTTCTTGCATTCAACACACAAAGGTCGTCTCCCTTCTTTCCCACTCCTCTCAAAGCTTCATTCTTTTGATTTATCATTTACTTTGAAGAAATCAAAAATTAGGGATTTTTTGGATCTGTCGAATTTGGGGAAGAAATTGGTGGTATATTGGATTGATAATTCATTCCAGGTGGTATATTGTGTGTCTCCTTCATCTGGTAAGTGTTTCCATCTCATATTCTTCGTCATTGTTAATTTGGGTTTCTGCACAGTGCTCGACCACTAGTGTATAATAGACCACTATTAGAATAGACCACCCTTTCAGATTAGACTGATGGGAGATTATATATAGTATGTGGTCTATATTCTACTGAATGAGTTGAGGGGTCAACTAGTTGGAATTGGAATTCCTATACAAAGGTTACAGTATCTATCGCATACCTAGCAATATACATTTGGCGAATTTGTTGATGTCATTATTGAACGTGAAAAACTAACATGTTCCCCGAGGAATTTGAATATTACATATTTGTTAGCTCTGCTCCGAAGAGGGATAATATTCCTCCTTTCTTCATTAAGAACGACAATGATTTGCAATCGTACCTCTTTGATGTTACAATTGATGGTATAAGGCCTTGTTTGAAGATATTTGTGGCTGAAAATGATTTTGAAGAAGGGGTTGAAGTTCTTGTAGAAAGATCTCATCAAGGTTCAAATGTTGCAGATGCACCACCACCACCAACACAGCCACCAATTTTAAAAGTAGAGGAGGAAAGAATGGTGAAAGATGGCTTCAGTGGATTTAGTGATGATTTGCGTGATTTTGGTGACAATGAAATTAACTCGTATGGTCCGAAAGATACAGATGGAACAGAAGAGCTCCCAGATATTGTTAGTCGGATAGCTGGATATGAAGGCTTGGTGGGCTCGTTAGCTACACAACACAGCCACCCTGATAGTACATGTTTTTTCCTTGGGAAATATTTTGATAACAAATTGGATCTAATGAAACAGTTGGAGATTGCTTCTATGAAAATACATTTTGCGTTTCGTATGAGGAAGAGTAGCAGTAAATTAACTTCAGTGGCATGCCGAGATGTGAGTTGCCCATGGAAGTTACACGCTTTAAAGTATGAGAGTTCTGATAAGCTTTATATTACCAAGTACCATGGCGAGTGTCACACCTCCTTTTTTCTACCACCCGAAGGGGGTATAAGGGAGTTTTTTCCAACTTAAAGTGACAATCGAAACGGGATTATTTTATTTAAAATTCAGCGTCGCCACTTGGGATGATTTATGGTGTCCCAAGTCACCAGTTCCAATCCCGAATCGAGGAAAAGATTGACTCTGCTTAACAGTCCGCGAACCAGAAATTCGGGTAAGGAATTTTGTTAACCCGGAAGAAGGTGTTAGGCACTCCCGAGTTCCGTGGTTCTAGCACGGTCGCTCAATTGTTATAATTGGCCTACTTACTGATTTTAATACATGTTTTAACCTATGTGCAATTTTAGTTTTAGCCACTTTTATTCATTTTTTAAAGAAAATTGCAACGTTATTAAAACACGTTTCGAACCATGTCACATAAATGCACCCGCGATTTTTGATATATTTTAACATCGTTGTTGAGATTTGGATTTGGGTCACATAAATGCGCACTCGAGTTTAGGAAGGTAATATTATTAAAATAACACGCCTAAAGCAACTACACACTTTCAACTTTGCGAGGGTCCTGGAAAATTTGCTAAATGGCGCGCCTCAGTTTCTAAGGATAAAAATCAAATTAAGTGAGGGCCATGGGTTTTGAGATTTTATTTGGCATGTCATGCCTCAAATTATTAAAAAGGATTTTATTATTCGAAGTTGTTATAATCGGGTTACATGAAATGCACCCCCGAATTTTGGAATTAGGCATCGTAACTATGTCACGGGAATCGTACCCATAGTCACAATGGTTTATTAATCGCGCCTAAAGCAACTAGCGCATTTGAATTATTTTCCTAATCTTTGAGATTATTGTAAGGGTCATGATTTATGGAAGTAGAGTTGTGGAGAAAGGATAGGTTTTATCACTAGATTCGGCCAAGCCTGTCATTTACAAACTTTGGCCCAATTGTCCCTAAAGTTGAAGCATCATTTTAACACTCAAATTCACGACCATCCTTATTCAGAGAATTCAATAGTTAATCTCCAAAGATATTACTATTTAATAGAGAACAATCACCAATGAACTAATTTGTCTACTCAACTTAACTTCATCAATCAGTTGAAATAATACATAAAGAAAACTCAAATAACCACCATTCAAACAAAACAAATCGTTATCCAAGCGGAGTAAGGAAAACTCGACACGCTACGACTAACAGGAAACAGTGTTCAAACATTTTCATTCAAGCATTAGACAAGGAACTATTTTGCACTTATACAGGTTGATTACAAATCACAAAAAAAACTTATAGCATTATATTACAATCAACACCAAGCCTGCCCCCAATTGAATTTGCAAGGACACTCACATGAATTCATTTTTTTCAACTCTAAGAATATCCCGGCTACTTCTTAATTACATATCCAGCCTTTCCTTTTCAATTGTATGACATGCAAAATACGATACCACAAAATCTATAATGAAAGGACAACAACATGCTTTCAAGGAATTTCCAAACATATTGAGAAAGTAGATCTAACCAGGTATAAATCAAATTTGTAGACTCTTCATATTAAGCATACTATTGACATAAATTTATCAGTCGTAACACACAGAGGGAACTCCAGCACTAGTTACGAAAATACTAGAAAAGAACTAACATGGTCTAATTCTCAATTACAAACCATCCTTTGACGAATACACTAATCAGAACATTCAAAGCTACATGGTGATTATAAAACTGAAAGAAGAAGAGGTAAAGTCCATCAACAACATTATATTCATCTCATTCTCAACTCATACTTCAAATTACACATCAAATGACACCCATAAGGATCAAAATGTACCTGGGAAAAGAGAAGAAACAAAGAAGAAGTGAGTGTCAGTAGCTCAGCAACAGTAGTAGCAAAAAAATAGCCTCAGATTCACATGACCCACTGTTGAAATTAACCCAGAAACCCAATGGAAGAATAACCCCCAACCAGCTTGAATCAAAACTTTCGACAACCAAACATCAATCCATTTTGAATATCAGAATAGGAATTCTTCAGAAATTAAGAAATCATTGAAGTTCAATGGAATAGTAGAATTTTTGCCCTTTTGTATTTTTTCTAGATTTTTTTTTTATCTCTGAATCTCTCTTCCGCCTCTTAGCTCCTTTTTTCTGCTTTAAAGGCAAGAAATGATGCCTTTATAGGCAAGAAAGTAGGGCTGCCTCAGCTTGCACTTTGCCCCTTTTTTAATTTTTATTTTAGCTTAGTTGCCCTTAGTTAAATTTTCAGAATTCAAGATAGCCCCCCACCCCAACTTCCTAGAAGTTTCCCTATTCAGTTACAACAATATTCCCTACCATAGAATTCCTATTTTACACCTTAAACACCATGTTATTACCCCTGAAATTAGACAGATTTGGGTCATGGGCTGAATTGACCCAGTAGTTAAGCCCAACGTGGGCTCAATGCTGAACCCGTGGCCTAAATCAAACCCCTTGGAGGAGGTTCTGATTTTGGCTTCAAAGCCCAAACAAAATGATCCAAATCAAATTAGTCAACAAATTGAGGGCAGCCACTTAAATGATTTTGAAGCCAAACTTTGCACTAATTGAACACAAGTAAGCAGGAAGTTGACTAAATTATTAAAATAAACCTAATTAAATTAACTAAACGACTAAATAAAAGATGAAATCAGAACTTTTATTCATGTTGTTACCAATAAAAACTGAACCTACCAAGAAAAACCAGGGGATAGGATTTTTGAAAAACAAAGTTAAAAGGGAATAAAAAGAACACTATATATTCTCGTCCAGAAAATTTTGGTTGAATTTCAATTGAATTGACCAAAGAAGAAAAAAGATAGATGAAGAGGAACGAGACTGGAACAATGCCAGAAATGAATAAGGAAGGAAAACTTACTGACAAAACTCGAACTCGTGACCGATATTTTGATTTAAATCCCCGACGAACGTCAACTGCTCGTTCTTTGTCGAATAACATTGTTTTGTGGTAAAATCGGCCCTGAACACTCGTGAAGACTGGGGAAACACCTTTGCATAAATGAACTCGGCCATGACTTCCTTGGCTTGAACCCTAGATTTGAAATTCGAGAAGCATCGGACAGATTCGAGGGAAACCAACGGTGGATTAGGAACAAGAGGGTCATGGTGGTTAGGTGGTGTAAATTTGGTGAGGATTGGAGGCGTTAGGGTTTTGGTTGCTTTCTTCGATTCAAGATTCGAAGAGTTCGAGTAAGATTCAAGGGAGGGGTTTGGAGATTTGTAATAGGGAGGTGGAGAGGAATCAGGGGTGTAAATTTGGTAGTGTTTGGACGCCGGACGCCGCCGTGGGCGATTTCCGGCGGGCGGCAGGCGGTGCTTTAGGGCGGGGCAAAAGGGGAAGGTCTCTGAGATGGTGAGAGACGAAGATAAAGGGGGGGTAGGCGGATTCAGACATATATATATTATTGTCTCCCCAGTTCCGGACCGTTGGATTAAGGAGATCCAACGGTCGTGATCAAACGGTAATCAAACGCCGTCGTTTTGGTTACTGGGGGGTGGACCGGTTGGACCCGGGTTTGGGATGGGTTTGGGACATTTTTGGACGGGTGAGGGGTGTTTAAGACTTGGGCCTGGGGAATATTTAATTATAACAGCCCAAACTTGATTTTCTTTTATTTCAATTTCCTTTTTAATTCATTTCTCTTTTTAATTCTTCTTTTTTCTTCTTTTTTTTCAAAATTAAACATGAAACCCTTGAATTAAGATTAAAAATCAAATTGACCTACCAAGGTGAATTAATTAAATCCAAATAATAATTACCACAAATAATTACGAAACGAATTAAAGGAAAAACTACCAAAGTTCAAAAATTAAAATTAAAAGTGCAAAAATAACTATTTTGTGATTTTTTTCATTTTTTATAAAACGCTAAATTATTAATTAATTCAAGAATGCAAAATTAGATCCTAAATGCCAATGCAGTGTATTTTTATATTTTTTTCATTAATTAAATAAAAATAAAAATGCATAGACCAATGCAAACCATTATCAGAAAATGCCACAAATCCACAAAAAAATGCAAATAATGAAAAGAAATTATTTTGTTTTGAATTTGTGGGAGTAATTCATATAGGGCAAAAATCACGTGCTCACAGCTGCCCCTCTTTGCCCGGAAACACGAAGAGTTTTCGTGCAAAGATAAAGTGAGCGGATACGAGCGATTTTTGCCCATTTGAATACTCCGTGGGAAGCATTTTTGAAAGAGTTGACCGCACCCTGCTTCTGAGGTTGCCTACATATCCTTGGCTGAAAAGGAATCGGGTCAGTATAGTTCGAGAAGTTTTGGTAGCTGGGACTACTATGAAACTGTGGTTTTACTGTTGTTGTTGTTGCTGCTACTACTTACTACATCTCTTATTACACCATGATAAAATAAAAAGAAGCTAGACTATACTATGGTCTATGCATTACAAAATCCTATCTATATCTTCAAACTTGCTCTTGTGGTTCTGTTTCCTTGTTGACTTGTATCCTCCCGGTGGAATCCCTTTGTTGCTGCCTTGTAATATGAGATTTTTTTCCTTTTCTCCAGGTGGATGCCTGACTGCTGAACTTGAATGTATTCCCTGCTCTCCAGGCGGGCTCCTGACTGCTAGACTTGAAATGTATTCCTTGCTCTCCAGGCAGGCTCCTGACTGCTAACTTGAAATGTATTCCCTGCTCTCCAGGGCGGCTCCTGACTTCAACAAAATAGACGAAAATAAAGGAAATTTTTCTGCCCCGATTTGGGTATCTGGGAACATATGTAAGTGTAAAACGAATCACATTACCAAATATCAATAAGAACTTGAAAACTAAAACTTGAATTGTACTCCCTTGTTCTCCAGGCGGGCTCCTGACTGTTGAACTTGAATGTATTCTCTGCTCTCCAGGCTGGCTCCTGACTGCTGAACTTGAATGTATTCCCTGCTCTCCATGCGGGCTCCTGACTGCTGAACTTGAATGTATTCCCTGCTCTCCAGGCGGGCTCCTGACTGCTGAACTTGAAATGTATTCCCTACTCTCCAGGCGGGCTCCTGATTGCTGACTTGAAATGTATTCCCTGCTCTCCAGGCGGGCTCCTGACTTCAACAAAATAGACGAAAACAAAGAAAATTTTCTGCCCCAGTTTGGTGGCTGGGCACATATGTGAGTGTTAAACTGAATCATATTACCAAATATTACTAAGAATTTGAAAGTTAGGTCCCATTATCCAGGGGGTCCTTACTATTCTTACCTTAACGACAATTTTAAATCTAAGTTATATCTTCTAAAGGTGCGACTTTTGCTAAATCTTGTTATCTAAAAGGGTCTTTAAACTACTCCCCATTATCTAGGAGGGTCCTGAAACTCAAAGGTCAAATTTTATCTTAAGAGTGACAACTTTTATGGCTGAATTATACTATCCTGCAGCAGAATTTACGCTAAATGTTGTTATCTAATCGAAATCTTAAAGCTAAGTCCCATTATTCAGGAGGGTCCTGGAAACTCCTAATTGAATCTTATCTCGAACATGCAAAATTCTAAACCTGCTTATATTCCTTTAGGATACATTTCTTCTAGATTACGCTATTTCTAAACTTTACGCTAGGTCCCATTTTTCAGGAGGGTCCTGAAAAATAAAAAATCAAACCTGTTTGGTGACCGCCTTTCTCCACGGAGGGTTTCTCCGAAACAATCGAAATTTCCTGCCCCTATTTAATCAAAGAAAAATTCGTCAGTTTAAAATGTGGTGGTTAGTTGATGGCATTCTTTGCTGAAGGTCTCTCCGCTGCATTGTTTTGTTTTGACTGGCTTCCCCGAACTGGCCCTGAACCGCTTGACTTTCCGACTGACTTTCAAAATCCTATGACCCTGAATGACCCGAGTGTTCTATACCTGAACCGTTGTTTCACACCTCTGACCCCTTTAGCGGAACCTCTGCACCTCCCATGAAATTAACAAATCATTTTGCCGATGAAACTCTTGCTGGCACTTTATCCCACTTTACATCATGCTATCTTTGGTATGCTTTAGCCGTACTGTGTTTTGCAATCTTGAAGCTGGCAGTGAGCTTTGAAATTCCTTCTTATTTGCTTAAACAGAACTGACATTGGGAACATCTTAGAGAAATAAACCCAAAAGAAATGAAATGCAATGACCTTCAGAGTTAAGTATAAGGAAATCCAAAACTGGAAGACTATCTGAAGAGAAAAAAGAAAAGAGACTTATCTAAGTGGAACAACTGGCGCCAATGATCATGACATGCAATTTGGATTAATCGGCCCAATCTATCCAACCAATCAACTTTCCATTGCCATACTTTGTTGCTCCAGAATTTCCATAACCTGATTTCTTCACCCAAATCCTGACCTTGTTCATCCTGCGGTGCCTTGAAAGGTTTTCACCAGTAGACCTCTCTCATTCGTTCATCTCTCAACTCACTTTCGCCTTACGGTGCCCGTGAGGGTTTTCACCAATAAGACTCTCTCATTTTTTGATTTCTCTCAGCTCCCGTTGCCTTATGGTGCCCGTGAGGGTTTTCACCAATAAGACTCTCTCATTTTTATTTCTCTCAACTCTCTTCGCCTTATGGTGCCCGCGAGGGTTTTCACCAATAAGACTCTCTCATTTTTTATTTCTTTTTCCTAGTTGGACCAGAGTGTTGCCCCTGATATAAATCACCTCTACCTGTTTGACTTGGCATTTCTCGAAGACTAATCGGAAGGTCTTTCTTTGGACCGTAATGTGGCTTTTGGATGAGTTTAGAAATAAAGGGTATAAAAAGCTCAAAACAATTCGAATGGATTCAAAATTATAACTTTCGAAATCAGATTTCTGATAACAACCACAACTTCTGCCCCAGTTTCTTGTTTGGGGACTTTTGGATTTTTACTTTGATGGGACCGAACCGTGAGGCTGCCTACGTATCCTTAGAAGAAATCAGGTCGAACGTAGTTCATGTCATAGAAATTACTTTGTTGTTGTGGTTTTCTATTTTCTCTTTCTTTTCTTTCTCTTTTGCTTTCTTTTCTTTTTTTTTGTTGTTTTTTCTTCTTCTTCTTCTTCTTTTCTTTTTTTTCATTCTTTTCTTTCTCTTTTCATTATTTTCTTTCTCTTTTCTTTTTCTTTTCTCTTTTTTCTTCTTCCATTACTTATCTTTCACGCTTGTGTTTCCGATATTTGCTACTGATCCCGAAAGAGGGGTATGAAAGAAAATAAATAAGGCTCAAAGGGGGTGACAAGGGATAAAGTGTTCAGATAGCAGAACAAAATGCCTTCGTCATTTCAATATCCAAAACATGCCAAATACAAACAAGTGCAATCAAACAAAGAAATCATACATAATATCTCTTGACTGCATCGGAATTGATAGCCATTTCTACACATTTGCCTTCTACATCTGTCAAATACAATGCACCATTGGACAACACTCTAGTTACGACAAACGGCCCCTGCCAATTTGGGGTGAATTTTCCTTTTGCTTCAACCTAATGAGGAAGAATGTTTTTCAATACTAACTGACCCATTTCAAACTTCCGTGGACGCACCTTCTTATTGTATGCTCTTGCCATTCTCTGTTGATACAACTGTCCATGACATACTACTGCCAGTCTCTTCTCATCGATCAAACTTAATTGCTCCAGATGGGTTTTGACCCACTCATCATCATCATCAATTTCAGCCTCCGCGACAATTCGAAGGGATGGAATTTCCACTTCTGCGGGTATCACTACTTCGGTGCCATACACCAACAAATAAGGAGTCACCCCTACTGAAGTACAGACAGTAGTGCGATAACCCAGCAATGCGAACGACAGCTTTTCATGCCACTACCTAGAACCCTCCACCATTTTTCGAAGTATCTTCTTTATGTTTTTGTTGGCTGCCTCGACTGCTCCATTCGCCTTGGGTCGGTATGGGGTGGAATTGCGATGTGTAATCTTAAACTGTTGACACACCTCTTTCATCAGATGACTATTGAGATTAGCATTGTTATTTGTGATGATTACCTTCGGTATCCCGAACCGGCAAATAATATTTTAGTGCACAAAATCAACCACCGCCTTCTTGGTTACAGACTTGAATGTTTTAGCCTCAACCCACTTGGTGAAATAATCTATGGCCACTAGAATGAACCTGTGCCCGTTCGATGCTGATGGCTCAATTGGCCCAATGACATCCATGCCCCACGCAACAAAAGGCCACAGTGTAGACATCGTGTGTAATTCAGATGATGGAGAATGAATCAAATCTCCATGCACTTGGCACTGATGACATTTACGCACGAAACTGATACAATCTCGCTCCATAGTGAGCCAATAATAACCTGCCCGGAGAATTTTCTTTGCCAGCACATACCCACTCATGTGCGGTCCATAGACTCCAGAATGTACTTCAGTCATAATAGTTGTGGCCTGCCTAATATCTATGCATCTCAGCAATCCAAGATCTGGAGTTCTCTTGTACAATACTCCTCCACTGAAGAAAAATCCGCTTGCCAACCATCGAATTGTTCTCTTTTGATCACATGTGGCTTGTACGGGATACACTCCCATCATGATGTACTCCTTGATGTCGTGAAACCAAGGCTCCCCATTGAGCTCTTCTTCCGCCACATTACAATAAGCATGCTGATCGTGGACTTGAATATGCAAAGGGTCCACATAAGCCTTATCTAGGTGATGTAACATTGACGCCAGAGTAGCCAAAGCATCATCGACCTCATTATGAATCCTCGGAATATGCCTGAACTCTATTGATTGGAATCGCTGACAAAGATCATGTAAACACTGTCGATACGGTATGAGTTTTAAATCCCGTGTTTCCCACTCTCCCTGAATCTGGTGCATCAGAAAGTCCGAGTCACCCAAGACCAAGACTTCCTGGACACCCATATCCACAGCCACCCTTAAACCCAAAATGCATGCCTCGTACTCAGCCATGTTGTTAGTACAGTAGAACCGAAGCTGAGCTGTAACAGGGTAATGATGCCCTGTTTCAGAAACAAGTATCGTTCCTATTCCAATGCCTTTCATGTTAGCAGCCCCATCAAAGAAAAGTTTCCATCTTGGCCTTTCAACCTGTTCCAACTCATCAATGTGCATTACCTCTTCATCAGGGAAATAAGTCTTCAAAGGTTCGTATTCTTCATCTACAGGATTCTCAGCCAAATGATCGGCCAATGCTTGTCCTTTCATTGCAGTCCTAGTCACATAGATGATGTCAAATTCTATGAGCAAGATTTACCACTTTGCGAGCCTCCCTGTGGAATAGGCTTCTGAAAGATATACTTTAACGGATCCAAACAAGAGATGAGGTAAGTAGTGTAAGATGACAAATAATGCTTCAACTTCTGTGCCACCCAAGTGAGGGCGCAACACGTCCTCTCAAGATGAGTGTACTTAACCTCGTAAGTTGTGAACTTCTTGCTGAAATAATAAATGGCCTACTCCTTCCTGCCGGTAATGTCATGCTGGCCCAATACACAACCAAATGAATTGTCCAGGACCGTCAAATACAGAATCAAAGGTCTTCCTGGTTCTGGCGGGACCAACACAGGTGGGTTTGACAAGTACCCCTTTTTCCTATCAAATGCTTCCTGACATTCATCTGTCCACTTAACCGCAACATCTTTCTTTAACAGTTTGAAGATGGGCTCACAAGTTGTCGTGAGCTGAGCAATAAACCTGCTGATGTAATTCAATCTCCCCAATAGACTCATCACCTCAGTCTTGTTCTTTGGGGGTGGAAACTCTTGGATAGCTTTGATCTTTGACGGGTCTAATTCAATACCTCAGTGGCTGACTATGAATCCCAACAACTTTCCAGACGGGACACCGAATGCGCATTTTGTAGGGTTGAGCTTGAGATTGTACCTGCGAAGCCTTTGGAAGAACTTTCTCAGATCTTGGACATGATCAGACTGCCTTCTAGACTTTACAATCACATCATCCACATAAACCTCGATCTCCCTGTGTATCATGTCGTGGAATATGGTCGTCATTGCCCTCATGTAGGTTGCCCCAGCATTTTTTAAACCAAATGGCATGACCCGATAACAGTACGTTCCCCATGGCGTGATGAATGCTATCTTTTCTACGTCCTCCTCATCCATTAAGATCTGGTGGTAACCCGCATAACAATCCACAAAAGAACCAATTTCATGTTTGGCACAATTATCAATCAATATATGGATGTTCGTCAATGGGAAGTTATCCTTGGGACTTGCCTTGTTGATATCTCGATAATCAATACACACATTGGTCTTACCATCCTTCTTCGGCACAGGCACAACATTTTCTAACCAGGTGGAATACCGGGTGACCCGAATGACTTTGGCCTCAAACTGTTTGGTGACCTCTTCCTTATTTTTCACACTCATATCAGTCTTAAATTTCCTCAGCTTCTGCTTGACCCGGGAAATGCCGGATCAGTGGGCAATTTGTGAACCACCAATCCAGTGCTTAGACCTGGCATGTCGTCATAGGACCATGCAAAAATATCTTTATACTCGAACAATGTTTTAATTATCTCCTCTCTGAGTTGTGGTTCAAGATGGACACTTATTTTAGTTTCTCGGACATTATCTTGGTCCCCTAAATTGATTGCTTCTGAATCACTCAGGTTAGGCTTGGGTTTTTCTTCAAAATGGCTTAATTCTTTACTAATCTCTTCAAAGGCTTCATCCTCGTCATATTCCGATTCAACATAACACTCTATTTCTTGAATTACTATTTCAGAATTAGATTGGCTTTTAAGACTGGGCCGGAGATTCCGCATGCATGTCATATCATTGAAACCAGCATAAAAAGAACTGTACAAGGAAGGAAAGAAAAATAAAAATAAAACTATCAGGAATGAAGAAGAAAAGGAATTGCATTTCATTGAAATTAGAGATAACAAGGTTTATACATCCAAACGGACGGAACATAGAATCTGAACTACAACCCTGGGATAATCCAGATAAACTGAAAGAAAATCAAAGCAAACTACCAAAACTCTTTCCTAGTGGGGAGAGGAGTAGCTTCCCAATTGTTAATCTTTGCACTGGGCCCAACAAATTGCATATCCGCCTTGCTAGAACCCTCTTCATCTTCCACCGTGTTCACTTCGTCGAATATCCTCTCGAAATTTTCCATCAAATCTCCATCCATATCAACCAACGAACTGGGAACCGTCGTCACTGGGCGCTTTTTGGTACCAGGCCTGACAAATGATCTGGAAAGACGCGGGACTGGCTTTGGAAGGGCCCATGCTCTCTGTTTCATTTTTCTGGCTCTTCTCACGTCTGCGACTGTGGGCTTGAAGCCCAGACCAAATGTATCCAAGTTTTTATGAAGAGAAACCGGCTGTACGATACCTTGCAGAGATGCACCCAAACCCTTGCCCGACACAAAACCATTTTTCAACATTTCAACGGCTACCATGACTGATGCAGCAGCTACCCTTGGAGTTGGCACGCACTTCCCTTCAGGAATTTTCTCTGCCGATACCGTGTCAAAAATCTGATAAACCCATAGCCCCTTGTAGTCTTCAAACTCTATGAACGGAACAATGGCATCACTGGTAACACACAAATTGTCTTTGCCATGCACAACAATTTCCTGTCTATCCCATTCAAACTTAACCATTTGATGCAGAGTGGACGGGACCGCTTTGGCAGCATGAATCCAGGGTCGACCTAACAACAGATTGTAAGAAACAGCCATATCGAGCACCTGGAATTCCATAGTAAATTCAACTGGCCCTATTGTAAGCTCAAGCACTATGTCTCCGACTGAATCTTTCCCTCCACCGTCGAATCCCCGAACGCAGATATTGTTCTTGTGAATTCTTTCATCATCCACTTTTAACTTGTTCAGAGTGGAAAGAGGGAAAATATTTTCACTGGAACCATTGTCAACCAGTACCTGAGTAACCACGGAATCTTCACATTTCACCGTCAGATAGAGGGCTCTATTGTGCTCAGTACCCTCCACGGGCAATTTATCGCCAGAAAAAGTGACTCTATTTACCTCAAATATCTTGCTAGCTATCTTTTCCAAGTGGTTTACTAAGATTTTGTCATGAACGTAAGCCTCATTCAAGATCTTCATCAAAGCCCGACAGTGCTCATCTGAATGGATCAATAATGACAATAACGAGATCTGAGCTGGTGTCTTCCTTAACTGCTCCGCAATGGAATAGTCCTGCACTTTCATCTTTCTCAGAAATTCCTCTGCTTCTTCCTCGGTCACATCTTTCTTCACCAATACTGGGTTATCTTTGGAGATCTTAGCTTTTCTCAACTCTTCGGGGGCAAAGCATCTCCCCGTTTGAGTCAAACCATGGGTCTCACACACTTTTTCTTTAACCTCTTTCCCCTTGTAAGTCACTGTCACTCGTTCATAATTCCATGGGACTGCCTTGCTGTTTACTATCGGTAATTTAGTTATCGGTTTGATAATGATAGGATCTGTGCGGGCGCCCTTCACAATTACCACAGGCTTGTTCGTCACTCCTGGCACAACCACTTTTGCTCTTTCATGTTTTCCTGCAACATCACTTAAGGGCCCCTTTTTGACCTCCACAGATGGTTCATTATTTGCCTCGTTCAACTTGATCGCAGACTTCTCATTTTTTGACTTTTCAAACGGCTTGGCTTCACTAGCCCGAATCATCATGACGGTTTGCAAAGGCTTCTTAGGCTCCCCCCCTTATGCACAATCTCAATCATATTTGTCTCATGATGAACCAGCAACGGGTTCTGGTTGATATTGGGTGCCTCCGGGGCTTGGACCTCAATCCGATTAGTATCAATGAGCTCTTGAATAGCTGTTTTCAATTTCCACCATTTCTCTGTATCATGACCCGGGGTCCTTGAACAATACTCATAATTCACCGAGCGGTCAAGATTTCTGGGAGGGGGATTTGGCAATTTAGCCTCGATCGGATTCAACATACCCAACCGTCTCAATCTATGGAATAGACTAGTATATGATTTTCCCAACGGAGTGAAAGTCTTCTGCTTCTGCAACCTCTCATTCTTAAAGGTTTGATTTGGCCGAAAACCTGTTCCAGGGGGATTTCTGTAGGCTCTTGGGGGGGATAGGTATTTTGTAGAGCTGGGTATGTACTTTGTGGAGCTGGCGCACGCCATTGTGTGTGAGCAGAAGGTTGGGTATAGGTTTGTGCGTGATGGACGGAAAAATGGGGATCTAGCAGTGGGTAGTAGTGTTGTGGTGGGTTATATGGAGTGTGGGGGTAAGTTTGGTGATAGGGTCGAGGCGGGTTGTAGTAACGTGGAAGGTTCCTGGAACCGACCCAAGCTCCCGACTCAATTGTAGCAACGTCCTCTTTCTTCTTCTTCCCTAGTACACCTCCAGTACCATTTTGAATGGCCTGGGTGGTCGCTTTGATTGCTGAATAACTCATGATCTTGTTGGACTTGAGTCCCTCCTCAACCATGCCTCCCATTTTTACAACTTCATTAAAGGACTTGCCCACTGCTGACACCAAGTGACCAAAATAAGTGGGCTCCAAAGCCTGCAAGAAATAATCAACTATCTCATTTTCCTTCATCGGAGGGTCAACCCTCGCCGCTTGCTCTCTCCAACGGAACCCATATTCTCTGAAACTCTCACCGGGCTTCTTCTCGATCTTTGTCAATGACAGACAGTCTGGTATAATTTCAAGATTATACTGAAAATGATAGGCGAAGGCTTGGGCCAAATCGTCCCATGTGTACCACCTGTTGTGATCTTGTCTGGTATACCATTCTAACGCCGATCCACTCAGACTTTGGCTGAAATATGCCATCAGCAACTTATCTCTTCCGCCTGCTCCTCTCATCTTGCTACAGAATCCTCTTAAGTGTGCTACTAGGTCACCATGCCCGTCGTATAGATCAAACTTGGGCATTTTGAACCCTGCTGGTAACTGAACATCTGGGAACAGACATAAATCCTTATAGGCCATACTTACTTGACCTCCCAACCTCCTCATATCTCTGAATGATTGTTCTAAACTTTTGACCTTTCTGATCATCTCCTCATGTTCGGGATTCTTGGGTGGCTTCTCGGTTTCTGCCGTGAGATCAAGATTAGGGGTGTAAGAATATGGTTCTGGAACTTTGAAGGTGGGTTCAAGGGGATAATACTGGTTGTCGTGAGTTTGGAACAGAGATTCACTGGAAGATCGGTATAATGTAGTAGGTGGAGGTGCCACAAAAACAGGTGTGATTAGTGGGGGAGGGTGTGGGACTTGTTTGGGTGGAGGAGCTTGTGATGTATGGGAAGTTGTGTCGTGGCATTGTTGGTAAGGGGAAAGGCTGGAGATGAGTTCACAGTGGGAGGTTCTTGAGGTTGAGCCAATGGTGGGATATAAGCAGGGTTGGCGGGATAAACTGGTGGTGGATGCCCCTTCACCCAGGCTTGGTACATTTAAGCCATTTGTTGCTTTAACTTATACATCTTTTCCCTCATCGCATTAACATCCAATTCTTCTGCTTCTTTTGACGGGTCGACAGTACTTGTCTCCGGTTCTTGGCCATATTCAGCCTGTCTTTTGATCGGGCTTTGATTACAAAGACTCCAAACTAATAGACTCCAAGAGAAACTAACAGACGCGGATGAAGAGATGAAATACAGACTCCAAAAATAAACTATCATACTCCAACAAAAGAAAATACAGACTCGAACATAATTGACAGACTCCAGCAAAAAGAAAATACAAACTCAACACAACTGACAAACTCTAACGGAAAAGGAAATACAGACTCAAATGAGAAATCATGAATACATTAACGCTCCTAGTGCCCGCGGGACATCATTCGGTCTTGTCACGGGCCTATAAGCAAGATCCCTTTGAAGTCGATCCAAGTCACTCATTATCTGTTTAACAAATGTCATCACTGCCGCGAAGAAGGTGGTGCGAGTCATATCCTCACAGGCTTGGTACTTCACAACAATGTAAGCGGCGATGGTTCTAATTCTTTCTCTTATGACACCTTTTTCTTGCAACAAACGCCCGATCTGCTGGGTCCTGGCTTCCAAAGTTTGCTCGGCCGCATGATTCTACTCCTGAAGTTGTTGCAAATCTATTTCTAATTATGCCAATGTTGTATAACAATGTTCCCTTTCAACCTTGAAGTCTTTCGCCTATTTGATCATTTTGTTTTCCGTGGCGATGACCCTTTTCTTTAATCCCGCGACCTTATTGTCGTACTTCTCTTTCAACTGCTTAACTAGGTGTGCCCGTTTATCTGCATTTTTAGCCAATTGCTTTCGAACCCTGGCTAGTTTACTTTCTGCCTTGTTCAAATCAAAACTATAGTCACTTACTTTCTGCCTCAGGTTATTTATGAGTTTTTCATCTTTGGCACTTCGGGCAGGGTTTTCTGCTGCTATTTTCATTTTCTGAATTTGGGTTCGAAGGGCCTCATTTTCTTTTGCTAGCCTTTTCTTTTCACCTTCGTCCGCCGCTGCTTGCAAGCTATTCTCGAATTGAAGTTCTTTGACTTGTTTTTCCAACCTTCCTATTGTGGCCCTGTACTCATTCTCCTTAATCAACCAAGCCCATTGTTCATGTGACGCCTCGACGAATTCCTGAAGATGGGGTCTTTTAGCTGGCCTCCCAAACTCAATTTCTCTCCTATACCAAGCAAGGTACCCTGTTGAAACATCACCTTTGGATCGATCACGTACACAGGTATTGGCTGTTAAGTATTGACATTCGCTCCAAATTTGGCGGACTGCTGCTTCATGAAACTGACCGTTAGGTCCAATCTCGACTACTTGGGCACTAAGATCTTCATCTCTCGGAACTATATGGCATCTTCCCAGTTGCCTCAAAACCCGATATGGAGCATAAGGCTGGATACTCCTGAGTCCCATCAAGAGGAAATGAGACCCGGTGGCTGGCATGTATATGACCTCATCCATAGACAGGCATCCAAATGTCCACTCTATTTGGTTTGCAGTGATGGAACGGAGGCACGCTACCCACTCTGTGACCCCCTCCGGTAGGCTGATCCTATGAACCCTTATGTAAAATTCTTCTACGCATGTTTTCTCTATCGACCCATAGCTCATAATTGAGGACGATGGCATAAGTGTTTGATCATCCACATTTGCAACAACACGTTGCACCCCTCGAAAAAGTCTCCTCCAGCTTTGCAGGTTGTGAGAGCACGGAAGATTTCAACTACTATCATGGGTGCGAGGGTGCTGTTGGCCTAAGTAAGCAAAGTGTTGACGACTCCGGCTACTTGTATGTCAATATTCCCATCTTTTTTGGGAAACACCAAAAGTCCCAAAAAGACCACCATAAAGGCGAAACACCTGTGTTCTTCCCACTTAAGGCGGTTTCCTTTGCTGCAGATTTTATTTTCCGGCTTGTTGAACCCTCCTACATGACCATATTTGTTGTATATAAACTGCAAAGTGCAAAAACCAGCTGCCAAGTCTGGGTTGTGGACCCCCCTGCTTATTTTCAAAAAGTCTAAGAAGCTGTGTACGGCTATGACCCTTGGAGAAATCTGGTACTGGTGTCTCAGGGGAACTTTGGGATTCCCAATATATCCGGCTATTTCTTCCAATGTTGGGGTAAGTTCAAAATCTGAGAAATGAAATATGTTGTGGGCCGGGTCCCAAAATGTAACCAACGCCTTTATGATGTCTCCCCTATGATTAATCTTCAGCAACCCAATGAGGCCTCCCAAGTATAGATTGATCATGGCTTGTCCCGATTTATCTAGATCATCCCACCACATATGCAACTCCAAAGGGATCTTGTTCACGATTGTTATTGGCAAATTCTGACTTGTGCTCATTCTGCACATTTATTAGGGTGGTTAAGCAAAAATCACGATTCAATTGACTCAAAAATAAATTGACACTTTTTTCAAATTAAATAAAATCTGGTTTTGCAAATACGGCCTTTCAGCACCTCGACGACGAGGATTTTAAGGCTGTGTTGGCTAACTAGTGAAAACCTTGAAAAATGGCCACATGCGGTTGTTCTTGCAAAAGCAGGCTTCCGGCGCCTTTTTAGGGACATTTGGCTATTTTTGACAAGAATGACATCACCCTAATTATTTTCAAATAAAAGTAAATTTTTTATTTCTTTTGGGCTATTTTTGCAAAAAGAAGTTGGACCCGATGAGGGTTGCATACGTATCTCACACCCTATGAGAATCAAACTGGCGTAGTTCGGGCAAATTTGTCAAAATAAAACCCACTACTTTTCCTTTCTAAAACACAAAGATTTTCCCTCTTTTTTCTTTTCTTTGAAAACTACAAAATTCTCTTCTTCTTTTTTCAAAATTTCGGCAGAGTTTCAGTATGTTTGGGACATTGGTTTTTCAAAACAGGTGCTTATCCTTCTCAACCGTCTAAGTTTTTCTTGTAAGCAAGTCAACATACAAATCCGAAGCAAATGAATGCGCAAGTTGCAAGTAAGATGCATCATAATGGTCTTTACATTTTGGGTACACCTGTCCTAGACAGACCCAACCCCTGTGTTGAGTCTCCAAAGTCAAATGCATATGATGCAAACAAATGTGCCTACTAGGGATCCGGCATGAGGCTGAGTTATTCTAAGCTAAAAACCTGGGTATATTGTTCTAGACTTGTGTACCCGAGCGGACAACTCGAGCCAAGGAGGGGGCTACATACCGGGAACCAAAAGGCCATCTGGCTTAGTAACTTGTCCGAGCCTCTTTCTTATTTCAAGGTACAACACTAACGGAATAGGGAGTCTCGACCAGCGAGCACATCCCTGAAGATAAGAAGATAAGGGTTTCGTAGCAGTTTATATACAGTTTAGATAATATCAAAGCGGTAAAAGCAACATTTAGCACATTAGGCCCAGACATGTAGCAAAAATCAGCTAAAGCCAAATATAACAATTTATCTTAGCTCGAATTCTGAACCCTGAACCAGAGATTCTGGGTTCGATCCCCAGCAGAGTCGCCAGAGTTGTCATACCTCCTTTTTCCTACCATCCGAAGGGGGAATAAGGGAGTTTTTTCCAACTTAAAGTGACAATCGAAACAGGATTATTTTATTTAAAATTCAGAGTCGCCACTTGGGATGATTTATGGTGTCCCAAGTCACCGGTTCCAATCCCGTATCGAGAAAAAGATTGACTTTGTTTAACAGTCCGCGAACCAGAAATCCGGGTAAGGAATTCTGTTCACCCGGGAGAAGGTGTTAGGCACTCCCGAGTTCCGTGGTCTAGCACGGTCGCTCAATTGTTATAATTGGCCTATTTATTGATTTTAATACATGTTTTAACCTATGAGCAATTTTAGTTTTAGCCACTTTTATTCAATTTTTAAAGAAAATTGCAACGTTATTAAAACACGTTTCGAACCACATCACATAAATGCACCCGCGATTTTTGACATATTTTAACATCGTTATTGAGATTTGGATTTAGGTCACATAAATGCGCACCCGAGATTAAGAAGGTAATATTATTAAAATAATACGCCTAAAGCAACTACACACTTTCAACTTTGCGAGGGTCCTGAAAAATTTGCTAAATGACGCGCCTCGGTTTCTAAGGATAAAATTCCAATTAAGTGAGGGCCATGAGTTTTGAGATTTTATTTGTCATGACACGCCTCAAATTATTACAAAGGATTTTATTATTCGAAGTTATTATAATCGGGTTACATGAAATGCACCCCCGAATTTTGGAATTAGGAATCGTAACTATGTCACGGGGACCGTACCCATAGTCACAATGGTTTATTAATCGCGCCTAAAGCAACTAGCGCATTTGAATTATTTTCCTTATCTTTGAGATTATTGTAAGGGTCATGATTTATGGAAGTAGAGTTGTGGAGAAATGATAGGTTTTATCACTAGATTCGGCCAAGCCTGTCATTTACGAACTTTGGCCCAATTGTCCCTAAAGTTGAAGCATCATTTTAACACTCAAATTCACGACCATCCTTATTCAGAGAATTCAATAGTTAATCTCCAAAGATATTACTATTTAGTAGAGAATAATCACCAATGAACTAATTTGTCTACTCAACTTAACTTCATCAATCAGTTGAAATAATACATAAAGAAAACTCAAATAACCACCATTCAAACAAAAAAAATTGTTATCCAAGCAGAGTAAGGAAAACTCGACACGCTACGACTAACAGGAAACAGTGTTCAAACATTTTCATTCAAGCATTAGACAAGGAACTATTTTGCACTTATACAGGTTGATTACAAATCACAAAAAAAAAACTTATAGCATTATATTACAATCAACACCAAGCCTGCACCCAATTGAATTTGCAAGGACATTCACATGAATTCATTTTTTTCAACTCTAAGAATATCCCGGCTACTTCTTAATTACATATCCAACCTTTCCTTTTCAATTGTATGACAGGCAAAACACGATACCACAAAATCTATAATGAAAGGACAATAACATGCTTTCAAGGAATTTCCAAACATAATGAGAAAGTAGATCTAGCCAGCTATAAATCAGATTTGCAGACTCTTCATATTAAGCATGCTATTGACATAAATTTATCAGTCGTAACACACAGAGGGAACTCCAGCACTAGTTACGAAAATGCTAGAAAAGAACTAACATGGTCTAATTCTCAATTACAAACCATCCTTTGACGAATACACTAATCAGAACATTCAAAGCTACATGGTGATTATAAAACTGAAAGAAGAAGAGGTAAAGTCCATCAACAACATCATATCCATCTCATTCTCAACTCATACTTCAAATTAGACATCAAATGACACCCATAAGGATCAAAATGTACCTGGGAAAAGAGAAGAAACAAATAAGAAGTGAGTGTCAGTAGCTCAGCAACAACAGTAGCTGAAAAATAGCCTCAGATTCACATGACCCACTGTTGAAATTAACCCAGAAATCCAATGGAAGAATAACCCCAACCAGCTTGAATCAAAACTTTCGACAACCAAACATCAATCCATTTTGAATATCAAAATAGGAATTCTTCAGAAATTAAGAAATCATTGAAGTTCAATGGAATAGTAGAATTTTTGCCCTTTTGTATTTTTTCTAGATTTTTTTGATCTCTGAATCTCTCTTCCGCCTCTTAGCTCCTTTTTTTCTGCTTTAAAGGCAAGAAATGATGCCTTTATAGGCAAGAAAGTAGGGCAGCCTCAGCTTGCACTTTGCCCCTTTTCTAATTTTTGTTTTAGCTTAGGTGCCCTTAGTTAAATTTTCAGAATTCAAGATAGCCCCCCACCCCAGCTTCCTAGAAGTTTCCCTATTCAGTTACAACAATATTCCCTACCATAGAATTCCTATTTTACACCTTAAACACCATGTTATTACCCCTGAAATTAGACAGATTTGAGTCATGGGTTGAATTGACCCAGTAGTTAAGCCCAACGTGGGCTCAATGCTGACCCTATGGCCTAAATCAAACCCCTTGGAGGAGGTTCTGATTTTGGCTTCAAAGCCCAAACAAAATGATCCAAATCAAATTAGTCAACAAATTGAGGGCAGTCACTTAAATGATTTTGAAGCCAAACTTTGCACTAATTGAACACAAGTAAGCAGGAAGTTGACTAAATTATCAAAATAAACCTAATTAAATTAACTAAACGACTAAACAAAAGATGAAATCAGAACTTTTATTTATGCTGTTACCAAGAAAAACTGAACCTACCAAGAAAAACCAGGGGATAGGATTTTTGAAAAACAAAGTTAAAAGGGAATAAAAAGAACACTATATATTCTCGCCCAGAATTTTTTTGTTGAATTTCAATTGAATTGACCAAAAAAGAAAAAGGATAGATGAAGAGGAACGAGACTTGAACAATGCCAAAAATGAATAAGGAAGGAAAACTTACTGACCAAAACTCGAACTCATGACCGATATTTCGATTTAAATCTCCGACGAACGTCAACTGCTCGTTCTTTGTCGAATAACGTTGTTTTGTGGTAAAACCGGCCCTGAACACTCGTGAAGACTAGGGAAACACTTTTGCATGAATGAACTCAACCATGACTTCCATGGCTTGAACCCTAGATTTGAAATTCGAGAAGCATCAGACAGATTCGAGGGAAACCAACAGTGGATTAGGAACAAGGGGTCATGGTGGTTAGGTGGTGTAAATTTGGTGAGGATTGGAGGCGTTAGGGTTTTGGTTGCTTTCTTCGATTCAAGATTCGAAGAGTTCGTGTAAGATTCGAGGGAGGGGGTTTGGAGATTTGGAATAGGGAGGTGGAGAGGAATCAGGGGTGTAAATTTGGTAGTGTTTGGACGTCGGCCGCCGCCGTGGGCGATTTCCGGCGGGCGACAGGCGGTGGTTTAGGGCGGGGCAAAAGGGGAAGGTCTCTAAGATGGTGAGAGACGAAGATAGAGGGGAGGGGGGTAGGCGGATTTAGACATATATATATTATTGGCTCCCCAGTTTCGAACCGTTGGATTAAGGAGATCCAACGGCCGTGATCAAAGGGTAATCAAACGGCGCCGTTTTGGTTACTTGGGGGGTGGACCGGTTGGACCCAGGTTTGGTACGGGTTTGGGCCATTTTTGGACGGGTGAGGGGTGTTTAAGACTTGGGCCTTGGGAAAATTTAATTATAACAGCCCAAACTTGATTTTCTTTTATTTCAATTTCCTTTTTAATTCATTTCTCTTTTTAATTCTTCTTCTTTTCTTCTTTTTTTTTTCAAAATTAAACGTGAAACCCTTGAATTAAGATTAAAAATCAAATTGACCTACCAAGGTGAATTAATTAAATCCAAATAATAATTACCACAAATAATTACGAAACGAACTAAAGGAAAACTACCAAAGTTCAAAAATTAAAATTAAAAGTGCAAAAATAACTATTTTGTGATTTTTTTTTATTTTTTATAAAACACTAAATTATTAATTAATTCAAGAATGCAAAATTAGATCCTAAATGCCAATGAAGTGTATTTTTGTATTTTTTTCATTAATTAAATAAAAATAAAAATGCACAGACCAATGCAAACCATTATCAGAAAATGCCACAAAATCCACAAAAAAATTGTAAATAATGAAAAGAAATTATTTTATTTTGAATTTGTGGGAGTAATTCATATAGGACAAAAATCACGTGCTCACAGCGAGAACGCATGCGGGGTACAACACATATCAAGCCGTCATCCTAACGTGTCGTCGAAGACTTTGGGTGCATATTAACAGGAACGGTATGTTAATGGAAAAGTCCCACCCCCGTTAGATCTGAAGGATGCTATTTTTATAGATTTTAATCAAAATCTTACTTATTGGAAGAGTTGGGAGATAGGTGAAATAGCTAAGGCTATGATCAGGGGTACTCAGGAAGAGGGGTATGTTTTGTTGGAAGCGTATCGCCATGTTATGTTATCCTATAATGAAGGAAGTATTGTTGATTTTAAGATTGATGATAAATTGCATTTTAGATATTTTTTCTTATTTGTTGGAGCTTTCATTAAGGGATTCACGCATATGAGAAAGGTTATTGTTGTTGATGGGACATTTTTGAGTGGCAGGTATGGAGTATGCTTGTTGTCTGTTGTGGCACAAGATACAGAGAATCACATATTTTCAATTGTGTTATGTGTAGTCGATAAAAAGTGTGATGATTTTTGGACCTACTTTTTTGAACAGTTGCGGCACGTTGTTGACGATAGTGATAAATTGTGAATTATCTCTGATCGGCATCTGTCTATTGGGAATGACTTTAAACAAGCTTTTACTGTCGATCATCATGGTTTTTGCACACGTTACATTGTTGAAAATATGCGCAAGAGGTTTTATTGTGGAATTTTTATTAAGCATTTCTTTTCTTCTGCACAGTCATGCAGTACTGAGGAATTCTCTGATCATTTTCAGCAATTGCGTGATAAAAGCGGGAGCGCGAATGAAATTAGGTTCCAAAAGTGGAGCAGGGCCTTCTTTCCTGGAAATCAATACGGAGTATTGACAAAAAATATTGTAGAATCGCTTAACGCAATGCTTAAGGATCAAAGAGACTTCTCAATCATTGGCCTATTCAATTATATTATTCGAAAATTTCTAGAAAATTTTGAGGAGCAGCGTAATGAAATGAAAAATATTTTGACCCTCTTTGTTCCTTCTGCCGAAAAGAAGATTAGGAATAATATGATTATCGACGACACGCTTCGGGTGCATCAATTAGAGAATAACTAGTTTTGTGTCATCATGCACGGTAGGGATGCATTAGTTGATCTGGATTTGAACACATATTCTTGTTGTCAGTTTGATTTGGAAAAAACGCCTTGCCCAAATGCAATGACAGCTTTGAGATTCAGCTTTGGGATGGATATGGTTCCTTCATTTATGATCACTCCTCTCTGTTCTATAAGTTTTCAACATATTTGGCTGGATATGAAGGAACTATTCATACAATCTTTACAAAAGAAAAATGGATGGTGTCTGACGAAATTCAATCCACAAAAATACTTTCACCCGATGTCGGGCCTACAAAGGGTAAAAGGAAGTTTAAGAGATGTCCAAGCATTTTAGAACCTAGTTCTTCTGGCAGCAGGAAAAAAGACAAAAATAAATGCTCCATTTGCAAAGAACTTGGCCACAAGAAAACGACTTGTAAAGTATTGTTGCAGCATTCTTGATCTTTTAGCTATTGGTGTTGTAATAATGATAATTAACTCTTTTAATATTCTAGACTTGTTGTTTGTAATCACTTGTTATTTCTACTATCAGCTGCTGCATTGTACATCATAGACTATTATTTTATGACCTACATAGACTATTACATACCTATGATCTAGAGTCAACCTCCCGTATGTTAAGAAGGAGTCATGCGACCAAATTGTCTCATAGACTACTGTTTTATGGTCAACCACCCACATTGTCTATTGTAGACCTATGATCTATAATCAACCTTCTTATTTTAAGAGGAGTCATGTGACCTTCTGTCGTAGACTACTGATTTAGACTTCTGTTTTAGAATCAACCACCTATATTCAACCAATGTTCTATTGTCAACCCCCATCGGTATTTTTAATTTAACTAAGACTTGTTGCACTGGTTTAGATAGTCTATTGATAACCACTGATTTATATAGTTAATTTAATGTCTAATGTCAATAAAAGCTAGCAGCCAATATGAGGACTTGTCTAATTAATTGAAATACATCGAATTTGTCGATTCAAAGCATCAATTCTTTTCTCAAAACTCTCAACAGTCACATCATTTACAAGAAGCCATATGGAGAGGCAATATTTAGTGTCAAATTCTGCCTATAAATACACTTGATCTAATGAAAATATTTACTCATCATTCTTCTAAATAGCCCAATCACTTAACAGAGAAATGCCTCCGAGGCTAAGGCCAAGCATGGATGCTATTTTCATCAGGGAATCACTGGATAGGCTCATCCGAGAGATCCAAGAAGACAAGGTGAGGCAAGAGAGGAACATTCGTCATATCGCACGCATGTTGCAGATTCTCCTTCGTAGTCCTGATGCAAATATTCACCACTATGTTAGGCCAGAAAATTTCCCTCCCCCTGATCCTTCTCCCCCTGTAGTTTAACTTTTTTCTTTAGTTAATGGAAAAAAATATATGTTGTTGTGAGGGGAGTTATTTAATAAAATTATTTAATTTAAGTTGTTGTTTATTTAATTTTCTGCCCTGTTTTTTTATGCTTTGGTTGTTTTTTTTATTTGACAACACTTAAGTGCAAAAAGGTCCCAAAACAAAATAAAGTGGTTCCAATGGAAACATATAAGTCAGGGGATATAAATTGCAGTCTTCCAAATATTTGAATTTTCCATCAATGAATTGAAAATTTCACAAGAGTGTTGAATAAACCTACAGTATATAGGCTACCCCATTGGTGGTCTATAGATTTATTGTAAATATAAACCAATAAAATTTCATAGTAAAGAATAAGAATGGTATATCAGTCATAAATTGGACAAGCATAGGAGTAGTTCCTCGATTATTAATTGTTCGTTAGCGTAAATATTAATTTAGTTACCTTAAATCAAAAAATAATAATTATTTGTGAATAACTTAAAGTTGTAAACATCTAATTCATAAAATTGCAAACTTTGAATTGGATAAAATGGATTACTATAACGTATCAATTATATCAGTATCAACATAAGCCTATAATTGGTAAAAACAACTTTCATTATATAGTCAATGAATATTATTACAACGTAATGTTAAGGCAATGTATGCAATTTGAAGACTAACTATGTCACGACCCAACTCCATATTAGGCCGTGATGGCGTCCAGCGTCGTTGCTAGACAAGCCAACAGTAAACAACTTAGTAATTACTCATCTTTATTAAGTGGTTCCAACAAAGAACTTTCTTTAAATTTAAAACATTTGATAAATAATGGATTTTTAAAGTAACCAAAACGGGAACAAACTAAAGGAAATCATAAATGTAGAAATACAATCCAAAAATCAAAGTCTACTAATATATGTCAAGATCTAGTGTCACAAGTGTGCGGACAACTAGTAGAATATACAAAAGGATGACTATCCTACTGCCTGAAATAGAGTAGACAGATACAAGAAAAAGAGAAACTCCGGTATGCTGCTGGACGGCTCGGGATGGGGGACAGCTCACCGTGATGTCTCGAACCAAGATCAAGTATGCACGCCGAGCAGGTAACTAGATGCACCTACCTCAGATCCTGTACAATTAAGTACAGAAGCGTAGTATGAATACATAAACAACATGTACCCAGTAAGTATCCAGTCTAATCTCGAAGAAGTAGACACTTACTATGGGCTAACAATAATATAATTAAATTGTTATGCTAAGCATGGATATCATGAACAATACTGAAAGCTTAATAACAGAAAATGATAAGTTTTTCTTTCACAAATATATGTTCAATTTCAGTCATATCATTTAACAGCTCACATTTCAAGACATTCAAGCGGTATAATTCACAGAGAGTTTCAAATAATCAACATGTGAAAACTAAGCCGAGGTCGTACTGCCCGGTCCAATATAATATTAAATTGTGCACCGGGTGAGGGTTGAATGACGCGAACCATAGATGCATCTATTTACTACCGAGGCGCTCGGCCCAATCCACAAATAACAATTATTTTCAAGAAAATACAAGTTTCTCATTTACAGTCAAGAATCTCATGCAAACCTTCAAGTAAGTGGATTTAACCTTATACAATTCTTTTTATCAATTTTTAACATGACTTAAGTGATTATATAGAAAGTAATGTCACAAACATTCCAAATATAGCATGATACGGGTCCTAAATTACCCGGATAATAGCATAATAGTAGCTATGTACGGACTCTAACCCCACGATTTTTACTAATTTTTACATGTTATTCTATCCATAATCTAGGTATTTAACTCACATTTGGTAGGAATTACTTACCTCCAAAAGCTAGGTCGAAATCCCCTCTTTGAGAGCTCTCCGATCGCCCAAGTGTGGAAGAAAAGGAGTCAAAAATGCCTAACTCCCGTATTTAATGAAGTGCACTATCCCAATGATTTTTGCACTTGCGGTGCACTACCCGCATCTGCGGTCCCACTTCTGCGGACGAGGGTCAGCTTCTACAGAATTGGCTAGGCCGGCTGGGTCACTTCTATGGACAAGCTCCCGCTCCTACAGTCCTGCTTCAACGGAAAGGGTGCCGTATTTGCGGAACCTGGGTTGCCCTCCTTGGGCCGCATCTGCGAGGCCTGGCCCGCACCTGCGAGCTTGCACCTACGACTGACCAACCATAGGTGTGGTTATGATAGCAGCTGGAGCTTCAGCTCTTGCTCCAAACTTTCAACTTGGTCCGGCCCTCGTCTGATTAACGCTCGAGGCCCCCAGGGCCCCGCCCAAACATACCAACAAGTTCGAAATAATAAAAATGGCTCGCTTAAACTCTCGGAATGCCCGAAACAACATTAAAACTAAAAATCACACCCTAAAACCAATTGAATCAAACTTAAGAACTTCAAGTTCTTCAATTTACTTCCAATACGCCGAAACGTACTTATACTACTCGGAATGACACCAAATTTTGCGTACAAGTCTTAAATAACATTACAGAACTATTCCCAGTCTCGAAATTCTGTTTGGACCTCAATATCACCAAAACCCGCTCCAAACCAAATTTAAAGAACTTTCAAAACCTTCAAGAACCAACTTTCACTATTAGGAACCAAAACACTCCCGGGTCATCCAAAACCCAATCCGAACATACGCCCAAGTCCAAAATCTCCATACAAACCTAATGGAACCGTCAAATCCCAATTTCGAGGTCGTTTACTCAAAATATTGACCGAAGTCAAACTTGGCCTTTTTAAGCCAACTTTAAGGAACCAGTGTGTACCGATTTCAACCCAAACTCTTCCAAATCCCGAACCAACCATCCCTGCAAGTCATAAATCAGTAAAAGTAAGTACGGGAAGTCTTATTTAGGGGAACTGGGTTCTAGAAAGTAAAGCGACCGATTGAGTCATTACATTCTCCACCTCTTAAACAAACATTCGTCCACGAATGAGTTTAGATTCATACTTGAAGTGCTAAATAGGTGTGGATATCTGCTCCGCATGTCCTTCTCGGACTCCTAGGTCATCTCCTTGACTGGTTGGCCCCTCTACTGAACCTTTACCATAGAAATCCTTTTGGATCTCAATTGGCGATCCTATCTAGTAACAATAGCAATTGGTTCCTCCTCATAACCAAATCTCTCATCTAACTGAATAGTGCAGAAGTCTAACACGTGTGACAAGTCGGCATGATATCTCCGGAGTATAGACACGTGAAAGACCGGATGAACCCCTGAAAGGCTAGGAGGTAAAGCAAGCTCATAAGCAACCTCCTCAACTCGCCTCAACACCTCAAATGGGCCTATAAACCTTGGGATCAACTTGCCCTTCTTTCCGAAACTCATGATACCCTTCATCGGCGAAACTTTCAAGAGAACATTCTCACCGACCATAAATGATACATCATATGCCTTCTGATCCGCATAACTCTTCTGTCTGGACTGTGCTGTGTGAAGCCACTCCTGGATCAACTTTACCTTTTCCAAGGCATCCTTTACCAAATCAGTACCATATAATCTAGCATGGCCGGGCTCAAACCACCCGATGGGAGAACAAGATCGCTGACCATATAAAGCCTCAAATGGAGCCATTTTGATGTTGGACTGATAGTTGTTGTTGTAAGCAAACTCAAGCAACGTTAAAAACTGATACCACTTCCCTACAAAGTCAATCACATATGCTCTCAGCATGTCCTCCAGGATCTGAATTGTCCGCTCCGATTGCTCGTCGGTCTATGGATGAAATGCTGTGTTGAGCTCTACACAGGTCCCCAGCTCACTCTGTATGGCTCTCTAAAAATGTGAAGTGAACTGAGGGCCTCTATATGATATGATGGAAATAGGCACACCGTGCAACCGAACTATCTCATGAATATAAATCTGGGCTAACTTTTGTGAAGTATATGTAGTCATAACCGGAATGAAGTGTGTCGACTTGGTCAACTTGTCGACAATGACCCAAACTACATCAAACTTTCGCAAGGTCCACGACAATCCAACTACGGAGTCCATTGTAATGCGCTTCCATTTCCACTCAGTTATAGCCATCTGCTGAAGCAGGCCACCTGGCCTCTAGTGCTCATACTTGACCTGTTGGCAATTTAGGCACCTAGCTACATACTTCACTATGCCTTTCTTTATCCGCCACCACCAATAATATTGTCTCAGGTCGCGATACAACTTCGTAGCACCTAGATGAATAGAATACCGAGAACTATGTGCCTCTTCTAGAATCCTCTCCCTCAAGCCATCGATATTAGGAACACATAGACGACCTTGGAGTCGTAGAACACCATCCTCGCCAATAGAAACCTCTTTTGCACTACCCTGTTGTACCGTCTCTCTAAAAATTTCCAAGTGCAGATCATCAATCTGTCGAGCTTTGATCTTCCTAATAGTGAAGACTGGGCCACAACATACGCAAGAACCCGGCTGGGCTCTGAAATATCCAGTTTCACAAGTCTAGTAGCCAAGGACTGAATGTCCAAAGCTAGTGGCCTCTCCTCTGCTGAAATGAATGCCAAGATACCCATACTCTCTGCCTTCCTACTTAAGACATCCGCGACCACATTTACCTTGCCCGGATGATAAAGAATGGTAATGTCATAATCCTTCAGTAACTCAATCCACCTACGCTGCCTCAAATTAAGATCCCTTTGATTGAACAAATGCTACAAGATACGATGATCAGTGTAAACCTCACATGACACCCCATAAAGGTAATGCCTCCAAATCTTAAGAGCATGAACAATCGCGGCTAACTCTAGTTCGTGCACAGGGTAATTTTTCTCATGAATCTTCAGCTGACGCAAAACATGTGCAATAACTCGCCCCTTCTGCATGAATACACAACCTAAGCCAATGCGTGAAGCATCGTAATACACCGTATACATCCCCGAACCAGAAGGCAATAATAGAATCGGTGTTGTAGTCAAAGTTGTCTTGAGCTTCTGAAAGCTCGCCTCACAATCATTGGACCAACAAAATGGAGCACCCTTCTGGGTCAATCTAGTCAAAGGTGCTGCAATGGATGAAAATCCCTGTACAAACCGACGATAATAACCTGCTAATCCTAGGAAACTCCTGATCTCAGTCACCGAAGTGGGACATGGACAACTCTGAACTGCCTCAATCTTCTTGGGATCCACCTTAATACCCTCGCCTGATATGACATCCCCCAAGAATGCCACAGACTCTAGCCAAAACTCACACTTGGAGAACTTACCATACAGCTTCTATTCCCTCAAGGTTCGAAGCACCACTCTCAAATGTTGTTCGTGCTCCCCCAGGCTACGTGAGTAGATCAAAATGTCATCAATGAAAACAATGACAAACGAATTAATATAAGGCCTGAACACGCAGTTTATCAAATCCATAAATGTCGCAGGGGCGTTAGTCAAGCCGAAAGACATCACTAGAAATTCATAATGGCCATATCTAGTACGGAAGGCAGTATTCGGAATATCTGAATCCTGAATATTCAAATAATGGTACTCTGATCTCAAGTCGATCTTAGAGAACACCTTAACACCCTGCAACTAGTCAAATAGATCACTAATACGCGATAACGGGTACTTGTTCTTGTTGGTGACTTTGTTCAACTAGGGGTAATCAATACACATCTGCATAGTTCATCTTTCTTATTTACAAATAACACTGGTGCACCCCAAGGTGATACATTTGGTCTGACAAACCCCTTTGCTAACAACTCCTCAAGTTGCTCCTTTAGCTCCTTCAATGCTTTCGGAGTTGAACAGTACATTGGAATAGATATAGGCTGGGTACCTGGAGCCAAATCAATATAGAAATCAATATCACGATCTAGTGACATGCTTAGAAGATCAGAAATGAACACATCGACAAATTCCTGGACTATTGGCACTGAATCAATCGTCGGAGACTCTACAGTGGTGTCCCAAACATAAGCTAGATAAGCCAAACAAGCCTTCTCAACCATATGTCGAGCCTTCATAGAAAAGATAACCCGGCTAGATGTACTAACGAAGGAACCCTTTCACTCCAATCTCAGCAACTCTGGCATCGCTAACAAGGATGGAGTGATATGGGGATAACCAGTCCATGCCCAAGATGACCTCAAAGTTGATCATATCAAGTAACAGAAGGTCCGCACTAGTCTCGTAACCACAGAATGTGACAACACAGGACCGGTAGATCCGCTCCACAACCACAGAATCGCCCACAAGAGTAGACACATAAATAAGAGTACCCAAGGACTCATGAATAATATCCAGGAAATGAGAAAATAGAGATGATATATATGAATAGGTAGATCCTGGATCAAATAACACCAAAGCATCCCTACCACAGACAGAAATAATACTTGTGATCACGACATCTAAGGCCAAAGCATTTGGTCTGGCCGGAAAAGCATAGAATCTGGCATGAGTGCCGGCTGGCTGGCCTCCACTTGACTGGACAGTAGTTGGCTAACCTCCCCCTGCCTGGCCTACACCTCTAAGATGGCCCTTACCAGCCTGCCTTCCACCTCTAGGTGACCGGAAAGCCGGTGTTGTAATTATAGGCTACTGACCCTGCTGCACTACCTTACCCCAAAGCCTGGGGCAGAATCTCCTCATATGACCGAGATCTCTGCATTCGAAATAGCCCTTTTGGTGCGGTGACCTGCTGCCCTGATGTCTGACCCTGGTGACCTGTAGACCTACTGGAAGAATCCTGAATAGATAGTGGGCGATATGAACTCTCCGGCATGGCACTAAAATAGGAGCTAGAAGAACCTTGGTGGCTTGAGTACCCACCAGAAGAACCCCGGATGGCTGGTGGGCGGTAAGAATTCTCCAGTATGGCGCTGAAATAGGGGTGCGCTGGAGCACCTCGAGAAGGTGGTGGGGCTGATGGGGGTCTGCTAGGCTGACCCCTCCCAAACTGACCTCTGCCCTTAGTCGGGGCACGTGTAGACTGTCCGTAGATACGGGCCCTCTTGTTCTCTTGCATCTGCTCTCTACCTCTCTGATGGTAGCCCATAATCCTCCGCGCAATGTCCATTACCAGCTGATAAGAAGTCCACATCTCAATCTCTCGGGCCATATTGGCCCTAATAATGGAGTGAAGCCCCGTAGCAAACCTCCGCACTCTCTCTGCATCAGTAGGAAATATCATAAGTGCATGGTGAGACAACTTAGAAAACCTCGCCTCATAGTCGGTCACTGACATCTAACCCTTCTCATGCGGCTCAAACTGATACCTCAATTCTTCCCTCTTAGAGGGTGGAATATAACTATCCAAGAAAAGCTATGTGAACTGGCCCCAAGTCATGGGAGGAGAACCCACTAGTCTGCAAAGAGGATAAGACTGCCACCATCTATGGGCCATGCACAATATCCTCATGAGACTCCAATATCCTCATGTTGTACAGTTTGTCCCTGCACCTATCGATGAAATCCTGGGCATCCTCATGACGCTCGCCTCCAAAGACAAGAGGGTGTAGCCTAGCACATCTGTCCAATAACTTTTGCAGATAGCCGTCCATATCTGGTCTAGGCTCAGGTACCATTGCTGCAACTGGTTAGGCCCCATCCACGGGTAGTGTACCCGGAGTCTGATATATTATAGTTGCATGCCCAGGAGCCTAAGCAATAAGGGTATGTGATCCCCCTCCCGCTTGAGACGGGGTTGGGTCTGCTGGAAATAAACCAACCTGGGTCATAAAATCCATGAACCGCAGCATACGGCCCATGACCTCCTGAAAACCCGGTGCTGTTATGAAATCTATAGTGGCTAGCTCTGTTGCGGGCACTTCGCCCTACTCCTCAACGATGGGATCCTCCATTGGATCCGCTAGTGGTGTTACTGGGTAACTCTGAGGCGTCCTCGTCCCCTACCTTGGGGGGGGGGGGTGACCTACCTCGGCCTCTAGCAACGGGGGGAGCATCGCCTCCCAGGTATGGAACATCTGCCGCATGCGTCCTCACCATCTGTGAGAGAATAGAAGAAGGAAATTTAGTATACCATCAACTGCACGATAGAAGATTAATAAAGAGTAGTTTCCTAACACCCTATAGCCTCTGGAAGATAAGTATGGACGTCTCCGCACCGATCCGCAAGAGTCTATTAGGACTGCTCATAACTTATGAGACCTACGTAAACCTAGTGCTCTAATACTATGTTGTCACGACCCAACTCCATGTCAGGCCGTGATGGCGTCCAGCACCGTTGCTAGACAAGCCAACAGTGAACAACTTAGTGATTTTCCATCTTTATTAAGTGGTTCCAACAAATAAATTTTTTTAAATTTAAAACATTTGATAAATAATGGATTTTTAAAGCAACCAAAACGGGAACAAACTAAAGGAAATCATAACTATAGAAATACAACCAAAAAATCAAAATCTACTAATATGTGTCAAGATCTAGTGTCACAAGTGTGCGGGCAACTAGTAGAATATACAAAAGGATGACTATTCTACTGTGTGAAATAGAGTAGACAGATACAAGCAAAAGAGAAACTCCGGTATGCTGTTGGATGTCTCAGGAGGGGGGGCAGCTCACCGTGAAGTCTCGAACCAAGTTCAAGTATGCACGCCAAGCGGATAACAAGATGCACATGCCTCAAATCCTGTACAATTAAGTACAGAAGCGTAGTATGAGTATATAAATAATATGTACCCAGTAAGTATCTAGTCTAACCTTGAAGAAGTAGTGACGAGGGGTCGACTTAGACACTTACTATGGGCTAACAATAATATAATTAAAGTGTTATGCTAAGCATGAATATCATAAACAATACTGAAAGCTCAATAATAGAAAGTGATAAGTTCTTCTTTCACAAATATATGTTCAATTTCAGTCATATCATTTAACAGCTCACATTTCAAGACATTCAAGCGGTATAATTCACGGAGAGTTTCAAATAGTCAACATGCGCAAATTATGCTGAGGTCGTACGACCCGGTCCAACATAATATTAAATTGCGCACTGTCGGAGGGTCGAATGACGCGAACCATAGATGCATCTATTTAATACCGAGGCACTCGGCCCGATCCACAAATAACAATTATTTACAAGAAAACACAAGTTTCTCATTTACAGTCAAGTATCGCATGCAAACCTTCAAGTAAGTGGATTTAACCTTATATAATTCTTTTTATCAATTTCTAACATGACTTAAGTGATATATTAGAAAGTAAGGGCACAAACATTCTAAATATAGCATGATACGGGTCTTAAACTACCCGGACAATAGCATAATAGTAGCTATGTACGGACTCTCGTCACCTCATATGTACGTATCCCCCACAATTAGGTACACACATTTATTTAATTCACCTATGGGGTTAATTCTCTCTTAAAAATTTATTAAGGAGTCTTACCTCGTCTCAAAGCCTACTTCCAAATTCAAGAATGCGCCCAAACCTCCAATTTCGATGCCAACGACTCAAAACTAATCAAACATTACATAAACTAATCAATTTATGCTCAAAAGTTCATATTTCCACTATTAGAGTGATTACCCAACCCAAATTGCAAGATTCCCAAAATTCACCCATGGGCCCACATGCTCGGATTCCAAAAAATTTCAAAGAAAGTTGTTACCCGTAACCTTAGGAACATAATATATGATTTTTACTAGGTTTCATAACAAATTTCGTGGTCGAACCTCATTTTTATCAAAAATCTAGGTTTTCCTCTAAACCCTTGATTTTCACTAATTTTTACAAGTTAATCTACCCATAATCTAGGTATTTAACTCGCATTTGGTAGAAATTACTTACCTCCAAAAGCTAGGTCGAAATCCCCTCTTTGAGAGCTCTCCAATCATCTATGTGTAGAAGAAAATGAGTCGAAAATGTCTAACTCCCGTATTAAATGAAGTGCAATGCCCTAGCAATTTTTGCACCTGCGTTGCATTGGCTGCAACTGCGGTCCCGCTTCTACGGACGAGGGTCCGCTTCTGCGGAATTGGCTGGGCCGGCTGGGGTTGCTTCTGCGGACAGGCTCCTGCGGTCCCGCTTCTGTAAAAAGGGTACCGCATCTATGGAACCTGGGCTGCCCTCTTTGGGTCGTATCTGCGAGGCCTGGCTCGCACCTGCGGCTGACCAACCGCAGGTGCGGTTATGACAGCAGCTGCAGTTTCAGCTCTTGCTCCAAATTTTCAACTTGGTCCAGGCCTCGTCCGATTGATGCTCAGGTCCCCCGGGGCCCTGCTCGAACGTACCAACAAGTTTTGAATCATAAAACGGGCTCGCTAGAACTCTCGAATTGCCCTTAAACAAAATTAAAACTAAAAATCATACCCTAAAACCAATTGAAATAAACTTAAGAACTTCAAGTTCTTCAATTTACTTCCAATACGCCGAAACGTACTTATACTACTCGGAATGACACCAAATTTTGCATGGAAGTCTTAAGTGATATTACAAAACTATTCTTAATCTCAAAATTCTATTTGGACCCCAATATCACCAAAACCCGCTCCAAACCAAATTTAAAGAACTTTCAAAACCTTCAAGAATCAACTTTCACTATTAGGCGCCAAAATGCTCCTGGGTTATCTAAAACCCGATCCGAACATACGCCCAAGTATGAAATCACTATATGAACCTATTGGAACCATCAAATCTCGATTCTGAGGTTGTTTGTTCAAAATGTTGACCGAAGTCATACTTGCCCTTTTTAAGCCAACCTTAAGGAACCAAGTATTTCGATTTCAACCTAAACTCTTCCAAATCCCAAACCAACTATCCTCGCAAGTCATAAATTAATAAAATCAAGCACTAGAAGTCTTATTTAGGATAATGAGGTTCTAGAAAGCAAAACAACCCATCGGGTCGTTACAAACTACGTATTACAATCGATTACAACATTACTTAATATCAATGTGTGTTGATATTACATCCCAATATTCAATATACAACATTCATACTTAGAGGTATTACTTGTTGATAAAACTTCACTAGACAACACTCTTATACTTGGAGGTCTTGTTTCTTGAGTTGTTACATGTTCTAGAATGACCAACTCTTAATGGTATGAAATACACCACCAATTATAATAACTTTAGATGTTACATGATGATTAATAAGATGTTTAAACGTTATAAAATTAAAAAAACTAAGGTCGAACGTGGTGTAATCCTTATTTTAGTGAATTCTCGACCATTAGTTTACCCTAGACCACAACAAGAGTTGAGGACGCAACCTAAAGTTGACACTCGCTCATTAAGGAAGTCTATTAATTCATGATGAATGTACATGGTTAGGGTTGAGGGTTAGGGTTCAGGGTTCATGGTTTATAGACTACTAAAGAAGTTTATCAGTGACTAGTGATTGATGGAAGCAGCTCATGTTGTTCAATAAATTAATATATGTCCACATGGCCTATCCCTAAACATATATTTTTTGACCCGTTGAAATTACCCATTTGACCAGCCATGTGATAAAATTAAAATTGATCACAATTCAATTATATTTTTTTGACCCGTCGAAATTAACCCATTTGACTCATTTTAAATTACCCATTTCACTTGCCATCTCAAAACAAATTTGATCTCCTTTTGACCCCACTTTTTACTTCCGAAAAACATTGCTCAAAATATTTAAGAAAAATGAGTCAAGGGTGGATTGCATCCTTTGGGTTGAGAAAGAATTGTTACTGCGGCATGGTTTCCAATCAATTTACAGCTACAACTTTGGTGAATATTGGTCAGCATTTCTCAGAATGTTCCAAAACTAAGGTAAGATGAATTCCACAGATTACCCTCTTTTTAATTTTAGGGATTTAATTTTACAAATAAATTATTTTCCCCATTTGATTCGATAGGGTAAAAAATGTCAATTTTGGAAATGGGACGATGATATGCTATATCCAAGAATTGTTGACCTTACTAGTAGTTTGAAGTGTGAAAAGTACACTCTTAAGCGGGAAAAGATTGTTCTGCAGATGAAGGAGGATGAACTTGAAAATATATTAGCAATGGATGTTCATGAGGAATATGATGATGATGGAGGGATTGAACTGGAGGGAGGGCAAATTCCTGTAAATTGTATTGTTGGAGGGATGGTTAAGAAGAATGAAATGGGGTTGAATAAGTGGGTTTATGCCCTTGTGCATTGCTGTCGGATTTGTGGAAGCTTGGTTGATGAAGTGAGAAGGAACATTGGTTGTTGTTGGTAGGAATAATTTAATTACTATAAATTTTTTTTATTGGAAGTATTTTGGATCATGTAATGTTGTACTGATGTAATGCTAAATTTGTTGAAGTTATTAAATGCGACTTTGAGTCTATTACACAACCAAGTAGCTAGTTTATTGATGGACCTAGTGTCTATTACACAACTCTGAGTAATGCCTGATGCAACGTTATATTTGATCAAGTTATTAGTACTAGACACATCGTCTACTACGCAACCAAGTAGCTGCCTGTTATAATACAGTAAGGAAGTGCTAAGGAAATAAAAATTACAGCATCAACAGTTAATAAGCAGCAAGGTAGTTTTATTACATAGAAATAGATACAAAAATCACAAAGTACTACAAGTTCACCCAAAATGAATTTGTCCTATGACCAATATAAATTTAAATTATAATCATAAAACTAAGAAGGGTCCATCCTTCCCCTGATGATATAAACTACAAATGTTTCCCTGAATAACTCCATTCGCTTGTCATTAAGCGATCCATCGGTTTATCAGTTAGGAGGAAGTCAAAACTTTCACTGCATATGCTCCATTGCTTTCACTAAAATAACCAATGATAAAATTAGTTATTAAAGAAACCAGAAGAATGCGTAAAGTACAATGGATGACACATTTAATTTACCTTTGTTGAATGGCTGGCACATCCATAATACGCATCCAGGACCATTTCTTCGTAAAAACATCTTGGCCTAAGTCTGCAAACTGGCCAGTTTTCATCAAAATCCTAGTTATCATGAGTGCGAGAGGTTGTACCAGTTCTTCTAGTTCTCCATCATCATACAAACTGACATTGCGATCATAAATTTGAATAAAACCCTCTGCCAAGTGGAAAATAACAGGTACAAAACACTTGTTATTAATTTGCCACATATAATACAATAGCTTAGCCTTGCACCACTCCACAGCCCCAGGTTTTGGCATACTTCCTTGAGGATATAGCATCAATAATGTAAGGTACAAGTCTTGACAAGCATCATCTGTCTCACAAAAGTCCAAATCCTTTCCCTCTTTAATGGAAACCTCCTTGATCTTATCCCATGCAGTGCACATGTTGCTGCATAATGCAACATTCATAACAACATGATCACGGACATAAAGGCATGAACGTTTTATGTTTTGTACACGCATCAGTGCTAAAACTTCCTCCACATGCTAAATATTATAAAAAATTTGTGCGTTAAATATGAAGCTACTAAAAAAAGAAATGCAACTAAGTGATTAAGGGACTTACAAAAATTAAAACGGACGGGTTAGCACCGACAACTGCTCGAAAAACCTCCAACCATAGCTGCCAGTCGAGAAGTTTTTGTGAAACTTCTCCTTTTTGTCAAACCATTCACATAATAATTTTTTATCTTCCTCCGAAACTGGTTTGAGTACGTTTACCGTTGGTTTCTTCTTCTTGATCTATTTCAGCTTCCTCATCTTGCTTGCAGAAATTGGAGCATTCCTCAATCTGCTTTGCAATCTTGTAACTCTACACCAAGGTGCTCAACTAATTTAGAAGGACTCTCATTCTGATTTTGCATCTCCCCAAGGATCTTCAACATCTTATCCAATTTCTCATTCATAACCTTCAACTTTTCGCACACGTTTGTATCACTTAGCTGAGCATTGTACATCTTGCATGGTTCTCCTTTACCAATATCAGAAAAATCACCAACTAGCAGTGAACCAAGATTACTCTCACCCAAAGGGTCATCATCAACAATGTTAGCTTCGTCATTAGTCTCTAAGCTCACTGCACTAGGTGCCTTTTTAATGGTAGTTACCCATTCCAAATCAACCGCTAGATCTATTATAGGATCCGCTACCTCATCGTCGTATGGTACCAAATTCTTCATGTAGCTCATATCCATCTCATATAGGGTAGGAATAAGGTAAGGGTGCACCTGCTGAAAAGTCAATAGATAAGCAATACAAAATAATAGACACGAGGTCTATGATAATCTCCTACTTTGGTTGATTCTAATTTACTGGTGGAGTGTTATTGCACTCCCTATCTTACCACACTAGGTTCATCAACTCTCTGCTTAAAGGGATCCCAATCGGGGTCATAAGTCACTTTCTTGTTGTGTCATCTCAACATCCTTGGCAGCGGCATCAATACAACCTTTGATTTCTTGACACTACGCCTAAATAGCAGAATTATTTTGTACGCCCATGCCTACCTTTTTTCATGAATCAAAAAGTATGAAATTTTATCTGTAGAAAATAAAATAATAGTACTCAACTGCAAAGAAATTTTGAGAATTTTTTTTAATACTTACCATGAATGCCCATGGGAAGCCGTACAGGGCATAACTAGCCGATTTGGACTTTTTACCAGAGATTTTATTTTTCTTTCTCTTGCTCACATATGATTTATACATTGGCAACATGTCCTTCTTCAAGTACTCAATTTTAAGCTCAAAACACTCCTTTCCCCATGGATATTTCATGAAAACTTTCATATTGTTAGCCATACGAATCCACTTCTTATCGACGTGTACTATATTATCCCTTGCAAGCAAGACTAAATGGAAAAACCACACCAATGCAATCTTAAACATCTCGACTATGTCAAATCTCTTGGAATTCAACTGTTTCAAAAGGAGCTCTACATCCACCCCGCCCTTCCTGCTAGACTGGCAAACTTTGTTGCGGAATGCTTCGCCATCATCCATCACTTTCTTCATAGCTTCTCCACTGGGTTTGGCATCACAGTTCAATCAAGTCATCATAGCAAACTCCTTTAATCCAAAGTGAACATGTTTGTCTCCAATTAAAAACCACAACTCGCGCTTCTTCGCGCAATAAATTCAGCGAATCAGTAGGGAATGGACAAATTGTCCATTGAACTTTGTCCAGTGCTTTGAAATTTTGCAAACTGTCCAAAAAAACTACTATTAAACTTTTCCATCATTTTGATTGTTCTACGTTTATCCTTGAACTCATGGAATACATTGATCCTACACCTTACACTAATCTTGGCCGGAAAATGTCTATGCTTTCTTTGGATAGTCCTGAATTTGTATTTGGATGCCTCGATCGCCCTTACAAACACAGGAATTGACAAAGCATCCTAGTCACCTTCAATTCCTGCATGTTTTTCACTTTCCAGTCCATCTTCAAGTTGTTCATCATCCTCATTATCTTCTTCTGCTACTTCTTCTTCTGCTACATCTCCTTATTTTTCTTCTTCAGCATCTTTATCAACCTCTTGAGCAACATCATCACTATTTTCATCATCCTCCCCACCTAAAGCATCATCATCACTGTCATTTTCTTCTTCGATAATTATTTTTTCTGAAACTTGTTCTTTCATTTGAGTTTGTGTCGCATTTATGTCTAAGTCTTCTTCCTCATCAACACCCTCTAATGCTAACCTCCTGAAACAAATTTTTTACTAAAAGGCATGTCCTTGTCAATTAATCTAAACCTTGATCATGTTCTTTATTTACCGATAGACTTTGATGGCTCTTTGTTCTTGTGAGCACGTGATTTTTGCCTTATATTAATTATTTCCATTAATTCAAATAAAATAAATTTTTCCCATTGTTTGTAATTTCGTGATTTTTGTAGCATTTTTTGTTAATTGTTTGCATTTGTCTATGCACGTTTATTTTATATAATTCATGAAAAATACAAAAATACATTTCATTTGCATTTAGGATTTAATTTTGCATTTTAAATTAATTAGTAATTTAGTTGTGTTACAAAAATAACTCATTTTTGCATTTTTTGTTTCGAATTTTGTAGTTTTCTTTTAATTTGGTAATTAACTAGTTGCGGTAAGTATTATTTTGAGTAATTAATCTAATTTGATAGGATAATTTAGTTTAGAAATTAATCTAGATTTTAATTTTGAAAAGAAAAAGAATTTTTGAAAAAACAAAAGAGAGAAAAGAAAAGGAATTGAAGAAAAAAGTCTTGTTGGGCTATTTAATTAATTTTCCATAGGCCCAAAACATTTTTTTTACCCTTTACCCGTCCTAAATAGGCCCAAACCCGTCGTTTTTACCTGATCCACCCGCTCAGCTAACCAAACAATCCCGTTTCCCAGGCTTTCGATCTGAGCCATTGATCCCGTGTGATCAGACGGCCAAAAACTGAAGCTCCCTACGTATATAACTGTCCGAAAAGCCCCCACCCCCTCAGAACCCCTCCCCCCCCCCAGTCTCCTTCGTCTCCAAACCTCGAACCCTAGAGTACCCGCCACCCTAAAAAACCCACCATTATATCCGGTGGCGGCGCAGCCTTACACTGTTCTAACCCACCCAAAATAAACACCTCGGAACCCTCTCACCCTCCTCTTTCCAAATCTCAACATAACTCCCCTCGAATCCCTCCACAAATGCTAGGATTTCAAATCATAGTTCGAAACCCTAAAAGCCCAAAATCGATTTCTTTTGAATCGTTGGCATGCAAGGTTTAATCCCCAAATTTCCTGAGTTTTCTCAAGGTTAATTTGACATAAGCAGTGTTAGTCGCTTGTTCTTAACAAAGAACAAATGATTAACACTGGTTGTGTTAAATCAAAGAGTCCAATACTGGTTTTGAGGGCAAATTGGTAAGTTTTCTTCATTTTCCTTTCCGTCTTATGTTGTTTCATCTTCCTACTCCTTTCTTTTTTTGTTTTTTTTGTTTGCTTGTTTTGTTGTTTCGTTTCTTTGAATGTTTGGTTCTCTGATTGGAAAGTCGATAAAAAGTTTCAGACCTAGTTTTCCCTTTTGATTAATTTAGTGTTTGTATTTGCTCCTTTGGATTTTCAGATTTTCTTGTCAAATTTTAAACGATGTTCTCTGTTTTCTTCTGTTATTTATAACATTTTTCTGATAGGTAGCATAAGTTAGATTTTAGTTGATTTGGTAGTATAGTTTAATTCCGGTTCAGTATTTAGCTTAAAAAGAAATCAATCGTTTAGTTTAGATTTTGGATTTTGAAGTTGTTCAATTGTTTCTCTTTTCTGCTTCTCATCGAATTAGCTAAATAGATTTCTGATTTTTTGTTTGGGTCTTGGGTTCAATTCTGACCCATTTTTTAAGAGCAACCAATTCATTGGGGTTTAAGTCATTGGGTCAATTTGACCCATTTGATTTCTGAAGTAAAAACAGGGGGATTTAAGGGTAGTCTAGAAAATTTAGGGTAGGGAATCTATTATAACTGATTTAGGAAGCTTCCTATAAGGAGGGTTAAGGGCAACTCTGAAAAACTGATTTTAAATTAAGGGCACAATAGCTAAAATGAGAATTAAAAAGGGATTTAAGGGCAATAAACTGACTCACTTTCTGCTGCTCTAAAAGCTCCTTATAAAAGGACTGTTTCTTCATGCACAAGGCAGGGGGAGGGATTAAGAAATACTGGAAAAGCAAAAAAATGGCTGAAAATAGTTAATTGGAAAATATATTGAAATTTCTACATCTTTTAGGGTGGGAATTAGTCCTTAATTTGCTCCCTAATCTTGAGTTTCAACTGGAATTTAAAAAGTTTCGAAGAATTCTTCTTTGATTTGGGTAAAAATGGTTTAAAGAGCTTAAATGGCTGGGTTTTTGGAAGCTGTTTGATTTGGTTTTACTAGCGATCTCTGCTGCTGTACTTGCTGATTTGGTATTGCTTTAAGTTGAGTCTCAAAGCTCTTTGTACACATTCGACCTCAAATGGCATGTTGAAATGGGAATAAGAATGCTGATGATACCATGTTTCATGGCAATTTATGTTAGATTATTGGTTCTGTATTTATGTAGTCTAGTTATGTGATTATGTGTTCAGTAAGCTTTTATTATTAAGCAATTTGTAAAATGGGTGAGTAATTTGGTCTAGTATGATTTGAGTTATGGCTGTAACACTCTACTGAAGTCACTAAGTGTTTTAGTTTCAATATTGATTATGTAGCAGTTCTGATTTTTAAGATGCAGAAAATTGGTTGTGCCATGTTGTAATACATGAAAGTCTCATTTGGTTTATGTGAAATTAGCCAGTGTTTGGTCCCTTTTCCGAGGCCATTGTTAATAAATGAAGTATTTCTGAAACTTGAACTTGTTTTCTTCTTGCTGGAAATTTGAATTGGCGACTTTAAATGATGAAACGTCTTGCACGAGCTGTTAATAATCAGATTCTAAATCTTCGTAACAATATAGTTTACCTTCCATTGTTAATGGTTAAATCACTAAACTAGGCAGTTAGCGTGGGCCCAATTGTGCCAAACTTCCTTTCAAGAGGCGAATCCTAGCTATGGGCTTCATGATTGAGCCCAGTTGTGTCATCATTCCTATTAACGAAATGGACAGTTGGTCATTGGGTTCACAGCCCACCTGGGCCCCTTCAGTAACTTAGCTTGATTTTATGTACTGTTAGCTTACTAATTATTAACGTTGAGCTTAAAACCTTCTCCTTAATGATTGAAAATTCCTTAGTCCTTTAATCAGTTGACTGGATCCTTAAATTAATTGAGGTGTGCCGTATTGAATAACATCAATATTTATGGCCCTCAAAATTATGTGTAGAAACTCTTTTATTAGAATAATCGAGGTGTGCCATTAGCGAATCTTCTGTGGCCCTCGCAAACTTGAAAGCGCGTAGTTGCTTTAGGCGCGTAATTTAAATTAATTTCCTTAAACTCGGGTGTGCATTTCATGTGACCCAAATCCAAATCTTAACAATGTTAGATAAAATGTGTCGCGGACCGCAGGTGCATTTCATGTGGCGTGGTCCAAGGCATGTTTTAAAATAGCGTTGAATCTTCTTAAAAATAATTAAAAGAGGTTAATAAATTAAAATCTACCATAGGTCTAAACATGTATTAAAATCAGATAATAGGCCAATAATAACAGTTGAGCGACCGTGCTAAAACCACGGAATTCGGGAATGCCTAACACCTTCTCCCGGGTTAACAGAATTCCTTACCCGGATTTCTGTGTTCGCGGACTGTAAAACAGAATCAATCTTTCCTTGATTTGAGATTTAAAACCGGTGACTTGGCACAACATAAATCATCTCAAGTGGTGACTCTGAAATAAATAAATAAATCTCATTTCGATTGTCACTTAAATTGGAAAAACTCTCTTATATACTCTTCCAGGGGGTAGGAAAAAGAAGGTGTGACAACTCTGGCGACTCTGCTGGGGATAAGAACCCAGAACTTCTGGTTCAGGGTTCAAAATTCGAGCTTAGAATATCTGTTATAGTTGGCTTTATTTATTATCTGGTTTTATTTACATGTTTGAGCCTAATGAGCTAAATGTTGCTTTTTACCGCTTTGATATTGTTGAATTGTATATAAATTGATGTGAAACCCTCCTCTTTCTTAGTCTTCTAAATCATCTGGGAAGTGTGCACTTCGTGTGACTTCTTTTCTGTTAGAGTCATATCCCAATTTTAGAACGAGTTTCGGACAAGTTGCAAAGCCAGTGAAGCTTCTGTATTCCCGGTACGCTGCCCCCCTCGGCTCAAGTTGTCCGCTCGGATAAGCCAGGTCTAGAACAATAAACCCACGTTTTAAAACCTAGTATAACATAGCCTCATGCCGTATCCCTAGTAGGAACGCTTGTTTGTATCATGTGCATTTTGACTTTGGGGACTCAACACATGGGTTGGGTCCGTCTAGGATAAGTGCACCTGAAATCAAAAGACCATCCTGATGCATTTTGCTTGCTACTTGCGGATTTATTTGATTCAGACTACATGTTGATCGACTTCTAAAATAAGGAAAAATTTGAGAAAAACCAAATTGAGAAGAGAGAGAGTAAATTACCCGCCTATGGAAAAACCTGGTGTCCTAAAGTACCCCGAAACTGTGCTGAATTTTCTAAAAAAATAAAAGAAAGAGAAAAAAAAGTTATTTCAAAAGTTTGTGTTTTTTGTTGTGTCAAATTGGCGGAACTACGCAAGTTTGATTCTAATCGGATATGGGATACGTAGGCAACCCCCATCAGGTCCAGCTACTCTTGCAAAAATAACCCAAAAATATGAAGTGTCGCTGTTTTGTCATAAATAAATTAGGTGGCGTCATTCTTGTCCAAAATAGCCAAAAATGCCCCAAAAGGCGCCGGAAGGCTGTTTTTGCAAGAATAGCCATCTAGGGTCCTTTTTCAAATTTTGGTTGATTAACAAAAAATAGCCCTAAAATTGTTTTTTTTATTATCTTGAGGCGCTGAAGGGCTGTATTCGCAAGAATGTTTGTTTTCTAAAATTTTGCGAAAAGGGGTGTTTTTCTTTTGAGTCAAAGCAAATCACAGTCTTTTAATCAATAACCTTAAATAAATGTGCAAGATGAGCACAACTGAAAATGAACCTTTTGCAGTCCACGAAGAAATCCCGTTAGAGCTACATATGTGGTGGCATGATTTGGGAGAGGTCAGCAGAAAAATTGTGATAAAAACTTTGGGTGGTCTGGTTGGGCTGCTGAAGATTAAGCCGAGGAAGGATATAATTAAGGCCTTGATACCTTTTTGGGATCCAACACATAACGTGTTCCACTTTGCTAATTTTGAGCTAACTTCTACGCTTGAGGAAATAGCTGGCTACACTGGTTTTAATGGGAATCTTAGAAATCAATACCCGGTGGCACCTAGGATAGTAACTCCTCATAAGTTTCTGGACCTGCTAAGTATCAGCCGGGAAGTTCAAGACAGGAATTTGGCTCAAGGGTTCTGCACATTTTATTTCTTGTACCGACGTTACGGGAATCCCCGAAATTTTGAGACGCCAGATACCGGTCATATTCACGCGGGAAACAAAGATAAATGGGAAGCTCGACGAGGATTAGCTTTTATAGTGGCGTTCCTGAGTGTTTTGATTTGTCCCAGAAAAGATGGGAATATTGAGTTGGGGCTTGTGGGGGTAGCTGACTTTATGACTAAGAAGGCAAACAACACCATTGTACCGATGATCTTGGCGGAAATTTACCGAGCCCTAACCGTTTGCCAAGAAGGGGGAAAGTTTTTTGAAGGATGCAATATGCTTTTACAACTCTGGATGGAGGAACACCTTTGCCACCGTCCGGGATACATGAATTGTGGCATGACCGGTCTTGAATACATTGGAAAACATGAAAAACGAGTGGAGGGATAAGAGTTCCTGGATGGTACTGAAGCATGGTATGCACACTTGATCTCCCTGACTGCAAACAAGATAGAATGGACATTCGGTTGGCTCTCGGTCAGTGAGGTCATTTATATGTCGGCCGAGATGTGTTTCTTTCAATTGATGGGCCTCCGGAGCATCCAGCCTTGTGCCCCGCATAGAGTTCTACGTCAGTTAGGTAGATACCAGACATCCCACATGATGAGGACTTGAGTCGGTAGGTCATTGAGTTGGAACCAAAAGCTGTTTTTCCAGAAGAAAGGGTGCGACAGATTTGGCATCAATGTAGGTTCTTAGAGCCAAAGACCCAGGTACGAGATCTATCTAGAGGAGAGTTGGAGCCTAGTTACATAGCTTGGTACGGTAAAAGGTCCTAAACACATTTGGAGCCCAAATGGCCCGCAAAAAGGCCCCATGTCCAACAAGTCATCGATGGAGTGCAGATGCAATGGGATTGGTTGTTCAAAGAAAATGAGTATAGGGCTACCATAAGCAAGCTGGAAAAGCAATTCAAGGATCTTCAATTTGAGAATGGTTTGCAAGCCACTGCGGATGAGGGTGAGAAGAAAAATAAGAAAATGATGCCCTTCGAGCCCAAATTCGGGAAATGACAATAGCAGCCGAAAACCCCGCCAGAAGCGCAAAAGATGGAAAGCTTATAGATAACCTTAGGGGGAAGGTGAGTGAGTATGGTTTTGATCTGAACAGGGCAGAGGGTGAACTAGCAAAGGCTCGAACAAAATTGGCTAAAAATGCGGAGGAACGAGCGCGCTTGGTTAAACAGTTAAAAGAGAAATATGACAATGAGGTTGTGGGGTTGAAGAAAAAGATCACCGTCCTTGAACACAAAATGATCAAGCAGGCAAAAGATTTCAAAGTAGAAAGAGAACACTGTTATGCGGCGCTGTCACAGTTAGAAAAGATCTGCAACAACTTCAAGAACAAAATCATACAGCTGAACAAATTTTAGAAGCTAGGGCCCAGCAGATTGGGCGTTTGTTGCAAGAAAAGGGCATCATAAGAGAAAGGGTCAGGAGGATCGCCGACTACATCACAATGAAATGCAGTAAGTGTGAGGACATGACCAGATCCATGTTCTTCGCCACTGTAATGACCTTTGTCTGCCAGATAATGAAAGATCTCTATCATCTCCAAGGGGATTTGGCGCATAGGCCCGTGGCGAGACCGATTGATGTCCCGCGGGCCCCCGGAGTAGTTGAGGCATTGATGTATTCATGATTTTATTCGAGTCTGTATTTTTGTCCTTCTGTTGGAGTCTGTTAGTCTGTTTCCGAGTCTGCATTTTCATTTTTCTGTTGGAGTCTGTTAGTTCCCCTTTTTCGACTCTGTTAGTTTTATGACTAAAATCTGTAGGATGAGTCGGTGTAATCAAAACGTTTTTATTTTATGAAAATTTGAAAATCCCCAAAATGTTTTTGTTACTTATTTTTACACTTATCCTCCAGAACTACGCAAGATCTGATTCATGCAGCGTCATGATACGTAGGCAACCTACATAGGGTTCGATTGAATCATTTTTTTATTATTAAAAAAAGAAAAAGAAAAAAAGAGTTGAAATTATGGGATATGAGAAATGAGAGGAAAGAAAAGGGTATTAATTAGAAAAAAAGAGAAGGGAAATGAGCAAGCCCAGAAGTGCTAGAAAAGAAAAGAAAAGAAAGGATTGAAATGAACAAAATTGGGATGATGCCAAGTGACCTTATGACCCTCGAAGTCATTCTAGAACCATTAATTGTTGCTAGGTGCATTGCACGCAAGGTGATATTTTCGCTGTTAAATGCCCTAACGCTGATGGAATGACCCCATTTTGTTCCTTTTGATATCTTCATAGCAGAAAGGTGGTTGGTTTGTGGTTTTTAAAGTGGTAACTCTTCTCTACAACATAAGGTTGAAAGGCAATGACAGACAACAACAGAATTGGGTTGGTTGATACCGGTGCCTGAAAGCAGTTGGTTGAACGGGACACTGGTTTGGCTGATGAGGTAAGGATATTAAGATAACACATGACGGACATGTATCAGACCTGGATGACTGGGAAGGCACCACCCCCTCCACCACCTAGCTTCCTAGACGCTGCCCTTACCTAAACTCCGGTCATAGTGCCAGATGGTCCCGCATACTCTCCAGATCCACTCGCTTATCACAGCTTTTCCAACTACCCTAGTAGCTCCATCACTCAACCTCCAATTACCTTTCCCAAAAAATGCCCTCATGTCTTATCCACTATCCCCAATAATGAACACCCACTTAAAGTTCATGATGCCTAATAATACCCCGCAGAGGTTGCCCACAAGGTTCCTGACTTATACAAGCAGAGCCCTCGGGGTGAGCCTCATGCTGAAAATGAAAAGATCACAGGAAAAGAAGGGCGAGATGAGATGTCCAGGAAGCTTAAAAGCATAGAACAGTCCTTAAAGAACATGCAAGGGATGGGAGACAAGGTTAACATGTCTTACAAAGAATTGTGTATGTTCCCTGACGTTCGCCTGCCCGCGGGGTGTAAAGTGCCAAAGTTTAACTTGTATGATGGGTGTGGAGATCCGGTAGACTATCTGAGGGGTTATTGCAGTGAAATGAGAAGTGTTGGCGAGAAGATGATTTGTTGGTGGCGTATTTCAGTGAGAGCTTGACTGGGGCAGCTTTGGAATGGCATAATCGTCAATACGTCGATAAGTGGCATACATTGGGAAACATGGCTCAAGATTTTGTTCGATACTTTCAATACAAATTAGACATTACCCCAGACCGCTCCTCCCTAGCTAAGATGGAAAAGAAACTGGAGGAAATCTTTAGGGAGTTTGGGCTCAGATGGAGGGAGCAAGCTATTCGAGTCAATCCCCTGATTGGTGAAAAAGAAATGGTTGAGATTTTCCTACAAGCTCAGGGGCCTACCTACTTCAGTAATTTGATTCCGACCTTGGGTAAACCTTTCAATGATGTGGTAAAAATGGGGGACATGGTAGAATAGGGAATCAAGTCAGGCAAAATCATGAGTTATTCAACATTGAAAGATACTACAGAAGACATTCAGAACATCCCAATAAGTTTGGGTGGAAGAAAGAGAGAGATAGAAAAGATGATCCGCTAGGCATTCCTTCTCAACGCTTTCAACCTCGACATCGACCCCATGGATATCCTTGTGCACCAGATGATCCTCCCCAATGCTACTTCTCTCCACAGAACCCCCAAAGTCGTACATCACTTTCCCAGTACCCTATCCACAATGCACCACCATATGCTCCACACCCGCGAGGCCCGTGATGGCCCGCACCACTTCCCTAAATGTCTTATCCGCCTCCTCAAGCATATCAGCTACCTGCCCGCAAAAGGTTCCAACCGAGGCCAGAATACAAACTGAAAAGACTGCTGAAAAAAGAAAAGGCTTTCACCCATATTGGAGAATCATATGCCAGTTTGTTCCAAAGGTTGAGGCAATTGGACATGTTGAAGCCGATTCAGATAAAAATGCCAAACCCTCTGCCAAAGAAGTTTGATTTTTCTCAAAGGTGCGCATATTGCTCCGATGCCCCCGGTCAAAGTACAGAAAAGTGTTGGCACCTGAAAAATGCAATTCAGAAGCTTATTGATGCAGATGACATTGTCGTGCAAAATCCAGATGCAGCAGACACTAGCTAAAACCCATCGCCTGTTCGTAATGAGACGCATTTGGTGAGTATGGTTTGTTTGAAAAGGAATATAAGAATTCTTCTGAGATCCTCAGAGATCCACGCGCTGCAAATCTTTCAGCGGTATCAGAGGTTGATCTTAAGAACGAGCCGGCAAAGGGAACCCAAAAGCAATTTGTTAAGAACAATGTGATGAAGACTTGTGAAGATCCTAGTATTGTTGATGCAGAATTCAGTGGCTAAGATGTTTAGCTTGGTGATTGGAAAGATGCTCATTTCTTGGTTAGCCAAGGAGGAGTATTGGTGGTTTATTTTGTTGTTATTTCTGTTGTCCGGTTTATTTCAAGGTTGTAATCCAAATATTGTCTTGTGGCACCCTTTTATCCTTTTATTTTGCCTAGTTTGTTTAGTCGTAGTAACTCGTTTAGTGCTATCTAGGTTTGTTCCAGGGTTGTAACCCCAGTTTAGTGCTTGTTTTGTTGTTCAAACCCCTTCACCGTTTGTTTAATACAATTTTCTGTTTTATGTTATTTCTAGTCATTTCTATTTAGTTCTCTTCTCCCTTTATAGTTCTCTTCATGCTGGTTCTGGTGACATGACATGCACGCATAATTCTAGGCCTGGTCTTAAAGGTTAGTTTAATCATGAAGCAATAAAACAATTGTGAAGATGATAGGGACATTTGAGAGAAATAAGTAAAGGTATTTCGAGATCATTTAAAGCCCGAACTGTGTGAAACTGGGGCAGATAATTGGGAAAGTTAATGGGGTGACAAGAATTTGTTAAAGGAGAGTGCATCCCAGACAGTTTGAAGCAAACAACTTTGAGTTCAAGTGCATCTCAAGTTACAAGATAAAGTCAAGAAAGTTGTCTCCAAATTGACGGAGGATATCCATTGTGAAGAGGGGATCACCCAACGAGGGTTCTGTACTTGACAAGGAACTAAATAAATGTGGAAAGAATATCACTGATATCAATGTCAAAGCTGTAAAAGAAACATTGTGCGTGCTATTCCCTTTTTTGGAATCAAGTTAGAGTCATAAAAAAAAGTTCATGCCCATATAGGTTTACTTTAGAAAGTTCATTCCAAAATAAAAATTAAAAAAAAAAAGAGAAAAATAGAGATTAAAAAAAAAGAAAAAAAAAGAGAAAGAAAAAGGAAAGAAAAGAAAAAGGAAAAAAGAGAAAAAGAAAAGAAAAGAAAAATAGCAACAACAAAACGTATCTTTGTGAACTACGTTTGACCTGATTCTTGTCCCCACAAGATACGTAGGCAGCTTTACGGTTCGGTCATACCAAATAAAATATTTCATAATCCCATGAAGTCGAGAGTGGGACAGTCTTTCTTAGAAATTCCATCTCAAAAAGAAAAAAGAGTCAAATTCCCTTGTTTCAGAATTGGGGCAAAGTTTTTAAAATGGATTCCAAAAGTTGTAAATAAATTAACCCTGTTATCTTAGTTGTTTTGAGCCTTTGTGATATCCTTCCTTTTTAACCCTGTCCAAAAGCCACATTACAGTCCAAAAAGACCTCCCAGATAATCTTTGAGAGTACTGAGTTAGCCATGCTAAGAGTATATGATGTTTTACCACAGTTAATGCCTTGTCATCTGCAGAATCAGAGGAGATAAGAAGAAAAAAGCAAAATGAGAGAGTCTTATTGGTGAAAACCTTCACGTGCACCATAAGACAATGGTGAGTTAAGAGAAAGAACAAAATGAGAGAGGCTTGATGGTGAAAACCCTTTGGGCACTACAAGTCGAATAAGGATCATGAATCAGATTGGATAATCGGAGCATTGAAGCTCGGTTTCATGGTTTAGGGGTGTAACAAGAGTTGAACATCAGATTCGTTTGACAGATTAGGCCACTTCATTCAAAGGTGCATGTCATGGTCATTAGAGTTGGTACCCACATCTGATAAATTTCTACTTTGTAGTTTTATTGTTAGGAATCATCTCTCTCCCTTGTCCTTTACTCTGTTCCTTTTGTCTTGTTTACTTCCTCTTATGAGTTAGTTTGGTCAGAACAAGTGAGAAATAACTTTAAAATTTGCCACCAGCTTTCCAATTGCACAAAAAGGGATCTGGCTAGCACATCAAAGTGGCATAAGTCAGGAAAGAATAGCATGCGCACTGAGTTGGTAACAATCAATGTGCTTTGGGATTCATGTGAAATACAAAGGTTTGGTATATGTCAATTCATGAACAATGCAACAAATGGAGGATGTTGGGTGAACGGATCAAAGGTATTTTCTTTGATAAGATTGACAAAGAAAGTGGTTAACCAGTGACAAGCAAGGTCTTCCAAGCAGAAATCAGAGTTATCATGGCAAGTGAAAGAGCAATAGACCTCAAGGCCAAGGCCAGTGGCATACGACAGGAAAGAACAACAAGCGCACTGAGTTGGTAAAAATCAACGTGTTTTGGGATTCACGTGAAGTACAAAGGTTGGTAAATGTCAATTCATGAGCACAATGTAATAGATAGGGGGTTCGGTTTTGAACAGATCAAGGGTATTTTTCGTGATAAAGGTGACAGAGAAAGTGGTCAGTCAATAAACAGGCAAGGTTTTTCGAGTTGAAATCAAAGTTTCATGGGAGTTGAAGGAGCGATCGCCCTCAAAGTCAAGGCCACAAACCAACTTCCATATTTATAAACTCACAAGTTCTCTTTGTTTGAAACAGGGATGAAAATTGTGTCCAAATCAAAGCTTGGAAGTTTAAATTTTTTCAAGTGTCGTGCCCAAATTTTGTCAGCACAAAGGCGGTTTGAGAAGGGAAAAGAAAAATTTGTTCGATCTAAAGGAACCCTTCATGAGGAAAAGCATGGTTCAGGGGCAAGGAATTTTGTTCGGTCTACAGGGATCCTCCAGGAAGAGAGCGCGGCTCAGGTAAGTTTGTTCTCCGCTTTTCAGGACCCTCCAGGATAATGGGACTTAATTTAAAATTTTCAGGACCCTCCCGGATAATGGGACTTAATTTAAAATTTTCAGGACCCTCCTGGATAATGGGATTTAATTTAAAGTTCTCAGGACCCGGATAATGGGATTTAGTTTTAAGTTTTTAAGACCTTCATAGAAAATAAGATTTAAGGTAAGTTTTACCTTAAGGAAATAGAATTTAGCTTTGAAGTTGTCACTCTTGAGATGAGATTTAATTTTTAATTTTCAGAACCCTCCTGGATAATGAGATTTAGCTTTTAAATTCTTAGAGCTTTTGGGTACTATGATTTGATTAACACTCATAGATGTTTCCGATATTAAACTGGGGCAGAAAAATTTCTTTTGTTTATTTGTTTTGTTATAATCAGGTTCACAAGCAGCAGTTTCAGAGGGGTCAGTTCAAGTTTTGGAAATTAGGAGCCCACCTGGAGAACAAAGGGAAGCAGTTCAAGTTTCAAGGGAAGCAATTCAAGTTTCAAGGAAAAGCAATGCAAGTGTTCAGCAATCAGGAACCCACCTAGAGAACAAAGGGAAAGCAGCAAGGTTCAAAGGAGTTCAGCAATCAAGAGCCCACCTGAAGAACAAATGGAAGCAGTTCAAGTTTCGAGGAATAGCAGCGCAAGTGTCGGTAATCATGAGCCCACTTAAAGAACAAAGGAAAGCAACAATGTTCAAAGGAGATAGCAATCAGGAGCCCACCTAGAGAACAAAGGGAAGCAGTGAGGTTCAAAGGAGCTCAGAAATCAGGAGCCCACCTGAAGAACAAAGGAAAGCAGTTCAAGTTTCAAGGAACAACAACGCAAGTGTCGGTAATCAGGAGCCCACCTGAAGAACAAAGGGAAGCAGTTCAAGCTTCGAGGAGAAGCAACGCAAGTGTCGGTAATCAGGAGCCACATGGAGAACAAAGGGAAATAGCAAATTCAAAGGAAGTTCGGCAATCAGAAGCCTACCTGGAGAACAAAGGAAGAACAAGGCAAGTTTTGGAGGAAAAGAAGATAATTCAAATGTTGGTAGTCAGGCACCCACTTGGAAAACAAAGGGAAAGAAGCAATGTTCGAAGGAAGACGATTCAAGTTCAGCAATCAGGTGCCCGCCTGAAAAACAAAGGGAAAGCACCTCAGAATACAATTCAAGTCAGCAACAAAGGAATTTCACCTAGAGAGTACAAGTCAACAGAACAGCGGAAATTGCAAGATCAAGTTCGAAGATATAGATATGATTCTTGTAATGCATAGATCATAGTTTAGTCTAGCTTATTTTATTTTGTCTTGGTGTAATAAAGGGTTCAACAAGCAGTAGCAGCAGCAGCAACAGTGAAATCACAGCTTCCTAGTAGTCCCAGCTACCGAAACTTCCCGAACTACACTGACCTGATTCCTTTATAGCCAAGGATATGTAGGCAACCTCGGAAGTAAGGTGCGGTCAAATCTTTCAAAAATGCTTCCCACAGAGTATTCAAACGGCCAAAAATCGCTCGTATTTTCTCACTTTATCTTTACAAGAAAACTCTCCGTGTTTCCGAGCAAAGAAGGGCAGCTGTGAGCACGTGATTTTTTCCCTATATGAATTATTCCCATAAATTCAAACAAAATAAATTTTTTCCATTGTGGCAATAGGTCTGAAAAAGTATCTAAAAATATCAAATTTAGATATTTGTACCCTGTCGAAGTAAGGAACCATGGCATATATGTTTGGAATAGATTCCATTTTGAGAGATGATTTTTGTAGCATTTTTTATTAATTGTTTGCATTTGTCTGTGCACGTTTATTTTATCTAATTCATGAAAAATACAAAAATACATTGCATTTTCATTTAGGATTTAATTTTGCATTTTTAAATTAATTATTAATTTAGCTGTGTTACAAAAATAGAAAAATCACAAAAATAACTCATTTTTGCATTTTTTGTTTCGAATTTTGTAGTTTTCTTTTAATTTGGTAATTAACTAGTTGTGGTAAGTATTATTTTGAGTAATTAAGAAATTAATTTAGATTTTAATTTTGAAAAGAAAAAGAATTTTTGAAAATAAAAAAAGAGAGAAAAGAAAAGGAATTTAAGAAAGAAGTCTTGTTGGGTTGTTTAATTAATTCCCCATAGGCCCAAAATATTTTTTTTTACCCTTTACCCGTCCAAAATAGACCCAAACCCGTTGTTTTTACCCGATCCACCCGCTCAGCTAACCAAACAATCCCGTTTCCCAGGCTTTCGATCTGAGCCATTGATCCCGTGTGATCAGACGGCCAAAAACTGAAGCTCCCTACGTATATAACTGTCCGAAAAGCCCCCACCCCCTCAGAACCCCTCCCCCCAGTCTCCTTCGTCTCCAAACCTCGAACCCTAGAGAACCCGCCGCCCTAAAAAACCCACCATTATATCCGCTAGCCGCAGCCTTACACCGTTCTAACCCACCCAAAATAAACACCCTCTCACCCTCTCACCCTCCTCTTTCCAAATCTCAACATAACTCCCCTCGAATCCCTCCACAAATGCTCAGATTTCAAATCGTAGTTCGAAACCCTAAAAGCCCAAAATCGATTTCTTTTGAATCGTTGGCATGCAAGGTTTAATCCCCAAATTTCTTGAGTTTTCTCAAGGTTAATTTGACATAAGAAGTGTTGGTCGCTTGTTCTTAACAAAGAACAAACGATTAACACTGGTTGTGTTAAATCAAAGAGTCCAATACTGGTTTCGAGGGCAAATCGGTAAGGTTTCTTCATTTTCTTTTCCGTCTTGTGTTGTTTCATCTTCCTACTCCTTTCTTTTTTTATTTTTTTTGTTTGTTTTGTTGTTTCGTTTCTTTGAATGTTTGGTTCTCTGATTGGAGAGTCGATAAAAAGTTTCAGACCTAGTTTTCCCTTTTGATTAATTTAGTGTTCGTATTTGCTCCTTTGGATTTTTAGTTTTTCTTTTCAAATTTTAAACGATGTTGTCTGTTTTCTTCTGTTATTTATAACATTTTTCTGATAGTTAGCTTAAGTTTGATTTTAGTTGATTTGGTAGTATAGTTTAATTCCGGTTCAGTATTTAGCTTAAAAAGAAATCAATCATTTAGTTTAGATTTTGGATTTTGAAGTTGTTCAATTGTTTCTCTTTTCTGCTTCTCATCAGATTAGCTAAATGAATTTCTTATTTTTTGTTTGGGCCTTGGGTTCAATTCTGACCCATTTTTTAAGAGCAACCCATTTATTGGTGTTTAAGTCATTGGGTCAATTTGACTCATTTGGTTTCTGAAGTAAAAACAGGGAGATTTAAGGGTAGTCTAGAAAATTTAGGGTAGGGAATCTATTATAACTGATTTAGGAAGCTTCCTAGAAGGAGGTTTAAGGGCAACTCTGAAAAACTGATTTTAAATTAAGGGCACAATAGCAAAAATGAGAATTGAAAAGGGATTTAAGGGCAATAAACTGACTCACTTTCTGCTGCCCTAAAAGCTTCTTATAAAAGGACTGTTTCTTCATGCACAAGACAGAAGGAGGGATTAAGAAATACTGGATAAGCAAAAAAAATGGCTGAAAATAGTTATTCGGGAAATATATTGAAATTTCTACATCTTTTGGGGTGGGAATTAGTCCTGAATTTGCTTCCTAATCTTGAGTTTCAACTGGAATTTAAAAAGCTTCGAAGAATTCTTCTTTGATTTGGGTAAAATGGTTTAAAGAGCTGAAATGGCTGGGTTTTTGGAAGCTGTTTGATTTGGTTTTACTACCAATCTCTGCTACTGTACTTGCTGATTTGGTGTCGCTTTAAGTTGAGTCTCAAAGCTCTTTGTTTGTCTTTGCTGTAACCAGGTACATATTCGACCTCAAATGACATGTTGAAATGGGAATGAGAATGTTGATGATACCATGTTTCATGGCAATTTATGTTAGATTATTTGGTTCTGTATTTATGTAGTCTAGTTATGTGATTATGTGTTCAGTAAGCTATTATTATTAAGTAATTTGTAAAATGGGTGAGTAATTTGGTCTAGTATGATTTGAGTTATGGGCTAATAAGAAGTGTTATTATATATATTTAATCATGTTTTTGGTCCTATTGGCCCTAATGCGAGACTGTGTTCAGAAGTTAGACATGTGAGCTTGTTAATTAACTTGAGATTGTTTACCTCTTTTAGATTCTAGTTTAGGTGTTTGAATAAATTCAGGGCATGTTATGGTATTTGATAGCTGATTCGGATGGCTGTAGCACTCTACTGAAGTCACTAAGTGTTTTAGTTTCAATATTGATTATGTAGCAGTTCTGATTTTTAAGATGCAGAAAATGGTTGTACCATATTGCAATACATGAAAGTCTCATTTGGTTTATGTGAAATTAGCTAGTGTTTGCTCCCTTTTCAAGGTCTAGAGTCAGGCCTTTCCGAGGCCATTGCTAATAAATGAAGTATTTCTAAAACTTGAACTTGTTTTCTTCTTGTTGGAAATTCGAATTGGCGACTTTAAATGATGAAACGTCTTGAACGAGCTGTTAATAATCAGATTCTGAATTTTCGTAACAATATAGTTTACCTTCCATTGCCAATGCTTAAATCACTGAACTGGGCTGTTAGCGTGGGCCCAGTTGTGCCAAACTTCCTTTCGACAGGCGAATCCTAGCTATGGGCTTCGTGATTGAGCCCAGTTGTGTCATCATGCCTATTAACGAAATCGGCAGTTGGTCATTGGGTTCACAGCCTGCCTAGGCCCCTTCAATAACTCAGCTTGATTTCATGTATTGTTAGCTTACTAATTATTAACGTTGAGCTTAAAACCTTTGCCTTAATGATTGGAAATTCCTTAGTCCTTTAATCAGTTGACTAGATCCTTAAATTAATTGAGGTGTGCCGTATTGAATAACACCAATATTTATGGCCCTCAAAATTAAGTGTGGAAACTCTTTTATTAGAATAATCGAGGTGTGCCATTAGCGAATCTTCCGTGGCCCTCGCAAACTTGAAAGCGCGTAGTTGCTTTAGGCGCGTAATTTAAATTAATTTCCTTAAACTCGGGTGTGCATTTCATGTAACCCAAATCCAAATCTTAACAATGTTAGATAAAATGTGTCGCGGACCGCGGGTGCATTTCATGTGGCGTGGTCCAAGACATGTTTTAAAATAGCGTTGAATCTTCTTAAAAATAATTAAAAGCGGTTAATAAATTAAAATCTACCATAGGTCTAAACATGTATTAAAATCAGATAATAGGCCAATAATAACAGTTGAGCGACCGTGCTAAAACCACGGAATCCGGGAATGCCTAACACCTTCTCCCGGGTTAACAGAATTCCTTACCCGGATTTCTGTGTTCGCGGACTGTAAAATAGAGTCAATCTTTCCTCATTCGGGATTTAAAACCGGTGACTTGGTACACCATAAATCATCCCAAGTGGCGATTCTGAATAAATAAATAAATCTCGTTTCGATTGTTACTTAAATTGGAAAAACTCCCTTATATACCCTTCCGGGGGTAGGAAAAAGGAGGTGTGATAGTTCTTTCTCCTCCTATCACACTTAGAAATCTCAGCATTTTCTTTACTATGGGAAGCTTTAAAAGTATCTACATTTCATTTTCTAGTAGTAGTTTTTGAAGGCTCAACAATTGTTTTACTTGGCGATGCTTCATTTTTGCATTTCCTTTCCTATTTGAAGGGTTTGAAGGTTGTGTAATTGCCTTTTTTGACAAAGGAATATGGTTCTTAGCAACTGATTTCCTCCTCATGTTACCAACATACAAATATGCAATGTCATATTTAATAAATTCAAAGTTATGATCAAAATAAGAAAAATAAGCCCCAATTCCAGCAAACATCTATGACCAGAAAATAATCGACCACATGTTTACCAATAAACATTAGGTCGCCAGTTGCGACAAAATTCTAAAATACAGAGCACAGAGGTAGTTCAAGAAGCAAATATAACCACCCATGCCATATAAGATATGGTTATACACAACCCAATCGATCTTGAACATGCGCATGAACGAATTACTCTACAAAATCCAAAATAAAAAATGTAAGAAACGAAAAAAAAGAAAGAAGAATTTAGGATTTATTAAAATTGACGCATTTTGAGCTTTAATACAATGCTTGATGGGTCTATAGAGACGATTACACCAAAAATCGAAGCTTGATTCTTGTCTCTTCCCGCCAGAAACCAATGTGGCCGATGGGATTGAGTGACAGAGAAGAGAGAGCAGAGAGAGTAAAGAGATTAGAGAGAAATTGGGCGGAAAATTGAGAGAGAGATAATATTTTTTAAATCTTATAGGTGACCCACAAGTTTTAAAAATGTTAAAAGGCCTCATCCACCCCTAACCCACTCATTTAACCATTTTCCAACCAAAAGAAATTGAAAAAGGAAATGGGAGGTCACTTGACCAATTCAAGTGATGAGGAGGTCTTCTCGCCAAATGTTCTCTTGAGACTACATATATCCTATTATCCTAAGGAGTGTTTTATTTTGCACTTCACCTTACTAATCCCCCATTTATATAATATTTTTCAGTATTGTGATATAATTTAATTATATTTTCACCTTAAGTGCATTACTTATAATTCAAACGATGTCATAACTAATTTTTAAATGTGTGTTTTAAACTCACTCAAAATATATGTATTGAAGTAATTCATATGAACTTTTCTCATAAAAAATTAATCATCGAAATTTAAATACAACATTGCATTAGGTATTTAAGTTGCTTCATCTCTTCCATTTTCTATCTATGTAGATGCCTTATGAGTCTTGTTTTTCATTAATTAAAATACTGATACGAATAATCTATTTTAAATTCTTAATTTTTATTTTGTTGCTCAAAATTTTCTAATCAATCAAATTTACTATATTTAATAGGTAAGCAAAATACACCGACAAGTGGCGACAATTCCTTAAAATTGTCCATATTTTTTACTTAGACACTCCATCTTAAATCCATTTTATTTGAACACTTCAACCATATCCCAAATGTGTTATATTATTTAACATGTTATATAGGTGAATCAAATACTCCCAACATAAATCGACATATATCATGATATTAAAACACTAAATAGAGAGAGCTTGAAATAAAAACTAAGCTTTAAAATTTCAATTTTGATAGTATGGGTATTTACCCATAAAATGGTACAGTAAAATTTATACGTAGTTTATAGACAATCGAATTGATAAATAAATAAATAAAAAATAAAATTTAGCGTCGAAATCGAGATAAGATAAAAGATAGCTTGGTTCTAGGAGCAGAGCTTCCAAAGACAACAATAATACCGATAAACAAGAATTAAAGTATTATTGAGTTTAGAATAATGTGCAACATAAGTTTGTCAGAAAATTTCTGTCCTTACGATGGCTGTTGAAACCCCTATTTATAGTGGCACCTAGGAAACAAGGTCCTAGGATCAAGCTCCTCTTAAATGACAATTATAGGAGCCATTGAAGAATGTGTAATGGTAGACTATGAATGTCATATTCTATATAACGGACTATGTATTTAATACTGCAGAATATTCATCATTGAATACTATTGGGTAATAGACATTCATTTGTCTTCATGAGCAACATTCCATTCGGGAGATTCCCGGTGAAACCGAGACTACTGCCTCCGATCTTGACATCCACTTGTCTCGCTTTTCTCGGTATTTGGTTCTACGTGTCGCTCTATTATACGAGCATTTAATATGAATTGATTTTACCCTATACAGATAGTACCCCTACTTTCAGGTAGTACATTCTTATGTCACCGAGAAGTTGGTAAAGATATCATTTTTGGCGGGAAATTCACTGAAAATATTCTGACGCTTAATTAGACGCACGTCTCTCCGCATTTGATGTCCTAAACACGCATCATCTCATGATTCAGTAATACTTTCATCATTTTCGAGGTAATCATGGCCACAATTTTTGTCGCCTATTCCTTTACTTATACGCTTCAATGTTCTTCTTTTACACTTTATAATTTTCGAACTCTTTCAAAATTTCTTTACTCAACTCACTCTTGCTTTAACCTCTTTCTTCAGAGAAACACTTATTTCCTTCTGCTAACTATGGTCTCCTTTTCCAAAAACTCCAGTTATTCAAAGAACAAAGAAAGTATTGATGATGCTACTCCTCCTATGATGAGCACCATTATCCCCAAAAAGCTTATTACGACTAAGGACTTCGAAGAGAAGTTCCCTTCTGCTAACTCCCGTACATGGGATGTTGGTGTATACCTTTTTTCCATCCATCCTTCTAGCATCCCTTCTTTGAAGGAAGACTGTGGTTGCCATGATTTGAACATCATCGCTCCCGATCTAGCAGAGCGGGTAACTTTTCCCAAGAAGGGTTTTACGTACGTTACATGTACCCCTTCACTTTGGGCTTGTTTTCATTGTGCAGGATACTTGACTCTGTAATCTTATAGTTTTGCTTCCGTTATCAAGACTACTTGGCACAGGTATGGCAGATGGTAGCTTGTCTTTGAAGGCTATGATAGGAGAAGGGGGAGGATCTCTCCCCGGCTTGATTGAAGAACCTTTATTCCCCCAAGATTTTCCGTAGGGGAATGATAAACTTCGGCAGACATGGTCACCACGCTTTGATCACCAGTATGGATGACGACAATGACTATGGCTGGATAGAGCGATTCATTGTGGTTGCCACTATGGATATCATCCCCGCTACAACTCCATCCTTTCCTGAATCATGGAATCATTCACATAATTCAATGTCTATTTTTTCTCTGATTAAAGATTTATTCATACCGTTACTGATACTTCTCTTCTTATTATTTCAGCAACTCAGTGGACACTATCAAGGGTTGAAAGCTTGGACCAGCGGCTCTAGAAAATTTTAGACGTCACCATGCTTGAGACGCGTCGGTGGAAAACACTAGGCCTCAAGTATGGGTAGAAGTCAAAAAATCATGGTAAGTTAACTCTTGAACTTATCTTGTTCCTTATCTCACATATAAGAAAACTAGCTAACGTTTCCTTTTATTGAATTCAGGTCTTTCACGGGGCTCTATTACCATCCCTGAGGAGGACATTTTGGCTGATCCCGCAAATGCGGTGAGGTTGTTATAGGAGGCATTCGCCCTAACGGGTGTCGCCAAACCTACTTAAGGTGTGGGTGCTTCCTCTCAGAGTCCTTGGCCAGAGAACATGCAACAAAAAAGGCGACGCTCCTCTACGACCGAGGTTAAAATAAAAAGGTGAAGAACGTCGTGCTTGAGCCAGCAACAGACACCGTGGTGATCGATGATGATGGAAGAGTCAGTGATGAAAGAGCTTCTCTACATAGAAGAAGACGACCTTCATCAGTTCATCATACTTCTTGATCTGTTGAGCTCGTTACACCAACCGAAGACGAGGTCCAAGCGCTCTAGAGAGAGTGTGATATAGTAGAAGATGCCAACTTTCGCTTACGAGCCCCATTTGCTGCTCCTAGTACCATGAGGCTGGGTACCAGGTACTTTTCGTCTTCGGTTGGAGAGCAACCAATAACTAGCACTGCCTCTTCCACAACTGCTTCTCAACCCACAATGCCCTCAACTTCATCTCTTTCTTCGCCAATCATGCCTTCTCCACCAGCAACTACGACATCATCTCCACCGGCTACAGACATCCGAGGGGAGGATGTTACGTCCTCTTCAGTCCCTAGTCCATGGGAATTTGGGGCATAACTATTCACCCCCTTCCTAAGATCCTCAGAGGAGGAGGAGCATACCGGGTGCCATCTGCTGTCCCGGCCTATGGAACTTGCTAATTACCTAAAGCCTTTGGCTTCAGAGAAAGATAAGAATAAAATACATTCCCTCTTGGGGAAATATATGGTAAATAATGCCATGCACAACTCAGTAGCGGTACGATGTTTGTTCTCCCTACCATTTATTCTATCTTTTCTATGATAGGATTTTTGATTTAAACTTTTGCTTTGCAGGCTAATTTCTTTCTTTCTAGGGCCTTCAAAGGTTTATACTTAATAAAAAAAACTCACATTCGAGCGGGATCAACAATTGGACGAGCATGATCAAATTGTTGCTCGCCTCCCTACACTAGAAGCACAAGCTGCCGAGGCCATTGAGTTGGAGGCTTGGTTGCAGCAAATCAAGCAAGAGGTGGTGACCCTCAGTCAAGAGGCCACCCTATTAAGGGTACAATTTGAATAGGCCAAGGCAAAGTGGACCGAAGTCCAAAATGATGTTCTTGTTTGTGCCGATCGCGAGGCTGCCTCTATTGAAAGACTGAATAATTTGGAGGCAGCCTTGAACTCCTAAACTGAAGAGGATGATGTTGTTGAGGAAAATTATGCCCAGATGTAAGAGAGGTGTAGGAAGGCCATGAAGCATAATAATTTTTATAACTCCACTATCCATGACCTTGACGTCAGCTTCCAGGCCACTAGATATGAGTGAAATAACCTTTTGACTGAGGTTGACCAGCTTAAGGAAGAACTTTAGCATCGAGCGGTCTCTCGTTGTTGAAAAAATATATTATATGTATAGCGTGAGGAGAAAAACCTCGGAATAGACCAAAGCGGGTGTCATTGAATTTGATGCTGAAATTTCCAAGGCCCGTGAGTTGGAGTCAACTGCTCGAAGGGGTCTCCCGGTCCAACCTGATGCGATTGACTCTTCAGGTTCCGGTTCCGAGTTCTCAGGAACTGAGGAGGAACTTGAATAGGATGGTGATGAAGGTCAAGATCTTGAGCCAGTGGCTGATCCACCTACTTCTCCAGGAGGCGCAGATGCTTCTCTCCCCCCGGGTTTCGGAGAAACAATAGTTTAGCTTTTTTGCTTTTATTCTTTTTTGTTTTCTACTTCATACTTTTGTATTTGTGTTGCTTGGCACGTTTGTTATATAAAAGTACCTTTTCATTTAAGTATTGCGACATCCTGTTCATTCCGACACTAGCATTTGAAGTACTTGATTAACTTTCAAATGATAATATTAATTCATCGTTCGGACAAGAAACAAGATAAAAATAAAAGGAGATCACTTTATTCCTTTCAGTTTCAAAAGTACATAAGCATTCGTTGCTAAAAACGAAATTGCCATTACTTGTGGCTAATTTGTACAACTTATTTCTACGGGCTGGCCGCACAGTTTCCCGTCCCGATGATACATATTTGTTCCCAGTGTATATAGCGGTCATATTGTCGTATTCTTATATCATCCCCCCCCCCAATGTTTGAATGCGAATAATGTGAATTTGAACATTAGAAGTCTTGCTCCTTTGAAAATCCCACTAGTGAATGGTTGGATAATATTTGATCCGATAGCAAACTTCACTTCCTATTAGGAAGTTTGCTATAGAGCCAAAGATTACCTAACCACCCTTAAGTGACTTGCACTCGTGAACGGTTGGGTAACCTTTGGCTCGATAGCAAGCTTTATTTCCCGGGAACTTTGCTATCGAGCAAAAGGCTATCTAATCGTCTCGTAGTGTCTTAATGCTTCCATGCCTTGTCTTTTAAAGGTCTTACTTATGCTGAATGTTCTTTCTCCGTAGTATGCTTTCCGTTGTTGCCTCATTAAAAACCTTGCCAGAAAAACCCAATTTGGACAAAAACTGGACGAAGGAAAAAAGAGTGCAGCACATAAGTTCAGTATAGGTGGTGCTCATTAGCATTAGTATCTTTTGAGGTGTGGCACATTCTAGTTGCTTGGCAATTTCACTCCGTCTTGATTTTCCAATTCGTATGATCATTTTTCGGTGATAGCTGAAACCTAGTAAGGACCTTCCCATGTCGGACCCAACTTTCCTGCGTTGAGCTCTCGGGTATTTTGAGTCACTTTCTTTAAAACCAAGTCCCCCACTTTGGAAAAATGGAGATTGGATCTTCGGTTGTAATATCTTTCCACTCTTTATTTTTGGGCCGCTGTCCTTATATGCGCCAAGTTATTCCGTTTATCGAGCAACTCCAATCTAACCAGTAATGCTTCGTTGTTTGCTTCTTCATTCGCCCGGATGTATCTCATGGTAGGTTTTCCTACCTCCACCAGGATCAGGACTTCTGCTCCGTATACGAGAGAGAAATGTGTCTCCCCTGTGCTTGATTTAGCCAAATGTGACTCCCTCATGCTTGATTTAGCCGTTTTTCAGTATGCCCATAGCATTCCCAGTAGCTCTTCGGGCCATTTGCCTTTGGCTGCTTCCAATCTCTTTTGATATTTTTAATAATTACTTTGTTCGTTGTTTTCGCCTGTCCATTTTCTCTCGGGTGGTACGATGATGATGTGATTCTTTTGAATTTTAGGTCTTCAAGGAATTTTGTGACCTTTGCGCCTATAAATTATGGCCCATTATCGCAAGGCTATCTCTCTCGGTATCTCAAACCTGCAAATTATGTTCTCCCACAGGAAATCGACTACTTCATACTCACCAATTTTCTGGTATGGACCTGCTTCAATCCATTTAAAAAAGTAGTCAGTTAAAATCAAAAGAAATCTTACCTTACCGGGAATCGGTGACAGCGGAATGCCTATGTCCATCCCCCATTTCATGAATGGCTAGGGAGACAAAATCGAGTGTAATAGCTCTGCCAGTTGATGAACCAATGGTTCGTGGCATTGACACTTATTGAATTTCTGAACATAAGCTTTAGCATCCTGTTCCATCCAGGGCCAGTAGTATCCTACCCTAATTAACTTTAATACCAAGAAATCCGCACTCGAATAATTTCCACAGATTCCTTCGTGAACTTCTCTCATACTTCGGAGGCTCCTAAACATCGGGACAATGGGCTTGGAAAGATCTTCTATACAATTGACCTCCCTTGAAGTAGTATCAAACTGCTTTAGTGTGTAGCGCATGGTACGCCTTGGGATATTCAAGTAGTTTTTCATGCTCAAGATAGTCAATAATCTTATTCCTAGAGTCCCATACTAAATTGGTTGCGTTTATTTCATAATAGTCGTCCACATCCAATACCGAATGCATTAGTTGTACGACCGTACCGGACTCTGATCCCTTCATTTCCGTAAACGAGCCCATTGGCTAGCGCACTTGCTTCCGCGTTTTGCTCCCTCGGAATATAGGTTCTTGACCATTCCCTGAACCGTGCAAACACACCCTGGACTTTCATTACATATTATTGCATGTGTTCCTCTTTGGTGTCGAAGATTACGTAGACCTAAGTCACTACCAGTTGGGAATCAAAACTCGAGTCCTGCAATCAAGGCCTCATACTCTGCTTTATTATTAGTCAAGGGAACAATTCTTATGTCCTGCCTCAAGGTTTCTCCCGAAGGCGTTATTAGTACTACACCGAACACGGACCCTTTCACATTAGAAGCTCCGTCCATGAACAAGGTTCAAACTCTTGATGTCGTTTCCGACACCATCACTGCTTCTTTGGTTGGCCAGAGGCAGCAATCCAAGACTGAAATGGGTCACAAAGTCAGCCAAAACTTGTGACTTGATCACAGTCCTAGGTTTATAATCTATGTCAAATTCACTCATTTTGACTGCCCAATTGGCTAATCGACTTGAAAGTTTAGGTTTATGAAGGATATTCCATAAGGAAAAGGTTATCACCACAGCTATTAGGTGACATTGGAAATAAGGCCTAAGCTTTCGAGTAGCGACTACAAGAGCTAAGGCCAATTTTTTGAGATGTGGGTAGCGGGTCTCCGCCCCCGTTAAGATTTTACTAACGTAATAAATAGGAGATTGCGTACCTTCATCCACACGGACTAAGACGACACTTACCGCTACCTCCGAGACTGCTAAGTAAATCAGCAATTGTTTGCTTTCCTTCGGTTTTGATAGTAATGAAGGGCTCGATAAATCTTTTAGAGCTTGTTGGCATTTCGGAGTCCATTCGAAGTTGTTGTTCTTCTTCTTCTTTAGAAGTGAGAAGAAGTGATGGCACTTTTCTGAAAATCGGGAAATGAACTTGCTTAAAGCAACTAGCCTTCCTATTAACCTCTAAACCTCTTTCATATTTGACAACTGGTCGGGAATGTCTCCGATGACTTTAATTTTATCAGGATTGACTTTGTTACCCCCTTTGTGATACCAGGAACCCTAATAACTTACCGGAGCTGACTTCGAATGTACATTTCTCGGGATTAAACTTCATATTGTGCTTTCTTAGGGTGTCAAAGGTTTCTTGGAGGTGTTTCAGATGATCATGTGCGTTCAAAGAATTAACCAGCATGTCATCTATATAAACCTCCATCAGTATTCCTATTTTTTTTTTCAAACATTTAGTTTACGAGCCTCTGATAAGTGGATCTGGTGTTCTTAATCCCGAACGACATCACATTATAACAATATGTGCCAAAGTTCGTTATGAACGAAGTTTTTTCTTGATCCTCCGGGTTCATTTTGATTTGGTTGTATCCATAATAGGCATCAAGAAAACTCATCAACTCAAGCCCGGCCATCGCATCAGTCATTTGATCAATGTTTGGCAATGGGAACAAGTCTTTTGGGCATGCCTTATTCAGATTCGTATAATCTACACACATACATAGTTTATTATTCTTTTCTGGAACTACTACTACATTAGCTAGCCAGTCAGGATACTTTACCTCCTAGATTAAACCGATATCAAGCAATCGAGTTACCTCTTCTTTGAAAAAATTGTTCCTGACCTCAGTAATAGGGCATTTCTTCTACCTTACCAGAGGGATGTTAGGATTCGAGCTTAACTTATGCAAGGCCACCCCAGATGGGATACCTGTCATATCCACATGCGGCCATGCAAAACAGTCAACGTTAAATTTAAGAAATTCTATAAATCCTAATATGAGCTCGTGGTTTAATCCTGTCCCTAAGTGGAACTTCCTCTCGAAGAACTTTTCTAACAATACGACTTGCTCGAGTTCTTCAGCTGTGGACTTTATTGCGTTCGTTTTTTCTAGTACCTAGAAATATCTTGGTACCTAATAAGATTCCGACTACCCCTTCCCCTTGTTGACTTCGTTTAGCTCGGGAGCAGGCGTCGGCTTTTGTAATTGCTATGCTGCATGCTCATTCCCTTTGCTACTAGAAACTAAGATCGTGTTTATCTCCCTTGTTGTATGTGGTCTCTTCTTATTTGTTTAATCCCTCCGGAGTTGGGAATTTCAGAAGTTGATGGTATGTTGATGGCACAACCTTCATCCCGTGTATCCATGGTCTCCCAAGAATAATATTGTAGCCCATGCTGCGGTCTACTACTTCAAAAAGGGTTGTCTTTATTACCACTTCGGCATTTGTAGGCAGTAGAATCTCCCCTCGGGTTGTCAAGCTTGCTAAATTGAACCCGGCGAAGAGCTTTGTGGCCAGAATGATACTTCCGGTCAATTTGTCTTGTTCCAACACTCTCTATTGGATAATATTAGTTGAACTTCTTAGGTCCACCAAAACACGTTTAATTTTAAAATCTAAAACATTAAGAGAGATTACCAAGGCATCGTTATGCAGTAGTAGGAGTTCATTTGCATCTTCCTCCATGAAGGTGATGTTATCCTCGGTGACTTACCGAAGTCTCTTGCTATGGGTCACTAATACCTTTATCTTTTTTGCTGCCGAAAAGGTTACACCATTAATCTCGTTCCCCTCAAAAATCATGTTGATTGTTAGACAATAGGGATCTTCTCCTGCTTTTGAGGATTCCGCGTTATCCCGGTTGTGGCCGTAGTTGTTCTTATCCTGGTCGCTTAAAAATTCTTTGAGATGGCCGTTCTTTAGAAATGTCGCCACCTCCTCATGCAGGTGATAGCAGTCCCCTGTCCGATGGCCATTAGTCCTATGGTACTCGCACCATAGATTAGGATGACTCTAACTGGGATCGAATCTCATTGGCCTCGGGAAGCGAGCTTCTTTAATGTTCGTCATAGCTGACACTAGTTCCATTATGCTGACGTTGAAATTATATTCGGACATTCTAGGGTAAGTAGAGTCCCGGGGGCCCGATACCTTATTGTCTTGCAACGACCTATTATTCCGGCAGCAATCAGCTCTCATATCAGCAGCGAACCTATCCGCCGACCAAAAACCTCTGTCGCATACTTCAACCCTTTCGTAGGGCAAAAATTAACCACTGGAAGACCGTCGGTCTACGTCAAAATCATCATTCAACTTTCCCTTATTATTTTCTCGGTCCCAACCCTTGGTTGATGCTGGGAAACCGAGTTGGTCATCCTCAATTCTTATTTTTGACTCGTAGCGGTTATGAACATATGCCCATGTTGTTGCCTGGAACTCGAGCAGAATTTCTTTCAATTTTCGGGAAGCGTCAGAACTCCTCATTCAGCCTTTTAGTAAATGACTCAGTTGCCCATTCATCCCGCACGACCGGTAGCAACATCTTTTCCTTCTGAAATCGGGTCACGAACTCTCGTAGCAATTCAGACTCTCTTTGCGCAATCCTGAATATGTTGGCCTTTCGGGCCTGTATCTTTTTGGACCCGGCATGGGCCTTGATAAACTAATCCGTGAGCATATCGAAGGAATCTATTGAGTGCTCAGGCAAAAGTGAATACCATATCAGGTCCCTTTTGTGAGGGTCTCCCCAAACTTCTTTAACAATACTGATTCAATCTCGTGTGAAGCTAAGTTGTTTCCTTTTACCATCATTATATAGGTGATGATATGCTACTGAGATTTCGAAGTTCCATCATATTTTGGTACGCCTGACATTTTGAACCGTTCGGGATCAACTCCGGTGTCGCGCTTAGTTTGAATGACAACTGGTGTACTTCTTTGAGTCCGATTATTTTAACACTGGCGGTGCGCCCGAGATTTGATCCATTTGAGCATTTATTTTCCTCATAAACCGCATGAGTTCGATTTTAAAGGGATCATTCTCGTTATTGTTACCCGATTCACCGCCGTTCCCCCGGATCTATCGAAATCGACCTCACCCCTCGAGGTGTTGTTATCAACCCTTTATGCTGTTTGATTTGCGGGAGAACTAGGAGGAACTAGACGTCTTCCATTTGCGTTGTTGGAGGCACCCGACAATGCTTGCTTCAACTCCGTCATGAACTGATCTTGTCGTGAGAGATGGTCCACAATAACCCTTTGTTGCTCCCTTAAGATTTTCACTGTTTCCACAATGTGTTCGTCTTCACATCATCGGAAGTTGCCTCTCGAACGTGCTGTGGATACTGTGTTCCATGGACTAGCGTGGCTACGCCCTCCTCGTTGCGGGTATCGCTGATCGAATCTTCGTGTTGAGGCTGATTTTCTTAGGCCTTTATGTTGTGCATGTTGTTGACACCGTTATCTGCCATTTTTTATGATTTTTTTGCTAAGAGACAAATAATTTAAACATGTTAGTAATAAATGCAAGGATCAACCCAATTACGCAACTGTCTAGGTCCCACGGTGGGCACCAAACTATTTACCCGTAAAACGGTACAATTAAATTTATATGTGATTTATAGACAAGCAAATCAATTTGATCCCAAAATGTTAAATAAATTAAATAAAAATGTAAGACTTAGCGTTGAAATCGAGATAAGATAGCAGATAGCTTGGTTCTGGGAGCAGAGCTTCCGAAGGCAGCAGTAATACCAATGAACAAGAATTAAAGTATTATTGAGCTTAGAATACTGTGTAGCATAAGTTTGTCAGAAAATTTCTGTCCTTACAATGGTTGTTGAAACACCTATTTATAGTGGCACCTAGGGAACAAGGTCCTACGATCAAGTCCCTCTTAAATGACAATTATAAGAGCCATTGAAGAATGTGTAACGACATGCTATGAATGCCATATTCTCTATAACGGACTATGTATTTAATACTGCAGAATATTTATCATTGAATACTATCGGGTGACATACATTCATTTGTCTTCACGAGCAACATTCTCTTCAGGGGTTTCCCGATGCCAACCGAGACTACTGCCTCTGGTCTTGACATGCACTTGTCTCGCTTTTTATCGGTATTTGGTTTCACGTGTCGCTCTATTATACGAGCATTTAATATGAACCAGATGCAATGAATATATATGGTTTATAGATTCTTTTGCACTAATAATTTGAGCCAAAGAGGGGGGGGGGGGGGGTTAATTATGAATTTGGACCCTTGATTTCGAATTCAATCATGTGTTTAAAAAGAGAAACAATATAACAGACATTCCTTTGTCCCGCCAACTAGTCTCTCGTCTGTCTTCATTCGGCAGTTTCTAACGTCAAAATCAAAGTTCGCCCATTTACAATGGCCGAAACACAACAAATTACAAGCATGTTTTTTACTCAACACCTCAAACAATATTCCCTTTTACAATTCTCGGCCTCCATCATCCTTGTAATTGACACCAACAATCCACATGGACACGGTTACTGCTTCTTCAACATCAAGAAGGTTTCGGTTCAGGGATCACAGTCAAGATATCCTCGCCGATCAAGATTATTCAACCGATGCTCATTCCAGCGCTGACTCTTCGTCTGTTTCCAGCGAATTTGATGCTGATCCTGAGCTCCAGTCCATGACTGCTAAGGTCTAGATTTCCTTAAGCTGTTGATATGCTTATTTACTCGGGAAATAGTGTAGAGGATATTTATCCTATTAGTATAATTTTACATATCGTAGCAGACTAGCAAGTTACTTCTCTTATTTTTCAGTTTAATCGTTCAGCTTATTATGGACTGTGTAGAAATTATTTTAGTGTCAATACATCGAAGTTAAATTCATTTGCTTAAGGATTTAAGATATTTACATATGTAATACATTATTTACTTAGTCATCTTTAACACAACCATCTTATGGAAATATACAATCTTCCTTTTTTACCCTCCAATTATGTGTGTTGCTGACAAATTCTGTCTAATGATGTTTGATTTTGCAGGGCATTACTCATCTTTGTTCAGAACTCCTTGAGTTGAAAAAAGAGTCTGAGGAAGATTTTCAGAAAATTGTCTTTACCAATTATTCAGCATTTATAGGGTTAGTTAATAGCTATATAAACCGATGTGAAAAGTTGTTTTTAATGAATTTCAGTGACTTCTTCTGCTAGCTGACAGTGTCTTTCTTAGCAGGATATTTGAAGGGACTAAAAATCTAGAGAGTGACCTATTGCAACTGAAGTACCAGGTTTCAAAGCAGAAAAGGCTCATAAAAGACCTTGCAAATGGCGATTTTCTAAAGTTTCTTGCAGACGAGACGATAGAATCAAAGCTTGAAGAAAGGTTACCAGATTACATATCATTGTCCAGCATTATTGCTGCTCACACCAAAGAGGTCTCTGAAATCTTGGATGATTTTCTTTCAGAACAGCGATTGGACGAAGCTATTTCTTTCTTGGAGAAGGAAGCTAAGTTCTTCAAAGATATCAAGTTGGCAGAGACTTCATCAGATGAAGTGATGGGTTATAACTCTACGATATCAGAGAAGAGGTCTATGATTGCAGATCAGTTGACGCTGGTTGCACAAAATCCTCGAGTTTCTGCACCTGAACTGCAGAAAACATTAGTTGGGCTTTGCAGAATTGGTGATAATAATCTTGCAACTCAATTATTGCTTAAATATTATCATTCGCGTATTGCATCTAGCACACATGATTTGTTTTTTTCAAAGGCATATCCACATGGACTATATCTTCGAGATGTCTCCAAGTTTTTGTTTTCCATGATGTCCCAAGCAGCTAAGAGTTTCACTCTCTTGCATGGCGAGAATTCTCCTCACAAGTCAGAATTACATCGGTGGGTGATGGAACAAACTGTGACTTTTGCTGTCTATTTCAATAATTATGTCGAATCCATGGTAGAGCCAAGTAGTGGCCTATCGACAGCAGTGGAAGCTGTGCAATCCACAATGTCTTATTGCTCTTTGTTAGAGGCACAGGGAATTGAATTACGATCATTTTTGATAGAGCATATCCGTCCCAGTATACAAAAAGTTTTTCAGATCCATATAGAACACTTTAAGAAAGTGATTGGTATCATTACCTCATCTGATACTTGGGTACTTGGAAGATATCTAGTATCAGGAATTCTATCGCCTGATAGTTATTCCGCTAACAGTGGCCAGCTATCGGAGTATTGCCTGCTTGCAAACAGTGGTCGGAAGTTCATAACACTAAGTCAGGTTTTTCCTATTTCTACCTATGATGCATATATTAGCATATAAGGTATTGGAATAGTTCAAAGTGACTTGAGAAAGATCTAGGGTGCTAGCAGTATAAAAATCTGGTTAATACTTGCCTATATTGCTCCTCTACGTTAATCATTTTTAAGACTAAACTGAAGCCATATCTATTGCTACAACTCATTTTACTTGTTTGCACTACTAGATTGCGTCCCGTCATCACTTGCTTGAGAGGAAAACAGATTTAATTGTTTATCTTAGAGTTGCCTGATTATAAGTTTATTTCCTACTCAAACTGCAGACAGTTTTTAAGTAATTAAGATGTAAAGCAAGAAGCTTATGGCCCTTTGACATATTTTGTAGGCTATACTTGAAGAAGTTTCTCCTCTAATCGAAATGCATATTGAAGGCTCACTTCTGAGAGGGCTTTTGGATCTTTTCACAGTGTACACTGCTATTCTCGAAAGTGCACTGATGAATACGACAGAAACTGAGGAAGTTGATTCAAAAATCAATATTGCAGAGTCAGTGGAACAACAAATTTCCCTTATTGCTAACTTATCAGTAATAGCACAAATATTCTCCAGCATGATTAGGAAGGCTTTCAATGACACCTACCACTTGCAGTTTGAGATTGATGATTATGAGCTCTTCATTCATCGAAACTGTGATCGACTAAGATCTCAATTCTGCAAGCAATTAATTCTTAAATCCTTGCCACTTGAAAGTGATTATAGATGTAATCCTTCTCCAGCATGTTGCACTGATATAGAGCCCTCTTCTTCTTACCAGGTATGCCATTTAGAACAGAAGTATTAACACAGTTATGATAGATGTCTTATTTAAATCTTTTCACTCACAGGAAGGTGGAGCCGCTTGTTGGATAATATAATGATAAAAGAATATTATTTGTCCACTTTTATGGATTAAAACTTCTTTGTTTGGGACATCAAACTACCAGGAACTGTATTTCGCGTTAAGGAAACTCAAAGAGCATGCCGAGGACACTGTTATCAAAATGAATTGGTTAAAGGGTCTATTCGGTGAGCTGATGGAGATGATTTTGGATAAAGAAGATATTTCGAATATCACTGAAGAGAATTTGCCAAACGAAAGGTTTCGCAAGTTTATACAGGTATATGCATTTTCTTTCTCTAGACTAGATTAAGCTTTGATTCCACAACCCTTGCCCTGGCTTTTCTAATTCACAATTGTGGCAGTCAGCCTACAACCAAGAAAAATTTCAGGTGAATAAGTTCCAATTTAGATATAAAATTGACGTTGTACCGATAAAATAATTGTAAATAAGAAAACAAATATAGACGGAATAGGTGAATGTTGGAAATATTGGAGTGAAATCACGGAAAATTCTCTAATTGCTTGAGGCGTGTCATGGATGACACTGTCCTTGATATTTCACCCGATTTAGGTATATCCTAGAATTCAACAAGCTCTTCTAGTATAAAACTAGGAGCAGAAACTAACAAAGATTTATTCTTGGTAGAAAATTCAGCAGAAGGAAGGAGAGTATTTCTGTAACTTGGTTTCAGAAAAAATGAGAAAGAATGTATATATATATATATATATATATATATATATATATATATATATATATACATATATATATATATACATATATATATATATATACATACATATATATAGGTGAATAGAATCAAGAAGTTATAATGGGTGAGTACTGGTGCAACGGTTACAAATATGGAATAATGACCCATTATTGTGTGAAATAATAAAGATAATAAATGTCCAATAAAATGAATCTAGACACTTTCAGAAAATATGAATCTTGACACTTCCTTTTGAGATATCATATTCAGTGTTTTTCTAATAGTGAATGCAGTGGCCCTATTCTGTTGAAAATAAGAGAATAATTTAGTTTCTGTTTGTGTAGGGATCATCTGATAGATGGATTTATCTGCTTTCGTGCTTCGCCTTCTTTCACAGTTTTTGAGTGAATACTCATTTTGTATCTTAAACAGCTTAGTCTTGACATCCACTTTCTCCTTGAAATTGCTAAATGGGGAGGATACTTGTCTGATACTGTCATGAATGCCTATTCGGATTATGAATCTTGTACAAAATCTGCATTCCTCTCTGCTGGGATGGATCCTGAAAGGTAACTTTTCTTTCATGATGGCGATCAAAAATATCTCATCTCCTATGGACGGAATATGTTGTTGAGTTAATTAGCTTCTAGACACAGGCAACGCACAAATTTTTTCACACGAACATGTCAATTAAAAGACGAGAGTACAAGTGAACTGTCCATAATAAGTGAAATTAGTAGCATGGAAAAAAAAGAGAGGCATTAGCCTGGTGTAATAGGTTAAATTTACACTAATTAGTGTAAACAAGCAGAAAAGGATAGACTTCCTTCCAAAATATTCAGTTTTCCAGCATATTGTCTTGTTATTTTGCAGGCGCATGAGCTATACTGGATGGGCAACAAGGACTGCTACTGAAACACTACAGAAGCTGCATGAACTTGATAAAAGGGAAATTCTTAGCAATGAGATTATTGATGCTACTGAAGAAGAAACAAATGAATCTAATTCACACAACTCTACTGAATCATTTGGGAGCGATGATGCTACTAACTCGGTAGAGGTATTAAGACGCCTGGATGCACCAGAGGTTACATCTTGTACCAGAGGTTCATTAACTGATATGGAAAAGGTTCCATGTCATGCACAAGAAGAGCAACCTACAGTATAATCTGGTGATAGTGGTCCATTTGCAAAGAGATTTATAGATACACTCGCATACGGAAAAGGTTCCATAGCTCCGCGCACAAGAGAATCAAAGTACATTATCTCCCGTAGGTGTATTTGTTGTTATTTTCTTTTAATTATGGACGTATATGATGTAAACAAATTGATTCTACTTAAAATTACATTGAATAGTTATACTGCGTGACATTTGCTATAATGCTATGGTCGTACTTAGCGGTGGCAAAATGGATAAAAGAAAACAGTTATCCACCCATATTGTCCATTAAAAAATGAGTTAGATAATGAACTTTTAAAAAACGGGTTGAATATGGATAAGAACCATATTATCCATTTAGAAAATAGATAATCAATGGATAACTAACGTGTTTAACTTTTACATTTGTAAAACGTCAAATTGGGGGTTCCTCAAGTTTGGGATACTATGAATTCTCCCAAAAATGATCATATGTAATAAGTCATGGATAATGTGGATATTCATATTATCCGTCGGTTAATCTATTTTTATTCGTATTAAATATGAGTGGGGTCGGATAATTTATCTATTTTTGCATTACCCATTTTGACCCGTCCCATATTCGGCCCGACATGTCTTTTTGCCACCCCTAGTCGTACTTGACAACCAAAGATAAAACAACACATGCAAGATTTGTTGGTTCGGAAAGACTTGTGTATTTAACAAGACATGTAGAATGAAGATAGTGCCAATTATGTCCGTTTGGCAAAACTTGCCAATACTACGCATTCGACAAGACTTATGAACAATTTAACAAGGTAGAATGAAAATAGTACCAATTGTGCCTGTCTGGCAAAACTTGCGAATAATTATACAACACCTGTAAGATTTGCTCATCAGATGACTTGTGAATAATTTGACAAGATAGGTAGAATGTAGATAATATCAAGTTATGTCCGGCCAACAAATTTTTTGAACAACTAAATAACACAGGTTTGCCCCTCCGGCAATACTTCTGAATAATTTAACAAGATATATTGAATGAAGATAATACCAAAGCTATGTCTCGCCTGACATAATTTGTGAACGAAGCAAGATTCTCATATCCATCAAAATATGAGAACAATTTTACAATAAGTGTGGAATGACGATAGTACCAAACCTACGTCCCCGTCGGACATAATTTTGAACAATTGAACAACCATAATTATTCCATGGCGTGTAGCATAAAGGCTATTTTTGCAAATCTTTGTTAAAGGGGATAAAATATAAATAGTGACCTCAAGTGGTAAAAATGACACCAAATAGCCGCTTCGAGTACCCCTATTTTAAACCTGTCCAATTTTTAAAAACTATTTAAAGTTTAGCCTGTTTGGGAAATTTCAAGCACACTTATTTCAAATTTGGATCACTGTGTCCGAAGCTATGCTTTGACGGAACCTTGGTCTTATTGAACCTTGGGTCAACTCAGACTTTAGACCCACAATTTTAACTTCAGAGTGGACATTTTGGAGTTGATTTTGAAATGGCTAAATTTTAAACAATTTTATAAATATCAGCTAAATAGGGGTCTTCGATAGTGGAAGTGCAAAGAAGCGGGAGACAATTCCTGGAAAACAATCAAGCGCCAACTTCCAACGCTGTACCTCTCAAAGAATCTGCAAGTAAAGCGATATTCACCGTTAAATAATCAGCTACCACAAGAAATCATCAGATCCTGACCGTCCAACAACATTGACCCTAACGAGTATATGTAAAGTTTGTACACTGCAAAATTCCCCTTTTGATTTCTCGTTTGTCCTTTCAACTGACAATTTGCTTCTGTTCTGTAATTACGTTATATTATGGCAATTAACATCTGCTCAAGGTTGTAATATCGTGGGGGCATTTGTAACTTAATTTCTTTTATTTTCTTGATTTTTGCTTAGAAAATTTCTAGTGTCTATTGCAGACTAACAGTAGATGCTTGCTAACTAATGGTTTGTGATAATTTTTAGTACTTCTGTCCCATTTTATGTGGTGTAGCTTGACTTGACACGTAGTTTAACAAAGAAAGACTTCTAAAACTTGTGTTCTAAAATAAGCCATAGACATTTGTACCACTATACAACATCTCATTAAAGGTAAAACCGTAAGTTTTAAGTTAAACTAAACTAGATATAATAACTTGTTACTCGTTTTGGAACGAACTAAAAAGGAAAGCGTGCATGTAAAATGGACAGAGGGCGTAAATGATTTGTTAGATTAAACGAAGGATGGAACAAAGTGTTAGTGTTAAACTGTTCTCTCCTATATGTTTTCTTCTTTTTGATTATTTTAAACACATGCGATCCTTTCACTTTCAGATTATAGAGAACATTACAGCAAAGAGGTCAGTAGAGGATGATTCAAATGTGGTGGACGTCGAATGCGCTGCATAGTTGGGCATGAAGATATATTTCATGAAAGGGATGTGAAGAGGCAAAAGAAACTAAGTTCTGGTTCGTCCCAAATGAGCTTAGGAAGTCATGGTCATATTCAACTAAGATGTCCTAGTTCTGAAATTGTTGCTAACTCCAACTGCAATATGGAGTATAAAAATAGTGAGTCTCCTTCTGTTGGTGAGCCAAAATCAATTTCAGATCAACATCCTCTGAAAGGAAGTGTTTGTGGTTTCTGTCATTCGCCTAAGACCACAAAGGTGAGTTTATCTGTGCTGTATATGATAGGAGAAACTTCAAACTATCAGCTGCTATTATTTTGTTGTTTTTAGAAATTTTTAATACCCTCTTCCACTGCTATCATTTGGAAAATATCCACTTATTTTGTGTTCCACATCCTTTGCTCATGTACACACATGTTTATCTGGACATATTCTGCTACATTTAACTAATTCTTATTATTAATCTGTCAAGTCTGTTAAATATTTGCAGGGAACTGGACAGTTCTTGTACTATGCTAATGGAAAGGAAGTGGTGGAAAATGTCACTTCTCCGTCCAAAGTCATATGTGTGCACAGTAAATGCATTGAATGGTATGTGGATTTAATCAATTAGCTGTATATTCCAATATAATATTGTTTTATGATTGTGCAACTGATAAGGGAAAGCTTTAGGCATGTAGTTAAGTGGCAGCTCTAGACTGTGCTTCATCTTTATGCTTGAGTTGTTTAGCTGTAGTAGATGGTTATGAACAATTGGAGCTGAAGAAAAAAGGGAACTTTTGGAATTTTAGCAACCTTTGATTTTAGCAATTGAATATTATAATCTGCTTTGCTTATGAAAGGTTTGTTTTTAGTGACTGTAGTCAAATTGAAATAATCCAGATAGGGCTTGAAAATGAAGGGGGCCAACCAGGCAATGTCTGTAGGCTGTTTCCACTACAATACTTGTACATCCACTACTAAAGCATAATCTCGATTCTTATATTACATCATATTCTTGTTGACCCTTTAGCATTCTGCAGTACTTCGTAAAACTGCACAATTGTTTAATAGTCGATACCACTTAGGTTTTGATTGGGTACCTTTTCGGTACTTAATTTCATTGGTTACAGGACACCTCGAGTATTTTATGATGGAGATACTATAAAGAATTTGAAAATTGAACTGGCAAGAGCTGCAAAACTCAGATGTAGTAGTTGTGGCATGAAAGGTGCAGCACTTGGCTGCTACGTAAAATCTTGCCGGAGGAGTTATCACGTTCCCTGTGCATTTGAAATCCAGGATTGTCGATGGGATATGGTAAGTAAATACAGCTAGTTAATAAATTGATCAGATTGAGCACTATAAAGTTTTTGTCTTCATGTTTTCCATAAAAGTTCACATCTATTTTAATTACAGGACAACTATCTCATGTTGTGCCCAATTCATAAATCTACTAAATTTCCAACTGAGAAGTCAAATTCCAGGAAGCACGTTAGGAGGGAAGTGCATCAAGCGACTTCAGATATTCCTCCTCTGTAAGAAGAGTGTATATAGTGGCACTTCTGTGCTGTTTCTTTACCTCTTAAATTATAGGCGGTTGATGAGAATGAGAAAAACATCATTATAGGAACCTAAATATCTGCGTGTTATCAATTGAATCCAGTCACTCCTCTCAAGCTCCTTGGTTTAAGGCTGATAAGTTAGAAATTGGTGATACCTTCCTAATACCGTCAATATTTTATGCTGATTCTCTAGATATGTGTCATGTAGACTACTATTTTTCCTACATAAATGGTTGTCTTGATATAGAGAAGTGGATGATGATTGAATGACAAAAGTGTTGGTGTCACTTGTCATAAACATGTTGTGGATCTACCTTTGTTGATAGTTGGAAAGTTGGCGCGGTAAAGAACTGCTTGAATTGCTGGTATAATTAGGTTTCAGAATGCTTTTGCTAAGCAAGTGTATCTCATTTGATTGTCATGTAAGCTGAGGCCTGTTAGCATTATTATATCTAATAGGAGTATCTTTACATACAGATGTACATAGAAGCTTTGCTTATTATTTTAAGTTATTGGTCCAGTTATATTAGTCATTGGAATTTACTTGGTAGTCTAATAGGGTTGATCCATTAATGTAAAATGGGGATACTTCTAGTGAAGTTATATCCTTGTCAAGAAGTTGGCTAGATTATCTGTTGGAATTAATTGGATCGGGATGCTCTGTTACAGGAAGGTAGCCACATTTCTTAATTGAAAAACGCCATATTGATTCATGAAATACATAACAAACATGCTGTTTATATTGTCTTACATTTTGATTTTAATTCTTTTAAATAAATCAAAGAGCAATTTAGATATGTATATTCATTAGAATGTGCTGGATAGTAGTCCTCATCTGTAAGCAATTCCATAACTATTTTTTTTCCCTTTTGACCATTGTGAATGTAGAACCGCTGAGCAATTGAGTTTTTGGGCAAGATCATCAGGTGGACCCAAAGAATGGGTTCTTTGTGGGTCTGCTCTATCCTCGGAAGAGAAGGTTGGTTTATCCTTTCTGCATTGACAATATGCTTTGCTAGTTCTTTAATATGTCCCATGTATCTGTTTTAAGACTGTTTGATCAGTCTCACAACAATGAATGTTGTGACGAGTGAGATGGTCCTTTTTATGGGCAAGCTTTGCCTCTGGCATATTTCGAGGCAGAAGCTGTTTGTTTATTTCAGCTCTCTCCGGTACACTAGAGGAGTCAACTTATTATGGTTATGCATAGACGGTTTAGCTTGGTGTCTGTCAACATTAAGTTAAATTGTCTCAGTCCTGGTTGATGCATGTCCTGGAAAAAGCAGTGTATGAAAGATCCGCTAATTTTGGTGTCTTTCCTTTTATTTATTTAATTGTACAGTATTTGTACTTTGACCCACGTCTGAGGCCAACCATTAGGTCCAACTGCAGCCTTCGAAACTTGGGATAATGGCCCTTCTCCACTTAAATACGAGGCTTAGTTCGCACAACGCAGGGCACGACTATGACTTAAGTCACAAGTCCCTCAACCTTTGCCACTTGAACTGAGCCCTGGAGGCATTTGCACATTGTCCCACTTAAATGTCCTTTTATTTTGAGAGAAACCTTTGAAGTAGAAAAAATGGTAGCTTCTTTCTATTTGAGATTTGTTATTTGAAATATTCTAACATTATTAATTCATCTTAGTGTATTTTTGATATTTTTGCAGTATGTGTTGGTGACATTTGCTAATATGTGTGGTGCGACTGTGTGCAAGTTTTGGAAACCAAATGTCACACATGTTGTTGCAGCAACAGATGAAAAGGGTGCATGCACTAGAACATTTAAAGTTCTCATGGCAATTTTGAGTGGAAAATGGATCCTAACGATGGACTGTAAGCGCTTTTCCTTTTATCTAAAAGTACTTTGAAATAGAACGTTCATTTAGTTCTCCATGTAATGAGGGGCATGTTGAATTGCCATAGAAGCAAGAAATGCAATAAGTAGAATGCGTGGTGACATAAGAATAAAGTTTCTTTGGTGTTGAGCGGAGTGAAATATGAGAGAAACACCTGGGTACATGTGCAACTTCTCCAAAGCCACTTGAGGGCATGGGCTTCTTCTGGAAATAGTTTGCTTGGCCTTGGTCAATAGTTATCTAGTTGCCTTATGGAAAAGTATGATTATTTTATTTAAATTCCATTCTCCTATCAATGAACTTGTTTGTTTGCAGGGGTAAAAGCTTGTATTGCAGCAAATGGTCCAATAAAGGAGGAACTTTATGAAATAAGTTTAGACAATCACGGCTGTTCTGGGGGCCCCAAAGCTGGAAGGCTCAGGGTCTCAACTAATGTAAGTGTCCGGTAATTGCAAGATATTGAGAAGCTAGTTTATTATATTCCTTGTGAATACGATTCAAGGCTAAAGATCTTTTCTTTTTCTGGTTCCAAACTGATGTAGCTCATGTTAAAAGCTTTTATGTATACAGTAAACCTTTCTTCCTTTATACTGCAGGCTCCAAAGCTTTTTGATGGTTTCAAGTTTTATTTGAGTGGGGATTTTGTGCCAACTTACAAAGTTGACCTGTTAAATCTAGTTGAGAAGGCTGGAGGCGCTAGCATTCAGAGCAAGGAACAGTTGGTGGAACAGACTCATGCTGCACAGGAAACTCACCCACCTTATCTAGTTGTATACAACTGTGATCCCCCACAGGGTTGCATGTTTGAAGAAGAAAGCGTTATTTTGAAGCAAAGATTAGCTGAAGCTGAGGATCTCGCCAAGCAAATTGGTTGTCAGGTCATTCAGCATACTTGGATTCTGGAGTGTGTTGCTGCATGTAAACTGGTACCTTTTTGCTGATGAGGGATTGTCGCGAGTAAAAAGGGTCCTGCTAGATGACTGTATATCTGTGATAGATAGGGGCAAAGCATCTCTGATGTTTGTATGACGTTATACATATTTCGTACCAGGGCAACCTAGTTGAATCTTAATGCCAGATGTCCTTCCAATATTTTGTGTATAGTATGCGAAAACAAAAATAAACTTTGATCTTATATACTGAACATACTGAAAAGAAATCCATTATGAAATAGAGTTATAACAGGCTTGGCTCTACCTATAGTTTTGGAAATGTGTAAGTTACACAAGTTTGTATTACACATTTCTGTAAAGTATTTAGCTGAAGGAGGTTTGCAAACTGGCTATTTAACCGGTGCCTTCTATTCTCCAATTATGGGCTTGCTAAGTGAGGGTTGCATGGCCTCCTGCAACTCTTTGTTGGTTTTGTTGGTCTCGGTGTTATAAACGAAGAATTTTGCTACAACCAGGAAGAAAAGAAGGTTGAGAAAGCTCAAGACAGCATAAAATGCATAATAATAGTCCAAATGAGAGATATTGAGGTTGTCCAAAATCCACCCATGGTGTCCATTTTTCTTGGTAACATCTGCCACAGTTGACAGCAGAAAGCTGCTGAGGAAGTAGCCAACACCCAAGCTTGTTGTAGCATATGCAGTCCCAAGGCTTTTCATGCTCTCTGGTGCTTGGTCATAGAAAAACTCAAGTTTTGCAACTTCCACAAAGTTATCAGCAACTCCCATTAAGGCAAACTGGGGAAGCAGAAAGAAAATAGACAGAGGAACAATCTGTTTTTGCCCAGTAATTCCATGTTCTCTAGCTACACTGAGCCTCTTCCTTTCAACGAACGAGGCAATGAGCATGACTATGATATGCAAGACAAGGCCAATCCCGAGTCTCTGCAACAATGTGATCCCCCTCGGGTTCTTTGTGTATTTTCGAAGAATAGGTACCATGACGCGGTCATACACGACAAGGGTGATCAACATGGAGATTGTTATGAAGGCAGTAAGAGATGCTGGAGGAATTTCAAAATTCGGACCGATTCCTCTCTTCAAGGTTGTCCCTTGCTTAATGAAGAGGGTATGTGTCTGTGCTAGCATTGTGCTTGGTATGAACATTGCTATAAGTATTGGAAGCATTTTTATCATTTGCTTAGCTTCTTCAACTTGGGTTACTGGACAAAGTTTCCAGGGTGAACTAGGCCCTGTTTTCACTGCTGCCTTGTCAAGATGTCTGCATTCAACATGATCTCAATCACATATAATCCAAGTAAAGAAATTAAAAACCAGCATTAATATGGTCCTAATAATATGGTTAAATCAACTAATCTAAAGTGTAGCTTCTGTACGCCTACATTATAAAAGAATTTTTATACTATCCGGTCACCCTAAACGTAACTTTCCGTGACCTCAAAAATAAAGCACGTTATATGCTACAACAAGTTAAAGTACACTAAAGTGCAGCCGGTACATTAAGCTCCCGCTATGCGCGGGGTCCAAGGAACGACCGGACAACATTACGTCTATTGTACGCAACCTTATCTTGCGTTTCTCCAAGAGGTTGTTTTCGTGGCTTGAACCCTTGACCTCCTGGCCACAAGCGGAAACTTTGACCAAATGTAAATTGTCTGTGTAAATGAATTAAATATCACAAGATTTTCACCTTAAAGAAATGGTGTGATCAATTCTGAAGAGGCCTGCAGAGGTAGCATACTCTTCCAAGCTCAGCTCATGAAGCTCCTTTGGGTCATTAGGGACAACAACCTTCCACTTCCTAGCTGCAGCAACAACAACTTGAGCAATCCTAGTGAATGGACTTCCTGTAGGTTTTTTATGCCTATAGTAACGAGTCCCTAACAAGAAAACCATTACTGAAACAGCAAGTCCAGCAGTTGGAAGGCCATAACCAACACCCCATCCCACATTATCTTGCAAGTAAACAAGGAAACTGTTGGAGAAGAGAGTTCCAAGAAAGATGCTAAACATCCACCAGTTGAAAAAGGAGAGCTTTTGAAATCTCTCTTTAGGCTCAAAATCATCAAACTGGTCTGCACCCATTGTTGAGATATTAGGCTTTGTTCCACCAGTTCCAATAGCAACTATGTATAAAGCACAATAGAAGATGCCAATTTGGAAAGCAGAAGCCCTTTTAGTACAGTCTATATCTTTGATTCCTTTGCCACAACTTGGAGGTCTCAAGGCTTTCAATGAAACAGCCATTGTCAATAAGCACATTCCCTATTTTTATGTGTGCCAAAGAACAATACACAAGGTTAATTAAGCAGGCAAAAGAGTGTATAATGTGAATGAAAAACTAGTAAATGTAATTGAATTTGTCAATTATGTCAAAAAAATAAAAGTATTTCTTGTCCTATTAAGTAACTGAACTTTACCCACTGTAATAGTAAAGTCACTAAACTTTACTTGCTTTAATATATAGTATAATCACAAGATTGTCGCAAGTTTAGTTACTTAGTGTGATATAAAGTAATTTTGTAACTTTATTGTTACAGTTAGTAAAACTTACTAGAGGATTTAGCTTATATATATATATATAAAGAGGAATAAAAAATTACCAGAATGTAAATGGCAGAAGAGATGAGAAAAGTGGAGAAACGACCAAGATGAGCATCAGCAATGTAAGCACCAAGAATGGGAGTCAACCAAACAGTACCAACCCAATTGGTCACATTGTTTGAGGATTTCACTGTGCCTTCATGCAGCTCATCTGTTAGATATATCACTAGATTTGTTGCTATCCCATAAAATGCCATCCTCTCAAATACTTCATATCCTGTACGTACGTGCATAAATATATATTTTAAGCATTTAATTTCATCAACATTTTTCACTTAGTATCATACAATATACATATGGGGCACCTCATAATATATCCTAGTATACTACGTTACACACGTGCATGACATGCAACAATATAAGTTGTTCTATATTGGTCGAGTACACGAATTGTCGTATCTCGATCATATTTTTTTGACAATTCTTACTTCATAAGTTAGTTTTTACGATTGAATTATACCTATAATCCGTTTTTTTAATTGATTTAATCTAGAACCGATGTTGCTTGATCGATCATATATTAATTATTACACTAATTTTAAGAATTACGAGTTTTCTAATAATTCTGACAGATATTTACAATTTTAAGGAGATAGAAAGTGGGGAAAGACACGAATTATTTTGATTGTTGAGACTTTGAGATTATTTCATTTGAGGCTGTTAATCAAGAGATGTTCAGTACCCCACTTAGCTTGTGTTGAAATTAGTGCATAAGAACCATAATGTCTTAGAAATCAAAAACAAAAATCATAACCATGCATAAAGTAGCAAGTGGATAGATAAATTTCTAAGTATTTAACTCTCCCTATATATATACAATTCATCAAAGAATAGTAGATACTAGCACGGAAAATGTACCTAGAAGAAGGGTATATAGACTAGGCCAAGAAATAGAAACATAAAATGTAAAACCATCAGAAAAAAAGATGCCTATAGAGGAACCTATAAGACTACGAGAAGGAGGAAGTAAAGGTAAAATACTAAATATAGCAGCCCATGATCCACAAATGTGGAACTCGGTAATAGAACTCTGGAAAGAAATAGTAGTGACAGACTATATAAAAACCTATCATGAAACAAACGCAGAAACAATGTATAAATATAGGGAGACTTTCTTAGGAGAATCAACAAAAGGATTATTAGTTTTATGTTTATTATTCCTCAATTATTAGTTTGTAAATAACTAGACATCACTCTTAGTATATGGTTATCTTTCCAATTTTTTAACAATTTTGATGGATTAACCTATAAATTCCTAGGAGAAACCGGTTAAGTCAAACCCAAAATTAACCAAGAATGAGTATATATGTTTAACTGTGGCCAGAGTAAGATTAAAGAAAAAAAATTTAAGAATAGATTTATTTCTTTAAAAAGGTTGGGAAGAAGAGATGAACAGAGTGAAGAATTAATTGTAATTCAACATATTATTTAGAAATTTAATAGTAAGGTCTGCCAAAAGCAAGCACGTTTTTGTTTTATTTCTTCATTTCTCTTTAAACTTAAATTATAACTTCTACTCTATATATATATATATATATAACATACCAACAATGAAATAACAAGCTCTCCATCTGCCAGTTTTGGATCTGAGAACAGGCTTCCCTTTGAGGTCCACAGTCCCATCTTGTGTATAATCCTCACAATTAGTAGCTCCTTTCTCTAATTCTTCACTCATTTTGATACACAAATTAACAAGATATCAGATTTTAGTTTGTGCTACATATATATATTTCCAAGTCTACGATATATATATAATTTGTGCCAGCTTTTATATATATATATATATATTGAAGGTTTCTATGCGTATCCTCATAATTCCAAATGTTGCTTTCACTTTGCATCTAAAATATACTAATAGCCTATAACTAAAGCAAAACAGTTTTATATTCCAAGTAATGCTAATTTTGCTTTAATTTGAAAATGATATCGGGTTGCACGCCGCAACAATATATATATATATATATATATATATATATATATATATATATATATATATATTGTTGCTATTGTTGGAAGGTGCAGCATCAATGTTATCGACCAATATGTAATATTCTGAAGAGGAGACAAGTTAATGTTATACTCCCTTTTTTCTTTTTTCCTTTTTCTTTTTCATATTATCTATTTTTTATTAATATTCTTGCATACCTTAGTAGCTTTTGTTCGTTTGAGTATTTGTTTAAACTATATATATCCTTCTATCTCTTCTTTAAACGGCCCAAATAGGCGAAATGACTTCCTGGCCACTTAAACTTGTCGGGTTTTTTAAAGCCGATACACAAACTTTGGGTTTTCCCATTTGAACACTCGAACTCGTTTTAGCCGTAACTAATAAACACATTTGACCATTGACCATGCCTATGTGGCGTTAGTCGGTCCTAATCAGTAGCCCGCGTGAGGAACACGACGCACTGGAGCGTGAAAACCCCCTTCCCAACGCCCAACAGTACAAAATGGGTTATGTTTAATTGTGTTCTTATTCATTCCTTCTAAAATACCCCCTTCCTCCATTTTTAGAATTAAGAGACAAAACTTCAGCTTCTTTCTCCCTGATATTATCCTCTTTTGCCTGATAATCCTCTAACTTAAGCTTCATCTCATTGCAAAGATCATTTGACGCTTCTAGATCAGTCTCCAGTTGGGAGATCCTCTCTTGGTGAATCTCATTTTTTTCCAGGACTTTCACACAAGTATTATTGCTTTCTTCCAATTTAACCTGCAAACCTTTAATTGTACCAACCATCGCATCCACCACAGTTTGAACTGTTCCGTAAGATGTCGACTGTGTCTAGCCGCCAATAGCAATTTCTCAACGGTCTTTGCGGGCTCACTGCTAACTCAAAATAATCATTTCGCCTTGTTTTTTCGTGAGTTGTTGCTAATTAAGCACCAGTAACTCAAAATAATCATTTCGCCTTGTTCAATTCTGGGTCGGAGATGGCATTCGCCTTGTTCATTTTGCTGCAACTCTCCGGCGGCTCCAGTTGGTCGGAGATGGCATTCCAGTGGTCCAAATCGCCCAAGAGCAATGCCAATCGATTCTTGCTGCTGAGGAGGTCACGCCAATTGGCCATTACAACAAATTAATAGTCACAACTTTAAAGAAAACAAATTCTGCGACAGTGCTGATCGGAAAATTTCTCCAGCATTCTACCTAGCTAGAAAAAAATAGAGAGGAGAAGACGAAGAAGAACCTTGGAAGGGAGTGCTGATATGGAAGTAGAAGAAAGAGTTGCAGGTGTGGGGGAGGGGGGGGAGGGGGCGAGATGGGAAAGAACGGGGAAGGGGAAGAGGAAGCTGGAAGGGTTTAAGTGTTTTCTTTTTTATTGTATATATTTTTATTTTTAAAATATAAATATAGGTGACAATTTTTATTTAAAAATTACACATGTCATTAGTTGGGTGGGGTCTTAGTTTCGGATTGGTCAATTGTTGACTGGATGGACACGTCTGTGCATGTGTAATACACACGCATAGGCTCAAGGGTCAGATGTGTTTATTAGTTAAGGGAATCATGAGTTCGAGTGTTCAAATGGGAAAACTCAAAGTTTGTGTATCGGCTTTAAAAAACCCGACAAGTTTAAGTGGCCAGAAAGCCATTTCGCCTAATTATTACTCCGCCAATTGTAACAGAAAGTGTGTTAATTAGGAAAACAATAATCAATATATATGTAACGCCTTCTTGTTTGTCTAAAACATCAAATATTTTAAAACCAATTCAATTGATAATTTTTCGGACCAAATATAGTGTAAAATATCATTATTTAGTTGATTAATATGTTTTTTAATATTATGTAATATAATGAGTCTTGTCATGTATGTCAGCCTCGTCGTCTTTACGTATGATATGATCATGTTGCATGGAAGATTTCGAAAGCTACAAAATGCATACGATATAAGTAAGACAAAGTTAAAATTTGTCAGGAAACAACACCCATTAATTTTATAAATATATTGGTTTTAAAGTATATTACTATAAACGTTGATATCAATGAAACAAAATGATTCGAAAATCTTACTTAAAATAGAGTGCTAGTGACATATTTAGGAATTAGTCACACAACCCAATAACCTTGGAATTAGGACCATTTCCTTAAACAATAAAAAACTGATGTCACTGTGAAGCACAGGGCTTTGCCGGCTCGGAGATGTGTTATATATATATATATATATATTCAAACGAAAATCTCTCTCATATAACCATGCAAGTTACTCATCTTTATCTAAATTATGTTTTTGCTAGATATTATCTTCATTTATTTAAAGTTTTATGTTATTCTGTATAGTTTTATGTTCATATGATAACCACCAGATATCACTCTTAGTATATGGTTAGCTTCCCAATTCCTTAACAATTATAATGGATTAACCTGTAAATTCCTAGGAAAAATCGGTTAAGTAAAACCCGAAAATAATTAAGAAGGGTATAAATATTTAACAATGGCCGGGGTGAGGTTAAAGAAATAAGAGTTAAGAAAAGAGTTAAAATCTTTAAAAAATAGGGAAGAAGAGATGAACAGAATGAATTGAAAAAAAAAAATAGTAAAGGGGTAATCTTAGTTCATAATTTGAATAATATTGTAACTATACAAGTCTATAGAATAAGAAAGAGAGTACCGAGTAGGATTTTCACAACATAAGAGTTTAATCGCAAAAAATAATTTTATTGTTAATGTCCTGGCGTCGCCTGAGAGATACCGGATACAAATACCTTTATATAATATTAGTAGAAAAAATAATACGTAATAATTATACCCATCCAGAAAGCTTTGCTAGGAGCCTTACCCAAAGTTTAGAAGAATTTATATTAGACATAAAAACCAGATTTTATTAATATATACAGATATTATGTAGATACATCACAGATCAGCTTCATAAATACATGTTTAGATTTCTATAAACCTAGCTACAAGGTAGACAAAATCTGGGTAAGAGACTTAAACATAAATGTAGACTTCGTATTAGGATTAAATTTTATATTACATAATAATGGTAGCTGCCTACTCAGTAGAGATGGAGTAATATTCTTTAAAAATATTACACAAACGCCCGTACAAACAATAGAAACTGCAACCAGGATAAGGACACGACTGAACACAAGCCAGAAAAACCTGCAAGAAAATCAAGAAGAATGTTGTAAAGAGTGTAAAGATAAAAATACATGCTGTAAGATTAAAGAAGAACATGAACCTAAAACTTTAATACTAGAAGAAAATGAAGATAGAGATATATTAGAAAAAGACTATACTTTAATAGATATCGAAACAGAATTATACAATTTTAAAGCAGGATTACAAAAAATAGGAATAATAAAGAACGAAAAGGATCTAGATAATATAATAAAAATATCAGATGAAATAAAAATAATAGGAGAAAATCCTTTAAAACATTAGGAAAACAATAAAGTTATGTATAAACTAGATATAATTAATCCAGAATATATAATTAAAACAGCCTCAATAGAAGCTACAAATCAAGATCTAGAAGACTTCAAAATTCAAATTAAAGAACTTATGAATTTAGGAGTAATAAGAAGATCCACTTCTAAACACATGTCAGCAGCCTTTATGGTTAGCAACAACTTTATTTCCTATGACTGATAATTGCTCTTCTCTATAATGTCTATATAATTGAGAGTTATTTGAAAAATATCCTGTATTATATAATATTCTCGGGTTGAGTAACCTTAGTTGATTTTGTTGAAAAATTTATATATCTTTGTCTATATCTATTATTTCGTCTAATTTTTGATTTTTTTCTTATCTTTTTCTAGTTAAAATTCTAGCTAACATATTATTACCTATTCTATTATCTGAAAAACTTATTCGTGATCTTTCTTCGTTTGTTGTTCTTGACCCACCTGAAAAAAGGTCCATTTTTGTGGTTTTCTTATTTTAATTTTATCTTTTTGCGGTGTTATTTCAACTCTTTTTAATTGTTCTATTAAATCGTCTAATATATATCTGAACAGATACTACTATTGTGTTGTAGGTATATAAAATGTACGACCAAATCTACTATCGAATAAAATCCGGTTTCTATGTCTAATATAAATTCTTCTAAACTTTGGGTAAGACTCCTAGCAAAGCTTTCTGGATGAGTATAATTATTACGATTATTGGACATTAACAATAAAATTATTTTTTGCGATTAAACTCTTATGTTGTGAAAATCCTACTCGGTACGCCATGGTTAAGTGTTTAACCATGACCGGGGTGAGGTTAAAGAAATAAGAGTTAAGAAAAGAGTTAAAATCTTTAAAAGATTGGGAAGAAGATTTGGTAAGTGTTCTACACTACCACAATTAAAACATTCTAGTTTATTTTTATAGTTTCTATCTACTCTATACTTTCTAACATGTCTATCCCTTTCCAGGTATGGTTTTCTAGATGATGATTTTCTAAGATAATAATTTTTTCTGTTGTATCCCTTGTTGTATTGAGGATTTTTCTATATTTCTTCTTTTTATATTCATTTTTGTCATAACTTTGTATTGTATACACAGTTGATCTACAGAAACTCATATTGTTCTGTTTTAGTTGTTTTTGTATCTGTATATGGGTACATTTTTCTTGTAGTATTTCCATTATATGTTGTACTTTGTGCCCTATAGACCATTTTGCATGTGGATTTTGTATTACACCTTCTCTTTTATACCATCGTTCTTCTATTTCTCTTCCTAAGACTCCTGGTAGTTTATTGAATTACTTTTTACCTAGATATTGATCAAAAGCGTTTCCACTAATGTACAATAATAAAAATAATTATTTAAAAACTTTTTTATATGAAACCAACTGCTTATACTTAATTGTTCTAATTTTATTAAAACATTCTTTTGTAATACTACTAATCCACTATTTGGATCTTCGCCTGTGATCAAGCTATGTATTTTATTTGTAAAATTATAAGGATTTGGTCCCATTGCTATTAATATTTGAAAATCTTGTGGAAATTCTAACATATAGGCTTCCCATAAGCCCTTTGTTGATTCTCCTAAGAAGGTCTCCATATATTTATACATTGTTTCTGCGTCTGTGTCATTATAAGTTTTTATAAAGTCTGCTACTACTATTCATTTCCATAGGTCTATTACCGAGTTCCATATTTGTGGATCATGAGCTGCTATATTTAGTATTTTACCCTTACTTCCTCCTTCCTGTAATCTTATAGGTTCTTCTATAGGCATTCTTTTTCCTCATGGTTTTACATTTTCTATTTCTGTTTCTTGATCTATTTTATATACTCTTTTTCTAGGTACATTTCCTGTGCTAGTATCTATTGTACTTTGATGAGTTGTTCTCTGAATGAGCTTGGGCTAGAACTAGTTGATTCCATTAATTCTTTTAAACTTATTAGAGATTCTGTTTCTGTTTCTTCATAACTATCTTGTATTTCTTCAAAAATTTGATCGAATTTATCTGATTTTTTCTATATCCCCAATTATCTATTCTTAATTCACATTTCTTAAAATGCTCTTCTACTTTGCTTAAAGTTAACCCTCCAAGTTTACACCCTTTACATTGAAAAGTCTTATTTCTATTTTCTTTAACTAGCCTCTTTGCTTTTTCTAATGCTATGTCTACTTCGAATTCGTCTTGTATTATTTTAATATTCATAAATTCGGTATCATTATCTTCTACCGTACTTTCAGTTCCATCATCTATTTTTTTTTGGGTAGAATAGTTATAATTAGTAAACCTAATTGATGTTTCTCCTTTAGAGTTTGTATACATCAAATGAGATTCTGGTTTGAATATTTTTGGCTTTGTGAAATCTTCTAGATTCCATTCTAATCCAGCATATTCTTCTGGATTTATCTTAATAGGTTTTATTAATTTTATCCCTTTATTTCCCATTACTTCGACTACATCGTCTACCTTAATTTTAAATTTTGTATTACTATTTGTTGCCATTTTCCCTATGAAACCTACACATATCAGTAAATTATTTTCATTATTCATTTCTTCATATCCTTTAGTCTGTATTCCTATTTTGATATTTTTTCCAAATTCTGCTAGATTTATCATGAAATCTGAGCTAATGTAAAACATTCCTCCATTATTTGTCATGTCTACTTCTGTTAAACCTATTATAGATTTCTTTTGATCTGACCATCTGTCATCATATACTACTACTAGTACTTTAGTTCATAAATTCTTTCGAGTTAGTCCTTTTAATCCGATTACTATTAATCCCATATGCATTAAATTCTTTTTATAATATTTTATTTGTCGTACTGATTCTGGGTTAATTAAATTTAATGTTGCAACTTTATTTCCTATGGCTGATAATTGCTCTTCTCTATAATGTCTATATAATTGAGAGTTATTTGAAAAATATCCTGTATTATATAATATTCTCGGGTTGAGTAACCTTAGTTGATTTTGTTGAAAAATTTGTATATCTTTGTCTATATCTATTATTTCGTCTAATTTCCGATTTTTTTCTTGTCTTTTTCTAGTTAAAATTCTAGCTAACATATTATTACCTATTCTATTATCTGAAAAATTTATTCGTGATCTTTCTTCGTTTGTTGTTCTTGACCCACCTGGAAAAAGGTCCATTTTTGTGGTTTTTCTTATTTTAATTTTATCTTTTTGCGGTGTTATTTCAACTCTTTTTAATTGTTCTATTAAATCGTCTACTTTTGGGATTTCAGTCTTTATCTCCTTTTCTTTAATAATTTTATCTAGCTTTCTATTAATTTCTAAAAGTAATACTATTAAAGTATTATTCTGTTTTATTATTGTTTGATCCGCTTTCCCTTGAGGAGTATAACTAGTCAGTCCCTCTGGATTGGATTGAATTCTTTCTGTGAATTTTAATGCTTCCTCATATACTGGATCTAGTTCTAGTTGTAAATCACTCATGAAAGAGCGATTTCTTTTATTGTGTCTATATTTTCTTTTAAGGTACTTATTTCAATTTTTAATACTTCTACTTGATGTGTTATTTTTTCTACTAATCTAGTTGTTTGTATTTCTAATTCTTTAGGTTTTTCTGTAATAATTTTAATTAATTTTTCTATTTCGTTTTTCGTAGGTATTTTTACTAGATTAAACTTATTGTTCAGAAATTATATTTTTCTTTATATTTCTAGTTCTTGTGATTTTAAGAAATCCAAATTTTGTTCTAATTTTTGTAGAGTCTTTCTTTGTTTAGTTTTTAATGTTTCCTCTAGTTCTAGTGTTCTTATTATGTTTTTATTATGTTCTTGGGTTTTTTCTCCAAAGTTGATTATTAAATCTACTAAAGTATTGCATTGTTTATCTTCGGTATGTAATATATGCTCTCCACTACTAAAATTGCACTTTATTATCGTATTATCTTTTAATATTCTATACTTCTTTTCTGGGTATATTTTTAAATCTAAATATTCTAGGTTCTTTAATTTATCTATTTTGTTCAACCTAATGGTATCCAAATTTTTCGTTTCTTAAAGAATTTTATTCTTTGATTTTCTAAATATATTTCTCCTTCTATATATTGTATTTTCCACTCTAAAACTGATATGGTTTCTGAACTAATACTACATTTTACTATATAACTCGGTTCTCTATTTATTTTTAGATCTGATTCTTCTATTTGTTTAGCTAATTATAAAGTTGATATTAATAGAGTCTTTGTCTTTCGTAGTATTTTCTTTAATTCTTCTTTTTTCAGTATATTTCTACTTAAAATCCAATAGTTACAAGCTATTTCTTTAGCTAAAGGATGTTGTCTTAACATATATGTTAGCCTAATGGGATATGTTTTATCTTATTTCTGATGGTTCGGATATAATCCTTTTCTTGTTGTATTTCAATATTAGTTCTTTCTATTTCAAGAAGAATGAATTTTTGAAAATCTTCAGTATTTAAAATATCTAGTTCTGATTTTTCAAAGAAACTCTTTTGTGATTCTAATGTTTCTCTATATTCTATGTTATTTCTAATACTCTCAAGACTAATATATATTAGGTGGTGATGGTAACTTATGTATTTAGCAAAAATAAGTTGTTTCATAAACTTTTTGGTCCGAAAATCTTCTTGCTCTGATACCAATATAAGAGCGGGTTTGATAAAAATTAAAGTCTTAGAGTATAAAATGGTAGAGTCTAATAATATAGGAGGGTTTGATAAAAATTAAAGTCTGGTAGTGTCTGTGTCTTTAGTAGGGTTGGTAATCTTCATTTTAAGCCACACCCTTTTGCAGAACAGACTAATATGGAGACGATTTGTTCTCGAAATATGTTGTTTTCTTCCTTAGTTTGAGTGATGACTTTTCAATTTTTTAATTAAAGCTCTAATTGTGAAAAAAGAAGAATACATTTGTTTTCTGTTACATACAAGAATTATTATACCCATTTCTCATGAGACACATCACTTATACATACCAAGTATTTTATCTTGGTTCCTTATTTTTTTTAGATACCAAGAATTATCATTTCCATTTCTTCATATGGTTCTGGATTTTCAAGAAACGTCTTTGCTTTCTTAATGTAAAGAATTTAAGTTACTCATAATGAAAAAAATATTTAAACTATTTGTATGATTTAATAGGTTATAGCAAATTATTACTCTATTTTTCAGATTATCATATCAGGCTTGCTATGGAGAGTTACATGTTATTGTAGGATAACTTAACATGATACTATCGAAAACTTATGGACTGTTATTGCGCACAACTTAAACTCAAGTAAAAGGAGAGTATCTTTGGAAGTTTTGTTCTACAATAATTGTCTATGATAACAGCAGGAATAGCTAGTAAACAAGGACAAGAGAACAAAAACTCTCAAGGGTATATGCCTCTTGATCAAAGGGTAATAACACTGATATTTGTTACTATTTATTTGTAGAACTGACCACTATGTTGCCAAATCATGCACCATAATATGAAGAAATCTTCACTACATGTCAAGTCTCTATAGCTTAATCCCCACACAACCCAAACAACAGAAGTCTCAGAACTATTTGCTATCAACTGAATTCTATCTTATTGTCATAAAAGCAAATTTTATATTTTCAAGTAGTCAACTGTAGGAATAGGTTTCACACAAATTGCCACTCTATGTATGAGAACAAAGAAAGAAGAAACATAACCATTTAAGTAAGAGAAAACCTTCAACGGTAGAAGCAACCTGAGTTAGATAACATCTTTAAGCAAAGACAAAATACATTGTATCACCAGTGCAGTTTCAAGTAACACTAGTCATCTGCATTGTAAGAATGTAAATGTAAGTGTTAAATAACCACTACATAGACTGTAGTAATTCAACCAGTCATCGGATCTCTTGCGACCGAACTGGTGGTGTTATAACAGGATTACTTTTTCTTTGAGTGATTCTTAGAAGCTGATATTTAATCATATGGTCAGTGCTGTCAGTTTTCTCTTAGTCTACCACAATATTAACCCGGAATTTCTTATTTATCTGAAACCCAAGATGCATTTGGAAACCCCGGAGAACCATTACTGCTGTCACAGATTGTTGCTGTGTTGTGCCCATTTGCCTCGTGTTTCCCTGCCTCAGTTGACCCCTCACAGGTACTGCTGTTTGGAGCATTATCTGTATGCCTATCACCAGTCTCATTACCATCAGAATCAGTGAAAGAGCCTTTATTTCTAGCGTAGGTGCTGTAACCATTCCCCTGATTCCCATTTTGAGAAGTATGACCCTGAGAATTACTAGTTGATGGCAAAAAAGGAGCGCAGTAGGCTGAAGCACCCCACGAACTAGAAGCCCCATAACTTGCATCTAAATTATAGAAAGGACCATACCCATGATTCTGGCTGCTCCACTGGTTTATTGTGACACCGGGCAAGCTGCTAGCATAACCAATGCTGGCCAAAGATGGATTCGCATATACTCCAGCTGCCCCACCGTAGCAAGTATAAATCTCACAACCATAGCCATAATTATAGGGATTGTAACCAACAAAAGTAGGCTGCGGAAACCTAATGGGACCAGAAGAACCATAACCCAAGTAACCTCCACGACCACCATTGCCAGCAGGATTTGCTTCTTTAGGCAGGGCGCGTTTTACCTCCACTAGCTTATTTTTCAGTTCATGAAAATTTTTATGAAGAACTTTGTCAACAGCATCTTCTGTGTCAAAGGTGATAAAACCAAATCCTCGAGGGCGACCAGTGCTTGGGTCATACATTATTACTTTATCTTTCACACTACCGTAATTTTGGAAGTACTGCCGAAACTCTTCTTCAGTAAGGGAAGAAGGTAGCCCACCCACAAATATTTTTCTAGTTCGGACATTCCGTTCAGGTTCTGTTTCTATATCTTCACCAGCATAAGGAAGTTGCGATCTCAAGCTCTGCTGCTGTTCTCTTGGTAAAGCCCTCTTAGTGTCCACCTGAACAGCAAAACTGGAGATTAAAGTGAAAACAAATAGACAAGTAAACAGACATTTGGTCAGCAAGAAACTCAGATGTCATTTAGTTGAAGCCAAACTACAACGTTGCATCTACCAGCAGAATTGTTTGTCAAGTTTAAACACTGATGAGAACCTTCAGAACAAGGAAAAGATTCATATGACTCAATCGCGCCCACTAGAATATCATGTCTTTGAATGACTTCAGCTCAGATAAACATATTCAATACTATAGAACAAGAAAATCTAACATATTACTCCTTTACATCTCTCCTCTGGTAAAAGTTTTCCAAATGAGTAACTTAACATGGACTATTTTACTAAAAGATGAAAAGCATATGAAATAGAATCCTTAATTCTCTAAGGAAGTTTGTCCTCACCAACCTTCTACTAATTTCCACGCAATCCAGATAAAACAAGCTGAATATTTCTTCCCTCCCCCTCCCACTCTCCTTCATAAATGTGACCTTCTGTACTAACGCATTGCACCGCTTTTAATCAAATAATCTAAAAGTAAAAATTACAAGTAAAAAGATTGATAGATGAGCTAAGCAAGGGAAAACGAAGTAAAAGACGAACAAGAGTGCCTAAATCCCCCTTTACATTTTCAGAATGCCACACTCCTCTAGTTCCACAAACAGGAACAGGACTGTGATTCATCATACCCATTTTAGAAATTGGACAAAAAGGCAGGATTCGGAAATTTTAGACAGTGTATTCTAATATACACGTTTTTAAAAATTCTTTTGCATGTATATAAACGGGGTAATTTCACGGATGGAAATTTAACTTTTATTTTATTGCTTCAAAGTCACTGAACTATTTCGAACAAAAATTTAGTCAACTTTGGCCAAGTACCACAGTAAATCATTAAGCTATATTTTTATAACAAAAATATCACTCAACTTTGCCCAAATATCACATAAAGGCGAAACTAACCCATATAAACGGTTCAAGCAGAAACTAGAAGGCGTACACTACACATAACACATGCTGATGCAACTAATGACACGATTCCAAAACTGCATTAAAGGAAGAGCTAAAAAATTCGAAAGCATCAGAGAAGAAAACTCAATCGTGATCAATCTTGAAACATACGAAAACTCAACGGGGTTACGCCTACAAGATTGATCAAAACAAACCAACACCATAAAAAAAATAGCAGCGGTTTCAAAATTTATAATTAACAGGTTTAGAGCTAAAGTAGTGTCTATTATATGTACACATCCAAGATCATAAATTTCATACCGAACGGCCATCAATGTTGTGTTTGTCCTGAAGAATGGTATCAATAACAGAAGGATCAGAGAAGACAACAAAAGCAAAGCGTCTAGACAAGCCAGTGTATCTATCACGCATGATCGTGGCATGTTTAATTTCTCCATAATTGCTAAAATAGTCTCTTAGCTTCTCCTCCGTTGTTTCCCATCTTAATCCTCCTACAAATAGCTTCCCTTCATCTGATTCCATAATTCTGATAAAGAAGAATTCTTTCCTCTGCTATAATAATAATAATAATAATAATAATGCAGTTTACGTAAATATAGTAACTAAAAGTAGAAAGAGAGGGACAGAGCAATTATATGGAAGCATGCCTAGGGTTTGGGGACAGTGACCCAATCTCAATCGGAAAAGGGGATCAAAGCAAATCTTGAACACAATTTCCTGATTTAGGGCAGATTTCCAATCAACCTCCAAAATCCTATTCCAACTGAAACTGAAACTCGAAATAACCTTTGACCTTTATTTATTTGATCCTTAAAATAAATCACTTACAAGTCATGAATTGTGAAAATATATATACATCCGCTATTAAATAGTTAAACTATATATTCGTTAGCTAAATATATTTGAAAACGACTATACTATACTGTATAGTTTTTCTTAGATAAATAACCCCAAACCAATATCTCTTCTCTTTTTATTTTACTTTTTAATTTTTTATAAATGTACTTATTATTTTATAGTTCGCCACACGTATAAAGGCCAATTAAAATGTAAAAATCTCACTTATAATTCCAAGTATTCTCTCTCTCCCTCTCTCTCAGCGACAGTAACCCAAACCCAACCTCCAACGGTCATCTTTTGTCGGAATCCTACCGCCGCCGCCGCCGACAACCAGGTAAGATTTCCGACCACCCGTCACCTCTCTCTCTCCCTCTCTCTTATACCACTCACTTCTCTCCCTTCTTTCTTTCCTCCTCCTTCGTTCTCGCCTCCTCTCCACCCCTAACCTACACTGTAGTTGTCTTCTCCAGCGACTGTTATCCCGTCGGTGACATATATTCCGACGGATGCAGTCCCCTCCCTTCTATTGTCCCTTCCCCGTCTGCTCCTCTCCCTTTATTTTCTTTTTTTTTTCCTCTTCTTTGTACTTGTGTGTTAGACTATTTGGTCATTACTCCCCCCACCCCCACTATTTTTTCCCCTTCTTTTCTCTTATTTGTCTCTTCTTTGCTTTTGTTGGGACTTCACCAGTGGTAGTGGGGGTAGCCCCTTTTTTGGTTCTTGGATTTTTTGTGTGTCTTTCAGGTATTATGTGGTGGATATTGGAGACGAGCGAGGAGCGCGCGTGCAAACATAGGAGAGCTGCTAGGGCGAGTAGCATTAAGGGGCGGTGGAAAATTGGACGTGAACACGCTAGGTGCCGCAACAACATCATGTACACCAAGACAATTTTTGGGTTCTATTCCTGGGAGTTGGTACCTTCCGCTTTCCTGTTTTCTCTTCCTTGTGTTAGTTGAATTGGTTCCTTTTTAGTTCGCATTAGTTTAAATCATGCAATTAGCGTACGTGTAGTTACAATTTGTTTTCTCCTAGTCTGATCGTTTTGCCTATTGTGTGTTAGTGATTCTCTTTAGTCTGTTGTAGGTATAATGGCTGTAGTCTGGGATGGTAGAGTAAGGTCATGTCCTTGTGGAGGCCAGGGGGTAGGGCTAGGGATATGGGGTGGGACGCGAGGCAAGAGAGGTAAGGGGCAACAAAGAGCTTATAGGTTGAGAATTGAGTCATGGAATATAGGTACATTGACGGGTAAGTCTATAGAGCTGGCGAAGATCCACCAGAAGAGGAAGGTCAATATAACGTGTGTCCAGGATACTAGGTGGATATGATTGAAGGCGAGAGATGCTGTCGTGCCCCCTTTTTCCTCGCGGAATCGGGTTTATGACATTTGGAGGGACAATTCATTTCTTTTAGGAATTGGGTTTGATTTGAAGAGTCGCCACCTAATGATTAGGGTGCATTAAGACACCAAGAGGGTTTGATTTGAGTAACCAGAGATTGGGTAAGGGCTTGAAATTATTCCAAGGGGAAGGTGTTAGGCACCCCTCAGAATCCACTAGTGTGGTTTCCGGCTAGACAATTATTGTGAGTTTAGGGTACAATTAACATGTAGACAGATAAAGCTCAAATAGGAGGGGATATAAAGGTTTGAAAATAGACAAAGTTTAAAAGAGCAATTTGAGGAAGCGGATTCTAAAATGAAAATGTTAAAGAAATAAGAGTAAAGGAAAGGAGGGGGGGGGGGTCCTAGCTTTACTAAAAATATGGATCACCCCACACAGCGTCCGGTAATCACTCCTCAATGACGGGCTACACGTGACGTTATCGCGTGGTCATCATATCCATATCTACCCTTCCCACCCCGTTAAGGTATTTAAAGCGCAGGTTGGTCTCGTTTACTTATTGCATGCTATTACCCGTCCTAATCCTATTAGTCCCTGAGGCATTTAGGATTAATAATCCTAAAGGAAGAGATATTGAGCTTATTTGTAGTTTCAAAGGTAAAAACTCTAAGGCGACATACAAAACACGTATTGCAAGTTGAGGGAAAGCACATAACAAGCAGAGGCTCAGATATACCTCCTCGAACAAAGAAGCACGTAATCAGCATGACTTACACATACTGTTTAGGTCTGATTATTATAGATGAAGAAGGATGGTTACTGAGGCAGTTTTAGTTTATTACATAACTCAGATAAGAAGTCCGAATCAGGCCTGCCTGCTGGTTGTAATAATTAACAGAAATAGATTCAGCTTATAATTTTACCCTAAGGCTTGCCTAAGCGTTGGACAAGGATCTTATAGGCTTGCTTTCTACGCGTTGTTGATTTTGAACCTTGTAGACATGGTGTAAAAATGCAGAAAACCTTATTGGAATAGTCTCTAAATGCATTAGACTGGTTTTAATCCTACAAACATGGTATCTAGTTAGCAGAATTTTGCTAAGGCCTATGCGCATGGTATCTAGGTGTAATTCAATACGCAAAATTGAACAATCCTATAGGCATGATTTCTACATGTATTTGAATATGCAAAATTCAAAATACCTATAAACATGATTTCTATATGAGAATTGGATATTTAGAACGACCTATAGGCATGATATATATACGCATTTGAGTATGCAGAATTCAAAATACCTATAGACATGGTATCTATGTGAGAATTGGGATATGCAAAATTCAAAATGACCTATAAGCATGATTTCTATATGCATTTGAATATGCAAAATTCAAAATACCTATGGTATCTACCCTTCGCATACATAGTTACCCACCCTTTTCACTAACCATCCCTAAGAGTTTATTACAAATTATTACAGCCCGGAATAAAATAAGAATACATCAGAAAAATATAAATAAAAGTACAACTAGAGGGAGCCTGATTCTGACTTCCTCACTGAGTTATGAGGTAAACCAACTCCCAGAGATCATGATACAAAGCCTTTCTCCCATTTAAGTGTGTCAAAGTTCCCTAAGAGCCTCAATGGGACTCCGGGCAATGCTCACACCTAAATGTATTATTAGAACAGGGATAAGTGCAGTGTGGAAGGGCCAACCCTCAAGTGTCCAAGTTCAGAGGGAGGTCAAAGGGTCCCAAGGCAAGGCTCACAAGAGGGGGGATAACTTAAAGACTAAGAAAGTGTGCAAGTGAAGAATAGAATGCTAAAGGGGGGAAAAGAGAGGGAAACAACTACAAATAAGTACCCATAAGGGGTCCAGGGGAATAGGGAAATTGTGAAGAGCCTATTGCTTAGGCAAGGGCAGACTTTAGGCATGCCCAACAATGGAGAATGCTAGCATACCTATAAGTCTGCTAGAACACACATTATTAGAGGCTAGGATCCCAGAGGATCAAGTTTGATTCATGGAAAATAATTTGCAGTATTGCCGTGCCTCAAACCATAGCATGAACACATAGGGGTAGGGGTTTGGGATTCATAATAGAACAGGCAAAAAGAAATTTCAGCATTCTAGAGTAAGTGTTGAACTATACAGAAGCAGAAGGCAGACATACATGCAAAGGTAGTAAATAAACACATTGTTATGGTGCTGAAAACCTTAAATCAGGACATACCAGTTTTTAAAGAAGCAAATAGAGAAAAACACGCATCAGGACTTGCAAATAGGCCACAGTACAAGTAACAAGAAAAAATACTTTTGAGTATGGGTATAAGTTCAGAAAGACTATGAGTGTTGGTGTGTTTGTGTCAATGAAGAGCAGGTATTTATAGTGTGAAAACAGGCGGAAAGAAAGTAAGAAAATAATTAAGGAACTGGGTATCAATTAAAATCAATTAGTACGAGACTTCTTTTAATTAAGGAGTTTGAACTTAAATAGTAATGAACAAAATTATTTAAGGAAAGGGATCAAGTAAGCATCTTGTGCAAAGTAGACAATTGGGGGTAGATACATAGGAGTTTACTTAAGGGAAGAATTTTGAAATACACGAAATAAGGTAAAAATCAATTAGTACATAATAAATCAAGGAGTCAGAGATTTGTAATTACTGGTCCATGAATAAACCAAGTCAGAAAAGCTAAGGAAAGTTTTCGACCAAGTAACAGGGAAATCAGCAAACAAGAAAAGAAATCAATCAGGATTACACAAAGGAAGTCTGAAATTAATCAAAAATTGAAAGCCATTTTAGAGGGAAGTTCAGAACATATAAAGAGCACACAAGTATGCGAGGCTGAATTTACGACAAAGAAAAACGTCATGCAATTGCAAAATCAGTAAGTAGTAGACTATAAGAACATGGTAGTCACATAGGCCAGTCTCAGTAACTCAGCAATGTAGAAGAGAGAGAGTATCAAATAGCATACAAAGGGTCCAGTAGAAAGACCTTAGAATAAAACCATAAAAGAAACAAAGGTCGAAACAAAGCTTTGGAAGCCTAATCGAGTAGTAGATGAGATAACTTCAGAAACTCGAAATAGGTTCAAAGAAGTTAGGGCTTTTTTTTTTGAAATCAAACAAGTTCAGAGATTTCAGAAAGGAACTGAGACCTTTAACATGCATCTTTCAGTAGAAGAAACTCATGAGAAACATAGTAAAAGAACAATATGCGAAACACAGTACAAGAACTCATAAGAACATAGTAGAAGAAACACATAGGAAGACACAATAGAAGAACTCGTAAGAACACACTAGGAGAGACACATAAAAATAACAGTAGAAGAAACTAATAAGAAATATAGTAGAAGAAACACAGAAGAGAAAAGGAAAATCAGAGAAGCATCTAAATAACTTAACAAAAACCCTAAATCGGAAATATAAAGGTTTTGAAGGCATAGTTTGTTGAAAGAAATCTTGAGAAACCGTTTAAAAGTTTAGGGAAAATACGGATCTAGAACAGATCTAAAGAAATTAGAAGAACCTCAAAAGTTAGGGTTTCAGAAGAAACCAGATGGTGAGAAAGGCTTGGAGAGTAGTTGATCTGAGTAGGAGAAGTCGAGATCAGGCTCGAATAGCCATGGCTTGCCGGAGCAAGGCCGAAGGTGGCCATAGAACTCGAATCAAACAAGCTCTAGGCCAAGCTTATTCATGGGAAGGCCTTGAAACTTCAGTAACCAAACGTGTAGGAGTTATAGGAGGCCGATATAGGACTTCTATGGCCTTGGAAGCCATGGATTCCGGTGGTTTTATGGTGGAAATGGAGGGAGGCAGCTAGGGTTTCTGAGAGAGAATTTGGGAGAAGGGAAATCCGGAGGCGGCTACCGGTGAGAAAGGATTAGGGTTTGGGGGGTATTGGGAAATTAAAAAGGAAAGGGTGAGTATGAGCCATTGATCTAAATGATCAACGGCTGGGATTGAAAGGGGGATCCGGGTGGGTTATTAAGAGGATCGTGGGTCGGGTAAATTTAGGATTTGGTCCAGGTAATGGGATCTGAAATTGGGTTCAATTAGGGGTGCCCAATCTGGCCAAAATTGAAATACAAATGGGCTATCATTTAAATAGCCAATTTCCCTTTTTTAAAAAAATAGTAAAATAATTTCTAGAAATAATTTAAAGGTACTAAAATGATTAATAATATATAATTATAAAAATAAAAATAATGGAGTCAATTTTATAATTATAAACACAATTAAATCTTAAAATAGGCTAATATTGCAATTATATGCTATTTATCATTTAAAAATACTAAATAAATTTGTAAAATTATGCAAAAATTATTTTAGCTATATTTTAGTATAAATATAATAATCTAATAAGTGAATTGCCAAAATGACAATTTTGGGAATAATTATTGGGCTTTTCTTGATAAAATAGGGCAATAAATTAATCTAAAAATCTTTAAAAATTAATGAAAAATAAGAAACCCTTGGACATACTTATATATGCATACATATTCTATTTGAAAGGTAATTTGTATATAAAAATATACAGAGAAAAATTAGGTATCAACAGATGCAGACGAGTATAAGCTATGGTACTCTGGAGTCCTAGAGGGTAAGAATCATGTGGGTATTTTGGTAGATAGGGAACTTAGAGAGTCTGTGGTAGAGGTTAGACGGGTAAATGATATGTTAATGTCTATTAAGTTGGTGGTTGGAAAGTGCACCATAAATATTATTAGCGCTTATATACCGGAAGCGGGCTTGGAAGAGGAGGTTAAGAGGCGTTTCTGGGAAGGGTTGGATGAGATCGTGCATAATATTCCGCCTGCTAGAGGTTATTTATAGGAGGGAATTTCAACGGACATATTGGGTCGACTGCAGACGGTTATGGCGAGGTGCATGGCGACTTCGATTTTGGGGATAAGAACGTAGGAGGTACTTCACAGTTGGATTTCGCTAAAGCATTTGAGCTGGTGATTGCGAACTCTATTTTTTCAAAGTGGGAGGAGTATTTGGTTACTTTTCAGAGTAAAGTGGCTGATGTCGCCCAAACTCACACCGCTAATTGGGATTATGAGGCGGTCGATGCAATTATAAATACCCAACGCGAGTCGGGGTCGATTCCATAGAGAGATTTATGTGGGATTAGGTATATACCCAGCCTAGTATATGATGTGCCCAAGATTGCACTTCCACATAATTGGTTGTTTCTTTCTACTTCTAATGATTATGCTAATGCTTGTAATTAAAAAGCTAAGAGACAATGTTTTTGGTATTGTTGTTTTTCAAGTTGATAAAAGATCTAGGGCCGTGACTTTCACCTAGGTGGTTACTTAACGGATTATAGGCTCTAGGGCAAGTTTGCTTGGTCGGGGTCGTAATAATGCAATTACCCACTCAATACCTCTCGGTAGCTAGAGTGATTTTGCCCAATTTGGCTTTCTCAAGTCCAAATGGATATTGCACAAAAGAAGTGATAAATGCTCAAGTCGGGTCTTACTATCTCTAGATTCAACCCTTTAATTGGGGCTATTAATTTCTTGAGTTCACCCCCAATTCTTTGTTAGCCAAGTTTTCCTAGTCTTAATATTTCTTTCTCAAGTAGAGACTAAGTCAATTAGGCATGAATCAATATTTGCAACCATCAATTCTCAATTTCAAGCAAGAACTAGGCTAAATATCACTAACCCAATCACAAATAAGCCCTAAATAAAACACCCATTAAGTACCCACACTAGGGTTGAGTCACAACCCTAACTAAAAATTTAGCTACTCATGAAAAATAAAGAAATTAAAGAAGAATCTAAGAGAAAAATCATAATAGATAATTAAGGGAAGAAAACCTAATGTTAAAATGTTAAACTATTACAAAGTTACTCAATACATTAAAGAAAAACGACTATCTATTCTCAGGTGCACAGAGCTTAACCTAAAAATGACAAAAAGATCTATTTATACCCAGCTAAAATTATCGAACAAAATTGCCCCTGCGGAGGTTATGCGACCGCACAATTCTGTGTACGGTCCGTATTTTGAAACATGGTTTGACATGTTGGACTTCTGCGGCTGTACAATTCTGGGTTGCGACCGCACATTTTCAACTTCTATGGACCGCACATTTATGAGTGTGTCCGCACTCTTGCTTCTGCGGCCGCACAATAATAGTGTGGTCTGCACCTGCTTGACCTTGGGCTTTGGCATGGGGGACTTCTGCGAACCGTACATTTCTGAGCGCGGCCGCACTCTTGATTCTACGGCTGCACAATAATGGTACGGTCCACACTTCTTCATGGTCTAAAATTCCATCTCTCTGAACCTCATCTTCTGTGGTCGAACATAATTATGTGGTCCACACTTTGCAAAGAAACTCTATTAGAGGCATCCTTATGTTCTACGGTCGCACTCATTATTATGCGGTCCGCATTTTGCCCTTTTTGCCTTGTTTTGGTCCTTGTCCAAAATTGCTCTTTCTTGAGTTGATTTTCATCTCTTTAGCTCATATTCCAACACTTTTGCAAGAAGAACATTTCATTAACTAATTGACACTTTTGTGTGGTCCGTAGATCTTAATGTTTAGGGCAAAAGTGTGCATGAGAAATGCGGACCGCACTCAAAATTTTGCGGTCCGCAGAAAAGTGTGCAGTCCGTAGAAAAATGTGTGCGACCACACTGTTGGAAGTTTAGAGACCTAGTAGTCTGAACCTGGGTTGTGCGACAGCACTCAAAATTGTGCGGTCCGCACTTTTGGATGTGCGGCCGCATTTTGAAATTGTGTGGTCTGCACTTGTCAGTCTGCGGCCACACTCACTTTTGTGCGGTCTACACTACCTCTTCTGAGTCTGGTTTCCTGTAACTGTCATACATAAACCTGTGTACACTGTGACCTTCAATTCTAAGTGAAACCTATTACAATGTATTGTAGACAATGGTTAGATCACGTAAAAGAGGTGATGCATCAAAAGGGAGGGATGAACCCTCCCGAGGTTGAGGCCGAGGTAAGAGTAACCTACCACTCGCTATATAGAGAGAAATAAGAAAGAAGGCTACTGCCAACAGAGTCCCGGAATCTTCAGACACCAGTGAATATGCCCCGTCTAGGGAAGCTTCGGAGGGCAACTCTGTGCAAGCATAGCCGAAAGCCCAATCACAACAAGTTCAAGGGAGATACTAACTCTGTGATGAATCCTCCACCTCAGCAAGTTCTTCTGAGGGTTTAGATGCTGGTAGCCACGGTTAAGATCCCTCCTCTACACATACTCCTTCTGCACCAATTGATTTAGATGATGATGATGATATCCTGGATGATGGTAGAGGAGGTGACACTCGAGTGGGCGGCCTTGAGAGGTCGAAGAAGAAGGAAATATCGGAGGATCGGTTTGTAAGTTTGACTGCCTTCACGAGATTCAGATAGTGGTGGCCTCAGAGATCACTCACACTTGAGCGACAGTTCTTGTTAAAGGATTTAGACATTCACAATCCAAATGTCCTTAGACAGTTCAGGGAGCGAAAAAGGTGGAAGTGGTTCACCCACAGTTTCATCGATGAAAATGAGCACTTGGTTAAAGAATTTTATGCCAATGTGGCTCACATAAAGAAGGGTACCAAGATAACAAAAGTGAGAAATTTAAAATTCGATGCCTGCTCTTTGAACACGTATATAGGATTTGAAGAAGTAGAGGCAATCCAATATTTGGAAAAGCTTGTTATGGGTGATGCAGCTCGCTCGTGGCTAGCTGAGATTTTGGCTGCTCGAGGACCACCATCACCGTGGATCACCGCAGTGGTTCCTATAGTCCGTGCCACCCTAAATTTTGAAGCTAAAAGGTGTCAGACCTTTGTGTGCAGCCATATTAACCCGTGTCAGAATGAAAACAACCTCCGACTTCCCCGAGCAGTTTCAGTGGATTTTATTATGGTTGGGCACCCGATCAATGTGGGTGCAATCATGTCAACCAATATCACATTAGCAGTCCAAAAAGGTGAAAGATCCTACCCTTATCCACACTTCCTCATAGAGTATTTCAACGATCAAAAGGTGGAGCTGAGGAAATATGATACATAACTAAAGGCCAAGAAGCCCTTCTCATGGTACCACCTACAGGGTGCTGACAACCCAAAGTTCGAGAGTAAGGAAACTACCTCGCTGGCCAGTCCAAGGAGCCAATGGTAGTAGTTACTGATTCAGCTGTTGAGCCTTCCACAGCTGCCATGCTTTCCACAATAGCTAATCCTTCCGCTGAGACAGTTGACATGCCACCACCTCCACCTGCTAGACCATCTACATTAGTGTCAGTGCCTGCCTCTTCCACATATCCACTGACTGCACTGCGAGTCTCCCAAACATTGGTGAGTGTCAACAACTGGATGCAGGCAGCTGCTTCAAAGCTGTCTGACATATCCAATGCTGTTGCAACACAGTCTTCTGCCCTAACAGCATCCCATGTACCTCCGTTAGTGGAGGAAACATTGTCAAAGATCCTGGAAAATCAAAAGACCATTATGGAGACTCTGGTGGTACATGGGGAAGTCACTGAGGAGTTAGGAAAGTAGGCGAAGAAAATGTGAAAATCTCATGCTTCGAAGAAGTCAGTGGATAGGTTGAGAAAAGAAGTTTCCAAGATAGCATCTGTTGGTGATCTACCACTTGACCTTCTTATAGAGACAACCCCAACAGCACCAGCAACACCCGAGGCATCACACACAGCAGCCGTCCAATCTGACAAGCCAGACCTTGCTGCTTACACCGCTGAGGAAATGCTACAGATGCTTAGCAAGGATGATGAGATATAGTTGGAGGAGATCGAGGGTGCTGAGGATGCCATGCAGACTGAGACGACATAGGGAGTTCTCTTAACTCTATACCCTTTCTTGTTCTTATTTTTGTTAAACATTGAGGATAATACTTATTTTTATTCAAGGGGTGGTCTATTTTGGATAATTCATTATTACATTGACATTTGGCCTGTAATAACTCTAATACTCTTTTTCTTTTATCTTTATTTTCTCTTTGGTTATGTATCTATTCCTCTCTTTCACTTGATGTATATATTCATTTCCCCTCAGTTTGTATATTTATTTGTCTTACTTTTCGTAGTTTATTTCATAGCTTTTTTAGTTTTGTATATTCAATTGTCTTACTTTCCGTAATTTATTTCATAACTTCTTTAGTTTGTTTTTCTCAAGTAGTATAACTTCTTATTTACTTTAGTAGCTTTTTTTTGATTTGCTAGTTTCTTGTTATGTTTAAGTGAGCAATAATCCTTTGGTTTTCTTAATGTCACGATTCTTTCCAAAGATAGATTTTGTGTGAACCGGTGGCTCTTCCCAATGATGGATGGTGTGACAACCTTCTTAAGGGATTAAGTCCATTTTTTTTTCTTTTATGTTTAGGTAAAAAACAATAGTATGAATAAAAGGGTCTCAAGCATGCTTCACTTGGTACCAACACATTTATCTACAGCCATATGGTTAAAAATAAGTTGTTGGCAGAAAATAACTCTAGTTGTGACCTTTTGACTCTTGTGTTGGCTTAAGTAGTCATCTCGTGGTTCAGTCGAGCCATTTGTGATTCTCATCTTAACTAGGGTTGTTCTGGGCCCTCGACTCCATTCTCTTTATCAATCCAACAACATGATAGGTGAGATATTAGTTGCAAGTCCAAGTACTCGTGCTAATAATCTAGAACTTGCCCCGAATGTTTTTCTAGGCGAAATTCTAAGTGTAGCTTGGCTTGAGAAATGATTGTAGGCTCTCCTTGATTCAAATTGAAATCTTCCATAGCCTACCTATGTGATATCCCTAGTCAACCCATTTGAGCGTAACCCATTTTTCATTCAATAACCATGTTACAAGCCTTTATCCGTTTTGTAATGACCCTCTCTTGGCACCTGATCTTTCCTTAGCATTCTTGAGAAATAATTGGCTAAAGCATAACTTTGAGGGAGAGATGAGGAGTTTGAAATGATATAAAGGTACAAAAGAAGAGGAAAGAAATGAAGAAAAGTGAAGGCAAAGAAAATAAAGAAAGAACAAAAAGAAAAATGCCAAAAAGAAAGTGAATAAAGTGAAAAGTTGAAGGGAGTCAAAGAAAAACAAAGATAAAAGGCATGGAGTAAATAGATAAGGAGAAAAATAAATATCATGACCAAGAAAGAGTGACGTTACGTCTCTCTAGTTCCCCCGGGGAAAAATAAAATGACTCAAAGAGTCGATAAAGTATGAGCCAAAAAGGGAAAATGGAGTGCTTATGGAAAGATGAACCCATTCTATTCCAACAAGTCCTACCTTGGTCCAAAAGCCTTCATTACATCCCGAAAAAGCCCTACATGATTTCAAGTTGAGTGACCTTATATTAGTGGTTATTTACATGAGGGGCAAGCATATGGTACTTAGAGCCGGACTTGTGACATTCTTTTGAGAGAGATGAACGAAGTTTTCACAATCCTTACATTGGGTGCTACATTCTAAAGTGAGATATGCTAACGGAGAGTAGAGGAAGAGGAGTTTGGGATCCACAATGACCTACATGAAAGAGTGAGCTTCCTTGATGAATAAAGTCAACTCTTGATGCTCTAGTGTCACATTAGAACTATTGTGCTCAAAAAGTCAAATCATTGCATTGTTGATAATTCATACATCTTGTGGGTAATCGTTGGTCCCAATTGATGTATGTTTGATTCACCTTAGGCCAGCTAAAATAGCTCTTTTATTGCGGAGGTGGGAATTACCTTATTTTCTTGAGGACAAGCAAAAGCTTAAGTTAGGGGGAGTTGATAAGTAGGGATTTTGACTACTTATTTGCGCTCTTTTACTTTTGTTTTAGCTTAAAATTGCTTAAAGGTATTCCCGAAAACTAATAAAATGTGCTTTCTTGTAGAAGTGTTGGAATATGAGCTAAAGAGATGAAAGTCAACTCAAGAAGGAAAATTTTTGGACAAGGACCAAAACAAGGCAAAAGGGCACAATGCGGACCACATAATAATGAGTGTGGCCGCAGAACATAAGGATGCCTCTAACAGATTTTCTTCGCAAAGTGCGGACCGCACAATTATTGTGTGGCCACAGAAGATGAGGTTCAGAGAGATGGACTTTTAGACCATGAAGAAGTGCGGGCCGCACCATTATTGTGCGGCCATAGAATCAAGAGTGCGGCCGCACTCAGAAATGTGCGGTCCGCAGAAGTCCCCCATGCCAAAGCCTAAGTTCAAGCAGGCGCGGACCATACTATTATTGTGCGGCCGCAGAAGCAAGAGTGCGGCCACATTCATAGATGTGAGGTCTGCAGAAGTTGAAGAAGTGCGGCCACAACCCAGAATTATGCGGCCGCAGAAGTTCAACCTGTCAAGCCAAGTTTCAAAATGCGGACCGCACACAGAATTGTGCGGCCGCATAACCTCCGCATGGGCAATTTTGTCCGATAATTTTAGCTGGGTATAAATAGATCTTTTTGTCATTTTTAGGTTAAGTTTTGTGCACCTGAAAATATATAGCCATTTTCTTTACTATATTGAGTAACTTTGTAATAGTTAAACATTTTAACATTAGATTTTCTTCCCTTAATCATCTATTATGAATTTTGTCTTAGCTTCTTTAATTTCTTCATTTTCCATGAGTAGCTAAATTTCTAGCTAGGGTTGTGACCCAACCTTAGTGTGGGTACTTAATGGATGTTTGATTTAGGGCTTGTTTGTGATTGGGTTGGTGATATTTAGCCTAGTTCTTGCTTGAATTCGAGAATTGATGGTTGCAAATATTAATTTATGCCTAATTGACTTAGTCTCTACTTGAGAAAGAGAGACTAAGTCTAGGAAACTTGGCTAACAAGGAATTGGGGTGAACTCAAGAAATTGATAGCCCCAATTAGAGGGATGAATCTAGAGATAGTCAGACCTGACTTGAGCATTTATCACTTGTTTTGTGCAATACCCATTTGGACTTGAGAAAGCTAAATTGGAAAAAATCACTCTAACTACCGAGAGGTATTGAGTGGATAATTACGTGTGATTGCTATATCATGACCTCGACCAAGCAAACTTGCCCTAGAGCCTATAATCCGTTAAGTAACCACCTAGGTGAAAGTCACGGCCCTAGATCTTTTATCAACTTGAAAAACAACAATACCAAAAACATTGTATCTTAGCTTTTTAATTACAAGCATTAGCATAATCATTAGAAGTAGAAAGAAACAATCAATTATGTGGAAGTGCAATCTTGGGCACATCATATACTAGGCTGGGTATATACCTAATCCCACATAAATCTCTCTATGGAATCGACCCCAACTCGCGTTGGGTATTTATAATTGCATCAACCGCCTCACAATCCCAATTAGCGGTGTGAGTTTGGGTGACATCAGCCACTTTACTCTGAAAAGTAACCAAATACTCCTCCCTCTTCGAAAAAATAGAGTTTGCAATCACCAGCTCAAATGCTTTAGCGAAATCCAACTGTGAAGTACCTCCTACGTTCTTATCCCCAAAACCGAAGTCGCCATGCACCTCGCCATAATCGTCTGCAGTCGACCCAATATGTCTGTTGAAATTCCCTCCTATAAATAACCTCTAGTAGGCAGAATATTATGCACGATCTCATCCAACCCCTCCCAGAAGCCGGGGAGCTTAAAATGGATTTAGCTATATATTTGGTTTTGTGTGTGATTTGTCTTCTTTTCCTTTCGAGTTACTAATCATTTTGTGAATTAATTGTAGGTGATACAATTTCTCTCAACAATAATGATTTGCTTGGAAACGTGCCATTGGGGGATGACGGGGATGATGACCAAGTTGATGAGGTTCCTATTGAACCTCAAGGAAATAGACGAGGCTGCCCACCTCAAGACAGCATTCCCGCTCCTCCCCCACCTCTTCCAAGAGCGGCGACACACCAGGCGTTTCCAAATGAAGGATACGCATGTGCCATAGTCCCACCCTGCATTAGGGTGGGCAACTTTCAAATCACAAATGTCATGCTTACATTGTTGGAACAACAGAAATTCTTCACCAGGGCTCCGAATCAAAATGCATACAAGCACTTGAATGGGTTTGTTGACATTTGTTGGGGGAGAAAACAAACCAGCGTCTCTGAGGGTGCTTTGCGGTTGAGGCTATTTCTTTTCTCTCTCGGGATAAGACCTTGGATTGGTTGGAGAGGTTGCCAAATAATTCTATCCATACATGGGATGAATTGACCGAGAAATTCATTTCCAAGTTCTTTTCGCCCGGGCATATGGTAACTCTTAGGGATGAGATTCTAGCTTTCAAACAAGAACCCAATAAACCTTTGCATGAGATATGGGAAAGGTATCGTACTATGGTGAAACAGTATCCGAACAATGACATGACAAAGGCTATGATTAAACAGACTTTTTATAAGGGGATCAATACTACCAATCAATGTGTGGTCAACCAACTTGTTGGTGGAAATTTTATGACAACGCCGTATGCGGAAGCTTGTGAGATTCTTGATGAGATGGTGGATACTTCATCGGCATGGCAAAGTAGAGCAAACATTCCTCAAGGCGATCCAAATGTGGTTCACTTACATAAAGAATTACATGATCATGGGAAAGCAATTGCCGAGTTGACCACCACAATGAATCAACTAGCTAAAGCTCAACTTCAACAAGTGCAAGGTACCAAGCAAGTAAATACAATGGAAGGAGTGAATATAATGGTAAAGAAGCGAAGACAAAAGGGTCAACAAGTGCAAAATCGGTTTGAAAATTATGAGCAAGATGATAGTGGATTTGATCAAGATGGATAATACAATGAGCAAGAGGAGGAAGTACAATATGTGAACAACTTCCAAGGGCAAAGTAACAACAATCAAGGCCCAAGTCAACAACAATGGCGACCACAAGGGAATTGGCAATCAAACAATCAAGGTGGTTGGAACAATCAAAACAACCAAGGGAATTGGAACAATCAAAGCAATCAAGGAAATTGGAATGGTCAAAATAACCAAGGCAATTGGAGTGGCAATAATCAAGGCTATTGGGGAGGTAACAACCAAGGAGGGTATAACAACAACAACAACCAGGGTTCGGGTTTTCAAAGGCCCCTGATGTTTCAACAATCGAGCAATCCACCTCCCTATCCTTCTCAAGGTCCGAGCTCTTCCAATAATGAGATGGGACAAATCGAGAACATGTTTAAATAAATGATGGAGAAGAATGCCAACTCCGATGCTCAACTAGCCTCTCAACAATACTTCTATTCGCAATTTGGAAGTTCAATTGGGCCAAATCTCGCAAGCCTTGAACACTCGTCCTAAGGGGGCACTACCAAGTAATAAGGTGGTGAACCCAAATGATGGGAATAATACGGGACATGCTATGGCCATTACTACAAGAAGTGGAAAAGGTGAGGATGCAATCACCTCAAGTCAAAGAAGAATCATGGATGATGATGTAGTGGTTCAAGAAGATGAAATTTCAAGCAATATGGTTCAAGCTGATGAAGAAGTGAGAATTTATATTGATGAAAATGTAGAGGAGACGCAAGAAGAAGAGAACCCGTCTAGGGAACACGTAATTGACATGCTGGAACCAGTAGTGCCAAAGGCTAAGACACCAATGCTAAGTCCTCCTCTTCCATAACCTCAAATGCTTGCAAGGCAAAATAGTGAGAATCAATTCAAAAAGTTTATTGACATAGTGAAGAGTTTTTCTATTAATGTACCATTGGTTGAGGCTATATAGCAAATGTCGGATTGTGAAAAGTTCATGAAGGACTTGGTGACCAAGAAAAGATCAATGAATTGTGATAATATCAAGATGACACATCAAGTGAGTGCTATTGTGCACTCAATGGCTCCGAAATTGGAAGATCCAGACGCTTTCACAATCCCATGTACAATTGGAAGTGCCGACTTTGCCAAAGCTTTATGTGATCTTGGGGAGAGTATCAACTTGATGCCCTACTCGGTGTTCAAAACTCTAGGGATTGGGCAACCAAGACCCATATCCATGAGGTTGAAAATGGCGGATCGTACAATAAAGAGGCCTTTGGGTATTATTGATGATGTGTTGGTTCATGTTGACAAGTTCATCCTCTCGGCGGACTTTGTAATTCTTGATTGTGAAGTGGAATATGAGGTGCCTATCATTTTGGGTAGAATTTTCCTTGCTAGGGGGAAGGCTCCTGTTGATGTGGAAGCCGGTAAGCTCACTTTTCGGGTAGGTGATGAAAAAATGGTCTTCTATGTGTGCAAATCTATGAGGCAACCGAATAGCAATGAAGTTTGTTCGTTTGTGGATTTGGTGACCGATGTGATTATTGATGATGCTAGTGCCACATTGAATGTTGAGGATAATTTGGAAGCCGTTTTGCTCGACCTTGATGATGATGAGGAGAAAGAAGACTATGTGGAACGTGTGAATGCATTACAAGGAATTGGGGCGAGAAATTGATAGCCCTAATTAAAGTTTTGAATCTAGAGATAATAAGACCCAACATGAGCATTTATCACTTGTTTTGTGCAATACCCATTTGGACTTGTGAAAGCCAAATTGGGCAAATTCACTCTAACTACTGAGAGGTATTGAGTGGGTAATTGCGTGTGATAGCTATATTACGACCCCAACCAAGCAAACTTGCCCTAGAGCCTATAATCCGTTAAGTAACTACCTAGGTGGAAGTCACGGTAACGGCGCCAAAAATTGACGTTGCCCAAACTCACACCACTAATTTGGATTCTGAGGCAGTCACAAAGGCGACTGGTGTAAGCACGTGATTTTTGACCCTCCCCGAGAATTTTCACATTTTTAGCGTGAATATGTGAAATTGGGTCTAGTATAGCTATTTTAACTATTTTTACTTTATTTCATTGCAAAAAGAAAATTTCAAAAAATATATATATAAATTTTAGTTTATGTATCTCTCATAAACTTGAAAAATACAAAAATTGTACTTTATTTTGGTACTTTATATAAATTCGAAAATTACAAAAAAAATATAGTTCTATTAATGTTTGCAGTCATTATAATTTTGAAAAATACAAAAATATTACTTCACATTTTTGTCTTTATTAAAAAAACGAAAATTACAAAAATAGTTTTATTAATATTCTATAGTCATTGTAACTTTGAAAAATACAAAAATATTACTTCATATTTTATCTTAATATTTAAAAAACGAAAATTACAAAAATAGTTTTATTAATATTTTGTAGCTATTTTAATCTCGAAAATATTAAGAAAATAATAATATAGTTTTGTTTTAAATAATTAGTCTTATTTAGTAGCTATTTTGCTTACATAATTAGTTAAGCAACGGCGTGTTCCTATTTCTCGGGTCCGGGCAAAAGAATAATATTCGTGTTCAAACTACCCGGTTTTAGGCCTAATTCCGGACCTAGCCCATAATAAACCGTGTCCAGGACACATGGGGAACCCCACCACGCGTGGGGGACATAAACCTTGAACCCCACCACGCGTGGGGCTCATTTGTCTTGGCCAAAGCTACAAATGCACGAGACTTGAACGGACAAAGGGGGATTTTGGAATTTTTTGGAAAAAAAAAAGGTTACTGTGCATCTTCTTCTTTCTCTTTGAAAGAAGAAGCAAGAAAACCCTACGGAGGAGGAAAAACCAGCGAAAACCACCACAAACGATCCCGTCTCCTCCCAAACTCCGTCGCAACCGACTCCCTCACGTCCAGTTCCCCCCCCCCCCCCCCCCTCGTCATCACTGTTCATCTTCTTCCTCGTTTGGAAGAAGATCGGAACCCTAGCAAGAAAAAACGCCACCTCCATCAACAAACTTCCAACAACCCCGTCACCTTTCCCCAGCTAACGACCCCGCGTCCAAACCCACCGGCAAACACCCTCCTACCACCAGCTCCCTCCATCCCTTCCGACACCCTCACGTCGGAACCCAGCAGCCATCGTCAACCACGGCCCAAACCACCATCAACGACCACCCCATCTCCTTCCTCCTCAAGAAAACCTAGGAAACAACCCTAGCAAAAACCTACTCCACCAGTCCGGCACCTGCTCGTCGACCACCTGCTCCGACGACACCAACTCTCTCACGTCCAAGCTACAGCCATCGCCACCACCAAACAGTCCCGCCACCAACTCCCTCCACCGTCGCCCAGCCATACCCCAGCCCAGCGAGCAGCGCTACTGCGGTTGCTGCATTGCGTCGTCCAACCCCTCACGTCCAAACGATCACCTGGAAATACCAGTAGCAACCATGACCCATCCTCCGTCCGTTCGCGTTCGAGCTTATGGCGCGAGCTATTCCGTTTGAGCTTTGATGACTGTTTCTATGGTTTCCCATTTGAAGTCCGTTTGAGCGCCGATGTGAGGTTCCAGTTCGTTGGTTTCGTTTGCTTCATCTCGCCGACTATGGCTCCATTTCGGTTCGACAAATGAATTGTAAACCTCCAGCGGTGTTTGTAATTAGAGGTTCGTTTCTAATCTTTATTTGAGTGGATATCGGTTACTATCATGTCCGAGCTCGAACACATGTTATGTTGAAATTTTTTGTTTAAATTTGTCGAGTTTTAGTTTTGGTGTTTATGTTACTGCTATCCCAAATTGGCATGCTAGACGAAAAGTTGTGCCAAAGTTTTTTCATGATCGTGACTAACTTGCCGAATTTGTAGTCGGATTGATTTAATAAGTCCTATCATAATTTTGCTAGTCATTATTCTGTTGGTTGCCATATGGATTAGTTCTAATGTATGCTCATGATTAATTATAATTTGGCAGGTTTAAACACTCTCTATTAGCCATACATCCTACTAGCCATCCATTGTTAGATTAATAAATTAGTATTTCCTTTTTAGAGACAAACAAATTAGAGAATTGTAGTTGGTTTAAGCTTACCCTTATATATAAAAAAAACAATAATATAAATGAGACGAGCCTCGCCAAATGAAAACGCACAGATTGCGGGGCCCTCACAAAATATATGTATTAAATACTCAGATTCTGGGACGGGCCGATTAGCAAATTTCACGGCCTCCCCAAAATAATAACACGATAGTCTCTTTAGGTGCGTGTTTAATAACCTACTTTCTTAAACTTGGGTGTGCATTTCATGCGACCCAAATCCAAATCCCAAAACGTCAAATAAGATATGTTCCGGATTGTGGGTGCATTTCATGTGACGCAGTCCAAAGACATGTTTTAAGCGATGTTCACATTCTTAATAATAATAATTAATAAAGCGGTTAAAAGATAAAATTTTCACATGGTTCATAATTGTATTAAAAATCAGATAAATAAGCCGAATATAACAGTTGAGCGACCGTGCTAGAACCACGGAACTCGGGAATGCCTAACACCTTCTCCCGGGTTAACAGAATTCCTTATCCGGATTTCTGGTACGCAGACTGTAATATGGAGTCATTCTTTTCCTCAATTCGGGATTAAAATTGGTGACTTGGGACACCCTAAATCTCCCAAGTGGCGACTCTGAAATAAATAAACCAATCCCGTTTCGATTGTCCTTTAATTGGAAAAAACTCCCCTTGCCCCCCGCGGATGCGGAAAAAGGAGGTGTGACAGGTATGAGCTTCAAATCCCGTATTTCCCATTCACCCTAAATCTGGGTTAAGAATTCGAGCTTAAAATAATTGTTATTATTTGGCTTTATTTATTATCTGATTTTTACATGTTTGAGCCTAATGTGCTAAATGCTGTTTTTACTGCTTTGATATTACGTGAACTGTATATAAACTGTGCCGAAACCCCTATACTTTCTGAGTCTTCTAAATCATGAAGAAGGGAGTACTTCGTACGACTTCTTTTCTGTATAGTGTCAAATCCCAATTTAGAACGAGGTTCGGACAAGTTGCTAAGCCGGTGAAGCTTCTGTATTCCCGGTACGCTGCCCCCCCTCGGCTCGAGCTGTCCGCTCGGGTAAGCCAGGTCTAGAACAAACACCCAGGTTCTGAACCTAGTATAACAAAGCCACATGCTGGATCCCTAGTAGGAACGTTTATTTGCATCATGTGCGTTTGACTTAGGGGACTCAGCACAGGGGTTGGGTCCGTCTAGGACATGCAACCTGAAAATAATAGACCAGTTTTTGGCATCCTATGTGCTACATGTTGTATTTAGTCAAGGGCAAATGGGTCATTTGGTCATTTCCAGCATGGTGTTATTTTAATCAAAGCATGGGGAACATTTGTGGAATCCGAGGAGCCTTGGAATTCCCTATGTCCTCCACGCTTCATTTTTGGGAAAAGCACCTAGGGAACATTTGTGGAATCCAAGAAGTCTTGGAATTCTCTATGTCCCCCACGCTTCATTTTTGGGAAAAGCACATGGGGAACATTTGCGGAATCCAAGAAGTCTTGAAATTCCCTATGTCCCCCATGCCACATTTTTGAAAATATAATAAATATAAAAAATAAAATATATATGTATATATATAAAATAAAAAAACATAGAAAATTCGAAAAATTGTATATGTTTTCATCATCATCCACAAATTAGAATACTACTTATTATTAGAAAAAAAAATAAATGTCCAAGTAGTGACGAAACTCTGCCGGAATTTTGAGGATATAAAATAAAAAAAAAATATGTCTTATTAGTTTGTTTTATTAAAGCAAAGGAAAAGTAGAAAAAATAATCATTGTTTTGTCTTTTTTCTAAAAAAAAACATTAATAGAAAAGAAAATAGTTTGTCTTGCCATAAAAATGAAAAAAAAAGAGTCTTGTTTTTAAAATTTGTGTTATTTATTTGTTTATGAAAATGACAAAATTAAAATAATCCAAAAATATTTTCTCCATTATTGATTTCTTTAGGAAGTCTTTCTAATTGTTTTCAAAAAAAAATAATATAATATAAAATAAAAAAAACAAATCCGAAAATATTTTGATTCTTTTTCAAAGTTGAAAAGAAAATTCAAAATCCAAAAAAAACATTTTGAGAAGCATTTCTTTTATTAAAAGCAAAATTCCGAAAAATATTTTCTTCTTCTTCTTTAGAATAAAGAAAAAAAAAAGAGCAAATGAAAATTCAAAAATATATCTTAGAAGTGTTTCTTGTAAAAAGAGAATCAATCGAAAAATGCTTCCTTTCTTCTTTTAAAGTAGTTCATTTGCTCGAACTACGCGGGTTTGATTCTCACCGGATGTGAGATACGTAGGCAACCCTCATCGGGTCCAACCCCACCTTAAAAAAAAAAAAGGAATGTTTTATGTTTTTCGTTAATTTGTTTGTTTGTTATGAATGAAAAATAATAGTCTATTTGATTGTTGCGAAAAAAGAATAATAATAAAAAAAAATAGAAAATGGAAAAGGGTCTTCTCAAAAATAGTTTATTTGCCCGAACTACGCGAGTTTGATTCTCACCGGATGTGAGATACGTAGGCAACCCTCATCGGGTCCAACCCCCTTTTTGCTAAAAAGCCAAAAACAAATAATAATGAAAAACAAAAAAAAAACATGTCAAAGATTTTTAATTTTGTCGTAAATAAGTCTAGTGATGTAACTTCCCCCTATTACAAAAAATATAGCAAAAACAAATCTGTCAAATTTTAATTGTCATAAAGAAGTCGGGTGCCGCTGTTTTATCAAGAAATAGCCGAATGTTCCCGAAAGGGACGCCGGAAGGCTGGCTTTGCATAAACAGCCACTTTTGGGTCATTTTTAAGGCTTGGTCCAGTTGACCCCCATAGCCTAAAAATCTTCGTCCCCGAGACGTTGAAAGGCCGTGTTGGCAATATTGACTTTTCTAATTGGAAAAACGATGAAAAAAGAGTTATAAATAAGTCAGGTGATGCTGTTGGTCATAAATAGCCGAATGTTCCCGAAAGGGACGCCGGAAGGCTGACTTGGCATAAACAACCACCTTTGGGTCATTTTGAGATATGGACCCACACAGCCTTAAAAAAGGCTTCGTCCCCGAGACGCTGAAGGGCCGTGTTTTGCAACACCAAGTTTTTATTATAATTTGAAAAAAAAGAGTCGACGGTCAGGTGAATACCGTTTGAATTTTGTCATAATAAGCCGAGCCAGCTTCGGCTGCGTCTTAAACCGTTCTTGCCGAAATAGCCTTAGAGTATCTTTCAGTTGTCGAAAGGTTATTTTCGTAAAAGAATGGACAAGTTTGTAAAGTGTCAAAATAATCCTCCCCGGCCTCAAAATTCATGTGAGAGTTGGAAAGGGCCACGTTTGCAAAAAACAACCATTTGGTTAAAATTAGCAAATGGAAGAAGGAAGTTGGCCATTTGTTTTTGAAGTTTGTAAACCTTTTGATTAAAATAGGCGGGTTGTTTGATTTTCAAGTTGGTAGGTCATCTTTAAACCTTTGAAACCCAGTTTGTTTTAATATGAAAAGTGAAAAGAAAAATGTTCATTATTGTTTATCTTTTATTGGTCCGAACTACGCAAGGTCTGATTCATGCGGGGTCATGATACGTAGGCAATCTCCATAAGATTCGACCACAACAACACAAAAAAAAGAAATGAAATGAAAAAAGAAATGAAAAAAGAAAATGAAAAAGAATGAAAAAAGAATATATATATATATATATATATATATATATATATATATATATATATTGATAATAATAAGGACCGACTGAGTCCATTCTAACATATTTGGTTTTGAATTGTGAAGAAAGTTGAGGTGGTTGGTTTGTGCCTCAAAGAAAAATGACAACTAACGTCGAAGCTGTTACAAGTACTCCAGAGACTCAGAGTGGGAAGGTTCCTCGTCATGAGTCACAATTTGCGACACAACAAGAGCAGTACCACTCTCCTGAGTACCACTCGTACTCGTTTGATCTTGCTGCAAAAACTGAGAAGCCTGCCCGAAAGATGGTACAGGAAGAAATGACCCGAAGAGTGAAAAGCTTAGAACAATGGTTGGAAAACATGCAAGGGTTGGCAGGCCAAAAGAGTGTTGCCTTCAAAGATCTATGTGTGTTCCCCGATGTCCACTTGCCGCCTGGTTTCAAGACTCCAAAATTTGAAAAGTACGATGGACATGGAGATCCCATAGCCCACCTGAAAAGGTATTGCAATCAACTGAGAGGGGCAGGAAGAAATGAAAAATTGTTGATGGCTTATTTTGTGGAAAGCCTTGCGGGAGTAGCCTCCGAATGGTTTATGGATCAAGACACGTCTCGCTGGTATGTCTGGGATGACATGGCACAGGCCTTTGTCAGACAGTTCCAATACAACATCGACATTCCCCCAGACCGCATGTCCCTTTCAAACCTGCAGAAGAAACCAAGTGAAAGTTTCAGGGAATATGCCATAAAATGGAGAGAGCAAGCAGCTCGAGTTAAGCCACCCATGGATGACCACGAGCTAATTACTGTCTTCCTTCAAGCGCAAGAGCCAGATTACTTTCAAAACATGGTGTCCGCAGTTGGCAAAACCTTCTCGGAAGCAATCAAAATTGGAGAAATGGTAGAGAATGGTCTTGAGACAGGCAAAATTATAAGTCAAGCTGTTCTTAAGGCCGCAACTCAGGCTGTCCGGGTTGAGTCAGATAATCTTAGCCGCACAAATGAGGAGATTGAAGAAATCATGATGACATCAGGGTCTAGAAGAGGTCCCAGGAGAACATCTCGAGGGTATGAGCAGCCTCCTCAAATTTTCTATGGCTCCCCTGAGCAGTATTATCCACCTCAGGACGCTCAATACTCTGTCTCTCCACCTCAGTATGTTGTCCAGCCACCAAAACACCCCAGGAGGCGAGCACGAGCATCACAAAATCTCCAGAAGTCTCCACAAAATTTTCAGATGCCCTATAACCCATATCCAAGCCAGTGGTATAAAGGGGAGCAAAGGTTGAAAGATAATTTTACACCAATATGAGAGTCCTATGAAAGCTTATTTGAGAAGTTAAAGAATCATGACATGATTGCACCTATTCCTCCAAATCGTGTGGACCCACGTGCAAGAAGCTTTGACCCTTCTAAAAGGTGTGAATACCATTCCAATGTCCAGGGGCACAATGTTGAAAGCTGTCGGGATTTGAAAAGAGAAATAGAAAGAATGATCCAAGAAGGGCGGATTGTGATCAATAACAGTGACATGGAGCACTCGAACCTCCTCGAGAACTTGCCTACGGAGGTTGATGAGGTTGAAGCTGGTAATATTGATGCAAAGCTCAGTGGCTAAAATGCCAAGTTTGATAAAGTGGGAGGACGTTTTGTTCCTTGGTCAGCAAGAGAGAAGCTTGTGGTGGCTCATTTTGTTGTCATTTCTGTTGTTCGGATTATTAGGGTTATGAGTCGGATGTTGTCTTGTCCAGTTTGTTTTTAGGATTTTTGTTCTGGATTGTTTTGCTTGTTTTGTTATTTAAACCATTTCACCGGTAGTCTAATACAAAGTCCGGTCTTTTATTATTTCCAGTCATCTTTTTGTTTAGTCCTTTTACCATTTTTGTTCGATGCCGATTCTAGGGACATGACATGCGCACCCAGTTTGGGTCTAATCTTAAAAGTTAATCATAAAACCCCGAAAAGGTGATCAGACCATTTAAAGGAAATAAGGACGGTTGAGATTATTCAGAGCTCGAGTCATATGGAACTGGGGCAAGTAAAATATGAAGAAAAACCGTTAAAAGCAAGATTCGCCAAATTGGCATGAGGGGCGTTCATGATAATGAGAGTATCGCCCAACGGTGCTTTAGAAAGGACCAATGAAAAAGCAAATGTTGAATATAATTGTCAAGTCCAGCACCATCAGAAGAGACTACAAATTTAAATTGTGTTGTTTGCACTTGGCATGTTTTGAAGACTGGAATGACGAAGGTATTTTGTTCTTCTACCCAAACACTTTTATCCTTCGTTACCCCTTTGAGCCTTATTTATTTTTCTTTCATACCCCTCGTTCGGAATCAGTAACAACGAAAAAAAGAGAAAGAAAGAAAACAGCAACGAAAAAAAAGAGAAAAAAAAGGGGGAGAAAAGAAAAGAAAAGAAAATTGGTAGCAAAGAAAAAAAGGGAAAATTAAATGAAAAAGAGGAATTGGGAACTACGTTTGACCTGATTCCTCAAAGAGGATACGTAGGCGCTTCACGGCTCGGTCATAGTTTTGAAAAAAAAAATCATCAATTAAAATATCCCCAAGCAAGAAACTGGGGCAAGAAGTTGCGTTTGATGTAAATAAATCTAATTCCGAAGGTTGTAATTAATAACCCAAAATTAATGCATTTTTTGAGCCTTTAATACCTTTTCTTTCTAGCCCTATCCAAAACCCACATTACGGTCCAAAGAAAGACCTTCCGATCAGTCTTCAAAAGATGCCAAGTCAGACAAATGAAGAGTCTTACCGGCGAACATAACATTCTGTTCCACAGCAGAAAGGACTCTAATCTCCAGCAGAAAGAGTCATACCGGCGACACTCCAAATCCCTAGCTGGAAAGTGATACAAATGAGAGAGTCTTATTGGTGAAAACCTTCACAGGCATCATAAGGCGATGAAAGCTGAGAGAAGAACCCAAATGAGAGAGACTTGATAATGAAAACCCTTCGGGTACTACAAGTCGAATAAGATTGAGAATCAGAGGGGGAATCGCCAATTGAAGATCTTAAAAGATGATTGACGGCAGAGGATAGGCCACATACGCATGTCATGGCCATTAGAGTCGGTATTTGCGTTTGATAGATTTTTAATTATAGTTTCTTTTGTAAAAGAGTCATTCGTTTCCTTTGTCTTTTATTTTGTTTCTTTTATCTTTGTCCTTTCATAGAAAAATTCCCCAATAGAGTCTGTCTGGTCAGAACAAGTATGAAATGACTTCAAATATGCCATCAGCTTTTCAAGATGAGATCTGACTAGTACCTCCAAATGATATAGTCAGCAAGGAACAAGCGCGAGGCCAGTGTCAATAAAGATATCCCCAGCAAAAGGGAATTGACAAAATGATTGACGAGCGTCAAGAGGGATATCCTTGCCAAAACCAAGGTTATAAACCTCAAAGACAAGGCCCGTGAACAAAGCAAGGAGAGCAGTGAGCATGATTTGGCGAAATCCATACTAGACTAAAAGGTCGGGGAAATGCCAGTTTCCAAGCTATGCCACAAAAGAAGAGGGATATTCCCCAGCAGGGAGGGATTATCCCCAGCACATAATATCATCCCCAACAAGTCGTGGAGCACATCGCAATGAAGGAGAAAGGGAAAGCCATCCCAGTAGGAGTATCACAACCAACCACCATGTTTTAAACTAACAAAATTTTGTTTGATTTGAAACAGGTAAAGGAGATGGCATTGATGCAGAAACGCATGCCGCAAGGGATATTATCAAACTGGGGCAGAAAATTTTCCTTCCATTTAGAAAATTTTCTGGAAGTCATGTACCCCCAGCTGATAACATTTTACCCAACAGTGTTATCCCTAGCAGGTAAGTAAATAATTCCCCAACAATGTTATCCCTAGCAGTTGCGAGGAGTCCAACACAAGGTTGGAAAGTCGGTATCCTCAGCGGTTCCTTTCGGGGAAAGGCAAAACGACTCTCAAGGGAGGTAGTCTTCGAAGGAAGAAGCTATGCAAAAAAAAAAAAAGAATAAAAAGAAAAAGAATAATAATGAAAAAAAAAGAAAAAAAGGGTAAAAAAGTCATCCCCATCTAAATAATCCCCAACAGTTTCGAGGGAGGACAACACAGGTAAGTAAATAATTCAAAAAAAAAAAAGCGAAGGTTTCATTAATAGGAGACGCACTTCCTAGTTTGAAATCATTAGAGTTCTACCCATAGGAGATGCATTTCCTCCTAAGTTCGTTTTAGTTTCACCCATAGGAGATGCATTTCCTCCTAAGTTTGAGTTTTACCCATAGGAGATGCATTTCCTCCTAAGATTGTTTTAGTTTCACCCCATAGGAGATGCATTTCCTCCTAAGGTTGTTTTAGTTTTACCCATAGGAGACGCATTTCCTCCTCGGTTTGTTTTAGTTTCACCCATAGGAGATGCATTTCCTCCTAAGTTTAAGTTTTACCCATAGGAGACGCATTTCCTCCTAAGTTTAAGTTTCACCCATAGGAGATGCATTTCCTCCTAAGTTTGTTTTTACCCATAGGAGACGCATTTCCTCCTAAGTTTATGTTTTACCCATAGGAGATGCATTTCCTCCTAAGTGGTTGTTTTAGTTTTACCCATAGGAGATGCATTTCCTCCTAAGATTGTTTTAGTTTCACCCCATAGGAGATGCATTTCCTCCTAAGGTTGTTTTAGTTTTACCCACAGGAGACGCATTTCCTCCTCGGTTTGTTTTAGTTTCACCCATAGGAGATGCATTTCCTCCTAAGATTGTTTTAGTTTTACCCATAGGAGATGCATTTCCTCCTAAGTTTAGTTTTTACCCATAGAAAATAAAAAAAAAAAAAAAAACCTAGTCTGATGAACCTTCTCCTAGGATCAAAATCTTAGTCTGACGAATTTTTCTCCTAAGATAGAGACCTAGTCTGACGAACCTTCTCCTAGGATCAAAATCTTAGTCTGATGAATCTTTCTCCTAAGATACCAAAAAGAAAAACCTAGTCTGATGAACCTTCTCCTAGGATCAAAATCTTAGTCTGACGAATTTTTCTCCTAAGATAGAGACCTAGTCTGACGAACCTTCTCCTAGGATCAAAATCTTAGTCTGATGAATCTTTCTCCTAAGATACCAAAAAGAAAAACCTAGTCTGATGAACCTTCTCCTAGGATCAAAATCTTAGTCTGACGAATTTTTCTCCTAAGATAGAGACCTAGTCTGACGAACCTTCTCCTAGGATCAAAATCTTAGTCTGATGAATCTTTCTCCTAAGATACCAAAAAGAAAAACCTAGTCTGATGAACCTTCTCCTAGGATCAAAATCTTAGTCTGACGAATTTTTCTCCTAAGATAGAGACCTAGTCTGACGAACCTTCTCCTAGGATCAAAATCTTAGTCTGATGAATCTTTCTCCTAAGATACCAAAAAGAAAAACCTAGTCTGATGAACCTTCTCCTAGGATCAAAATCTTAGTCTGACGAATTTTTCTCCTAAGATAGAGACCTAGTCTGACGAACCTTCTCCTAGGATCAAAATCTTAGTCTGATGAATCTTTCTCCTAAGATACCAAAAAGAAAAGACCTAGTCTGATGAACCTTCTCCTAGGATCAAAATCTTAGTCCGATGAATTTTTCTCCTAAGATAGAGACCTAGTCTGACGAACCTTCTCCTAGGATCAAAATCTTAGTCTGATGAATCTTTCTCCTAAGATAACCAAAAAACAAAAATGACAAAAAAAAAAAAAAAAGAAAGAAAAAAAAGAGAGAAAAGAAAAACGTTTGAAAAAAAGTCATTTTCCTAAATCCAGGCGCCCACCTGTATGACGAGTGGAATACTTTTCAGTCTTTACTTTTCAAGTGTTGAAATTGGGAGCCCGCCCATAATAACAGAGGCATACATTCAGTTTTTACTTTCAAGTGTTGAAGTTGGGAGCCCGCCCAGATAACAGAGGCATACATTTCAGTCTTTACTTTTCAAGTGTCGAAGTTGGGAGCCCGCCCATAAAACAGAGGAATACATTTCAGTCCTTACATTTCAAGCATTGAAGTTAGGCGCCCACCTGTATAACAAGGGAATACATCCTAATCTAGTGTTTAGTTCACTCCCAGCACTGCATCAGTAGTATCAGTGGGCTACGATTTTGCTAACGACTCACCAACCTCCCCAGTGCAAACTGGGTTAGGAAATTTTGTTTGTTTTGTTTGTTTTGATTGTCAGGGACCCGCCTGTAGAACGGAGTTTGTGGTATGTCAAAGATCGAAGAAGTCAGAAGTCCGCCTGTCAAAGATCAAGCAGTGACCCACTGGAAAGCAGAAGGATTACAACAAAAATCCCCAGCATTCAATCCAAGTTAGAAGCTCGCCTCAAGAACGCGAATCAATAGTCTGGGATGATCAACAGAAGCTGGTCACAAAAACAAAACAAAAAAAACAAGAAAAAAAAAAGAAGAAAAAAAAAGAAGAAAGAGAAGAGCCCAAAATACGGAAGTGGAGAACAAATGTGGTCTGCTCAAGAACTAGCACCTACAACTAGCATGTATCAAGGTTCAGATCCAAAGTCTGTATGAAGCACCATTCAAGACTCAAGACCAAGTTTCAGAAGACTTAAGAGATAGGAATCCTTGTAACTAGTAGCTGATAGGCTTAGTTAGTCTTTTTCAGTTTTCATTTTTGTTGTAATGACAGGACCGCGGACCGGAACCTCAACGGAACGGCACCTCGATCGGCTCTCCACCTCGGTACACTTCACTATCTCTCTCATATCCGAACTACACGTGGCCTGATTCCTGTAAAACCAAGGATATGTAGGCAGCTCAGATACCAGGGCTCGGTCACATTCCCTCCCTTTCCTTAAGTGTAGTCCGTCCAAGTAATGGTCGGGTCAAAAACACGTCTAGTCGTTCTTTGTCGGAAAACTCTTCGTGTTTCCAGTCAAAGAGGGCAGCTGTAAGCACGTGATTTTTGACCCTCCCCGAGAATTTTCACATTTTTAGCGTGAATATGTGAAATTGGGTCTAGTATAGCTATTTTAACTATTTTTACTTTATTTCGTTGCAAAAAGAAAATTTCAAAAAATATATATATAAATTTTAGTTTATGTATCTCTCATAAACTTGAAAAATACAAAAATTGTACTTTATTTTGGTACTTTATATAAATTCGAAAATTACAAAACAAATATAGTTCTATTAATGTTTGCAGTCATTATAATTTTGAAAAATACAAAAATATTACTTCACATTTTTGTCTTTATTAAAAAAACGAAAATTACAAAAATAGTTTTATTAATATTCTATAGTCATTGTAACTTTGAAAAATACAAAAATATTACTTCATATTTTATCTTAATATTTAAAAAACGAAAATTACAAAAATAGTTTTATTAATATTTTGTAGCTATTTTAATCTCGAAAATATTAAGAAAATAATAATATAGTTTTGTTTTAAATAATTAGTCTTATTTAGTAGCTATTTTGCTTACATAATTAGTTAAGCAACGGCGTGTTCCTATTTCTCGGGTCCGGGCAAAAGAATAATATTCGGGTTCAAACTACCCGGTTTTAGACCTAATTCCGGACCTAGCCCATAATAAACCGTGTCCAGGACACTTGGGGAACCCCACCACGCGTGGGGGACATAAACCTTGAACCCCACCACGCGTGGGGCTCATTTGTCTTGGCCAAAGCTACAAATGCACGAGACTTGAACGAACAAAGGGGGATTTTGGAATTTTTTGGAAAAAAAAAAAGGTTACTGTGCATCTTCTTCTTTCTCTTTGAAAGAAGAAGCAAGAAAACCCTACGGAGGAGGAAAAACCAGCGAAAACCACCACAAACGATCCCGTCTCCTCCCAAACTCCGTCGCAACCGACTCCCTCACGTCCAGTTCCCCCCCCCCCCTCGTCATCACTGTTCATCTTCTTCCTCGTTTGGAAGAAGATCGGAACCCTAGCAAGAAAAAACGCCACCTCCATCAACAAACTTCCAACAACCCCGTCACCTTTCCCCAGCTAACGACCCCGCGTCCAAACCCACCGGCAAACACCCTCCTACCACCAGCTCCCTCCATCCCTTCCGACACCCTCACGTCGGAACCCAGCAGCCATCGTCAACCACGGCCCAAACCACCATCAACGACCACCCCATCTCCTTCCTCCTCAAGAAAACCTAGGAAACAACCCTAGCAAAAACCTACTCCACCAGTCCGGCACCTACTCGTCGACCACCTGCTCCGACGACACCAACTCTCTCACGTCCAAGCTCCAGCCATTGCCACCACCAAACAGTCCCGCCACCAACTCCATCCACCGTCGCCCAGCCATACCCCAGCCCAGCGAGCAGCGCTACTGCGGTTGCTGCATTGCGTCGTCCAACCCCTCACGTCCAAACGATCACCTGGAAATACCAGTAGCAACCATGACCCATCCTCCGTCCGTTCGCGTTCGAGCTTATGGCGCGAGCTATTCCGTTTGAGCTTTGATGACTGTTTCTATGGTTTCCCATTTGAAGTCCGTTTGAGCGCCGATGTGAGGTTCCAGTTCGTTGGTTTCGTTTGCTTCATCTCGCCGACTATGGCTCCATTTCGGTTCGACAAATGAATTGTAAACCTCCAGCAGTGTTTGTAATTAGAGGTTCGTTTCTAATCTTTATTTGAGTGGATATCGGTTACTATCATGTCCGAGCTCGAACACATGTTATGTTGAAATTTTTTGTTTAAATTTGTCGAGTTTTAGTTTTGGTGTTTATGTTACTGCTATCCCAAATTGGCATGCTAGACGAAAAGTTGTGCCAAAGTTTTTTCATGATCGTGACTAACTTGCCGAATTTGTAGTCGGATTGATTTAATAAGTCCTATCATAATTTTGCTAGTCATTATTCTGTTGGTTGCCATATGGATTAGTTCTAATGTATGCTCATGATTAATTATAATTTGGCAGGTTTAAACACTCTCTATTAGCCATACATCCTACTAGCCATCCATTGTTAGATTAATAAATTAGTATTTCCTTTTTAGAGACAAACAAATTAGAGAATTGTAGTTGGTTTAAGCTTACCCTTATATATAAAAAAACAATAATATAAATGAGATGAGCCTCGCCAAATGAAAACGCACAGATTGCGGGGCCCTCACAAAATATATGTATTAAATACTCAGATTCCGGGACGGGCCGATTAGCAAATTTCACGGCCTCCCCAAAATAACAACACGATAGTCTCTTTAGGTGCGTGTTTAATAACCTACTTTCTTAAACTTGGGTGTGCATTTCATGCGACCCAAATCCAAATCCCAAAACGTCAAATAAGATATGTTCCGGATTGTGGGTGCAATTTCATGTGACACAGTCCAAAGACATGTTTTAAGCGATGTTCACATTCTTAATAATAATAATTAATAAAGCGGTTAAAAGATAAAATTTGCACATGGTTCATAATTGTATTAAAAATCAGATAAATAAGGCGAATATAACAGTTGAGCGACCGTGCTAGAACCACGGAACTCGGGAATGCCTAACACCTTCTCCCAGGTTAACAGAATTCCTTATCCGGATTTCTGGTACGCAGACTGTAATATGGAGTCATTCTTTTCCTCAATTCGGGATTAAAATTGGTGACTTGGGACACCCTAAATCTCCCAAGTGGCAACTCTGAAATAAATAAACCAATCCCGTTTCGATTGTCCTTTAATTGGAAAAAACTCCCCCTGCGCCCTAGCGGGTGCGGAAAAAGGAGGTGTGACAACTGGTGGAGGAATGAAATGGTCCAAGGTAAAGTGAAAGCGAAGAAGGTGGCATGCCTGAAGTCAGTAGGGATCACATGCGAGGAATAGAGGAGATCGAATAGAGAGAGTTATAAAGTAGCTAGGAAGAAGGCGATGTTGGCAGTCACGGAGGTTACGACTGCGGCTTTTGGTTGTTTGTACGATGAACTAAGGGCCAAAGGTGGGGTGAATAAATTATTCCGTCTGGCCAAGGTGAGAGAGATGAAAGCTTGGGATCTGGACCAAGTGAGGTACATCAAAGACGAAGACGGTTGAGTATTGATGGGAGAGGCCCAAATTAAACGTAGATGCAGACTTACTTTCATAAACTTTTGAATGAAAGGCGAGTTAGGGCATTCCTAGAGTCACCGTGACTTTGAGTATTATAAGCACCTCAAGGTCAATGGGTTTGTGGGGGCTATGCGTAAGATGGGCAGGGGCTAGGATACTGGGCTTGATGAGATTCCGGTGGAATTTTGGAGGTTTATGGGTAGAGTAGATTTAGAGTGGCTGACTGGGATGTTTAGTGTTATTTTCAGGATGAAGAGGATGTCTGATGAGTGAAGGTAGAGTATGGTGGTTCTATTGTACAAGAACAAAGGTGATATCAAGAGTTGTAACAACTATAGAGGTATCAAATTACTAAGTCATACCATGAAAGTTTGCGAGAGGGTGGTAGAAACGAAGTTGAAGAGGACGATGTCTATATCTGACACCCAATTTGGGTTCATTTCAGGTCGTTCTACTATGGAAGCTATCCACCTTATTAGGAGGTTGGTGGAATATTACAGGGATAGGAAGAAGGATTTGTACATGGTATTTATTGATCTAGAGAAAACGTATGATAATGTTCCTAGAAAGGTTCTTTGGAAATCCCTTAAGGCTAAATGTGTGCCGGTTGCTTACATTAGGGCGATTAAGGACATGCATGATAGAACTAACACTCGGGTTAGGACAGTGGGAGGCGACTCTAAGTATTTTTTGAATATTATGGTGTTACACCAAGGATATGTGCTCAGCCCAATCTTATTTGCCCTTATAATGGACGCACTGACACATCATATTCAAAAGGAGGTGTCATGGTGTATGTTATATGTTGATGACATAGTTTTGATTGACGAGATGCAAAGCGACTTTAACAAGAGACTAGAGGTTTGGAGACAAGCCCTTAAGTCTAAGGGTTTCAAGTTGAGTAGGATTGAGATGGAATATCTTAAGTGCAAGTTGAGTGCCGATCCGAGAGAAGCGGACATGGATGTTGAAGCTCGGATCATAGGTCATTCCTTAGAGAGACAGTTTCAAGTACCTTGAATTGGTTATCTAAGGGAATGGGAAGATCAAAGAGGATTTCACACACCATATAGGGCTGGGGTGGATAAAATGAAGGTTAGCATCTGGAGTCTTGTGTGACAAGTAAGCGCCACCGCTACTCAAAGGTAAGTTTTATAGAGCGGTGGTTAGACCGGCCATGTTGTATGGGGCTGAGTGTTGGCCAGTTAAGAACTTATATATCCAGAAGATGAAAGTAGCAGAAATTAGGATATTGAGATGGATGTACGGGTATACTAGAGTAGATAAGATTAGGAATGAAGATATTCATGAGAAGGTGGGCGTGACTCTCATGGATGAAAAGATGCAGGAAGCGAGGCTCAAATGGTTCGGGCACGTACAAAGGAGAAGCCCAAATGCCCCGGTTAGGGGGTGCGAGCGATTGGAATTGGTGGGTACAATCAGTGATAGAGGGAGGCCTAAGAAGTATTTGGGAGAGGTGATCAGGCGGGATATGGCGAGGCTTTAGATCTCCGAGGACATGGCTCTCAATAGGAGGTTGTGGAGGTCGAGAATTAAAGTTGTAGGTTAGGAGGTAGTTGAAAATATTTATAACTCGTATCAGTGTGAGCATAGTTTGATAGGATTTTATCTTAGACTGCTAGTGGTCAATGTTATGTTTATACTACTCTTCCGTTTTCATAGTGTCAAGCCTTATTTACTTGCTATTGTTTTTGCTTTCCATCTATGTACTGGTTCGTGTGATGTTATTATTCTATGGTTTTTGTTGATGGTACTGATATAATGTCTCTTGTCTTCTTCTTGAGCCGAGAGTCTATCAGAAATAGCTTCTCTACCCCCTCAGGGTAGAAGTAAGGTCTTCATACTCACTACCCTCCCCATATCCCACTTGTAGAATTTTACAGGGTCGTTGTTGTTGTTTTTGTACTCTTTTCGGTCTCAAATATTAAAATATTTGATACTTCTGAAATAAAAATTTATTCATTAGACCTTTTTTCCCTAGTTCTACCCCTATTAGTCTAATTAGTGGAGTGTTATATTAAATAAGATTTTTAAAGATAATTTTTTTATTATATATATATATATATATATATATATATATATATATATATATATATGCAATTTCCAGCAGGCATAATGGGCAGACCTAATTGAGGAAGAAGAATCTGAACAATCTCAAGCTCAACTAGCATAGACCATGTCTTCTCCTTGGACAGAAGATGAATTCATGCAATGGCGACAACTCATGGGCATTAAAGATCAAATGACCATGCTTGGCTTATTTAAAATATAACTGACAGATCAGTATCAATTGTATAAAATTATTGTTCCAATGTGGCAGCAAAAGACCACGCATCTTCTTCCAACTCTATGGCAGCCCAAAGTCACACGACCTCTTCACTTCCTATGGTTGCTAAAAGCACCACACAAAAAATATTGGAGGCTAAAAGCCCCATTACAGGTACAGGGTGTCCATCAAACATCCCAAAAACCACAACCAATCGGGCACTTTCTTCATCAGTGCCACAATCTATTTCTTTAAACAAAGGCTCCTACTCCGAGGAACCCACTTATATTAAGAATGAAAGTGTTTATCCACTCATTCAAATTGAACTAGAATTCTGGCCTTCCAACCCCCAAGTGGTTGCTAAGAAAATACTAAGCCCTTCAGCCAATTTCATTCAAAACACCCACAAACATACCCAAAAATACTATGAGTTCATTCTCATAGATACCGGGTCATGATTATTTAATCCCCACAAAGAAAAGCAGACCCAATCATATGTAACACATACTATAGTGTGTATTAACCAAATAATCTCACCAAAAGAATGGGGAACCCATCCAGCCAAATACAAAAGACATTCTCAGCCTTTTGATCCACAATTTTACAGTTATTATGACTACCAAGCATCGTGGATGAATGGTTTCACATTACAAAACCAACTTGGAAAGTATTCATGGTTCATCCTCTGGGGTAAACAATTAATCTCTGAATTCCTTCAGTGGTTTATACATCAATGGCGGCATGCATATGGTCATAGAGCTGAAATCCTTCCTGCACCAATAAAAGAATGATATGATTATTTCTGCCACAGGTTTTCTAGTGAGCAGCAAATACTCATACTCCTCCAATTTTCTTGCAAATTTTATATCCCATGGATATACTCCCAAAAGTTTTCCTTCCACAAGCCAGAAGGATATAAAGGACTACCGTAGTTAGCCTTCCAAGGCCACTGCAAATAGTATAAAATGTGGGATTCATCCGAAGCCTATGTGCAAGTGGTAGACAAGTGGTTTATGTCCCATCCATAGTATCTAGCTATAACAGATGCTGCCGAAGTTTTATTTTTACAACAAAAGTCCATTGCCAGCTACACAACTAGCCGGTGTGTGTGTGTGTGTGTGTGTGTGTGTGTGTGTGTGTGTGTGTGTGTGTGTATATATATATATATATATATATATATATATATATATATATATATATATATATATATATATATATATATATATATATATATAATAAAGTTTTTAGCCTTTGTTATTTGATCCCTAGTTTTCCTTATTTTCAATCAAGTCCTTCTGTGTTGGCTAGTGAAGGGTTGGACACGTGTCATAGGTGGTACAAGTTTGTTAGCTGTAGATAGTTTTTCCAGTATTTAGGGAATGTTGACTTGTATTTTGGGGTTATTATACAAGATATGACGTTGCTCTAGCTTACTGAGGATATGACCATGTATATGAAGGTTTGGAGGTTGAGAATTAGGGTAGAAGGTTAGGTAGTCGATCTTTGTCTTTATTTGTTATAGTAGCTTTAGTACACCACTTAGTCACTTTCATGTATTTTTATCTTTTTAGACTTCTATTATTACTTGTTGTTGTCTTTGCTTCGGTTTTTAATTGCACTAACTAGTATTAGTTTTGTGTTTTCGCTTGATTTTTTGATTGGTTTGCTTGTCATTGGCCTTTACCTTTATTTTTCCCAAGTTGAGGGTCTACCGAAAATAGTCTAGCTACCTTTTTAAAGGTAGGGGTAAGGTCTGTGTACATGCTACCTTCCCCAAACCTTACTTGTGGGAATATACTAGGTTTGTTATTCTTGTTGTTTTAGTTCTTGCTTTTCTTCATGGCGATTCTAACATTGGACCCGCTACATTTGGTATCAGAGCTGATGTTTCTTGGCCTAGATTCCGCTACAATATCCAATCACTATTACTATCACTCACTACAACTTTCAGCCAATATATCCACAACAGATCCTCCTTCCTAAAGCTCGCCTAATACGTATTTTCATGATTCGCCTTATCCATATGAAGCACAGGGATGGGCCAGTGAGCAAAAGAATTCAGTTGAGCAACATATTTTTCAATCTTATTCGGCATATCCCAACTATGTGAATCTTAATTTTCATCCAAATTCATATAACTTTGAGCGAATCTTAGTAGCCACGTACCTTCCACAAGATCTTCTACACAAAAGGCATACCGCTGGTAGGAAGAACTACTTTTACGCACAAAATCCCTATGAGTTTCAGAGAGTGGGAAAGTGAGCAACAAATTTCAATTGAGCCCAACCTAATCACCAATGAACAATCTATTTTCACTGAAATCCTCTCATTAGTGTGAGAGAACATTCGTTGATAGGAGCAATTTCAGTGGAATTGTGCAGCCTATCAACAATGGAGAGCTACTTATATAGACTCCCCTAACATCTAGTTTAACGGAGGTTCCATAGCTTTATCAATTTTGACCGAGTCTGGTTGGTTGCTCAAAGGGAGCAATGATGAACTAGACACCAAGTTAACACCTGAGTTAACAGAAAGTTGTTTCAGTGAGTCTTTTGTTTTCCTGCTTCTGTGATTTCATTTGACCCCATTTGCCACGGTTTGGCTGATGGAACATCAAAAGTTGATGATGAAGATGCTATAGTTTCAGGAAATAACATAGGCTAAATGTTCGACAAACGTCTTTAACTGGATGAAATTGAAGGGGATGGGCTTGGTCAATAAGAAGAAACGAGAGAATTTTTGAAAATAATGAGGAGTGAGTGTTTGATGAAAGTCTTCAGTGTAAAACAAGTGCCATGTTTCAATATAATTTTAAGCAGTCGCAATGGTTCCAAAACCTTGATGTTTCAGTCCATGTTCATGAAATGGATGGCAATGGTCCAGTTGTCAAGGAAGAATTGGGATATATAAGTGCACTTAATGTTAAAACTAATAGGGAAGGAGAGGTACTAATATCTGAGATTGAGAAAAATTTAGAAAATGAGATGGATCAAGTCTGACGACCCGACCATTCATTTTGAGACCTTTAGTTGCTTTACTTTATGTATTATGACTAGAGCGTGTAGTCAGTCTTGATTTTCATGAAGTTCATAGTTTATTCGGAAGAATAACTCTCAATTCCGAAGCTTTAAATTGGAAGAGTTGACCGAGGTTTTACTTTTGAGTAAACGATTTCAGAATCAGGATTTGAAGATTTTTATAGGTTCGTATGGTGATTTCAGACTTGGGCTTATATCCATGTTGAGTATCGGATGATCCAGGAGCGATTCATCGCCTATTATCGAAAGTTGCATTTTTGGAAGATTTTCAAATTTTCTAAGTTTGACTTATAGAGGACTTTGGTGTTATCGGACTCCAAAAAATGTTCTTGAACCTTGGATAGGTTTCTTTTATTAATTGGAACTTGTGCATGAGATTTTGTTGTTATCCGGAATGTCTAAGTGTTACTCAGACACGTTTGGTGAAGTTTAAATGTTTGAAAATTAAAAGGAGGTTTTGATTGTCGATTCATAATATTGATGTTATTCCTAGTTTCGAGCCTTTGGACAACTTTGAATAAGGTATTGTTACTGGTTTGTATGATTAAACGGGGTCCCGAGGGTTTCGGGTGTGTTTCGGGATGGTAGACTATTTTTCTTTATTTTGTGAATGCTGGTTTATGGTGTCAGGGGATCGCGGTCGTAGAGAAAGTTTCGTGATCTTGTAGTGTTGTTTGGGAGCTAGGAAGAATTGTTCTTCGCGATCGCGGCTGGAGGTTCGCGATTGCGATGGTTGATCTGGGCTTGCTTCGCATAGTGAGGGTCGTGAACGCTGTGTGTTGTGGGGCTGGCCTGGTTCAGAGGGTTGTTAGTCGCAATCGCGTTGGCGTGTCCGCGATCGCAAAAGCCAATTTCTGAGGATTGGAAAGGTTGGGCTTCGTGTTCGCGTGAGTCTGGGTTGCTGTTAATCGCGATCGCGTGAGGTCCCTCGCGATCGCTAATGAAGAAATTCCAGCGGTGGCAATATTAGCCTTCGCGATCGCGAGGGTGTTTCCGTGATCATGAAGAGGAAGTATCTGGGCAGAATATAAGTTAGAAAATCGGAAATTTGATTATTTCCATCTTATTTTCTTTTTGGAGTTTATTTTAGGGTGATTTTAGAGAGCTTTTTCATCCACCAATTGAGGGTAAGTATTTCTAACCCACTTTTCATTATATTTCATGAACATGTATGGATTTTGACATAAAAAATGGTAGAAATTGGGAATTTTGGAAGAAAACCTAGGAATAATATTTTGGATTTTGACCACGAATGTGGACATGAAAGTGAGAATAAATTATGTATTTGAGTTCGTGGTTTTATGGGTAGTATTTATCTTTGAGAATTTTCGAAATCCAGGCGCGTGAGCTTGGGGGTTGACTTTGCTGACTTTTCGTGTGGAGTTGAAAATTATTTTTAAATGTTAAATTACGAGTTTTTGAGTAAATTTTGATTGGTTTGCACGTAGTTTGACTAGTTCGGATTGTTTGGCATTGGTTTGAGGGGCTAGAGAGGCGTTGGAGTTGATTATTGAATTTCAGATCGAGATAAGTCTTCTGTTTAACCTTGTGAGGGGGAAATTACCCCATAGGTGCTATATTTGTTACATGCTATGTATTATGGGAGCTACGCACACATCGGGTGACGAGTGTCCGTGCATATGCTAGATTCTTGATCATGTTTGGGAAGACATAGGCTCATACCATGTTTAACTATATTGCTTTAGTTTTCCTTGCATGTTTTAAAAGCCTTAAATTACATTTTCGCATGAGTCTAGTCGGGCGTTTAGTACCGGACTTGTTATTTCAAATACGTGATGACCTACTTCATTAGCCGTGGAAATTATACTTCCTTTTATGGATTTCTTTTGTGTTCTGTATATTCATCCAAAAGTTTTCTTAACTTTTACAACTCACACGTATATTCGTAAGTTAGGTCGGTGACCCATCAAAGTTTGATATTCTAATGGGATCGGGTTGAATGCCTCAACAGTACTCTTATAGGATCTAGTCGTTCGCCTCGGCGGTATTATGTATTACACTCTTATGGGATCGCGCCATTTGCCTGGAAAGTGTCATGTAACATTTTCTTATAGGATCTGGCCTTTTACCTCGGCAATATCATGTAATATATTCTTATGAGATTGGTTCGTTTGCCTAGTCAAAGTACGCTATTCCTATGGGATCAGCCCGTACGCCACGATAGGATATCATATCATCACTCTTATAGGATCGGGTCGTTCACCTCGACAGAATTGTACATGATTTTCGATTAGGAGTCAACGTATCTATGAATTCTATTTGAATTAAGACGTGATATTTTAGTGGTTATTGACCTGACATTTATTTCACTCACGATAATAATCGATATTCGAGGACTTTGTGTTTTCTCTTCCGTTGAGGATTCTTTTAATGTACATATATTTGTCTTCACTATTTTGCTTGCCATGCTTCATACCTGTCTACTTTTATTGTACTTGATTTATTGAACCACTAGTTAGTGTCAATATCGACCCCTTGTCACTACTTCTTCAGGGTTAGGCTAGATGCTTATGGGTATGCATTAATTTACATACTCATACCACATTTCTGCACTAATTGTGCAAGCACTGAGATAGGTACATTTGGTGGTCATGGCACATACGTGCAATTGTTGAGGAGACTTTGTGGTGAGTTCCATTCCATGTAAAAACCCACAACACACGGAGTCCCCATCTTATTCATTTAATTTATCCCGTCTATTTTATATTTCAGACAGACGTTGTAGTAGTATTATACCTCATAGTAGTTGCTCATGCACTTGTGACTCCGGATTTTGGGAGTTTCTAGTGGATGCTCACAGTTGTACCAATTATTATTATTATTATTATTATTATTATTATTATTATTATTATTATTATTATTATTATTATTATTATTATTATTATTGTTATTATTATTATTATTATTATTATTATTATCACTTTGCTTTATGATTTATTCATACTCTGTAATTTGGTAAAGAAGACGTCTGCTTTCCGTGAGTTTGAGATTTAATTCTATCTATTCAATAAAATTTATGATTTTAAAAGTTTAAAAAGGGGTATCAGAGCACTAAGTTCACTTAGGTCTCACAAGTCATGAGAAAGCCTAGCTGACATGCGTATCGGTATGGAGACGTCTGTACTTATGTTCGAGAGGCTAAAGAGATGTTATAAGAACTTCCCTTTCTTGATTCCTTATCGTGCGAATTGATTTTGGTTGAGGCTTATGTCTTCATTTCCTTCCTACTAATTTGTATGCGATGTCAAACATTCTATACCAGTTGGGCATCGAGGAGTTATGGTGGTTCTAAATGTGTGGTGCAAGATATTTTTCTCTGCATTATGAGGGAAGATTTCTATCATTGCCTCGTGGAAGGGTTTTCGATCATTTCAGTCGGTATTGGTATTGCCCATGGTTTTGGAGTTATACATAGTGCACTGTTGTTAAAAATCGTGCGTCCACTAGACTGTATAGAGAACCGAGTTCTCTATGTGTTTCCTCTGAAAGTACTGATGAACCAAACTATATAGCGATATGGTCCTATATCAGTTTGGTACAGTGCTAAGTGTGTGTGAGTCCACCAAATAGTAGAGTACCTAGTCCTTTATCGGGTTTTGCAGTGAATGCTAGTGAAGCTGAATGTAAATAAGGCTGAGGATTTTTACATGGAAAAATCCCACACAAGGGGATAAAAAAATCACGACCTACACCTGTAGGCTTTTAACTTCACTAACTTGCAATATCCATATTACAAGCCACTTTACAATAACCCAATTGCAAAGACTTCAACTAACTTATGATGCTCTCATCACAAGCCACTCTATAACTATCCTAGTTACAAAGAATTTGACTAACTTGTGGTATTTTCACCATAAGCCACTTTGTCACACTATGGTTACAAAGGCTTTGCTAACTTGTGATGTTTCCACCACAAGACACTTTGTCACACTACAGTTACAAAGGGTTTTTCTTATGACTCAACCTAATCAATGCTTCTAAGAAAGATGGATAAGAGTTATAATGAAGAACAAATTACAAAGACTCTACAAACCTAAGGACTTAAGATATCTTTGATCTTGGATCAGGTCCTTGAGGTTGCAACAGCTTTGTTCTTGAACACTTGAGAGAATATTTTCCTTTCCTGATTTTGTATATGTTGGAACCTGAAACTTGTGCCTTGCATGAGGTTTATACTACACAAGACATTACCTTAGTGATGTCAATTCATAATGGTGATGTCCAATCTCAATAGAAAGTGACTGTTGCATTGTTTGTTGCTCTGTCTGATGTACTGTTGCAGGCAGTCACTTTCTGCAATTGCTTTCCAGCTGTAGTTGACTTTGTACTTCTGTTAGAGAACCCTAAGGGACCAGGTCCCTATTGTGTTCCTCTTTGTATAGTTGCGGACATTCACTTAGTTATGTTCCAGCTGTATAGTTGACTTGTACTTCTGTTAGAGAACCCTAAGGGATCAGGTCCATGTTGTGTTCCTCTTTGTACAGTTTGCGAACAGTCACTTTCTGCAGTTGCGATCCAGCTGTATAGTTGACTTGTACTTCTGTCAAGGGAGCACCAAGGGATCAGGTTCCTGATCTGGTACTTGTGCACACTGCCCAGATTGTCTTGAGTTGAGTAACTTGAATCATTGTACTTTAGTTGATCAGAGAATGAGTGGGCGCTGGAAACAGTGCAGTTCGGCAGAATCTTCATTTCTAGCTGTGTCCAATTGACTTTGTACTGCCATGAGGAACCCACAAGAGTATCAGGTCCTTGTCTGGGTTCTTACCTCCTGAAGCTGTAGCAAGTTCACATTTGGTTGGAATCCGTTAGTTGTAGTGTAATCCAAGTGAGCCAGGTTCCCTGTCTGGTTCTTGACATTAAGTTTGTTAGATCATCAAAATACAAGGCAAAAATATTGAAAACCTATCAATTTCCCCCTTTTTGATGATTACAAACTTAGAATTGATATTCCCCCTGAGAACCAAATCTCTACATTGTTCCCCCTACGAATTAGCCATATTGCTCATGAGAACCGAACCTAAGGAACTGATCACAAGTGGTTCCTCAAGACTGTTTGGCAAATCATCAAAATTTAAAGTATCATAGCTTATCAATTTCCCCCTTTTTGATGAATTACAAACCCAGAATTATTTCCCTGAGAATCAGGTTCCTTATCTGCACTGATCACATCTGGTCCGTACCCAGTATGTTGAGAACGTTTGTCATCATCAAAACATGACATAGAGTAACTTAGATCAATTTCTCCCTTTTTGATGATGACAAACCTAAAATTATTGTTCCTTTTGAGAACTAGATTCCTCACATGTTTCCCTGCGGATCAGACCTATAATCAACATATTATCAGCACGTTCCCCCTGTGAAGCACAACCATCAGCATCGTTCCCCCTGCGAAGCACAACCATCTTTCATGCACAACACACATATCAATTCGATTCTGTTCCTCCCCCATGTGGACACCTATATTACTTCCCCCTTTTAGCATCATCGAAAAGAATAACAGAAGAAGTACCACCAAAAAGAAGTTCAACAACATTAACTCAGGCCACTTGAGCAACACAACATAAACAATAACAAGAACAAGAAGTGAATGTCAGTGCACAAAATAGAGTGATTGCCCATAGTGGAGTAATTATGATAAAAGCACAGTAGCTTCAACAATAGATAATATGACAATTTAAACAACTGAAGTACCAATTTCATCAAATATAGGGATCAAAAGAAGGTAAGAATTCAAGGGAATTTGGAATGAGTGAAGGACATAGATCACTGGGCAGGACAAAAAGTAAGGAGCTAAGGCTTTGATGAGCTTGTCCATTTGTTCATTTACTCTCTTTGATCAATGATCATCTGTTTTCTCAGTTCCTTCATCTGTTTCCTCAATCTTTCGTTCTCACCCTTCAACATAGCATTCTATTCTGCCGAGGGTCCTCAAGGACCAGGTTCTCAACCTATCTGAGTATGTTGAGCCATCAATCAGCGCACCAAGAATCTTCCCAAGCTTCGTCTCATCAAGAACAGACTCAGTCCCATGCACATATAGTATTATAGTATCACATAAAACATAGAAGTTTTTACTTCTTCTTCAGAAACATTGGGAATTGTAGGAACAAAGAGGTGATTCCAATTTTTAGAACTCAACAATGTAGAGAGGTTCCTCTATTTTTCAGCAATATCAGAGTCAACACTCTACCTTACAGCACCTTTTGAAACTTCAACGTCTTCTCCCTCTAAACCTAATGGCTCAACATTTTGCTTTGGTAAGGAACCAGGTTCCTTACTTACACTACCCTTTCTATACCTAAGCACCATGTCTCTTTTTTCTTCTTCTCAATCTATTTTACCCTTATCATCTGCTGTATCTTTCTCAACCAACTTTCTTTTCTCCATTTTTTTGATTTTTTTACTTTATTCTCTCTTCCACAATCACCACATCAGCAGGTCACACCACTTCATCATCGATCAGCCTACTATTCTCAATCCTCTTTATTGGATCGGAAGTTTGTTTAAACACATAACTCAAGGAGAAAAATATCATCATTAAAATTGACTTCATGAGAAGGACTTGAGGCATCAGGTCCCTCATTCAGTCCTCACATTTGCCAATTTCTCCATCCTTCAAGACTTCCACAAATACAACCACAACTTCAGCCTCACGCTTTAGAATATTAGATCTACTATGTTCCCTTTTAGTTACACTTCCATCAAAATCTACCAAAAACTTCTTGGGGTTATGATTATGATGGAGTTAGTTTTTTTTTGGAAAGTGAGAGAGTTGGATTCAGCTCTGGCATATTTGGAAAGAAGAATTACTTTTGAGACAAGGTTGAGTCTGGTTTTGAAGAAAAGAATCGATTTTATTTGGGTGTAAGATAGAGAAGTTCCTTTTTAGGGCAACAGTTAGTTTAGAAAAGGTTTAACATTTTGGACTACAAAAGGTAGGAGGAGATGTAGGAGAAAGGAAGAAACAAATTAATGACATGACACTTCAGTAGCTAAAAAGGCATATAAGTAATGAAGAGACTACTAACCTGAGTCACATAACCAGGTTCCTTGACGGTTTTTGAAAATTTTGAGCAAAGACTCCTAAAAGTGCAAAGTCACTCTTTACTTGTTTTTGTCCTGAAACTGACATATGTGTATACCTGTAACAATATAGATTTGAGTTAGATATTGCCAAAAAATACTTTTTAGCATTGTACCTTTCCTTCTTAACATATCCAATCATCGAGGGACCAGGTTCCTCTATGCCATTTTGGAGATTCTACCGCATCTCCTTTCATCCTTCTGCTTGAGTTGACTCATCAAATCAGTCTTTCCATTTGCAATATCTATAGCTTTACTAGGAGCATTTGTGAATTCTCCATCTTCATCTACTTGGTTTTGTGACCCTTTTTCCATCATTGTTGAGAACAAAACATTTGCATCCAAAGGCTCTCGGGTAGGTCAACTTGGCTTTTCTCCCATTGAGCAGTTCATGGAGAGACTTCTTGAGGAACGACCTGATCATGCATTTGTTAATCAAGTAGCAAGCAGTGTTGACTGTTTCAGCCCATGAACCAGGTCCTCCATAACCAACTTGTTCAACAAGTAGAAACTCACATGCCCAGTCATCTTCACCATAATTCAACATCATCATTAATGACACTTAGGCATGTTAGATCACCACCATGCTGGGACTTAAATTCAGTAGTGTAGACATTCTTGTATCTTTTGGCCACAAACACCACCTCACTAGTCACAAGATTTGTGACTGTGCATATCTTGGACAAGAATTCCACTTTATTTCCCTTGTCACATATCTGAGAAACACTCAAGAGACTTTACTTCAGGCCATTGATAGAGTACACATTTTCAGTTGAGTGAGTGAGTGACATCCCAATCCTTTCTACTCCTAGAGTACCTTTTAGCTATTTCCAAAGGGTACACTCTCTCCTTGTAGGGCCTTAAGTGAAAGGAGATCATTTGTACTTCCAGTCATATGCTCTGAGTAGCCGCTATCCATGTACCATTGTAGGCTGCTCCCTTTCATGTTCCCTACACAAGAAAATCAGGAGTTAGACTTAGGAACCCAAACGAGTTTGGGTCCCTTGTAATAATAGAACGGATGGATCAGACTTCTTTTTGCCCATGCAAGCAGCACATATTTTATTTTTTTGGGAACCAAGTTCCTCATCAATATGCCTCTTTTCAACAAAAACTTTATTGTTCTGCAACGACTGAATTTTAATTTTACAAGAGTCCTTGGAATGAGAAAAGGGGTGAATGAGGGCTCTTTTGGTCCAAGCAGGCATTATACGTTTTTTTACGTGAAGGACCAGGTTTCGTAGCAGCAGTTACTCTTTCAGTAAAAACCTTATTTTTCTGCAACGACTGAATTCTAACCCTACAATTTTCTTTAAAGTGTCCAGTGTTGCCACAGTGAGTGCAAAGCCAATTGTCAGGTACAGTAACGTACTTGCTATAAGGGTTGTAGGGAATCTTTTCCCTTTGGAACCCGATTCCCTGCCCGTTTCCCCCATTGTTTGTGTACAAGGCAGTAATAGCATCAGAGGACCAGGTCCACTTAAGTGCTTTTTCAAAATCACTTTTCACTCTTCCTAGTTCTTCCTAAAGTTGTTTGTTTCTCTCAAGCTCAGCACACAGACTAGACTTCACTGAATTCAACTCACTTTCAAGCTGAATGTGTGCCTAACTTGCAACTTCCTTTCCCTTTTGAGAATTCTCAGGCCTACTTTTCATTTTAAGTTCCCCAATTGTTCCCTTTAAGTTTACAACTACCGCCAATATATCATCTCTCTCGTGCTAAATGTTAGCATTACTCTCAGTTAAAACCTCTTTTTCTTTCTTCATACTCTCAATAGTTTCCTCTAAGTCTACATTGGAAACTCCCATATAAACCCTCTCTTGTTCAATGCCACCAATTTCTTCTATTAAAGAATTCTTCTCATTAATGAGGCTGTGAAATGCATCAATCAACACATTTGCTAAGGACATCAATTTTTTCTTAGAGTAAGTTTTCAAATTTCTTTGAACATCAAGAAAACTTACCTCATCTTCCTCTTTGTCCTCATCGTCATCAGATTTGGCCATGAGTGCAAAGATTGACTCATATTTTGAAGATCTGTTTCTCTTGAAGTTCTTGGAGAATTCTTGCTTCAAGAGAGGATAATTTTTCATGAAGTGTCCACCCTTTACGCACTTGTAGCAAAGATCATTGTTCTTTGATCTAGAGCTGTCCCTTTTTAGCACTTCTCCATTTCTTCTGACCATCTTCTGAAACCTTTTAGTTAAGTAAGCCATGTAACTGTCTTCCTCACTCGAATCATTGTTAGCAGCTTTAAGAACCCAATACTTTTCCTTATTTGGTTATCTCCTTTCAAGAGTTGGTGGAGCAGCCATGAGGATCATTCCTAGGTGTTAGCCTGAAAGGAAAAACCTGCTCTGATACCACTTGTTAGAGACTATGCGTCTACCAGGCTGTATAAAGAACCGTGTTCTCTATGTGTTTCCTCTGAAAGTACTGATGAACCAAACTGTATAGCGATCTCGTCCTATATCAGTTTGGTATAGTGCTAAGTTTGTGTGAGTCCACAAAATAGTAGAGTATCTGGTACTTTATCGGGTTCTACAGTGAATGCTAGTGAAGCTGAATATAAATAAGGCCGAGGATTTTTACGTGGAAAAATCCCACACAAGGGGATAAAAAAACTACGACCTACACCTATAGGCTTTTAACTTTACTAACTTGCAATCTCCCTATTACAAGCCACTTTACAATAATTGTATTGTAAATACTTCAACTAACTTGTGATGCTCTCATCACAAGCCACTCTATGACTATCCTAGTTACAAAGAATTTGACTAACTTGTGGTATTTCCACCACAAGCCACTTTGTCACACTACGGTTACAAAGGCTTTGACTAACTTGTGATGTTTCCACCACAAGCCACTTTGTCACACTATGGTTACAAAGGCTTTTTCTTATGACTCAACCTAATCAACGCTTCTAAGAAAGCTGGATAGGAGTTACAATAAAGAACAAATTACAAAGACTCTACAAACCTAAGGACGTAAGATATCTTCGATCTTGGATCAGGTCTTTGAGGTTGCAGTAGCTTTGTTCTTGAGAGAGGTTCTTGAATACTTGAGAGAATATTTTTCTTTTCTAATTTTGCAAGTGTTGGAACCTGAAACTTGTGCCTTGCATGAGGTTTATACTACACAAGACATTACCTTAGTGATGTCAATTCACAATGGTGATGTCCAATCTCAATGGAAAGTGACTGATGCACTGTCTGTTGCTCTGTCTGCTGTACTATTGCAGGCAGTCACTTTCTGCAGTTGCTTTCCAGCTATAGTTGATTTTGTACTTCTGTCAGAGAACCCTATGGGACCAAGTCCCTATTGTGTTCCTCTTTGTACAGTTGCGGACAGTCACTCAGTTGTGTTCTAGCTGTATAGTTGACTTGTACTTCTGTTAGAGAACCCTAAGGGATCAGGTCCCTGTTGTGTTCCTTTTTGTACAGCTTGTAGACAGTCACTTTCTGCAGTTGCGATCCAGCTGTATAGTTGACTTGTACTTCTGTCAGGAGAGCACCAAGGGATCATGTTCCTAATCTGGTACTTGTGCACACTGCCTAGATTGTCTTGAGTTGAGTAACTTGAATCATTGTACTTTAGTTGATCAAAGAATGAGTGGGCGTTGGAAACCATGCAGTGCGTCAGAATCTTTATTTCCAGCTGTGTCCAATTGACTTTGTACTGCCATGAGGAACCTACAAGAGTATTAGGTCCTTGTCTAGGTTCCTACCTCCTGAAGCTGTAGCAAATTCACATTTGGCTGGAATCTGTTAGTTGTAGTGTAATCCAAGTGAGTCAGGTTCCCTATTTGGTTCTTGACATTAAGTTTGTTAGATCATCAAAACACAAGGCAAAGATATTGAAAACCTATCAACTGTGATATTTCTTGCGGTGTTAACACACAATATTGGTGTGAACGGTAGGATGTCTTATATGTTTTGGCATTGAATGCTTCAAGAGAAAGGGTTATTCGATTTATTATTGGAAGATTCTGTATTTAATCCGGAGCAGGAGAGACAATTGGCCTATGAATGTTCAAGCTTTAGTTGATGAAGTAGGGAGATTTGATATCTCCATACTTGGTGGAATTCTTGTTTGTGTTGTTATGTTGTTGTTATTGTTTGACCGCATTAAGGCTCATCAGTATGATGATCTCCATTTGTTTCCTTTGATATATAGTGTTGCAAAGTGGTACCTAAGAAATAGTTATCAGAGATGACAGTGTGTTGCGACTTTGGGGTTGAATTAGTATATCCAGTGTTGATAGTTTGAGGGAGATGATACTTAAGGTGGATTCTATACTTTGGAATTCCGAATGTGATGAAAAGAGTTTGTTTGGAATATAAAGGAATGTAAATGCTTGATTATCGTTTTAGGGTGCAATAGGTCTTCGAGTTTTAAATGTATTGTTGGACCTTTAATTGATGTTAATGGAATGAACGAATTCTTATGGTTGGCAGATGAGTGCAGACCTAGGAGAATTAACCAATTTCATAATGGATATAACTTTGGCAATGCTGTTGGAGGATGTCGATATGAGGTTAAACATGTGTTGGTACCTCATGTGAGAAGGTTAAGGATTGAATGACTTCTTACGAAGTTACTATAAATAGTTCTGCCTTCCATCCAATAAGATGCATTTACTACAATGTGGGCTTGGATTGCTTGAAGAAGATGGTGCGACTGTTAGGAGGTCGAGTTATCGTTTGTGATTGATAATTTGGGATATGTTATGATTAGTGCAACAAGAGCCTATGAGAAACTTGGATGAGTAACAATGTGAGATCATGGTAGCTAGAGGAGAAGTCATTGTGGGTGCTTGGTCTTACGATGATGGCTTAAAGCCAAGTAGGGGAGCCTACCGTCGATGATGGGGTTGCGCAGTTATGTGTTTTTGCAATTTATGGTTGTCGATACGTTGATGGATTAATTATGATTGAGGAAAGAGACATCAGAGGTAATTCGAGTAAGGAATTTGATGGATGTGTGCTACATTTCACCTTATTGATGTGTGGAGGTTGTGGAATGACTCAGATTAGATATTTCTTTGTAGATGTGATGAGCAAGGGAAAGGATTCCTTCGCTTTCATAATGTTTGAATACTAACAGAGCACTAGTTGTTCGATAATATATATTGTGACTAGATTAGAGTGGGCGACTTTAAACAATGATTCTAGTGTGTTCAAGAATTTAAATATGGTGCCTAGGGATTTTTCGGGTTTGTCGTATGGCTAAGAATTTAGTTTTGCAGTGGAGTGTGAAAGAGACTGGGAGTATTTCTATGAATATAACCAGTTTTGCAGTGCATTATTAGAAAGATGGAAGAAATATTTTCGAATTTCAGGAGGTCTCATCGGGGCGGACGTATCAGTTGGAGGTGCCATTGAGTGCATAAGAGGGTATAAAATGGCTTAGGAATATTGAGACGACGTGATCTTGTGATTTGGGGTCACTCGGGAGGAGTGTCAAATGAGGTCCATTGTGTGCTAAAAAAGTGAGGTGTTAGTTCTTCAGGTAAGTCAAGAGAAAACTAGGGAGTTGAGTCAGTTTAGTAGTATTTTGGATCGGTATAGTAAGTGAAATTATTGGTTCCTTCGGTGTGGTAAGGCTATACAAGTATTTCATAGCTATAGTTGCGGGCTTGGCACTCTCCGTAATTTGATCGATTTGAAGGTATTTAATTCTGATGGATTTGTTATATGTAAATGGGTCCCGAAAAAGTTATGGTAGTTTAGACCACGACTTTAGGTTTGTGGTTTTTTGCGGTTATTGGAAGTTGTTTATGTGTTGTGATTTTCTCCCGAAGTGAGTTAAGTGAAAGATTGTGCTTATTCTACTGGTGGTTCAGAAGTTATAACGAAATTCTTATACTCTCGCATAACATCATGATAGGTGCAGTGAGCAGTATGAAATTAAAAATTGAAGGATCAAGGATGCAATTAAGTTTTGATGGGAATGTCACGATCTCGGAGGTATGGGAGACTTAAGATGTTTAGAGTATGCTGGCACTATTTTCGGATAGCCTGAGGATGGTCTATTTTGTGGAAGAAGTAATGTGTATTGATTTGCGGGTGCTTGACTAGCACTACATAAATAGTATGATTGGTGGCCATTGATGTTCAAATTTGTTGCTTGGTGTGGGAGATTGTGGGAGTACCTCCCATGGGATTATTATGTAGGTGCGACACACATTCATTTAAGTAGTAGAGATTAAGGTCAGGTATGGAGATTATAGTACTATCGCATATTGGAGTGTTTATAGTTGAGAGACATATTATTCCTTTGGTTGTGGATTGTGAAAGTTTGTTTAGGATTTGATGGTGTATGTGTCATGAATGGGATCATTGTGGATCTTGAAAGGATACTTACCTATTTTGAGATGCTCATAATCGGTTTAAAGGTCCATTGGCGGGCCTAATGTTAAGGTATACTCTACACCAGATCGAATATGTTCATATAGCACATTATTTATCTATGGATGAGTCTTCAGGCATAGTGGATGTTATCCTGTCGTCGTCTATTTCATGTGTTACTCATTTATGCCATGTGGGTTGAGAGGTGGATTGATTATTCACACGTATGTTTTGATCTTGTGTGGTGGTATTCTATGAGTGAGATGACTCTTGGGTTGCTGATTTGTTTATTGCACATTAGCCGTTCTTGGGCCTTGTAGTGCATGATACTATCCATCTCCTAATGTTATGTTTATGCGCTTGGCGTGCTTGCAGTTTTTATACGTATGTTGAGTGAGTAGGAGAATTTTTGGCTCGATGGGTATTCACATTCAGATTGATTATGTATGGATCGTGTGGCATATCGCCACAGGTATTATATGTGGATCTGGTTGCACTGTGCAACAGTGAGATATTGTCTAATATTCCTTACGCTATTTAATATGTTTTACTTCTCCTTTATGGGATAACTTCATATATTTTGTTCGACGATTATATCAGTCACGCGTGCTGAATAATTCTGTACTTGGGTTTTCTTTTCTTATTGGTCATATTTGAGTCATGACTCGTTGGCGCATTGATGACGTCGTATGAGATTTTAGATTGTATCTAGTGTAGCATGTTAGTCAGTCAGTTTGTACTAGGTGAGACGAGGTTGTTAGACCTGGAATCAGTGCAATCAAACTTGTATAATGTATTTTTAAAGGGAAGTGTTGCTAATCAGTTTAGAATACAGTAATGGTTCTTGTCGAATGAAAAAAATCCACGATTTATTGCTTTGACCTGTGGTTATGAGATTCTGTATATCGTTTTCAACATAGCAGTGTTGCAAGGGTTAGAACATAACTTTTATGTGCTACGAGGTTTATTGCTGGTACCTGGTTCGGAAACTTGCAGCCATGATGGTTGGATGATATTATTATGGCCACATTAACGACATGGTACATTGTGTGGTTACAACTTGGGTGTATATGTATGTTTTTGTACAACTTGTTAAGTTTGATACGGTGTATGTATGTAGGAAATCAGACCATATAGAAAATTTCAGATGTTGGAATTTGGTTTTAAGGCTTGTGAGCTAAGATGGCAGGAATGATCTTCCGTCGGGGTTGTGCTAATGTGCTTAGATGGATTGAGGTAGCACAAGTATGTGTACAATGAGTTATTTGGATATTTTAGCAACTTTGGAACGGTTCTAGGCATATTCAAGGGCGAACATATGTTTAAGTGGGGGAGAATGTAACGACCCAAATAACTAGTCGTTTTGAGCTCTAGCATGTCGTTCGATGGTTTGATACGTTGAGTAGCTTCACTTTATGTATTATGGCTTGCGCATGTAGTTGGTTTTGATTTTCGGGAAGTCCAAAGTTAATTTGAAATGATAATTCTCAATTCGAAAGCTTTAATTTGGAAGATTATAGGTTACAAGTACTTTGGTTATAAGTACTTTACTTTATGTTTTGATGATGTAACAAACTTACTATCAAGAACCAGATAAGGAACCTGTTACACATTTACAAGACCTCAAGATCACAAGGTTCCAGGTTAGGATTCAGTGTGCGTTATGTTTCAACTCTTCAGAGTGGAAATAACAACTGAGGGAACAGGTCCCTACCAGTTCCCGAGGAGACTGTACTAAGTCAACTTTCCAACTGGAAATTTGTTGTCTGCATACGCTACTGTGCAGGAACATTGTTGCAGTCAACTTTCCAGGAAAGACTTTTTACCTACCTCGCTTACATCATTATAAGTGATGTCACACATGTATATATGCATTCAAGGGAGGTAAAAACAAAACACTTGAACACTTAGAGATTTTACTCAAGCTCACTCACGTGACCATTCAGCAAGGAAGTTTCAAGTGCTTCAAGAATAAAGAACAAAGCAACTACGGACCAGTTCCCACATCGAGTTATTGTATGTCCTTAGTTGAGTTGTGACTTTACAATAGTTCTTCAAATTGTAATTCTTATCTAGCTTATTTAGAAGCATTTTATAGGAACACCTTTGTAAACCTTAAACAGTGTGTTTGAGTCTTGGCTAGAGTTAGTCAAGTTGTAAAGTCTTTGTAATAGAGTATATTACAAAGTGTCTTGTAATAGAGTATTACAAGTTAGTGAGGGATTAAGAGTTTAATTCCTAGGTTGCAATCTAAAAGTTGCTGAGTAGTGAAGTTGAAATCCCACAAGGGTAGGTCGTGGTTTTTAATCCCGTTGAGCTAGAAATTTTCCACGTAAAATTCCTCTTGTCATTTATTTGTTGTTGTGTATGTGTGATGTCAAACCTGATAGAGAATCTGGTTCTCTATAGAGTTTGGTGGACCCTTACATTCTATCAATTAGTATTAGAGCAGGTTCTTTCTATTAGGTTAACACCTAGAATGGCTGCTCGTCCAAACTTTGAAGAAGGCCAGTCTACTTATAGACCTCCAAGGTTCAACGGTCAATACTATGGGTGGTTGAAGACTAGGATGAACGACTTCATCATGGCTGAAGATTCTGAGTTATGAGATCTCATATGTGTCGGGCCCTTTGTCCCTACAAAGAACCTTGGCGACCCAGTTGTAGCCATTCCCAAGACGAGGAAGGAATTCATTGGCGCTGATAGAAAAGTCCATAGAAAAGATTTTTCGTGCAAAGAAAATTCTTATGTGTGGCATTGGCCCTGATGAATATAATAAGATATCAGCTTGTCAATCAGCAAAAGAGATCTGGGAGGCTCTTTAGACAGCTCACGATGGAACAACACAGGTGAAGCAATCCAAGATTTATATGCTCACAACAGAATATGAGCTCTTCAAAATGAAAGATGATGAATCCATCTAAGATATGCATACTCGATTCACCTCCATCATCAATGAGCTTCATGTTCTTGGTAAAATTATTCCAGAAACAAGCTTGTCAGAAAAATCCTTAGTGTACTGCCCAGTTCTTGGGAAAGCAATGTTAACGCCATTACAGAGGCTAAAGACATGCAGACACTGACCGTGGATGAACTTGTTGGAAACTTGAAAACCTACAAAATGAAGAAGAAGAAGGACAATGAAATAAAAGAGCCCAAGAGAGAGAAGAACATGGTCCTCAAGACGGACATCAATGACTCAAGTGGTGAAGACGGAGACATGACCTACTTGACAAAAAGGTTCTAGAAGATGGTTCACAGGAATGGAGGCAGTCCAAAAAGGGGAAGCTCCAACAAGTCAAGAAATTATGACCTCTATCATAAATGTGGCAAGCCAGGACACTTCATCAAGGATTGCCCACTTCTAAAGCAAGATCAGTATAATAACAACTTTGACAAAGCAGCCAAGAGGAACCAGGTTCCTGACAAACGCTTCAAGAGGAAGAATGATGCTGACAATGTTGTAAAGCAAGCTCTTGCTGCATGGGGAGACTCCTCCAGCAAATCTGAAGAAGAAAACGACCATGGTGATAGTTTAATGATGCCAGTAGAAAATAAAGCAACTGATTATGATTCAATCTTTGCTTTAATGGCTCAATCTGATGAGGATGAGGTAAACTTTCTGGATGTTCAGAGAAATTTGATATCTTACTCTCCTAAGAAGCTCATGTTATTAGAAAATGTGCTAATTGATGCATACCATAGTCTTATCAATGATAAATATGCATTAACTATGGAATTATGGGAAGCTGAACAAACAAGAGATGACCTAGTAGTCGTTGTAGTCGATTTGAAAAAAATAATAGAGAACCTGAAAAAAGAAAAAAATGCCTTAAAAGAGAAAATTACTAGTATAGAACATGAAAGATATGTTCTAATGGTGGTTGTGGTGGACTTAAAAGAAACTATTGAGTGTGCAAGTAAAGAAAAGGAAAACTTGACTGAGAGATTTGCTATCATTGAGCAAGAAAGAGATGACCTAGTAGTGCTGGTAGTAGACTTAAAAGAAATAATTGAGGAATTTAAAACGGTAAATAGGCCTGGAAACTCTAAAAAGGGAAATGAATTTGCAAGTGAAGTACATATTAAGCTTGAAAATAAGTTTAATTTGGTAAAGACTAGTCTGTGTGTTGAAATTGAGAAAAATAAACAACTTCAGGTAAAACTCGGGAAAGTAAAGAGTGATCTTAAAAAATCTCTTAAGTGGACCTGGTCCTCTGATGTTCTCACTGCCATGTACACCAACCCTGGGGGAAACATGGGGGGGGGGATTGGGTTTCAAAGGGAAAAGATTCCCTACAACCATCATAGAAAGTATGTTACTATACCTGACAATTGGCTATGTACCCACTGTGGTAAAAATGGGCACCTCAAGGAAAATTGAATGGCCAGGGTTCAGTCTCATCAGAGAAATAAAGTCTTTGCTAAGAGAGCAAATACTGCAAGAGGACCTGGTCCGTCCAATAGGAAATGCATTTTGCCTGCTTGAACTAAGAGAGCACTCATTCATCCCTTTCTTTTAACAAGGGACCCAAACTCATTTGGGTTCCTAAATCTAACTCCTGATTTCCGTGTGCAGGGAGTAGTGAAAAGGAGCAGCTAATATGACATATGAACAACGGCTGCTCAAAGGACAGGACTGGAAATACAATCAATTTTCCTTCACTAAAAGCCCTGCAAGGAGAGAGTGTACCCTTTTGAAAATGGCTAAAGGGAGGTACGCTCTAAGAGTTGGAAGATTTGGGTAAAAGGAAATAAGGTGAAATTCTTGTCCAGGATATGTACAATCTCAAATCCTATGACTGGTGAGGTGATGTTGTAGCCAAAAGACACAAGACTACTTATGTTGCTATGCTCGAGATTCTACAGAGTGGAGATATAAGTTGGTTGAAAGCTGTTAAAGATAATGCTGAACTATGGGACAAAAGACTAGAGCATTGCAAGTTGTCTATCACTAAATAAACTGGATCTGAAGAACCTGGTTCGTGGTCTGATCAAGTTGAGTAACAAGTAACATGAAGTGTGCAATGCTTGTGCAAAAGGAAAGCATATCAGATCTTCATTCAAGTCCAAAAGGGGCAGACATCACTTCAGAACCAAGGATGAGATCCTTCAAGAAACTGTGGCTTTTGTCAAGAAGATCCAGGTACATATAAAAACAAACGTGGCTTGCATCAGATCAAATCATGGAACATGTTTGGATAATACCATAAGTTGATGAATGCTATATTCAAAGAAGAATTACTCAATCACTTAGATCAAAGAACACCATGTAAGCACGTGATTTTTACCCTATATGAGAATTACTCCCAAAAAATTTAAAATAAAATGATTTTCCTTGGTGTGCAATTTTGTGAGATTTTGTGACATTTTTGGATATTTATTTGTATTTGTCTGTGCTTGTTTATTTGTTAAATTAATAAAAAATACAAAAATATGTCGCATTTTGCATGTAGTATTTAATTCTACAATTTTTAGTAATTAAATTTGTTTTAGGCATCTTTTGCATTTTTAGCATTTAATGTCCAAATATACAATTTTATGCTTAATTATTACTTAATTGTGCGTTAATTGTTATTGGGAGTTGATTTGCGCTTTTATAACTTAATTTAGTTCTTAATAATAATTTAAGTATTTTTATAATTTAGTTTTAGAAAATAAAAGAAGAAAAAAGAATAAAAATACAAAGGTCATGGAGAAGGTTGGGCAATTATTTGGGCCTGGGGTTGAAATTTGAAGAAGTGGCGAAGAAACAGAAAAAAATGAAGAAGGACAGAAACAAGGAAGATACCTAAAAGGCTGGCCAAACCTTGAAGAACAGGACTCTTGGCCAACAATGAAAATTGCAACACAAGCACTATTTTTGGCATTTGCCAAAAGGAAAAGAAAAGAGGACGAAAGACTTCGACTCTTCAAGCAGCCGGCGAGGCACAAACCCAATGACATCCCCTTGTCGAGAGTTCGATGTCAAACATGGCCATCTCCTGGGGAAACCAAAATAGGAAGAGAAAAGAAAAAAAAGAAATGGTACAAGGTCGGGTTCTCGGCAGGCTTAGATTTAAGATTTGGATGAATTGAGTAACTTTTGGATAGAACTAATGGCGGATTCTGAATGGGAAGACAACGGGGGTGATAGGGTCAAGATTTGGTGGAGTTTGGAGATACACTGCCACCGGTGGTGAATTCCGGTGGGTGGTGGGCGGTGGTGAGATGAGAGGTCTAAGAGATGAATGAGATGGTTCAGGGTTACTCTTTCAGACAATTTTAATTAAAAGAGAAGGAGTTTCACAACCGTTGGATGCTGAAAAATGATCGGCTGAGATCAGTTTAATAGAGTTGAACTCAAAACGACGTATTATCGCTTTCGTACTACGTCGATTCGATGGCCTCCATGGCTGATCACTTGGACCGGGTTGTGGCGTAATTGGGCCTTAGTTTGGACAAGTTAATGGGGGACAACTTGGGCTGGTATAAGCTTGGCCCAGAACTAAGTTTGCTTTTATTCCCTTTTCCTTTTCATTTTCATTTTTTCAATTTTTCTTCTAATTTCTTTTTAAATTAAAATTAAAATAAAGCCTAAATTAATTACTAATCAAATTATTCTATCAAATTAAATTAACTAACTATAAATGATAATTACCACAACTAATCAAATACCAAATTAAAGAAAAACCACCAAAATTCGAAATTAAAATTAAAAGTGCAAAATAAACTATTTTGTGATTTTTTCCATTTTTTAAAAAGCACTAAATAACTAATTAATGCAAAATTAGATCCTAAATGCAAATGCAGTGTATTTTTATATTTTCATGAATTAAATAAAATAGACATGCACATACAAATGCAAACAATTATTAGAAAATGCCACAAAATCCACAAAATTGCAAATAATGAAAAGAAGTTATTTTGTTTTGAATTTATGGGAGTAATTCATATAGGGCAAAAATCACGTGCTCACAAGTACTTTACTTTATGTTTTGATGATCTAACAAACTTACTATTCAGAACCAAATAAGGAACTTGTTACACATTTACAAGACCTCAAGATTACAAGGTTCTAGGTTGAGATTCAGCGTGCGTTATGTTTCAACTCTTTAGAGTGGAAGGAACAACTGAGGGAATATGTCCCTACTAGTTCCCGAGGAGACTGTACGAAGTCAACTTTCCAACTGAAAAGTTGCTGCTTGCACATGCTACAGTGCAGGAACAGTGTTGCAATCAACTTTCCAGGGAAGACTTTTTACCTACCGTGCTTATATCATTATAAGTGATGTCACACATGTATATATGCATTCAAGTGAGGTAAAAACAAACACTTGAACACTTAGAGATTTTACTCAAGCTCACTCACGTGACCATTCAGCAAGCAAGTTTCAAATGCTTCAAGAACAAAGAACAAAGCAACTACGGGCCAGTTCCCACATCGAGTTATTGTATGTCCTTAGTTGAGTTGTGACTTTGGAATAGTTCTTCAAATTGTAATTCCTATCTAGCTTATTTAGAAGCATTTTGTAGGAACACCTTTGTAAACCTTAAACCAGTGTGTTTGAGTCTTGGTTAGAGTTAGTCATGTTGTAAAGTCTTTGTAATAGAGTTTATTACAAACTGGCTTGTAATAAAGTATTATAAGTTAATAAGGGATTAAGAGTTTAATTCCTAAGTTGCATAGGTTGTAATATGAAAGTTGCTCAGTAGTGAAGTTGAAATCCTATAAGGGTAGGTTGTGGTTTTTAATCCCGTTGAATGGGAAATTTTTCACGTAAAATTCCTCGTCATTTATTTGCTGATGTGTGTGTATACTATCGAATCTGATAGAGAACCTGGTTCTCTATAGAGTTTGGTTGACCCTTACATTCTATTAGAAGAGTTGACCAAAGCTTGACTTTTTAGCAAACGATCTCAGAATCGGGATTTAAAGGTTCCTATAGGTTTTTAGGTGATTTTAGACTTGGGCGCATATCCAAGTTGAGTATTGAATGGTCCGGGAGCGATTCAACGCATATTATCGAAATTTGCTAAGTTTAACTTAGAGTGGACTTTGGTATTATCGGATCCAAACACTGATCTGGGACCTTGGACAGGTTCATTTTATTAATTGGAACTTATGCATGAAGTTTGGTTGTGATCTAGAATATCTAAGTGTGATTTAGACGCGATCGACAAAATTTGAATGTTAATAGGAAGTTGGTTAGTTTTGATGTAATTCGTGGAATTTCTAGTTTGTGGACAAGTTTGGATAAGATATTGTAACTGGCTTGTATGATTAGACGGGGTCCCAAGGGCTCGAGGGAGTTTCGGGATAGTTTTAGACCATTTCCCTTTATTTTGTGAATGTTGGTTTCTGGTGTCAGGGGCGTACATCGCGATCACGTAGTGTTTTTTGGGAGTGGGGAAGAATTGTTCTTCACGATCGCAGCTTGGGGTTCGCGATTGCGGTGGTTGATATAGGTGTGCTTCGCATTCACATGGAGAGGGTCGCGAACACGATGTGTTGTGGGGATGACCTGGTTTGGAAGGTTGTTAATCACAATCACGTGGGCGTGTCCGCAATCACGGAAGGAAATTTCTGAGAGATGGAAGTCTTGGCCTATGCGTTCATGGAGTTGATCTCGCGTTCTCGTAGGTCTAGGTTGTTGTTGGTCGTAATCGCGAAGGAGGAAATTCTAGTGGTGGCAGTATTAGCTTTCGTGATTGCGATGGTGTTTCCGCGATTGCGAAGATGAAGTACAATGGCAGAATATAAGTCAGCAAATTAGGAATTTGCTCATTTCCATCACATTTTCTCTTTTGGAGCCGATTTTGGGGCTATTTCGGGGAGCTATTTCATCCACCTATTGAGGGTAAGTATTTCTAACCTAGTTTTGATTTTATTTTATGAACATGTATGGATTTTGACATGAAAATTGGTAGAAATTACGGGATTTTGAAAGAAAACCTAGAAATGATATTTTGGATTCTGACCACGAAATTAGACATGAAATTGAGAATAAATTATATATTTGAGTTTGTGTTATTATGAGTAGTATTTATTTTTGAGAATTTTTTGTATATGGGAGCGTGGGACTAGGGGTTGATTTTATTGACTTTTCGTGTGTAGTTGGAAATTATTTTTAAATGTTAAATTACGAGTCTTTGAGTATATTTTGATTGGTTTGCACGTTATTTTACTAGCTTCAGATCGTTTGGCATTGGTTTGAGGTGCTAGAGAGACGTTGGAACCGGTTATCAAATTTTGAAGTGAGGTAAGTCTCATGTCTAACCTTGCGAAGGAGAAATTACCCCGTAAGTGCTATATTTATTATGTGCTACGTGTTATAGGAGCTACGCACGTATGATGTGACGAGTGTCCCTGCGTATGCTAGATTTTAATCATGTCTTGGTAGACATAGGCTCATACCATGTTTAACTGTATTACTTGAGTTGTCTTTGCCTGTTTTAAAAGCCTTAAATTATATTTTAGCAAGAGACTAGGCTAGCGTAAAGTACCAGACTTGTTATTTCAGATACGCGACGAGCTACTTGATTAGTCGTGAAAATTATACTTCCATACAGATGTTGTAGTAATATTACACTTCATAGTATTTGATCATGTACTTGTGACACCGAATTTTGAGAGTTTCTAGTGGATCCTCACAGTTGTACCTAGTATTGTTATTATTATCACTTCGCTTTGTGATTTATTTATACTCGATAATTTGGTAAAGAAAAACATATGTTTCTATGAGTTTAAGATAAATTCTATTTATTTTATGAAATTCCTGGTTTTAAAAGTTAAAATGGATAATTATGTTTGGAGGTTCACGCGTTGGCTTGCTAGAAGCATCGTTGGGTGTCATCATGACCTATTATGGGATTTGGGTCATGACATCACGTGTTTGATAAATGTCCTCGAAGTGTTAGGCAGATTTCTCAAGAGGTTCTAATTCGTAAACGTGACGTAGAGAATGCTGGTTGAATTCTAAGTGACGATCTTGAGCTAGAGAACGAATTGTATGGGAAAGTTAAACCATTCTTCAGTAGTTATGGGATTGATTTGGCCCACATTGATGGTGATGGTGAAGTGCTAGCATATGAGATGAAGAAAGTTCTACAAGTAGTAGAAAGGTCACTATTGACTTGGCCGGCATTAATGATTTGAAGAAGATTTACCAACCCTTCACTTCCGCTGTCACTGAAGGAATCAACCATATTCCACATCAGTCGATTCCTGCTCCAGATATCTCCTTTTGCGAATCTAAGAAATCTAAATTCACACAAAATTTTGGAAAAAATACTGATAGGGTGGATGATATAGGAAACAAGGACACATGCATGACATTAGTCGAGGACAATCAATTCGCAGTTATAAAGGGTTTGCTGGACAAGTATCAACTGAGCTGGCTCTCTGTATTCATTAGGACATAGATTCTGTGTTGTTAGAGGAGTATGAAGGGATTCATTAGAGATGGCAAATGGACGGGTTGGGTTGAATTTGTGCGGGTCAAGATGAGTTAGGTCAATAAATGGGTTGTTGTCCCACCCAGCCCAAAGCGTACTTGAGCTAAGATGGGCTGGATCAAGATGAGCTAAACAATGGGTCATAACCCAACCCGTCCAACTTGTTCCATCTTTTAAAAATATATATAACAAAAATAAAATAAAATTTGGGCAACTAAGTAAATTTCTAGATAAGTTGGGGTAAGATCCCTTTGTTTTGAGTAAGTTTCATTGATTGTATTTGGGCTGCTTAAAGTGTCAAATGAGCTACAAAAAGTAATGAGTTAACTTAGGTTCAGCCCAAATTAACCCACGAACTAAAATATTTATAGCTCAACTCATTAATCTCTGGACGGGTTGGGCGGGTTAGATAAATTTGAGCTCAAATTGCCCCTAGAATTCATCAAAACCCGCAAATAAAATTACTATCTGGGAGCAAGAGCTTTCACGAACTTCTAGAGTATGTAGAAAAATGAAGAACAAGACTATGAATTCTTTTTATTGCTTATTCAACTTTTGCTCACAAACTAATTTGAGGAGAAATGGAAGCAATAATTTTTGTTAAGTCACAAACCACACTTAGGTAATTTGACACTTATCCAACTTAGTACTGTTATTTAAAACATGTCTACGCTTATTGAGAATAAAAAAAGTAAAGATTTCCGAGAAAAAACAATTACGTATAAGAATGCATTTATAGTGCTAAATCTGGAAGAGGAAACTGCATATCCCTATAAATTTTGAAGGAGAACAAGAAATAAAATAAACAAATATAATTGAGGAGTCAAAAGTATGTGTGTTGCCTGATTTTAAGGAGACTGGGTGCCATTACTAATCTCTCTATATTAAAATATTTGAAAATTTACACGAATTTTGACTAACATTTAAGATTGTATTCAATTGTCATTTTGATATGAGGAGTATTTTAACTTACTGATGTTTTCATGTAACTTATGAATATTTATATTTTACTTTTAAAAATTAATCTACTCTGTTTAATATCAAATTGATCAAATTAGTTTTAATAAACAATAGTTCCCAAATTCTTTTGAGTCGAGAGTCTATCGAAAACAACTTCGCTACCTTTCCAGGTAGGGGTAATGTCTGCATACACATTACCCTCCGAAACCCCACTTGTGAAATTATACTGAATATGTTGTTGTTCAAGTTGAGATAGAGGAAGTACTTTATCACCTAGAGGGAGCTGCAAAAATAGAAAAAAAAATTATAATAAAAGGATTTACCAGATAATGTGGTTCGGATCTCATAAGATAGGCTAATTAAATCTGGTTATAGTTATTTCAGTAGAGTTAGTGATTGATTTGAGTTATAATGTTTAAATCTCGTCCCTCCGAAAAAAGAAGTGAAAAGGTTATTAAAAAGATTCAGATTATATGCACTAATGGTCTAATTTTTTTTATTATTCTATTATAGCAAATTGTTTACTTTAAAATTTTTATATATAAATTGCATTTATTATGAATAGTTATCAGGTAGTTCATATTATAAAATTCTTTTAACCCACCATTATTATTATTTATTAAGAAAGAAATAAAAATAAAGCAACAAAATCCACGGCTCTGATACGTAACGGTGGTAATACAGGCTGTTCTCGCACACAAAAACCCCACAATTATCAACTCAAGTGTAACGGTCACATTGCACTTTTTTCAAAGTAATAAACCCCTTTTCCCCCTTCCGGTATTAGCCTCCCTACCAAATTTCTTGACCGTTTCAATTACCCCAAACGCTCCTCCTCTGCTAGCATCATGAGGATTCTTGGCTAATACCCTTTGTTATTTCTCCACCATTCTTGGCTGGAACAGAATCCAAATCTGGAAACCAAGATTTGAGTTCACAACAATTTTGGGTTGCTGCTTAAATGGGTTGTTTTCTTGGGTGTTTTGGTGGTGATAAGGACAAGAAACGTCGCAAACAGAGGCACAAAGTCATCCCTCGAGACCAAGTATGTTTTTCAGAATAACCCTTCTGGTTACTCTTTAGTTGTTCTATTTATGAAATTCTTGGAAAGTGAATTCCTGTAATTCTCTTGTGTTTGAGCAAGATTTCAGCTTTAGGTAATATTGTGGAAGTTGGTTTAACTGGGGTTAGGGTTAATTAAGCTGATGATGATGGACATTTCTAGGTTAGTGTCGTAAATTATCCTAACAGTTTTTGGGCAAATGGATAGAGCTATGATTTTGTCTTTTAGAACCATTTAAACAAGTTAAAAATAAAATTTTACTCCAGATTCTTGATTAAGTGAGTGTTTTGGACTGACCCTTTATTACTTGTTATACTCCTAGGGTAGAAGAAAAATTAATTCTTGAAATTCTCTATAGTCAAGTTCAGTATATGGTTTTACTCCCATTAGGGTTAATTAAGTGGATAATATGGAAATTTCTTGATTATGTATACTATTTGGTCCTGTAAGTTCTAATTAGTAGAGCTATGATTTGTATCTGTTTTTTCTTTTGGGATGCATATAAACAAAGTAAAACCTAATATTTTGCGGCAGAAACATGTCTGTAGGGATCCTCCAAAAAGCACCATCACCGCTGAACAAAGCATCATAGAGGAGGAACCCTTCTCTGAGAACTTGGTTGCGGAAGCACGGTGAGTTACTGCTTTTACTAGTGTCTTAAATTTATTATCTATCTTTTCCACTATATTTTACTAAGTTGAATGATATGGATTGTTGTGATGTAGAGATGATCTGTCTCGGAACTTGGTTGCAGAAGCACAGTGAGTTACTGACTTTACTAGTATCTTTAATTTGTTTTCTATCTTCTCCACCACATTTTACCAATTTAAATAATATGGATTTTTGTGATGCAGAGATAGGTCTGAGGAACAACTGAGCTTGAGTGCTAGAAAAAGAGTTACCTTTGATTCAAAGGTCACTACATATGATCCTGTTTCAATCTATGAAAGTACAGATTCTTTACCCGAAACCAAGAAAGCTGGTGAAAACGAAGAAGAGGAGGGTTGCCTTGCTAAATCAAGCCAGTCCAACTCTTCCTCTGAAGGGGGTTCAGCCATATCTAGTGTTGGATCATACCCTCCAAACCACAGGTATCAGAACTGCAGAGACAGTGATGATGAGGCTGAGGATTTTGCTGACAGTGACTTGGACGACGAATGTGATCTAGATGATGAAGACTGCGGCGGGGATTCCGATTGTGATGGTGGACTTCAAGTGTGGTCTGAATCTGTGGTAACTGCATCAGTGGGATCTAAGGCTGATGATAAGTCCTTTCATCTAGTGAATGAAGAGGAGGAAGTGGATAGTCCTGCGATGTTTGGCGTGCCTGAGAAGGAAATGAGAAAGGGCGAAACAAAAGGATATGTAAGAGATAGGAGTGCTTATATCCATCCTGTGTTGAACCCTGTGGAAAACCTCAGTCAGTGGAAAACTATTAAATCTAAAGCGGCAGAACCCTTGAAGATGCTGCCACAGAAGGAAAATTTTATCGCAGAAGTAGAAGGGCCTCTTGCTTCATTCAGTTTAGAACCGACATTTAAGCAATCATCGTCATCTAGTTTCAGGCCAAAGTCTAAGGATCAAGAAATTGGAGTTGATGCTAGTCTCTCAAATTGGTTGGTTACTACACCTGACAATACTAAGAAGGCTGGCTCAGAAAAGAGCATGTCACAAGGTTCCAACTCTATGATGAGCTTTGAAGACAGACCGATTTTAGGTGCCTTGACAGTTGAGGAGCTGAAACAGATGTCAGCGTCTTCCTCCCCAAGGAAATCACCCAGTCGGAGCCCTGATGATATGCCTATCATAGGAAGTGTTGGGACCTATTGGAATCCATCTGGATCCACAAAGGACTCCGGGTCAGTTTCTTCTTTTAAAGGCATTCCAAACTCAACCAGCAAGTACAGAGAGGTAAGGTTGATATGAATTCTTTTTCAGTAATGATACGACTTGCTTACGCACAATCACTAGGTATTAAGAAGTAGGTTCTCGTGACAATGCAGGATAAGAGAGTGAATTGGCATTCAACTCCATTTGAGACAAGACTGGACAGAGCCTTGAAACAAGGTGCTGCATAAGCCTCTAAAGCTTGAATATTGTATATCTAAACTGGCACACCTGTTTGTGAGACATTTATTATTTCTATTGTGTGTGATTACATTTCTATACAGTTTATGAATTTTGTCGTGTATGTGAATTTGAAAATTGCATATGAGAAAACTGTTTGTTGTAATTTTTTTTTTTTTGTAACTATGATAAGTGGTGATGTACTGGATTTATCTATTCATCTTCGTCACTTTGTGTTTCTGTGGAATCATATCATCTCTAGGTCCTTGATGCTGTGATTTATGAAATTAATAGCAACTAGATGGTCACATTGGTGAAGATCACAAGATTGTATCGCATAGTCGTTAACCAACTTTGCATTACATGCGACTGCAGTAGAGATCTTTACTACGTAAGTCGTAGAAGATGGCTACGGTTAGATGCATCTTGCATGGAAATTGCAGAAATAAGCAACGTAATGTAGTTTTTTTTTTTTTTTTCTGACTATACTTTTCTAGTCCCTAATGCAGTGATTGTGTATCACTCTGTCAGATACAGTTGGAAATTGAATGGGTGATAGGATAGCTCACAAAGCTTCAACGATCGTAAAAGATAGTTTAGCCTCTGTTTACTCCATTAGCCGTCAACTTAATTTATTTGCAGGTTGATAATTCTGGAAATAACCTAAAACGTTACTTGAACATACGTATAGTCTATTTCTGAAAATGCTTAATATATTTAAATATATTGTATTATTTTTGTTATTTATTGTTTAAAAATCTCTTTGTAGCAACTAAACCATAAACGCTAAAATGCTTATGTGAAAAAGAGAAGTCTCTAGTGTGAGATGATTCTTTAGGTATTTTTCTTGTCCAATATCCGAATTCTACTGATCTGACTAATCCAAATTCATACTCGATACCGCTGAGCCTTAGATACTTGAAGTGATGAGGTACTATATACACTTTTGAGTGATTTGGCAGTGATAATGTTGGATTTTGTTTAATAACAAAAGAAGGGTGAATGGAAAATGGTGGGAAAGAAATGGAGGGAAGTGAAATTTTGAATGAGTTCACTAATGCACTTTGTCCCCCATTGGTAGAAAGAAAGAAAATCTTGGTGTTTATATAGAGAAGCTCAATCTTTTAGCTCTTAAAGAGCTAGTAAGAAGGCAAGCCTCGCGCTGTTGTCGTCGCTCGGCTTCGGCTTCGGATTTGTCAAAGATTGATTGATTAATCTTTTTGGACAAAATTCTTTTCAAATATTTAATTAAATTAATTAAAGAAAATTCAATCCGAAATAACCAATGACCCGCGACCCAGTCTAGTCCGGCCCGCTTTTCTTTCCTAGATTAATTTAAATTCGTTTTAAATTTCTCCGCAAAAAAAAAAAAAAAAATCCAACAATCATGATTGTTCTGAAAGGTTGCAAACCTCTTCAGAGTGTCACACCTGTTCCAACAGCTATGACTGTTCTGAAAGGTTGCAAACCTCTTCAGAAACATCACCAAGTTGGCTATAAATAGACCTTCAAATCCCAGAATATTAACTTGCGAAATTTTCTGAATCTTCTTCTTCTTCTGCACAAAATATTCCAGTGTGTTTTACGACCATTGAGTGGTTCTCCGATCACCAGAGTTTTAGGTACCGATACACTGGTGAGTTAAATCGTTCTATTCTGGGAGGATATATTCCAAAACCTCGGGTACTTGAGGGGAATAATTTCCTTAAGGACACGCTGTGTATTCAGTGGGTTCGATTTGTTCCTACAACGTTTTTCCAGAATTTATTTTGAAGAAGTTTACTGTTTTTGGAATTTAATTTCTACTAACTTTCTGTTTCTGTTTTCAGAAAGATTATTACTTAATATATTTACTGCAATACAGATTGATAACAATCTTAAGGAAATTAATAATTATATTCTGTATTTTGTCGGAATTTTATTATTCTGTTTGAAGATATAAAAACTTCATCACAGTATTAAAATTCAGAAAACGATTTGAAGAATATAAAAACTTCATCGTATTTTCGGAAAAACAGTATATAAAAACTTCAGTTGTTTTTATTACGTACTGTTTATTAATTACAGTATTATTTACTGTTTTGGTTTTGCCATTAATTGATCTCTTCTGTTGTTGACAGTAAGAAATGGCAAATGAGAATGGAATTCCTTCCGCGACTGTTGGTGCGACGACGATAGCCTCGTCAAGCCGCACTGTTGTTCCTCCGGCCGAGAAACCGGGGAAATTTTCTGGAACCAACTTCAAATGATGGCAGCAAAGGGTGTTCAGGCTTACCACTCTTGGTATGCAGAAATTCACTAGTGAAGAGCCTCCAGTTCCTGCTGCGGACATGCCGGATAATGAAAAGTTCATGGTTGTTGAGGCATGGAAGCAGGCAGATTTTCTTTGCAAAGGTTACATCTTAAGTGCTTTAGATGATGACTTGTACAATGTGTATAGTGCAATAAATACTTCGAAAGAATTATGGGACGCACTTAAGAAGAAGTACAAGACAGAAGATGCATGCTTGAAGAAGTTCGTGGTTGCCAAGTTTCTAGACTATAAAATGATAGATAGCAAAACTGTGGGAACCCAAGTTCAGGAGCTTCAACTTATTTTTCACGACCTTATTGCTGAAGGTATGGTCGTGAATGAAGCATTTCAAGTAGCTGCTATGATTGAAAAATTGCCTCTTTCGTGGAGGGATTTCAAGAACTATCTGAAGCACAAACGCAAAGAAATGAAGTTGGAAGATCTTGTGATACGTCTAAAGATCGAGGAAGACAACAAAACAGCCGAGAAGAAGATTCGTGGAAATTCAACGATTATGGGAGCTAATATCGTTGAGGAGACTGCTCCAAAAAGTAAGAAGAGGAAGAGGCCTTCTGGAAAAACTAAGGAGCAGAACAAAAAGAAGTTCAAGGGCAACTGCTACAATTGTGGAAAAGTTGGTCACAAAAGCCCTGATTGTCGTCTCCCGAAAAAGGATAATAAGAAGGGACAAGCCAACATAGTGGAGAAGAATGATGACATTGATGATCTTTGTGCAATGCTTTCGGAATGCAACCTTGTTGGAAATCCGAAGGAGTGGTGGATTGACTCTGGAGCCACTCGACATGTTTGTGCTGTCAAAGAAGCATTTGCGACTTACTCTACTGCTGGTCCCGAAGAAGAAATTTCCATGGGAAATAATGCAACAACCAAGATTGAAGGTTATGGGAAGATATTCCTGAAGATGACTTCCGGCAAAGTGTTAACGCTCAACAACGTTCTTCATGTTCCTACTATTAGGAAGAATTTAGTTTCTACTTCTTTACTTGTAAAGAATGGATTCAAATGTGTATTTGTTTCTGATAAAGTTGTTGTAAGCAAGAACGAAATGTATGTTGGAAAAGGCTACCTCACGGAGGGCCTTTTCAAACTCAATGTAATGGTTGTTGACAGTATGAATAAAATTTCAGCTTCTTCTTATTTATTGGAGTCAAATGATTTATGGCATATTCGTTTAGGACATGTCAATTATAAAACCTTGCGGAAGTTAATTAATTTAGAAGTATTGCCTAAATTCGAGTGTAATAAATCGAAATGTCAAATATATGTTGAATCTAAGTTTGTAAAACATCCATATAAGTCTGTTGAAAGGAATTCAAATCCTTTAGACTTAATTCATATTGACATTTGCGATATGAAGTCGACACCATCTAGAGGTGAAAAAAAGTATTTTATTACTTTTATGGACGATTGCACTAGATATTGTTATGTTTATTTGCTTAATAGTAAGGATGAAGCAATTGAAACATTCAAGCAATACAAGAATGAGGTAGAAAATCAATTGAATAAAAATATCAAAATGATTAGAAGTGATAGAGGTGGAGAATATGAATCTCCGTTTGCAGAAATATGTTCGGAATATGGAATTATCCATCAAACTACTGCACCTTACACACCTCAATCCAATGGAATTGCGGAAAGGAAAAATCGGACTTTAAAAGAAATGATGAATTCTTTATTAATAAGTTCCGGATTACCGCAGAGTTTGTGGGGGGAAGCTATCCTTACAGCTAACCGGATACTTAACAGAGTACCCCACAGCAAAACGCAATCTATTCCATATGAAAAATGGAAAGGAAGAAAACCCAAGTTGAAATATTTCAAAGTGTGGGGGTGTCTAGCAAAGGTACAGGTTCCTTTACCTAAAAGGGTTAAAATTGGACCAAAAACAGTAGATTGCGTTTTTATTGGATATGCTACAAACAGTAAAGCATGTCAGTTTTTGGTTCATACATCCGATAATCCCGGGATTCATGTTAATACGGTAATGGAATCAGATAATGTTGAATTCTTTGAAAGCATCTATCCGTATAAAACTGAAAGCGGGTCATTAAGTGAAAGACCTAAACGACCTCGGGAAGAAACAAAGGAAAATACTCCAAGTATAGAAGATCCAAGGCATAGCAAACGTCAAAAAACATCTACTTCCTTTGGACCAAATTTTGTGACATTCTTGCTTGAAAATGAGCCTCAAACTTTTAAAGCAGCTATGTCGTCTTCTGATTCAGCATTTTGGAAAGAGGCAGTCAATAGTGAGATTCAATCAATTTTGGATAACCATACATGGGAATTGGTTGATCTTCCTCCTGGAAATAAGCCTTTAGGTTCGAAATGGATCTTTAAACGAAAAATTAAAGCTGATGGCACTATTGACAAATATAAGGCAAGACTTGTTGTCAAAGGTTATAGACAAAAGGAAGGCCTTGATTACTTTGACACTTACTCGCCAGTAACAAGGATAACATTTATTAGGGTGTTAATGGCACTAGCGGCCGTGTATGGTCTTGAAATCCATCAAATGGATGTTAAAACAGCTTTCTTAAATGGAGAATTGGAGGAAGAGATTTACATGGAACAACCTGAGGGTTTTGTGGTTCCTGGTAAAGAAAAGAAAGTTTGCAAACTTGTTAAGTCGCTTTATGGATTTAAACAAGCACTCAAATAATGGCATGCAAAATTTGACCAAACAATGTTGGCAAATGGATTTAAAATCAACGAGTGTGACAAATGTGTTTACATTAAAAACACTCTAGGTCATGAAGTCATTGTTTGTTTATATGTTGATGACATGTTGATAATGAGCAAAAATATGACAGATATAAATGCTACAAAACGCATGTTGTCTGGCAAATTCGACATGAAAGACTTAGGAGTTGCTGATGTGATCTTAGGAATCAGAATTCGCAAGACTCCACAAGGTCTAGCATTATCACAGTCTCACTACATTGAAAAGGTACTTGACAAGTTCAAGTATTTAGATTTCAAAATTGTCAAGACTCCAATTAACGTGAGTTATGCACTTCAAAAGAATGAAGGTGAAAGTGACTCACAACTGGACTATGCAAGAGTATTGGGAATTTTGATGTATATCATAAATTGTACGCGACCAGATATAGCATGTGCTATTAGAAAACTGAGTCGGTTTACAAGTAATCCCAATCAAATACATTGGATGGCAATGAAACGAGTTTTGGGATATCTGAAACATACCCAAAATTATGCTTTGCATTATAACAAATATCTTTCCGTGATCGAGGGATATAGTGATGCAAATTGGATAACCGGATCATCTGAAGTTAAATCCACGAGTGGATATGTTTTCACAATTGGGGGTGGAGCAGTGTCTTGGAAATCATCCAAACAAACGTGCATCGCCCGTTCTACAATGGAATCTGAATTCATAGCTTTAGATAAAGCCAGTGAAGAAGCTGAATGGCTCCGGAATTTTTTGAAGATATTCCATTTTGGCCCAAACCTTTGGCATCTATTTGTATACATTGTGACAGTCAAGCGGCAATAGGTAGGGCAGGGAGTGTTATGTATAACGGAAAATCTCGTCATATTCGACGGAGACACAATACTGTTAGACAACTACTCTGTAGTGGTGTTATCACAATTGACTACGTAAAGTCAAGAGATAACGTGTCGGATCCACTTACAAAAGGCCTATCTAGAGAGGCAGTTGAAAGATCATCAAAGGGAATGGGGTTAAAGGCCTAGGACAAGTCATCATGGCGGTAACTCTACCTAGCAGACTGGAGATCCCAAGAGCTAGGTTCAAAGAGCTCAAACAAAGTTATGAATGACGGTTCAACATTGTTAACTAACTCAACCCATTCTCGTGATGAAGACAATGTTCAAAAACGAGGTAAAGCATTAAGGCTTTTTGATGAGTCAATAAAGCTTAAAGCTTTTAATGATTTGCTAAGTCTGGCAGGATATGACCAGATAGTGTGTCTTTAGGATTACACGTTTAGGAATCACCTATGTGAGTGTGAAGTGTAAGCCGCTTCAAGGAGAATGAAAGTAAAGGCCCATTCTCTAAGCACTCATGAAACCAGGCGGTGTTCATGGCTGAAACGAACACAACTGTGAGAACCATAAATGGTTAAGGATTGATTGTGTGACTTATGTTGTCTAGGTATACAACAAAGCTCGACGGTTCAAAGATATCAAATCTACCGATTGACCGAGTATATCCGATATAAGTTCACTACGGAAAGTTCAAAGGGAAACCTACTTATCCAGAGGCAATCAATTCTTGCTTGTAAAACACACACACGTCCGTGCATTCCTTTAAGTTTATAGTCATTCCCCATTCATGTGGGGGATTGTTGGATTTTGTTTAATAACAAAAGAAGGGTGAATGAAAAATGGTGGGGAAGAAATGGAGGGAAGTGAAATTTTGAATGAGTTCACTAGTGCACTTTGTCCCTCATTGGTAGAAAGAAAGAAAGTCTTGGTGTTTATATAGAGAAGCTCATCTTTTAGCTCTTAAAGAGCTAGTAAGAAGGCAAGCCTCGTGTCGTCGTCGTCGCTCGCTCGGCTCGGCTTCGGCTTCGGCTTCGGCTTCGGCTTCGGCTTCGGATTCGGATTCAGATTTGGAAAAGATTGACCCATTCTCGTGATGAAGACAATGTTCAAAAACGAGGTAAAGCATTAAGGCTTTTTGATGAGTCAATAAAGCTTAAAGCTTTTAATGATTTGCTAAGTCTGGCAGGATATGACCAGATAGTGTGTCTTTAGGATTACACGTTTAGGAATCACCTATGTGAGTGTGAAGTGTAAGCCGCTTCAAGGAGAATGAAAGTAAAGGCCCATTCTCTAAGCACTCATGAAACCAGGCGGTGTTCATGGCTGAAACGAACACAACTGTGAGAACCATAAATGGTTAATGATTGATTGTGTGACTTATGTTGTCTAGGTATACAACAAAGCTCTACGGTTCAAAGATATCAAATCTACCGATTGACCGAGTATATCCGATATAAGTTCACTATGGAAAGTTCAAAGGGAAACCTACTTATCCAGAGGCAATCAATTCTTGCTTGTAAAACACACACACGTCCGTGCTTTCCTTTAAGTTTATAGTCATTCCCCATTCATGTGGGGGATTGTTGGATTTTGTTTAATAACAAAAGAAGGGTGAATGAAAAATGGTGGGAAAGAAATGGAGGGAAGTGAAATTTTGAATGAGTTCACTAATGCACTTTGTCCCTCATTGATAGAAAGAAAGAAAGTCTTGGTGTTTATATAGAGAAGCTCATCTTTTAGCTCTTAAAGAGCTAGTAAGAAGGCAAGCCTCGCGCCGTCGTCGTCGTCGCTCGCTCGGCTCGGTTTCGGCTTCGGCTTCGGATTTGGATTCAGATTTGGAAAAGATTAAGTTCAAAGGGAAACCTACTTATCCAGAGGCAATCAATTCTTGCTTGTAAAACACACACACGTCCGTGCTTTCCTTTAAGTTTATAGTCATTCCCCATTCATGTGGGGGATTGTTGGATTTTGTTTAATAACAAAAGAAGGGTGAATGAAAAATGGTGGGAAAGAAATGGAGGGAAGTGAAATTTTGAATGAGTTCACTAATGCACTTTGTCCCTCATTGATAGAAAGAAAGAAAGTCTTGGTGTTTATATAGAGAAGCTCATCTTTTAGCTCTTAAAGAGCTAGTAAGAAGGCAAGCCTCGCGCCGTCATCGTCGTCGCTCGCTCGGCTCGGCTTCGGCTTCGGCTTCGGCTTCGGCTTCGGCTTCGGCTTCGGCTTTGGATTTGGATTTGGATTTGGAAAAGATTGATTGATTAATCTTTTTGGACAAAATTCTTTTCAAATATTTAATTAAATTAATTAAAGAAAATTCAAAAAAGAAAAGATTGATTGATTAATCTTTTTAGACAAAATTCTTTTCAAATATTTAATTAAATTAATTAAAGAAAATTCAAAAAAAAATTCCAACAGTCATGACTGTTCTGAAAGGTTGCAAACCTCTTCAGAGTGTCACACCTGTTCCAACAGCTATGACTGTTCTGAAAGGTTGCAAACCTCTTCAGAAACATCACCAAGTTGGCTATAAATAGACCTTCAAATCCCAGAATATTAACTTACGAAATTTTCTGAATCTTCTTCTTCTTCTGCACAAAATATTCCAGTGTGTTTTACGACCATTGAGTAGTTCGCCGATCACCAGAGTTTTAGGTACCGATACACTGGTGAGTTAAATCGTTCTATCCTGGGAGGATATATTCCAAAACCTTGGGTACTTGAGGAGAATAATTTCCTTAAGGACACACTGTGTATTCAGTGGGTTCGATTTGTTCCTACAACGTTTTTCCAGAATTTATTTTGAAGAAGTTTACTGTTTTCGAAATTTAATTTCTACTAACTTTCTGTTTCTGTTTTCAGAAAGATTATTACTTAATATATTTACTGCAATACAGATTGATAACAATATACACAGCACATCAACTCATTAGCCAGGATTACTTAATATTCATTTCTGATGCATTCTTGTACACAGTAATAATTCAAACAAAAATTACTGGAAAAACAGTAAATTAGCCAACTTTTAGAAATGTCAAATCCCAACTACTTGAATCATGTTCTAATTCTAAATTAAGATAAAGCAGAATGAGAGGGATACAATCAATTGTTTTTTCCAACTTATCTTTCTTTTTGTTCATTGCATATTCTAATATGCAAAATAACAATTTTTAACTTTAAATGCCAACGTTTACTTTGACCAGATTTGGTTAGTCTAGATGCTCAAATCTCAAACCATGAGATGGTGGCATATATTTCACCATATTTCTAACTTGAAGGCTTTGACTTTGGTGTTCTTTTTTTTTTTTCTTTGGAAGGTTTCTAAATTTGGAAAGTGCCATGATAGAGCTGGCATCATCCCTGTGTCAGCATTACCTACAACCATTACGAAGAAAATACTTATTAGTATCCAATCCATATGCACCAAAACAATGGATTACGTAACGAAGTAAATACTTGTTAGGATCTAATCCATACACCAAAATAATGAGTGCATTACATTTTATTAATCGCCAAGTAAGCAATAAAAGCACCACAACTAAGCTATAACCCAGCTTGATATCTTAAGTATATACACGGTTAATCTATATATATATTCTTATCTCAATATATCATTTATTTAATCATAATAAATTAGCATAATTTGCCCCTCGTATTTTCTTCTCCCCGATGATTGTTTATGAAAGTGGGATGATAGTGATGTCTTATCAAGGGGAACAAAAACTGCACTAAATCATACTATCAAGTATAAGTGGACTAGGTACTAGGAAAAGGAGAAACCTTATTAGGGACAGAAAATCATGCGCAACTTCAAACAACCCAAAAATGGCAAAAGATTCAGAAACCGATCTGCTTGTCGGGGCGCCAAGTACATACACCAAAAAGCAGAATTTTGACATATTTCAAATTCTTTTGCCAAAAACTTACTGTACATTTTCACACATGCTAATTAATTCAAAAGTGCATGTGCATTATATTATTTTTGGGTCATATGCATTATATTTTTCTTATTATGTTGTATAGTGAGTATCAAAGTGTTCTTGAACCAGTAGCTTATGGCAGACTGGCAATAGGGATGGCAAATGAACCGGTGCGGGTGCGGTGCGGGACGGATTTGAACCTATGTCGTGGGTTTTTCGTTTAAAATCATGCGTACATTACGGGTAGGGGTGGCAAAATGGTTCAAAAAACACAATTAACCACCCATATTATCCATTAAAAATGGGTTGGATAATGAACTTTTTAAAAACGGGTCAAATATGGATAAGAACCAATGGTAAACCAATGGATAACCAATGGGTCTAACTTTTATATTTGTAAAGCCTCAGGCGGTGCTTCATGTTAGGGAGACTAAGAATTCTCCCAATAGTGATCATATGCAAGAAGTTACCCATATTATCCACCGGTTAACCCGATTTTTATTCGTATTAAATATGGGTCGGATCGAATAATTTACCCGTTTTCGACCCGAATTATATCCGACCCGACCCGCACGCTTGTCACTCCTAGCTATTGGGTTTTGAGCGGGTGAGAATTAATAAGAGAAAAGGATAGATATGTGGTGCGAGATATGATTCCTTTAAGTAGTGTAAATAGACACTTTTGAGTGCCCTTAAAGAAAAAGCCTAATTTTGTCGATTTTCTTTTATATCTTTGCCAAAATGTCAAATTCAATTCATCCAATACGTCAGTCTCAAATGCTAAAGTGAGATTTGGAAGAATAAGAAAATATCAAAGCGAGATAAGCACAAATTAAGAAAGGAATACAATAATGATGCAAATAACAATTTTTAACTTCAAATGCCAACGTTTACTTTGACCACATTTGGTTAGTCTATAAGTTCAAAGTTCAGATGAGACATTGGCACATATTTTAACAGTGTGAACTACAGTAGTAGTTTTTTTCTTCTTGCCCCATATTTCTGATCAGTTAAATGCTTTGACTTTCTTATCACTTTGGCTGTTGTTCAGAAGTTTAATTTTTTTAAAATGATGTACGTATATAGATCTAATTTTTTAAAGAAGTGTCTTCTTCTATCATAGCTTGTTGTTTAATAAATGGGGTGGGAGATGGCAAACGTTACTTCTGACGTGGTTTGCTAAAAAAATAAAGAAGAAGATATTTTAGGCTTGGTTATTTTCTTGTTCAAAAATTGGTGATTTGGTTAAAATAACGGAACTAAAATCGGCTGAAACTCAAACACAGTTAGATTTACAAGTGGTAATTGAAAAATAGCCACGGTTTCAAAAGCAATTGAAATTTAGTCACTTTTTATTAGACATAGTTAGTTTGTATATGTGGGGGTTTCCCACATCGGTGACTTTAAGGCCTCATTTGTTTGCACTTAATGGAGGTCTGAATCTTAATCATTCAGATCTCAGATATTAAGTGCGTTTGTTTTTAAAGTCTGAATCTTAATTATTCAGATCTTAATCATTAAGTGTGTTTATTTTTTTTTACTTCACAACCTCTTAATGGGTAAGAATAGGTATGTATGATTAAAATCTATAATAGAGACTTAATTTCATTAAGATGTTATCACATATTCATTATTAACTGTCGCCACCCCCTACCATTATCAACTACCACCTTGCTACCACCACCACCATACTCGACCACCACCACCACCACCATAGTCAACCACCACCACCACCATCATCCTCAATCATAGTCGCCACCATTATCGACCATCACCATCCACCATCCCCACCACTCCGACCACCATCATTCTCACCTATAGTCAAAACTTATCCACCTCAACCACCACAACCAACCACTCCAACACCATTAACAACCATAGCTAGCACCGCCGATCATTATAACCTACCACTACCTTCCTCAATTACAAACCACCACCCGCCATTATTAACTATCACCACCCACCACCGCCATCCTCAATCGTAATCGTCACCACTATCAATCGTTAGTAGCTACTAGCATGAACCACATCAACCAAAACTACCACCAACCACCGCCTCTAGTCGACATTCACCCGTTAGCCATCACCACCAACAACTATCATATTTTTAAAAAAATTATATATTTTATTGATACAATATTAGATTAGTTACTATTCATTTGAATTTTATGTTTATTATTTTTCAAATAAAGATAAATTTTATGCATTCAGATGTTAAAAATCAAACAGTCTTAATTTTTAGTATTCAGGTCTTAATACACATCTTAATATATTCAGATGTGTATTCAAATTCGAATATCTTGATCTTAGTACATATCTTGATATTCAGATGTGTATTCAGATTTAGACGTCTTAATCTTAAAAAAAATAAATGAGGCTTAAGTCTCTTTTGAGGCCTTAAAAGGCTAAGCCCACTAAGTCATATAGAATGAGTATTTGACATACTTCTAAAAGTATGTGTAATATATATTATTATATAGATATTTAATTATATGTCAGCCATTTCTATATTCTGTGATAGTGAGACTACAATGTGCGTAGCTCATAATACAATGTAAAATTTGGCTGATCCACTTACTAAGGCATTGCCAAAAGAAGCTGTACAACATACTAGTGAAGGAATAGGGCTGAAACTCTTAAATTAAAACACAAGTGATGGGAACCCAAGTTTGAGTTAGTATACACTCTAATAATATAAGTTCAAAGGGTAATAACAAGTTATTTGTGTTGTTTAAGCACTGATCTTCTCTTAGGAGCCTTAATTCTAATGTACTGCTTACTGTTATATGAGAAGCTACAGAGCTATTACAATGACAAACTTGAAAGTGCAAACTATTACTTTGAAGAGGTTGAATTAATTCTTAATGGAATTAGCAAATGTCTGAGTAACAGAGATATAAAGTTTAAATTTCACCTATATGAATATGAAGTGGTGCCGCTTCGAATAAGACTTAAAAGGCTGGTCTTATAAATATTCATGAAATCAGGAGTAGCACATAGCCATAAAAGTTCTAAAGCTCTACATTGGATTGTTTCGCTACTTAATAATATTGTGTGTGTGATACTTTCGATTTGACAAAAGGAGTTATGGTTCAAATTGTTACAACCCATATTTTTGTACATGAAAGTACGTCGTAAGTCCGTTGATGTAAGCTCAGAAATGAGATCCTCTTGGAAAGTATATAAAGTGATTTAATGGTGTTACGTCCCATATATTTTTTACAAGACTTTAAGAGTTAATATTCAAGGATAAATATTTATAAGGGTACAAGTTGTTACACCCCCGTACTTCAGACGTTACTATCATTATATGATTATCTAATGTAAACTCAAAAAGGATGAAATCCTTCTACAAAGACAAGAAAGGTTTGCCGAAGTGTTAAGCAAGTTAAGATGACTATGAGACTTTTTAGTCATGATTTAAATGAGTTTAATGCCATGATATGATATATATGATGTTTGTATATGAAGTATAAAGTTTGATAAAAATCGGATTTAAGTTGCGGAAAAACCGACTAAGGATTTACCTTGTAATGAAGCTTTTTGAGTAATAAATTTCGTGTACTATATGAGGTCTTTTGGGGACAAATTATATACCAAATTGAAGGTCTTTGAATGTAGTTTCCAACTCTCTTAACTGTTTGCTCATACGACACCCAGATAAAAAGTTATAAGCGTTGGAAGACGAGCCAATTATAAGGTGCCAAGTAGCACCTTTTGACTTTTCAACAAAATGGAGATTATCTCCTTTATCTCGTCTGTTTCTGCATATTTCCAGAGACACGACCAAATAAGACCCCTAGCATTACCCTTAAGCTCTCTACAAGAGTTTCAAATAATACCATCATCCCGGACACGAAATCAAGAAGCAATAACACTAGAACGATCCCCACAACGTAAGTATTGCTATATTGCCTCTCTTTTTCTTTGTAGTTTGAGTTTTGGAAGGTATTTTGAAGTTAATAAAAATGCCTAATTTCTGGTTTCATGCTCTTAAACATCAAGTAAGATTGATTAATTTATTTCATAATAATTAGAACTCACGGGACAGTGATCGGAAGCCGTGGGTTCGAGTTATTTGATTTGTAATGGACTGTTTTGTGGGCTGTTTCGTGTAGCTTTTGGGTAGTATATTTTGCTGCTATTTAATGGACTTTTTGGAAGATAAATTGTGTGGAGAAATACCACCTAATGGCGAAATGATGGATTAGTCATTCTTTGTAATATTTTCGGGGCGTTGGACACTACTATAGTCGTCGTTTTTGGTATGAATTGATTAGGGTGTGTTGGGCTGTTGTAATCTAAATATAACATGGATTTCGACTTGCATCCACTTTAGCAGGTAATTATATTGTGTTCCTACAGGCGCTTAAGGTTACCTTGGCATTGGTTATGTTAAATAGATGAACTAGACATGAACTAGTGTATAAAGTTGCTAATTAAGAATAATTGGAGTTGTGGATCATTTTCTTTGTTATGGATATATGGTATAAGGCTGGAATTATTGATGAATGACTTCATTATCATGTTAATGATACTATTAAGTTAAAGCAAAAAGTCTATAAGGGATGATATGGGGTATACGAATTCCAATTGGAGCATGTCGCTCGTCGTAAAATAGTTATGACTTGTTGTTGTTTTATGGTGTCTTGTTATTGATAATTATGTATTGATGGATTTCTCTGGTAATTGTTGTTGGTATATGGTATTGGAGGAGGCTCTTGTTTTAGGGGAGATGATGCCCGAATTTATATAAACGAACAACAAGTTTAAGTTGCAGACTTAGCCTTTATTCAATACAAATTTTGAATCTCCTTATGCAATGGTAGATTGAGTTGAGTTGTTTGAAGAGTAGCTTGGGAGGTATTAAGGACTCACCATGGTTAAGGTATGTTAAGGCATTTACTTCTTTCTATTGGCATGATCTAAAGTAAAACGAACATAAACGGTATGCTAATTCATAACGGATCTACTCCTAAAAACTAAGGTTGTCCATGTTGTTATTTCCTTATAAAGTTATTCTAAGCAAGTGTGTATGATCCTTAAATCCTACTAAGGTTCATATTGATGGTAGGGATGTCCATAATGTTAATCGAAGATGCAATGACCTTACGTCACTCCGAAAGGTTTAGAACGTGATTCTATGAGTCCAACATGCATTATATATGTATCTACTTTAATCTACCGAGCCGCGCTATAGTTGGCCGGGTACGGCACCTATTGTGCAACCACTGATCAGTTGGGTTAACGAGCTCCACATGGACAGGTACGATTCTACCGAGCCTTATGATGGCCGGGTACGTTTTTACCGAGTCCTCTTTAAGGCTGGGTACGATGTGATGATGCCTACAGAGTCGTATGTTTTTAAAAGTTTATGTATATATATGTATTATGCATTTCATGTTAGTAGCCCCAGAGGCACGCAGATGTTATAGGTTGTATCTCATCTATCTCTCTTTATATTACTGTTTTTGTTTATGCTTTCCTACCTTACATACTCGGTACTTTATTTGTACTGACATCCCTTTTGCTTGGGGACACTGCATTTCATACCCGCAAGTCCCAATTGATAGGTTGGCACCTCCGAGTAGGCTATCAGCTCAGCGGAGGTGTTGGTGCACTCCACTTGCTCCGGAGTTGCCTATTTGGTCAGTATGCTTTGGATATGTATTGATTGGTATGGCGGGGCCCTATCCCGACCTTTATGATTTTATGTACTCTCAGAGACTTGTAGACAGATGTCAGGTTTATGGATACTTGTATGGCCTTGTTGGCCTATGTGTTGAGTTTACAAATGGTCATGTCGGCCTTATAGGCCCGTATGTCACATGTATAAGTTTGTATATCATGTTGGGTCGTCATATGTTGAGTATTCCCTTATGTTTTATTCTTGTTATGTCATGACGGGTTTCTGGCTCATTTACTCAAGATAGTATAATAAGAAAGATATGTTATGTTGGTCTCGGTTGAGTAAGGCACCGGGTGCCCGTCGCGGCCCTTCGGTTTGGGTCATGACAGAAGTGGTATCAGAGCAGTTCTGTCCTACGGAGTCTACAAGCCGTGTCTAGTAGAATATTGTTTATGGGTGTGTTGTGCACCACACTTATAAGCATGAAGCTACAGGGCATTTAGGACTGTCACTCTTTTTTCTTGCTCTAGATCGTGTTGTAGAGCTCAATTGTAAGAATTCAAACTTCTAAATTTTATTATATTCGTAATACAACGATACCTCATCTAAATAAACAGTTGGTATGACATTGACTGTGGTTGTGGAAGAGTTGAGTCAGAGGAACTCGATTTTGCACCATGCTTTTGATGAGCAAATGTGGGGTCTTCAGCAGATCATGTGTGTTCTAAGATGTGTAAGCTTCTTGATAAGGAGCCATAAGGCAAGAATATCTATCCACTCGTATGGTAAAAAGGAATAAGTGAATCGGAAAGTAGACACAAGTTTCAGCAAGTAAAACAAGCAAGATGACGAAGGGTACGAGGTACCTAGTTAATGAAGATTATCAGTATTTACAATTCAGGCAGAGAAATGTAAGTATTGGTGTTACCTTCAATGTTAACGGTGATATATACAATTGACCACACACATCTCAGGTGTGCCCTATGGGAGCTAACAAATATAGTTTAAAAGAAGAAGGTGATATCAAGATCCAATTCGGGTTAGAGTAACCAAAAATTATGGATGGATTGTTATCATTAACTAATGTATCCGAAGGATAGTGCAAATGTGGTAATAGATCTCCTTGTGAGACACCTAGATGGTGAGCTTTAGAATAGTACAATCAGATATGAATACTGAAATATTCAGAAATTTCAGAAGATAGGCAGTGGGATCCTAGAAGGGATAAATATTTACCTTAGTATGACTCCAACCCCGAGTAAAAAAAAGGGAGAATGTTAGGCATTCCGAAGAGCTAGTGAGATGAAGCAAGGGGAGCTAAAAGGGAAAGAACATTTTGTTAGAGTTTTCAGAATAAAGTGATAGATAAAGATATTATCCGGAGAATAAGAAGAGAGTAAATGAAGCATCCTGAGTAAGATGTAATATATGGGTGATAACATTAAATCAAAATATGACACGATGACAGAGTCTATAGTCAAGTGAAGGAAAAATACAAGAGGTGGCAGGACTTGAGGCAATAAAAGAGTATAAGACATAAAGTCATATCCTTATTTCGAGAAATGAGTTGGTGACTTCAACGTGATTACCAGGAGGAAAGGTTAGACCCCAGAGTAATAAAAATCAGTATGGGCTGGTGAACAAGATAAACTAAATATAAATTAGGGACTGAAGGATTTTATAATGATTGATATCATGAGAATTTCAGAGATAACATTCCGGCAATAATAGAATGGACAAAAAAAATAATAACCTTCAAGGTTCATTCAGGAAGATGATTTCCTAAAGCAAGCACGTGGAGCAGAGTTAAGCTTAAGGGAGTAAGTGTGCTAGTTACGCTAAGTATCACCCTTGTGCTTAATAAATTTAATTATCCCCAGTATAGAGAGGTTAGCAAGGCGAGTAAGATGTTAGTGAAAATATGAAAAAAATGGCAAGATGAAGAGGTAACTATGGAATAGTAAAGGAGAAATGCGGTAAAAGGGTGAAAGGAATGAGATAGTATCTATTCAGATCCTATAGATATGATATGACTCTAGAACATTATGCAGGCATGACACTAGAGAGAAGCGGTAAGGGTTGCGCTCCCGATGATATTGATAAATAAGTGCAAATGAACACTTGATACATAATGAGCCAATACAAGAGGTAACTTAAGACAAAGTAAATAACTAAAGAGAGATTACGCGGAATATAGATATGGGAATGGACCAACGAGTAGTTTGTAGTTGATTCAAGAAGAGCCAAGTTATGGCTATACAAGAGTTTATAAGCAAATCAGCAGATCATGCATGATAAACGTAGTGAATCCTAATCTAGTAAATTTAGTCTCGCAGATATAATGTCGTAACCTTGAGAAATATTCAGCTAGGAGTTGGGTTACTAAAGGTATCGTATAAGTGTTATGGAAATAATGGAGAGTGCCACTAAGGAAACAATCAAAAATCTGAGTTTACAAGTAACCCTACAAGCCCAAGGGCACGAGGTATGTAACTAAGGATGTTTGTAGGCGAGTAAGAACATCGAAAATTCCTTCGGGTATACAGTATACCGAGATCATAACTTTACAAGATCCAGAAGGTCTCCTTAAGTACTACAAAGAAAGACTAGCTGAGAAAATAAGGAAGAAGGCTTCAACTTAAGCATAACGATATAAAGAAGAAAAGGTCTTGTAACAACAGTCTCACTACAATATGGTATACACTCCATAAGAAAGTGGCACCTATCGTTACTAATGAACGGGAAGTCAAAAGTGATATTTGAGATCATATGAGTTATAGGAAATTCAAGTATTGGTGGGCAATAAGATAAGCCAAGTATTCATGCAACAAGTGGCATAACAACCAGGAAAAGTGATTGCTTACATTTAAAAAAAATGCTGAGAAGGCACGAAAGAAATTATTCAATCAATAATCCAGTGTTAATTACATTGTGAATGCACTTAAGACTTCAGAGTTATATCCATGCAGCATATATGTTGACATTCATACAGCTATAGGAGACTCTGGTATAAGTTAAAAGAAAGAATTAAGTCCACGTCACCTATAAAGGCTTGAATTGTTAGAAGATTATATCATTGATGCTACATAGAGTCCATGAAAGGCTAATGTAATAGCTAATACCCTAAGCTGGAGATTGGAGGATAGCCTAAGCTTAATTAAAGGCTGAGAAGGAAGAGGAAGCTCGAAAGTTACATCATGAGTCCGATTGTTAGACCTAGATGATTATAGAAATCGTGACTCAAACCATAGTAGGAACACTTTTAATAGCAGAGATATAAAAGAGATAATACAACAATTATATTCTATAAAGCTCTATAATAAAGCAATTAGAAGAGTACCAGCCTCATAAGACGTTAATACGAAGCTCCCACCAGATTATGTATGCACCAGGGTTGCAAGTATTATAGTAGAGATTTAAGGTATGGATGTGAATTCCACCAATGTAGAAGGGAGGTTATGAAATCGATAGAAGATACGGTGCGAGATTTAAAGGTAAGTATGGTAAATGTGAGTGAGAAGGTGACAATAATAGTCAAGGTCTCATGATTAAACCTGTCAAAACAAGAGAGCTGATGCTTTCCATGAGCTATAGAAAGCTCGGTACACTCTGAATGAACTCAGAGGAGTCTAAGAACATGAGCAATTAGAAGAGATGGAATACTGCCCTGGTATTAGAATAAGAGTGTAATTGTGTTAGTTAAGAGAATGATGTTTGGGCCTTCGATTGAGTAATGATTTAAAGAAAAAGGATTTCATAGATGGTACGGTATTAGAATGCCCCCCTAAGATGAATACGTTAGGATGTTATGAAAATGCAGTCATTAAAGTATAGTATCGTCCCTAGGTGCATCAAGAAAATCACTTCAGATGTTCTCCGATAAGACGTGAGCCTTAGTGACAATGTATTACATCTGAGGCGATAGTTGGAGTTGGTGAAAGACTATGATGTTTATATTTTATATCATCCAAGGAAGGTAAATGTAGTAGTCAACACCCTCAATCTTAGATCTATGTGTAGCCTATCATATTTACAGGCATAGAAGAGTGAGATAGCTTGTGAGATTCATCTGCTAGCTAATCTTGGAATTCGATTACTAGATGCAGGTGGTACCAGAGTTACTATTTAGGACATGAAAACCTCCTCTTTAGTAACTGAAGTGAAGGAATGCCAGTATGAATATCATGTGCTAGATCATTATAGAGATACAACCCCTCAAAAGGAGAAGACTTTCAAATTACAGGAGATGGAGTCATCGGATATCGAGGTCAATTATATGTTCCTAATGTGGCAGGGTGAGATGGAGTCCTCAAATATTAAGGTCGATTATATGTTCCTAATGTGGCAGGGTTGCGCCAGCACGTTATGGGACAAGCAATGAGAAAGTAACCTAGAGTTATGTAGCACACCTCGGTAATAATACCAAGGCTATAAAACAAAATATAGCAATAGTCGTACATTCATCAAAGTACCAAGCGAAGAGCTTAAGTATACCTATATATGCCTAGAGGGACATTATGTCATAGTTCTATATATGTATTCACAAACTGAAGCCAAGAGATTGGCAAAAACCTGGAGGAAAGAAAGAGAGAAAAGTCGTGCATAAAAGGACATAGTCATATAGGATACATCATAGAAGGTCGTCGAAGTTACGAGATTGGAAGAACTCCGGCCATAATTCGCGAGGTGAGAATAGGCCTAAAGGGGGGAATGCTCTGGTTTTTAAATTTATTCACAGAACAATTACCTAGATGACAAAGGACAATATTAAAGTATTCATAAAGAGCCAAATGGTATGAGAATGAGAAGCGCATCAGTCAACATTCGAGGAAGAATGCTTCAAAGGGGAGAATAATTTTACAACCCATGTTTTTGTACGTGAAAGTACGTCGTAAGTCCGTTGATGTAAGCTCAGAAATGAGATCCTCTTGGAAAGTATATAAAGTGATTTAATGGTGTTATGTCCCATATTTTTTTTGCAAGACTTTAAGAGTTATATTCAAATATAAATGTTTATAAGGGTATATGTTGTTCCACCCCGTACTTTATACGTTACTATCATTATAAGATTATCTAACATAAACTCGAAAAGGATGAAATCCTTCTATAAGGACAAGAAAGGTTTGCCGAAGTGTTAAGCAAGTTAAGATGAATATGAGACTTTTTAATCATGATTTAAATGAGTTTAAAGTCATGATATGACTATATATGATGTTTGTATATGAAGTATAAAGTTTGAGAAAAATCGGATTTAAGTTGCGGAAAAACCGACTAAGGATTTGTCTTGTAATGAAGTTTTTTGAGTAATAAATTTCGTGTGCTATATGAGGTCTTTTTGGGACATATTATATACCAAATTGAAGGTCTTGAAATTTAGTTTCCAACACTCTTAACTGTTTGCTCACACGACACCCGGATAAAAAGTTATAAGCGTTGGAAGACGAGCCAATTATAGGGTACCAAGTAGCATCTTTTGACTTTTCAACAAAATGGAGATTATCTCCTTTATCTTGTCTGTTTCTGCATATTTCCAGAGAGCACGACCAAATAAGACCCCTAACATCACCTTTAATCTCTCTACAAGGGTTTCAAACAATACCATCATCCCGGGCATGAAATCTAGAAGTAATAACACTAGAACGATCCCCACAACGTAAGTATTGCTATATTGCCTCTCTTTTTCTTTGTAGTTTGAGTTTTGGAAGGTATTTTGAAGTTAATAAAAATGCCTAATTTCTGGTTCCAAGCTCTTAAACATCAAGGAATATTGATTAATTTATTTCATAATAGTTAGAATTCACGGGACGGTGATCGGAAGCCGTGGGTTCGAGTTATTTGATTTGTAATGGACTGTTTTGTGGGCTGTTTCGTGTAGCTTTTGGGTAGTATATTTTGCTGCTATTTAATGGACTTTTTGGAAGATAAATTGTGTGGAGAAATACCACCTAATGGCGAAATGATGGATTAGTCATTCTTTGTAATATTTTCGGGGCGTTGGACACTACTATAGTCGTCGTTTTTGGTATGAATTGATTGGGGTGTGTTGGGATGTTGTAGTCTAAATATAACATGGATTTCAACTTGCATACACTGTAGAAGGTAATTATATTGTGTTCCTACAGGCGCTTAAGGTTATCTTGGCATTGGTTAAGTTAAATGGATGAACTAGACATGAACTAGTGTATAAAGTTACTAATTAAGAATAATTGGAGTTGTGGATCATTTTCTTTGTTATGGATATATGGTATAAGACTGGAATTATTGATAAATGACTTCATTATCATGTTAATGATACTATTAAGTTAAAGTAAAAAGTCTATAAGGGATGATATCGGGTATACGAATTCCAATTGGAGCTTGTTGCTCGTCGTAAAATAGTTATGACTTGTTGTTGTTTTATGGTGTCTTGTTATTGATAAATATGTATTGCTGGATTTCTCTAGTAATTATTGTTGGTATGTGGTATTGGATGAGGCTTTGTTTTAGGGGAGATGCTGCCCGAATTTATATAAACGAACTACAAGTTTAAGTTGCAGACTTAGCCTTTATTCAACACTGATTTTGAATCTTCTTATGCAATGGTAGATTGAGTTGAGTTGTTTGAAGAGTAGATTAGGAGGTATTAAGGACTCACCATGGTTAAGGTATGTTAAGGCACTTACTTCTTTCTATTGGCATGATCTAAAGTGAAACGAACATAAATGGTATGCTAATTCATAACGGATCTACTCCTAGAAACTAAGGTTTTCCATGTTGTTCTTTCCTTATAAAGTTATTCTAAGCAAGTGTGTATGATCCTTAAATCCTACTAAGTCTCATATTGATGGTAGGGATGTCCATAATATTAATCGAAGGTGCAATGACCTTACATCACTCCGAAAAGTTTAGAACGTAATTCTATGAGTCCAACATGCATTATATATGTATCTACTTTAATCTACCGAGCCGCGCTATAGTCGACCGGGTATGGCACCTATTGTGCAACCACTGATCAGTTGGGTTAATGAGCTCCACATGGCCGGGTACGATTCTACCGAGCCTTATGATGGCCGGGTACATTTTTACCGAGTCCTCTTTGAGGCCGGGTACGATATGATGATGATGATAATGCCTACAGAGGCATATGTTTTTAAAAGTTTATGTATATATATATGTATTATGCATTTCATGTCAGTAGCCCCCAGAGGCACGCAGATGTTACATGTTGTATCTCCCCTATCTCTTTTTATATTACTGTTTTTATTTATGCTTTCTTGCCTTACATACTTAGTACTTTATTTGTACTGACGTCCTTTTTGCCTGGGGACGCTGCGTTTCATGCCCGCAGGTCCAATTGATAGGTTGACATTCCTCCGAGTAGGCTATCAGCTCAGCGGAGGTGTTGGTGCACTCCACTTACTCCGGAGTTGCCTATTTGGTCAGTATGCTTTGGATATGTATTGATTGGTATGGCGGGGCCCTATCCCGACCTTTATGATTTTATGTACTCTTAGAGGCTTGTAGACAGATGTCAGGTTTATGGATACTTGTATGGTCGTGTTGGCCTATGTGTTGAGTTTACAAATGGTCATGTCGGCCTTATAGGCCCGTATGTCACATGTATAACTTTGTATATCATGTTGGGTCGTCATATGTTGAGTATTCCCTTATGTTTTATTCTTGTTGTCTTATGACGGGTTTCTGGCTCATTTACTCAAGATAGTATAATAAGAAAGATATGTTATGTTGGTACTCGGTTGAGTAAGGCACCCGGTGCCCGTCGCGGCTCTTCGGTTTGGGTCGTGACAGAAATCTTAGGATACCAATAACTTCGTCCAACTTTAAGGTATTTGCACTAGTGAAAAGTTCAAATCTACACAAGATACTTCCATTATACACGATATCATGATACATATACAAACTAGTGGGGGATTGTTAGACATAGTTAGTTTGTATATGTGGGGGTTTCCCACATCGGTGACTTTAAGTCACTTTTGAGGCCTTAAAAGGCTAAGCACACTAAGTCATATAGAATGAGTATTTGACATACTTCTAAAAGTATGTGTAATATATATTATTATATATCTAAATGACTTGGACTTGGACTTGGACGCGGGTCGGGTCGGATCTTTAAATAAAGGTTTTATTTTTATATTTATTTTTTGGAGCAGTTTCCGATTATTTAAATTCGAATTTAAATTTGAATTTAAATAAAACAGATATAACTGTTCGTATAGGAGTGTGACTTTTCTGAAAAGTCTTCTCTTGAATTCTATAAATACAAGGAGACTCCAAGAGCAGCGATATTCAATTTTTTTGCAAGTGTAATTCTGGCTTTGTTGTATCCTGACGGAGAATTGCTTGTAATACCCTAAAGAATATACGGGCAATATCTTTTGAAAGATAGTGATATTTCAAGCCTCAAAGCTATACTTCTCTTTTAATCTTCTGTAAGTTTTCTAACACTTTTCATGTAAAGATAAATCTGAACGAAAATACTGTTCAAAATCCGAAAAATATTCCAACATAATATACTGGAGTTCCAGTATAATATACTGGAGTTCCAGTATAATATACTGGACTTCCAGCCTAATATACTGGTCCAGCATAATATGCTGGAAGTCCATAAACATGTGCTCCAATCTCCAGTATATTATGCTGAAACTTTTTGTGTGTTGGAGTTCTAGCATAATATGCTGGAAGTTCATACACAGGTGCACCAATCTCCAGTATATTATGCTGGAACTTTCCGTGTTGCAGCAAAATAGTGACTATTTTTCAATGACTTTGCAAACGCAGACTATTTTTTTACTTACCAATCCAAAAACTGGTTAACTCGTACTATTTTCACCCTAAAATCAATTATCTACGGGGTTTGGGGCCAACAACTGAAAACTAGTAAGAGAAAATTAACGAAATAGCAACAAATCGATATTACTTATAAATAATTTTCCATTAAGTCATGCTATACAAAATAGTCAAAAAAGCTATCAAAGATATTCAACATTTAAAAACCTAGGCAAAAGAGGATTTTTTTCAATAGATATGGTTAGAAAACACATGGATGAGAAGATATACAGAATTTTGAGAAAAAATAAAGGTAATTTGGACTGGTTTGGAATCAAAATTCATTATCGCTGATATATAATACTCAAAAAACATAGGCAAAAAGGATATTTTTTGTATGATAGGAATTCGTTGAAAAGACATAGATGCAGCAATATACAAAATTTAAGGTGATTTGGACCGATTTAGAATCAAAATTTGTAGTTGAAATTGGGTTTATAATTTTCTCTATGCCAAATGTATCTTACATATATCTCATATGTATCTCCCACACAAGTATACATGAATATACAGTGGATAAACATTGATACAAAATACATATGGGATCACATACCATCTTCTTCCATATTGATCTTCAACTTCAAATTTGGCTCAAATTTCAATTCAAACCACCATAGATCTCCGCAAAAATCGTCTCAATCTGAGAGTCAAACTCATTGAGATGTACCCAATATATTTCAACAACACCCACTCGAAACAAATTCTAACTTTGATAACCCGAATTTCTAACTCAAGCTTAAGCAAACATCAATGGAGTTAAAACTTCAAATTACCTCTAATCTTCTTCAAATTTATTATATTGCCATGTCTTAAATTTATAAAGAGCATGCAATTGATTTTTTATTTATTTTTTTGGACTTTTATATTATAATATATGTGTTGTGTGTTTATTGTTAGCTAGTATTTGATCATGTTTCTACTCAGTTACAGTAGTTCATGAACTAATTTCTCTATTAAATTTTGACTCATTTCAAATATCATCTGGGAAATTGTAATCTGAAGTGCTAATCATCAGGGAAATATCCTTTAGTATTTTACACCAATTAAACAATTTAACTATAAGGTCACAAATTAAAGTAAAGAAATATAGTATCACTTAATTATGATTATATGAAAATAATTTATATACAAAGACACATTTATGTATTTATTTGTCTGGTATAAAAAATTAGTTTGAGTAATTTTTTTTTCGGACACTAATGTCGTATGGAGGATGCATCACATCAAATCAAACCAGGTTTACGAAAAAGATATGCTTTAATTAGGGGCACAAAATCATTCTCAACTGCGACGATCAAAATGGCAGCAGATTTGCTTGTCTGAGCACCAAAAACCAACCAATATAATTATTTTATAAATTTAGTGGTTTTAGCCAAATGTAAGTTGGATAACAATCAATAACGATTGACCTTTTTTTATTTGATTAAACCGATAATGAGATTGAGAGAAATGATTTTTTCTTGAAAAAACTCTCATCGTGATGTTTAAAGTTTTTGTTACTATTTCACTGTGACACTGATTTAGACACATGCCTATGTATCCAGTGTTTCGGCAAAATTCATAGTTAACCGAATCGAAAAATCGAACCAAGCCGAAAAGTCAAATCAAATCGATTAAAAAATCTGATTTGGTTTGGTTTGGTATTGAGTAAAAACACCCAAACTAATTTATATATATATTTTAAGACTTTATGTAAAATTTTCTTTAAAAAATGTCTAGAAATATTTGGGATTCTCTTGCAGGATATAAATTTTAATAGAATATGAAGTGCTCCATATTTATTGACCTTAAATAATGGGTTGTATGATTACTCTCTTATCAGATATTATTGAAATGCGTCTATCTATTTGTTCTTCCATATTCATATCATATATTAAGATCTATTAAATTTTTATATCTTTTTCGAATGTGAAGTGGTTATTATATTTAGGTATCATATTGAATTTTATGTTTAATTACTAAATTTGGTTAACCTGAAAGTGTATATCAACGAAAAATTATTGTCACACGACTAAAAAAATAACTATTATGCGTTACTAATAGAATTTTCCCATAAGAATATTTTAATCGATAATATGTTTGTCAATTTTTTTTTATATTTTTACTAAATAGATATTTACTTATCAAATATTTGACAAAGTAAGAATGGAATAATATGTAAGTAACAAAAAACCTGAAAAATCCGACAAAACCGAACCAATCCAAACCGATATAGTTGGTTTGGTTTTGATAAAAGCCGAACCAACCCGGTCCATATACACCCCTAGTTTTGGCATTTCATACATGTATGTGTAGGGTTGTGCATAATTTGGTAAACACCGAATTACCGTACAGAAATCAAAAAAAATTATATTTGGTATTTGGTTTAAGTACTTAAAAAAATTGGTATTTGGTATTTAAAAATGAAATACTGAAACATCGATATCGTACCGAAATATATAATAAGTTACACGATACACATATTATTGATTACAAAATGAATATTAAAGTTCTAAATTTTATTTTTCGTCATTTTTTATAATTTCCTTTAACATTAATCCCCTATTTCTCCAATTATACTTGACTTTCCCCCATTTTCTTTCGTTGCCTACTTATGTTTCAACCTTTCTCCCATCTAAATTTAACATTTTTAGTTTTCATAGTTTTTACTATATTATAACATTTTTATTTTCGTAGTGGTGGGTACCTTACTTAAGAATATTACAGTCTATGACTTTATGCACTGTTAATATTCGAGTTGAACAAAGCGAATTTACCAAACTGAATAAACCGAAAGAAAAAAACCCGAACCATACCGAATTTAATTAGGTATGGTATTGGTATAACATTTTAAGAAATTAAATACCGAAAATATTAAACTGAAATGTCTAAATACCGTATCATACCGACCGACGAACACCCCTATGTATGTGTGTTAAAGAAATAAGCAAAGATAAAATTAAATATGTCATCAGAGTCCAAACTTTTCTGTATTTAAAAAATAAAAAAATAACAAAAGCTCAAAACCCTAAGAATCTAAATATTGAATGCACCACTGAATATATATTACATTTCTTGCAAGGATTCATTATTACAACACTATAATTAATTATTCGGGTTATCATGCTATTTCACTAAGTCATATACTATTAATTAGTTAAAGACTAGTACCATTTTCTTTCTTTATATTACGAATGAAGTTAGTCAACATCCTTATCAATGAGCCAATAAATTGTGTAGTATATTAACAGTTTCCTATGGTTCAGAGAAACCAAGAGAAGGAAGAACGAGTAGGTGCACATTTTAATATAACATTAAATAAAACAAAGCCATCATTTTTGACCCACTGGCACATGGGTTTCCTTTAGAAGACCTGTTATATTATCAATCGCAGATTTTTCCAATTTTAGGCTGTTGAATGAGCTATGAAAGGTCAATAATCCAGTTATTACAACTCATATTTGTCATGGCATCTGCAGGTCAACTTATTAGACAAATAATACACACTGAATACAAATGTTCTTTTTAAATAAAAGTATAATAGTGTTTTGTGTGTACTCAACTATTTCTGCCTTTTGTCTATAGAGTCAAAACCAAACCAGACAGTCAGATACAAATGTTCAATAAACGTTTTTGTTAGTTTTCACACCATGTTGAAGTAAACAAAAAATAAGCATTGACTTTTGCATTTTTCTTTAGTGGTGGAGAGGTTTGTGGGCATTTCCACTTTCAAAGTCAACATAGAAACTGCAACTAGTACTTGAATATTGGTTTTCCCTTTTTTTTAAACCCCAGAAAATCAGCAGCTGTTACAGTCTTTGTCATAGTCTCTGTCCTTCGGGTAAGCACTTTATGCTTACTGGGTAAACTCCCTGCTATGTAATAGCCTGCAAATCATATTGGAAATGTAAATCGCACTAGGCAAGCCGTGTGCGCAAACTCGACCCAGAAGATATTGAGGAGGGATAGATCCCAGGTTATTTGTACGGATGACCGCCCTCCAAACCAACTGGGCCATCCGTAGGGATAATATTGGTTTTCGAGCAAGTTATTTTACTACACTTTTCGCACTAAACTGTTCACACTCAAAACTTGTATTTATATATTATTGGTCAAGGTGGAATATGATATTGGCAAGATTATTTATTAATGAGTTGAAACCGTGTTATTGTGACATCTTGTATTGGACCATTAAGCCTTGTACCTTTCAACTACATCTTTAATTTGGATATGATTGTTTTTCCACTAATTTTACTATCCCTTTTTGTCGTCCACTTATATATGACAACCCTTTTGAAGTAAAAGCTCAAAAATGTTGTATTCTTCTTGAAACCAAGTATTAGACATGACAACATTTCATAGTACCTTTGTTTACATTCTACATGTGCTACTTCTTTGTTCACTTCCATTAAATATCACATCTTCAGCAAGAACTGAAGCTGAAGCTCTAATCAAATGGAAGAGTAACTTATCTCCTATTTCTTTTTTGGATTCTTGGTCCATTTCCAATCTCAGAAACTTGTGTAATTGGACAGCTATTGTTTGCAATACTGGTGGAACACTTTCTGAGATCAATCTTTCTGATGCAACCCTCTCTGGCTCTCTTGATCAGCTTGATTTTACTTCATTCCTGAACCTCACTCGTTTTAATCTCAATGGCAATAACTTCAGTGGATCGATACCTTCGAATATTGGCAATGTCTCTATGCTCACTTTCTTGGACCTGAGTAACAATATCTTGGAAGGTGTCATACCAGAAGAGATTGGGAAGTTAACACAACTTGAATATCTCAGTTTTTATAACAACAATTTAAATGGTGTTATTCCCTATCAAATTAGCAATCTTCAGAAGGTAAGGTACTTGGATCTTGGATCAAATTACTTAGAAACTCCTGATTGGTCTAAATTGAGGAATATGCCTCTGTTGGCACATCTGAGCTTTGGTTACAATGAATTGAGGTTAGAATTCCCTGAATTTGTACTCCGTTGCCATAATCTGACTTACCTCGATATATCTTTAAACCATTTGAATGGTTCAATCCCAGAAACAGTATTCACCAACTTAGACAAGCTTGAGTACCTTAATCTTTCATCCAATTCATTTGAAGGTTTATTGTCACCAAATTTTACCAAGTTGTCCAAGTTAAAAGAACTTCGGATTGGTCTTAACATGTTTTCTGGCCTAATTCCTGATGAAATTGGTTTGATCACTAGTCTTGAAGTTGTTGTACTTTTCAACAATTCATTTCTAGGAAATATTCCATCTTCTATAGGAAGACTCACAAATCTTCAACAACTAGACCTTCGAAAGAATCGTTTGAATTCAACCATTCCTTCTGAGCTTGGCCTGTGTACTAACCTCACCGTCTTGGCTTTAGCAGAGAATTTCTTGCAAGGACCATTGCCTCCATCTTTCTCTTCTCTGACCAAGTTATCTGATTTGGGGTTGTCTTCTAATATTCTTTCTGGTGAGATCTCAACATATTTCATCACCAATTGGACTGAGCTGACATCTTTGCAGCTTCAAAACAATTCCTTTACTGGGAATATTCCATCTGAAATCAGTCAGTTGAAAAGCCTCAAATATCTTTTCCTCTTTCATAACAATTTCACTGGTCCCATTCCCTCTGAGATTGGAGACTTGCAAAACTTGTTGGAGCTAGATTTCTCTGACAACCAGCTTTCAGGAACAATACCTCCATCCATTGGAAACTTAACCAATCTAACAACGTTGCATCTTTTTCGCAATGTTCTCAGTGGAACCATTCCTCCTGAGATTGGGAAATTGACATCTCTTCAGATCCTTGATATCAATACCAACCGACTTAGTGGTGAGCTGCCGGACATCATTTCTGACCTCAGCAGTCTGAACCTTTTTTTTGTATATAGTAATAATATCTCGGGCAGTGTTCCTGAGGATTTTGGAAAAAAAAGTCCTCAATTGTCCAGTGTCAGCTTTTCAAATAACAGCTTCAGTGGTGAACTGCCTCCTGGATTATGTAGCCAGTTTGCTCTTGAGGAGTTGACAATAAATGGCAACAAATTCAGTGGAAAGTTACCAGATTGCTTGAAGAATTGCACAGAGCTAAAAAGAATAAGGCTTGAAGGCAACAACTTATCTGGTAATCTTGCAGAGGCATTTGGCGTGCACCCGAATCTTGATTTCCTTTCTCTCATTGACAACCAATTTTCAGGTGAACTCTCACCTGAATGGGGGAAATGTGAAAAACTCACAAGTCTAAGAATGGATGGAAACAAAATTTCTGGTGTGATCCCAGCTGAGCTAGGGAATCTGAGGGAGCTGCGCGTGTTAACTTTGGAAGGAAATGAATTGACCGGTGAAATTCCTTCTGAACTGGCAAAGTTAGGCCAGCTCTACAATCTCAGCTTGAGCAAAAACAATCTTACAGGAGGCATCCCTCAGTCTGTTGGAAATTTAACTAAGCTCCAGTATCTTGACTTGTCAACAAACAAGTTAAGTGGTAACATACCGGTAGATGTTGGGAAGTGCGAGAGACTTTTGAGCTTGAATCTTGGCAACAACTCATTATCAGGTGGTATTCCCTCTGAACTTGGAAATTTGATGGGGTTGAGTATTCTTTTGGACCTCAGTGGCAATTCGCTATCGGGAACAATCCCACAAAACTTGGCCAAGCTTACCTCATTGGAGGATCTCAACCTCTCACATAACAACCTCTCAGGTAGAATTCCTCCGTCATTATCTCGCATGGTCAGTCTTCAGGAAATGGACTTTTCCTACAACGAGTTTTCAGGACCAATTCCAACCGATGGAGTATTTCAAGGAGCGGCTGCTAGATCTTTTCTTGGAAACTCTGGTTTGTGTGGAAATGTAGAAGGATTATCCTCGTGTAATTTGGCTACCCCGGATGAGAAGTCCAGAAACAAGAATCAAAAGGTTCTTATTGGGGTACTTGTACCGGTGGCCTGCCTCATACTTTTGGCAATCATTTTTGTTGCATGCCTTGTATCTCGAAGGAAGGCTAAGCAATACGATGAGGAGATCAAAGCCAGCCAGATGTATGAGAATTCAGAGTCTCTCATTTGGGAAAGAGAAGGGAAGTTTACATTTGGTGACATTGTGAAAGCTACTGAAGATTTCAATGAGAAAAACTGCATTGGAAGAGGAGGCTTTGGAAGTGTTTATAGAGCAATTTTGCCATCTGGGCAGGTTGTTGCAGTCAAAAGACTCAACATGTCAGACTCAAGTGACATTCCTTTAACAAGTCGTCGAAGCTTTGAGAATGAGATTAGAACTTTGACAGAGGTGAGACACAGGAATATAATCAAGCTCTTTGGTTACTGTTCCAAGAATGGGTGCATGTACTTGGTTTATGAGTATATAGAAAAAGGTAGCCTCGGGAAAGTTCTGTATGACAGTGAGATGGTAACGGAACTGGGGTGGGGCACAAGAGTGAAAATTGTGCAAGGAATAGCACATGCACTTGCTTACTTGCACCATGACTGCTCCCCACCCATCGTGCACCGTGATGTATCGCTGAATAACATCTTGCTTGAGTCAGAGTTCGAGCCACGACTCTCTGACTTTGGCACAGCAAAGCTGCTAGCTTCAGAATCATCAAATTGGACCTCAGTTGCTGGTTCTTATGGCTACATGGCACCAGGTATTTTACTCATTAGCTAATGCATCCATATATATATCTGTTGGTTTTTTCAGTATGTTCATTGGAAGAATGCAGGCAGACACTCACTTTTAAACCCTTGCAATTCCTTATTAGGTATTCTGATTTTAGTGTCCCTGATGCAGCTAATTTTCTGCTAAACAGGCTTGTGATAGTTGATATTCTTGTTTTAGCAAAGAAGAATGTTTCACTAACATCTTGTGTTTCTTGTTGTGCAGAGCTTGCATTTACCATGCGCGTTACAGAAAAATGTGATGTTTATAGTTTTGGAGTTGTGGCTATGGAGATTATGATGGGAAGGCATCCAGGGGAGCTTTTAACCTCATTATCAGCAGCAACAACTTTATCATCGGAAATTCTTTTGAAGGATGTTCTTGACCAAAGACTTCAACCGCCCACTGGCCACTTGGCAGAAGCAGTGGTTTTTGTTATCACGATTGCCTTTGCATGCACACGTACCACTCCTGAGTCACGACCAACCATGCGTTCTGTAGCACAAGAATTATCTGCTCAGACTTTGCCTTACCTTCCACAGCCATTGGGGTCAATAGAAGTGAGCAAACTAACAAGTTTCCAGAAATAGCAGAAAGTATGAGATGACAAGCCTGAGGTATAGGTGTGAAAAATGTACAGGCTGCAGCAGAGTTCTAGTGTTAGTGTCTATATAGTTTCAATGATGAAACATTGGGGCTGGCCGAATTATTACGTTGTGGGTGCACTTTTCTCTAGAGAGAAAGAAATAATATCATCCTGTTGAGCATGATACTCAGATCTCAAAGTCTTATAATCCTAATTATATTGATATCTTTACTTCCAACAACAACTATGCCTCAATCATTAGCTAGTTGGAGTCGACTATATGAATCCTCACTTCTTCATTTAGGCTCGATCATATCATCATCATACCCAATAAGACAAAAAGGGGGGGAAAAGTTAAATCTACATAAAAATAATAGTAATAATAATATTAGAAGTTCTCTAAGTGATATCTTAACTTCCAGCAGGAACAAATAATAAAACAAAAGAAACCACAAAATCCTGCTGAGGTTGGTAGTACACTAGATTTCCATGTGATTTTATAACAATTTCTCCAAAGGAAATGACTAGGTGTATGAAATATGAGCTTGAATACAGCCTCACAGAGATGAAAATTGAGGTGTAAGTCATTAAAGATTATAGGAGAAGATGCTTAGCATCTTAAAAATCTGATATACATGGACAAGTTTGGATGCTACAGAGTGCCCTTCTCCTTTTCCTAGTCTTCACTTTATTGCTAGGCAAATCACTAGCAGAAAGATACAATGTGTCGCTTGCAATCAAAATAGCTACCTAACAAAAATTGGCAAAGAATACATCACACATATACCAGGCATGGTATTTAGCATTCCACTCCACACTGCTTGAGTATAGGGCCCTTCTGTTTTGGTAGGAAAGGGTCTATTCTGACCCAAACCAGTGAGAAGATTGAAGCAAGAAGAATTGACCATAGGACCACAATGGTGGGAGTCCTATTCTGCCTGCCCATCAATCCCTTTAGGAAAGGATAGAGATGGACAATAACCCAAAAGGCGAAGAATAACTTTCCGAAGAGAGGACCCCATGAACCATAACCATTGTTGATGGCATCTGAAACACCAGCCACAACACCAACCATATTCAAGATGATCAGAGTGGTTGGTGGGATGAGGAGTGTGGTCCATTTGAAGAGGTAAAGCTCCCCAAACTCAGTGTCCTCAGCTGCTTTTGCTGTTACGGTGAAATTTGTGTCTACACCAGCAAGAACTTTAAGAAGGCCTTGGAAAACTGCAAACAAATGTGCTGAAACACCTCCAATGACCCAAAATTGCTCGTTACGCCACCAGGCCTCAATGCTTACTCCACTCCATCGCAGCTCGAGTACGCTTGTGACTATGATGGAGAGGAAGAGAGCCATGAACCAAATGCTTGCAAAGTTATTAAGCTGCAAAAAGAAACATGATCTTTGACTTAGAAAATTAAAATCAATCTTCAACATATTGTTGAACCAGATGACTTAAAAGTTCGCTTACTGTTGGGACGATAAATTTTCCAGTGAGAAGGCATACAGCTGGAAGGGTGCAGTAAGCTAGAAGAGCAATGGAAGTGAAAGGGTAAACAATGGTGTTAATGTAAGCTAGCCTTTCCAACAATTTGAGTTTACCACCCCAGGCATACCAAAGGGGACAATGACGACTCATGAAGATTTCGACAGAACCAAGAGCCCATCTCAGGACTTGGTGCAATCTATCTGATAGATTGATGGGAGCTGATCCCTTAAAAGCTGCTCTTTTTGGACAGCAATAAACTGATCTCCATCCTCTGCAGTGCATCTTGAATCCAGTCAAAATGTCCTCTGTGACAGAACCATAAATCCACCCAATCTGTCAAGAAAATAAGAAAGAAAAGCAATTAGTAGAAGCTAGTGAAGCGACCATCAAACCAATTAGTAGAAGCTAGCGAAGCGACCATTGATAACTCATTATGATTCTAACCTCTTTGCCCCACTCAGTTTTCTCTTCATACCCACAGCTAATAACATGAATGGCTTCTTTTATGAGTGTTGTTGGATTTGTCCCTTCAGGAAGCCCACCATCTTCCATGAGTGTGGAAGCTATGAAAACTGGGGACTGCCCAAATCGTTTCTCAAAGTTCTTTTGGGACATAAGAGATGATTTCTCAAGCTCATCATATCCTTCAAGTCCTTCTTCAATTTCCTCAAGATCAAAGACAGGTCCAGATGGCTTCCTAGTGTAGTTCTTTCCATTCATTGTTCTCTTTTTCTTGCTATATAGCCCAAGTAAGGACTTGATGCTCTTCTTCTTGGACCTGGACTTGGGCTTTCTTGAACCACCACAACAGCAGCAGCACCAACTAGGCCAGCAATCACATGTCATCTTTGGCCGCTTCTCTGAAACAGGTGGATCATAGCCGTATAATGCCGGCCTGTTGAAAACACAACCTGTTCCAACATATACTGGCCCTTGAATGCCATCCAGGCCTTTCATGTTGATCTGTCGCCATGAAGAAAAAGAACTCATTAAATACTGAGAATAAACCCTTTGCTAACCACATTGCTGCGTTTAAACTTACATCAAAGAAGACAACATTACGGTTGGCATATCGATCATGGCGATCAATACCATCAAATCTCTGGGGAAATTGGACATAACAGAGCTTCTTTCCAATTTGTGGGTCCATTAAAAAGCACATGGCTTCTCTAACTGCCTTGCTGTTGTTAAGGTAGTGATCACAATCCAAGTTCAACATAAATGGTGCATTCGTCAGCACTGCAGAGACTCGAACCTATTTAGAAAAAACAGAATCAATTACATATAACATGCCGAAGAAGACTTAAAAGAATGTCAAGGAAGGCCAGCCAGAAATTAATACTAGTACGAATTACTAACCAAAGCATTCATGGCACCAGCTTTCTTGTTGTGTTGATAGCCTGGTCGTTTCTCACGGGAAACATAGACAAGGCGCGGTAGCTCTTTTCCTTCAACGTCAAGTGCACCTTCACTACCAAGATAAACTTGAATCATACCAGGATGGTCTCTGGTATTGTTACCAGGCCATGGAGTTCCGTCTTGCATTACCCATCCTTCTTCTGGTTTTTTCTGAGCCTTTGCCACTAATGCATTAATTCTTACCTTGAATTCTTCATATTCTCTCTGCCACAAGATAATGACTTTTCAATTTGCAGCAAATATGATTTAGCCAAAGAAACTTAAACCCCTGACAAGTGATACTCCTTCTATCCGAATTTATATGACACTTTCCATTATGGGACGTCGGAAAATGTTTGACACGATTCCATTTCTACAACTTTCACAATAAACTATTTGAATAGGATTCTCTTTTAAACTAACTTTTTAACGATGTAATTCAAATTAACTATTTAGACAACACGTCTACTCCGATAAAGCCATATAAAATGAGACAAATGAAGTACTAATAGATACCTTCATGGCTCTGCGGTCCTTGACGAAGGTAGGCTGAACTTTATCTTTCAAGTAATCAATCTTTTCATTGAAGTAGAAATCAGGTGCTCGAGGCTCTACGTTATATTTCTTACAAAATGGCACCCATCTCCTTGCGAATTCCGCCGTTTCTGCTAATGCATCAAACAGCAGCATTGATGCACCATCATCTGATACATAACAGCTGACCTTCTCAACAGGGTAATCAACAGCCAAGATCGACAAAACTGTGTTTGCAGTGATAATAGGAGGCTCCTTAAGGGGATCAACTGTGCTCACAAACACATCCACTGGAGCTAAACGATTCGGCTCGCCTTCACGCTCAAACCTCAATGCCAAGCGATCAAGGTAAGTTTCACGGTTTATGGGTGACCATTTGGGGAACTGATCAAGTATCCATGATAGACCAAACCATATTTCACATATTACAGAGATAATCCATAATGGATAAGCATCATTGGCTGGCGTTAAGATCCGGAAATGGAAGAAGAATCCAAGAATTACAAGCCTGAGTACAATGACTATGCGATATGGACTAATTAGGCTTGATGGAAGTGGAACTTTTCGCCAGAGTGGTTGCCGAGCTTCAGCCAAACTGTTTGAAAATCATTGAAATGGTTAAAACATTGAAATCTTTGCAAGTTTTATATGCTTAATGCTTGATCTGTTTCAATTCATAAATACTCCTTTCATGTTGGACCATTGTAGTATTTGACCCAATTTGTTAGTAATATTACATATACAACTTCAACAATTAGCAAGACTTCAAATTCATGCAACTATTCAAACTTTAAGAATGTAATGTCTTCATTACCAATAACTTCTCAACTTGGTTTTGGGCACCTATTAAGACAACCATTTATTATCACCATTATATGGGGTACTTGACTAAATTAACTTTATCTCTTCCTTAAATGAGTAATTGAATGATTATATGCCTACTTGGAGTAGTAAGGGTGGAATTAGAAAGAAAAAAAACTTAATGCATTCTTGATTTTCTAATGTAACAAATGTTTTAAACCAAGTTCGTTTGTTAAAGTAAGAGATAAAAAGGGTCGGAGGAAGTAATATTATCTTCCACTATTACTAATACAATACATAGGTCAAATAACAACAACAACAACCATAACAAACCTGGTATAATCCCACATATTGGGGTCTGTGGAAGGTAGTGTGTACGCAGACCTTGTGAAGGCAGAGGGAGAGAAATAAATTGGAGAAAAAGAAAAGACTTACAGATAGTCATCATCTTCATCAGCTTGATCATTTCCACCATCACCCAATTTGCTTACTAGACCTCTCTTTTCTTGCCTGTTCTTCCATTTCTCAACTCTTTCCTTCCATTCTGCGTCACCATAAGTTTCTTTCTGCTCATCTTCCAAATCTTTGCCTGCCACTGTAATTTTTCCATTGAGAAGAAAGTCACATTGACATGCTCCAATAAATAATAAAGTGCAACAGTTACTTATTTGGATGAGAATAGATTGATTTACCGCTTCCAGTAACGGATTGATTATAAGCAGCGCCATTTGCGTTGTGATGCTGTTGATTATAGTCTCCATTCTCCTGCCAACATACAAACACTTGATTTCATTTCATTTCTAATATTGTATGGAGTTAGAGGTTGCAAATGGACAGATTAGGTCACATTTGAGCGGGTGAAATTCAAAAATAGTCACATTTACAAGTGACAATTGAAAAATAGTAACAGTTTCAAAAGCAATCGAAATTTAGCCACTTTTTACGTAAAGATAAATCTGAATGAAAATACTGTTCAAAATCCGAAAAATATTCTAGCAATATATAGTGAACTTCCAGCATAATATAGTGGAGTTACAGCATAATATATTGTACTTCCAACATAATATACTAGAGTTCCAGCATAATATACTAGTCAAGCATAATATGCTGGAAGTTCATATATATGTGCTTCAATTTCCAGTATATTATGCTGGAACTTTCCGTGTATTGTAGTTCCAGCCAGAGGCGGATTTAGGATTTTTAGTATATGAGTGCACTACTAAAAAAGAGAAAAAAATGTATTAAGTGGGAATTGATCCCTCTTCCTTTTGATAAATAACTCAACTTTCAACCAAGTGCAACATTCAACTTTCTTGGAGCATGGGTGCCAACACTTAATAATATACCAATTTTAAAAAATATGTACATAAAATATTTAATTTTGAAGAAAGACCATGGGTTCACGTGCCCCACATTTTACCCTATGAATCCCCCTGGTTCCAGCATAATATGCTGGAAGTTCATACACAGTCAATCTCCAGTATATTATGTTGGAACTTTTCGTGTTGCAGCAAAATAGTGGCTATTTTTCAATGACTTTACAAACGCCAACTATTTTTCAATTAACAGTCCGAAAACTGGCTAGCCCGTGCTATTTTTACCAAATGAGTGGATCAAATACACTATATAAAACTATATTACTCTCCCTACTCAAGTTTTACTATAATTACATTTTATATACTCAATTACCATTTATGTACATTTTAAGAGAATTAATGATAATAATTAGTGTCCTAAAATTACTCTAACATATCTTCCACTCCCCCACATTTCTCTCTCCACATCTCATCCCTCTCCCTCAAGTAAAGGAAAAGAGAGCAGCAATTCCACCATTGACAGTCATTAAAAAGCTTTGAAGCTTTGAATTCGAATTTGGGTTTTCAAAAATCATTTTTTTGTTTGAATTGGATGTTGTTGCAAAGAATTGAGAATTCTCTCTACGTCTCTCTCTATCTCTCAATCCCTAATTTCAATAATATAAAATAAAGGAAAAGAGAGCAGCAATTCCACCACTGACAGCCATTAAAAAGCTTTGAAGCTTTGAATTCGAATTTGGGTTTTCAAAAATCATTTTTTGTTTGGATTGGGTATTGTTGCAAATAATTGGGAATATGATTTGGAGTTTATATCTCAATTTTGAGGGGTTTTGGTGAAGATTAGACTTGGTTTTGGCTGAATTTCAGAGTAAAACTCGAAGAAAAAGAAGAAGAAGAAGACGACATGACATATTGTATACTGCAGAAATTGTAGTAAAATTGTAGAAAAATTATATTCTGTTGTTTATATATTTTTATTTTGTTTATTTAACTATTGTATGAAAGTTGAACAACATTGTATAAAAATTATACTTAAGTTGTATGATATTATAGTTGTATATAATTGAGTAGAAATAATGTATGAAATTGTAGATAAGTTGTATAATATATAATTAGTTGTATGAAATTTATTTTTACTATGACAAAAGACATATTTGTATAAAATATGTATTTAAGTTGTATGTTATTAATTGTATTTAACTGGGTAAAAATAATGTGTGAAAATTATAGATAAATTGTATAATATATAATTAGTTGTATGAAATTTATTTTTAAGGTGGATTGTATATATTTTGATCGAAGTTGTAGATAAGTATTAAAATTTTAAAACTTACAGAAGCTTGATCCAAGTTGTTAGAAAGCATCCTGATGGAAGGTGAAATTGAAATTTACAGAATTCTAACCAAAAAATATAACTTTCGTCGCAGACAAGAAGAAAAAACAAAGGAAATTAATCAACACTTGAAGAAATAGTTATTTAGGTTATTGTTTAGTTTTTTTTTTTTTTTTTTTTTATGATTTTACATTTACGATATTATCATGCCGCTAGCATATGTGGAATATATGTAATACTTACAGTTATTTAGCAATCAGTTCATGAACAAATAAGTTTACTGAAATGTGAGGATTTATCATGAAACTAAGTTTACGATTGTTGAAAAATATGGAAAGAGAAGAGGAGAAAAAAAAAAGGAAAAGGGTGGAACTAAATCCCTTAATTGAAGACACTAATAATAGATTGAGAGTCTTTTAAGGTAGAATGTATATATTTTGTAAATAAAACTTGTGTAGGTAGGGTAATTTACTAAACATGAACATTTAGGATAATACAGTTTTCAATAGTGTATAGGAATGAAAAAATTCCTTATATCAATAAACGGTTCATAACCCCAAGTCACTCAAAATTTGTTGGGTCTTTTTGGATGGGTCCAATAACGGGTCATAATCCAAGTCCCCTAACAATACATCATCCAACATTCCCTAATTTTTCCTGTTTTGCTTTTTTGAGAAAAAAAAAGAAGGTGCAAGCTCATTCATTTTTTTCAAGTATTAACTTAGTTCTTCCAAATTTACATAATTCCTACTCTCTAAACTTGATTTTGTATGTTTAGGCTGCATGTTGACCAATAGAAGTATTCCCTCCGTTCCAGTGAACCTATTTCCTTTTTAGTCCGTTCCAAAAAGAATGACCCATTTCTAAATTTGAAAATAATTTAGCTTAAACTTCCAATTCTACCCTTAGTGAGAAGATTTTATAATCACAAAAATACTATGTGCCCCTTTTTAACTTGTTTAGGACCACAAATTTCAAAAGTCTTCATTTTTTTTAAACTCTGTGTCCGGTCAAACAGATTCACATAAGTTGGAACGGAAGGAGTGTAGTTTATACGACTTGACCTGATTTTAATGGATCATTTCGAATTCAATTCAGAAGGTAATAATTCAATTCGTTTAAACTTGGACGAGAGTTAGACACATACATAAAGGACAATGTTGTGTTTCATTTAACTAAGAAAAGAGAAAAAAGAATAGGTTGGTGATTTGTTGAAATGAATAAGTATTAACTAACCGAGTGGTGGTGGTTGGGAGAAGTATGATGATTCTTGATCTGAAATTCTTGGTCAAAATCATCATGATCAAAGTCATCTTCATCATCACCTGCAACTCTAGGACAACCTAAACCACATTGCAGAATACAGCTATTGTAAGGTACAGATCATTTCAAGATCAAATGCATCATATATATGAAACAGGTTTTGATGGCCATGCATGCATGCATGCACATATTAATTACATGTAATTACCTTATAAGTGAACTAATCGTGTAAATATTTTTACGCAGTCATTACATAAAAAGAAAAACAAATTAAACTCATAACTTAACCTGATGATAGAGCGGTAAAACTAAATCTATACTTGGGTGCACGTAAGATTTTGAAAGAATAAAAGTGAGAGGCATGCACCTTTATGACGCTTATAGCGAGAATGACAGTGAGGGCAAGACTGATTGCCTTCACTCCTCTCATACTCATAACATGGCCTGCAAACTGGGAATCCACACTCACTACAAGCAACAAACGCGTCCCCGTTTTCCTTCACTCCAATCTCGTCTCCACAAATCTTGCATATTTTCTTCAAAGAAGACATCCGAGCTTCTGACTGATCTCTGGTTTCTGCTGGCTGAGGTCGCTGCTGATATAAAAATGATCTAAATCGTGTTAGAAACCAAAAGAAAATGAGTAGTAGTATATTTTAAGAAGAAATAATTAAGAATATTACATCATCCCCAGTGTGGAAAACATGAAGTTCACTGCGAGAATGAGAACCAGCCATTGTGTTAAATGCCACTAAGGCAAATTGGGGGAATGAGCAATGAAAGGGAATGAGTAGAAGAGAGTATATTAAGGAGAAAAAATGTTCTACTTTTTGGTGGGAGGTTCAGATTTCTCACCAACTGATAGTTGAAGGGTCATTGGTTTGATTAGAAGAGACGTTACTTGGAACTAGGGACAGCTTGACGCTTGCTTCTTCTACATGCTATTTCTCTACACATGCAGACTCATTTTTTAAAAATTTCTTTTTAATTTGTTCTCGATATTTTTTATCCTAATAAGATGGTAGTAGTGATCATAAAATTGTTCTTTTTTAAAGTATTCTCTATTTATGCGGAGTACTAATTAGATGGTAGTAGTGTATGATGAATGGTTAGGCTGTACATAGCTTTGACACAAAGGTATCCAACCATTTATATCTGGATATTTAGGGAGTACTAGTAATTTGTATTTAAATATCAGTGTAATTTTACTTGTAAAAGTCTTTCTCTTGCTTTTGTATTTGTGCTAGATCATGATCTGAACCAGTTGCACATACACCTAAGTGCATTGTAATGGGTCATTTACCATATTTTACAGGTTGCGAATAACATGTTTGCGATATAAAGTTACTTATAAGTGATTTTTAAATATCCTGATAGTAAAATCTTTTTAACATTGTCAAGTGTATATTAGTTAAATTCAATTTGTTGCAAAGGTTTTTTTCACTTTTAGTCCGCATCAAAAATCATATACAATCGATAGCCGAAAAAGTGTATAAAACTTATGTACTATAACTTTTGTAATGTATATATACAAAAAAATATATACATTTATTCGACTATTATTTTGAGAGCAACTACATAGTGTCACTTTTCCTTTAAGTAACGCCAGACTACTGCTAATGCTTATCATTAAAACTTGTAAAAATAGCACGGTCTAGCCAGTTTTCGGACTGGTCATTCAAAAATAGCCAACGTTTATCAAGTCAATAAAAAATAGCCACTATTTTGCTGCAATAGAGACCGGTCCAGCATAATATACTGGAGTTCGGTGCACCTGTATATGAACTTCCAGCATATTATGCTGGAACTCCAACACACAGAAAGTTCCAGCATAATATACTGAAGATTCGAGCACTTGTATATGAACTTCCAGCATATTATACTGGACCGGTATACTTTGCTGGAACTCCAGTATATTATGCTGGAGTTCTAGTGTACTTATGTTGGAGTTCAAGTATACTTATGCTGGAACTCCAGCATAATATACTGGCGTATTTTCCGAGTTTTGAACAGTGTTTTCGCTCAGATTTATCTTTATATGAAAAGTGGCTAAATTTCGATTACTTTTGAAACTGGGATATTTTTGAACGACCACTTGTAAATCTGACTATTTTTGAATTTGTCCCTTAAAACTTACATGTAATTAACTGATCTGATTTTGTAAATGTTTTATCAGTAGTATCAGTCAGAGAATTTAAAACTGTTGTTATATGATTAAGTTGCTTCGCAATAGCTGCAATCTTTTCGAAAGTCCCTTTCAATTTTTAGGAAAAATACTCACTACTCTGGAATTCCTAAGCCTGCTTCAACATGATAAAACCATTATCTTTAACAAAGACTACATAATGCGACTGATGAGAATCCAAGCAATAAGAACTACTTCCATTCCTGATACATACACTGTAACCGGACAACTCAAACGACCTACATTAATTTTCAAATGATGGGGGGAAGAATCTTGGTACCTCAAACCTTACTGAACAAGAAATAGACATCAGGAGGACCACCAGTTCCTCGTTCTACCTTTGGTAGCTCTAGACTCTAGAATGACACATATTGACAAATCTAACATCAAAAGTTCGATATTTCTTTATGATCTGTGTCAAATGAGAGGATACACCATGGTTCATCGAAGTATTGCCATGAAAAGAACACCATGGCATTTTTAGCTCCTTCGCGAGCCAAACCTTGTTCTACTCAAGAATTTGATGTTCCAAGCATCAAAATATAACTATCCTACCAAAGGTTTTGTGACCTAGGGAGGCTTATTCATCCAATTTAGAGCGCTTTGAAGGTGGTGAATCAAATGTGCTGGTTATATTTGTCTCAGGCTCTCCAACTTCTTTTTCCCGCTTTTTCTGCTTCTCATCAACCTCTTTAGAAATATCAACCTGCGACACTCCAGGATCATTTTTGCAGGAGGAACTTTGAACGGCATCTGACAATTGTGCAAAGGCATCATCTGCTGTGGATGATGAGCCTTTAGCCAAGTCCACGCCAGGCATTGACTTGCACTGCTTCTCAAACATCTCCTGGAGGTATCGCCCTTGTTCTTCTATACGCAGCTGCAGATTTCTTTGAATCTGCAAAAGGACATGACAACCATAAGTGCACATAACATCATAAATAACGCACATGCATCTTTAGCTACCACAAGACCATCAAATAATAGACCGGACGAGTTGGCTATTCATATTATCAATGAACGCTATTCTATTACCTATGATAGAGAGGATTCGTATCCCAGTACTGAACTATGAGGAACTCAAGATTTACTTTTTTTAAAAACAACAAAAATGAGGCACTCAAGATTGACTGCTTATATCTCAATAGTCTTCCACAAGGAGGAAGAGAAACCTAAGGGAATTGCTTGCATCATAAATTAAACAGAACATACAAAAGGAGAAACTATGACTTGCGCTTCTCCTTATTTTCAGAACTGTTTATCACGATTGGAAGATCAGAAAGGCCACAAGCAACCAACTAAAACATCACAGGCAGACAGACATTCTCCTCATGTGACAGATACAGTTCCTTGTTGAATGTAAGCAATGACCACCAATCAAAGTATCAAACTGTAAGTACTTTTTACTTCAAAGCAAGAAATCATACCTCAAGCTGTTCATGCAGACGCTTCTGAACTTCCATCTGTAGTCGCAATGCTTCTGTTATCTCAATTCCCCTGTATCGCAGCCAACACATCATATTTGAATGAAAACCATTGCATAAGAATACACGACAATAAGATATAACGGGAAACTCAAAATTACATAAATAAAGCCCTTAAAGGTACCACCCATTCTTTGTATTCAGAGAACCATTATTGCCAGCGTCACATAATAAATGCACAAAAGTCTTACAGCTATCCGGCCTCAGTCACAGAACCCACAATTTAACTATTTGAATCTCTTCCTTTTCTGCACCTTGTCCTTCAACTTGTTTCTCCCTCTCCCTCGCTCCATCTCTCTCCCTCTCTTCCTCTCCCAAGCACCACGTTAAAGCCAGTGGTGCACTCATGGTCTCAAAATCCTGGATCCGCCTCTGCTTCTACTAAACATCACCCAGTATTATTGTCAGCCTTTTCCTTTTCAGAATTAGCATAAACATATGCCATACCAAGCAGCTATCCGGCCTCAGTCACAAAACCCTCAATTTAACTATTTGAATCTCTTCCTTTTCTGCACCTTGTCCTTCAACTTGTTTCTCCCTTTCCCTCGCTCCCTCTCGCTCTCCATCTCTCTCTCCCTCTCCCTCTCCCTCTCCCTCTCCCTCTCCCTCTCCCTCTCCCTCTCCCTCTCTCTTTATTGGGGGAACAAATACATCCTTCTACTCAGGGGCGGATCCACCCTATAAATTTGGGTTCCGGTGAACCCATGGTCTTCCGGCAAATTAATTTTTTCATGTATATAATTTACATAAATGGTCTAATATAATTCTTAGGAACCCATGCACTACAAGGATAAGTGGTGCACCGGCTAGATGGTTGTTTTACTTATCCAAGGACAAAGGATCGATTCCTCTTGGACTATCTCATTCTACAGTTTTCTTTTTTTTTTTTTTAATCTTTAATTTTTTCTCGTCCTACAGTGTTTTATTCCCCCGAATACCAATTTATGGCAACCTCAATCACATCTCTCAAGTAATTTTCTATTTACCCTTTTTGCTTCTAAGTTTTTAATTGCTTTAACCTCAAAGAATTTTGAATTGTTAGTATAGTTTCTTAAGGAATATTTTAGTTTATTTTTGTAAGTAATTTACATATAAAGAATTAGTCATATGTTAAGATTTTTGGAATATTTTTTGTGCTTCTTTTTGCACTAAAATTTTCACAAGTTTCAAATTTTACAGTATTAAATTGTCATTAGCATTTTATTTCCCCTCTTTGTTTTGAATTTTGATGGTTAGAACTGAGTTGTTTAAGAAGTGTATAAATTATCTCTTTAAATAATATTTAAAATTGATAATAAGTCATAAAATACTAAAAGTTCTCACATCAATTGACATTATGAATCAAATTATTTTTTGACACTATTTACAAGCACCACGTTAAAGCCAGTGGTGCACTCATGGTCTCAAAATCCTGGATCCGCCTCTGCTTCTACTAAACATCACCCAGTATTATTGTCAGCCTTTTCCTTTTCAGAATTAGCATAAACATATGCCATACCAAGAAAATTCCTTGTTTCTAATAACATGTTTATATAAGTAAGTGTTCGTGGTGTAACAATCCACGATAATAAAATTATTTTGTCCCAACATATTTTTGTTTGGGTTTTTCTTTATACTATATTTTCAATCCCCGGGCATATGCGGAAATGGTACTCTCAACGAAGTCCATTATACAGTTACTTCTAATGAATGAATTATACTCCTGATTCATGGAGAAGTAGAAATTGCTCTCATTAAATATGTGCAAGAGAATTTCAAATCTTCAGATATCAACTCAATTTTACCCTCCAGAAAAATTTGTCAATTTGGGCTTTCCACCAGTCAATCTTAATGTAAAAGTTTCTACCGTAATTATTTGAATATTTTCAAATGAAGATTTTTACAAGTTGTTGAATTTTCAGTTTGTAATCTCTAAATAATGTATTGGATGATATTTTATCCATGTCCTGTTTACTTCAGATATTGTTGGCTTGATCTATGAAAGGTGAAACAAGATGATTAAATTGGGAATGAGCATATATATGATAAATACTTTACCTCCAAATCACATTCCTACCCCACCCCTGATATCATGAAAGCTAAATCAGATAGTTGAGAAATAGAACCTAAGCATCAATATGATGCATAATGAAAGGGGACATACCACATGCTAAGGTTATGTAAATGCATTTCAGAGACTCTGCATGCAGCATCCACATTGGGAAGCCCCATTTGAGGATGAAGCAAGGTAGAAAAGGGGGGGGGGGGGGCACCATTCCATGTTAATGTTCTAACTTCTCCAGCAGTAATTGTTTCTTAAAACTGCCCTGTGATTGCAAATGATGAAGATAATGCTGGTAATAGTCAGTCACTTCTTTCGTAAATTAGAGGACAAACAAGCAATCCAAATTGACCAGGTAAAGGATGCCCCCAAAAAGTGGATAAATCAAGTATGTACTTGATATTGATGTTAACGTTTGTTTTGGTCCAAGGATTGTAAAATAACTTGGCCCAATGCCAACGAAAATGACACAACGTGCGTCCCTCTAATAACAACCAAACCTACAAGCCTATACCCAACCTAACACATATTAAACCAAATCCACAATGTAGAAAAGATTAAAACACCAAAATCTAGATCTGAACCAATAACCCAAACTTAAGATCCAGAGCCTGAGATTTCAAGCACCAAAACCAGACATCCCAAGTCCAAAAAAAAAACCTTCAGTCTAATGCATTAATCACAAGGCCAAGCCCAAAAGGAAACCATTTTCCATGACAAACAGTCGGCTCATCGAAGAAGACAGTGACATCACTAGTTTATCCAAGAAACTTATTGTATTGTAGTACCCCTAAAAGTAGCTCCTTTGCTTTGTAAACAATATGGAAAGAGAAGAAAAGTGTTCGAAAAAGTAGAGAATAACCACGTAAAAGTTAGTATAATGTTTTTGTTTTTAGAATACTTTTAAAGCACATATGATAGTAGTCCCTCGTAGAGAATAATATTCTTTTGTAAGAGCCTCTACCACTCTCCACATCTTGTATATCAGGATTCTCGTTATATGAATAAATTAATACTTCATAAAAGATATATCGTTGAAGGTTTTTCTTATGCATAGAATAACAAAGTGACATAGAATGATATGCATTCAAAGGATGCATTTACCTATCAAACAATATTTCAAAGGATGTAAATAGCTGATTAATAGAGCTCTGGACAGGAACTTGGCAACTTACGTTTTTAAGTCCAGAGATGACAAATCATCAATTGAAGAATGTTTCTTCTCTGAAGACTCTGCAATGAGATCAAAGAAAAGGTCGTCAGCAAGCAAAATCATCAGAAGACAAGAACGGATGGAGAAACTTATTAAGCACAACCTGGAAATAAGAAATGACAAGAGATACACAGGATATTTAGCAATGAAATAATTATGCTGATTAACCATTAATTTGAAGAGCCAATGACTCATGTAAAGAAAGACAGCTTGACTTTTTTTTACAAAACATTATCAAGTTCATAATACTCTTTTATCCTAAAATATTTGTCACTATTTCCTGTCTGGGATGTCCAACGTAGTGTCGCACTTCCGAATAAGATTTTTTTCATTCAAAAACTAGCCTTCACCACAATATGTCCTTATAAGACAGGTTTTAGTTCAAGTGGGTAAATATAAGGAAAAATGTGGCTACTTTTTAAAATGAGTGAAAAAGCAAAAGAATGACCGGAAAAAAAACGATGGATGGAGTAGTACTCTGATATGGGAGGTTATTTTTTGACTGAGAAAGAATTGTAAGAATCTGATTTAGATGTATCCATATTTAGAAATGCTGGTGTAATGCTTCTTTTGCTAATGACATTGATGTATGCTGGAGCTTTTGGAATCCAGTAGACTGTTTTGTGCTGGTGCAGTATCAGTTTGTTATGTTCTTCTTTACTTATCGGAAAAAAGGGATAGGAGTAAAGACGAAAATAAGGCATGCAGTGTAAGTTTGAAAGAAAAGATTTGGCTAAGGAGAGAGAGAGAGAGAGAGAGAGAGAGAGAGAGAGAGAGAGAGAGAGAGAGAGGGAGGGAGGGAGGGAGGGAAAAACACACATAAGAAAAGAGTTTTTTAAACGAGTGAAACAAGGCTACGAGAAGTATACAAAACAAAAGAAAAGTATGATTTCGGAAATCGTGTGCAAAATTTTTGGTTTCCCTTAAGTAGTCCCAACACTCTGTATAGTTTCCGCTGCTATAACTTTCCCACTACATTATCTCATTCAGTTCTTAACATATCTCAAACAATTCCCAACCCAAGCATGGCAAAAATACCACGCATAAGAAGATCTCAAACAGAGCACAAGTCCAATTCCTGGGACAGACACAAAACAATGAGAAATTTTTACATACCCTCTGATGCTTCTGGTTTATATCTAGCTGTTCGATATTTCTGCATTTCAGTAAAAAAAAGTTCATATTCATCAGTAAGGAAAAACAACAGGTACATCTCAAAAGGGAACTAGTTTGAGGACAAGAGGTTGCACAAACCTGCAAGTGGCTTTTTACATGATAGATGGTCAAACCTTCAACTTTCATCAATTTTAGCACACCTTTGGGAGTAGCTCCTGCAGTTCAAGTAAAATCCTGAGTCAGACAACAGTGTAATACTAAAAATTGATTTATGATGCACAACAAGAGAACTCACTTTCACTTCCACCAAGCTTGTTGACTGCTTCCACAAAGGCTTCATGAAGTTCTGGTGTCCAACGCATGCGTTGCTTTGTTGCAGCACCACTTGCAGGGGATGATGCAGGAGCAATAGCTGAATTTTCTACAGCCACAGCTGGGATTTGCTGTGATGTTTGGACTTGCTGCATTGGGAAATTTGAATGTTGTTTTTCCTCCTGATCTTGCATCTTTGATCACACAACAAACAAAATAAGAATGGGTCTCCTTTTGTTCTTTCATCATCAATAAGAAAAGTAAGAAGAAGAAAAGTAAATGAATGAGGATTAAAATTCAGAAAAATATAGCTGACTTTCACCTCTGTCTCGGCAAGGCTTGTATCAGCCATGATCTCGTTCCAATTAGAAGTCAGAGCATCTTCCTCATTGATTACGAGGTCCGCCCATTCCTGCCAATCACTTTGTTTATTGCTACAAGCTAGCTGACTATTCTGGACAGGAGTATTCATCGAATAGTCAAGGAAATCAGGCAATGGATCTATACACCAGGGTTCATTGTTTTCGTTCAAATATTGGCTAGATGCTGTGGATTGAAGAACTCCAGAATGAGGTAATAGGATTGATGTCTCACTATTTGTTGACTGAGAAATGAAAGGTGCAGGTCCTGAGTGACTTTCTTGGGGTGGAACAGATGAGAAATGAAGATCCGCCGAGAATCCTGATGATGATGAAAACATAAGACCAACAGCCCCACTGTTGGAAGGCAAATGAGAAACAAAAGTTCCAGGATGTTGCTTGAGTTCCTTTTCCGTCGAAGCCTGCTGCAAGTCTGGCAACAAAGGATACTTCTCTCCTAGGACTGTTGGAAGCATAGGGAAAGAAGAAGAAAGTGCCCCTGATGCACCACAATTACTGAGTTGACTTGCAACCACACTTTGAACAGACACGGCGGGACGTGCTTCCATTTGAACTTTGTGCAGGAATACGGCACACTGCTATATTCACCTCAAATAATGTCTTTTTAATTTCTTAGTCACCTGCGGCCAGATCCTGCATCACCGGCAGGACATCAGATTCAAAACCCCAAGAACCTCAAAGCCAATACGATGCATACATTGCATTTAGGATTATTAAGCACCCACGGTGCTCATAACTGGACACAAAATTTGAAAGAATAAAAAAGAAGTAACTATATTAAAGATTAAGTGGTTAGCAACATCAATAGGCAGTAGCATGGATTATTATGAATGAAAACAACAAGGGTACTACAGCTGAAAAGGAATATACAAGATAAACTTAGAGTCTTGACATATTAAGGATAATTTAGATGGTCAAGCATAGTTTTGTCAATGGAGAAAATTCAGTAAACAGTGCAAGATAGGTACATGCTAAAACCCAACACATGAAAGTCATATTTCAAAATATGACAGCTAACTTACAACCAAGCGCTCGATGATGCAGGACACTGGCACTGCCAAGTAGAACATATGGTACATCTGGAATCTTTTTTGTGACCATAGTAATTCTATGTAATTTAACACTACTATTGCAACCTTGCCAACCAAAGAAACTCATCACAGTCACAATCTTATGTTGTAGCAATGTTGAATAAAATAAAGCGGAATTGCATCATTGCAGCTCCTACACATGGAAGTATTATGCATTTTCACACTTATCCACATTAGAAATCCCAACAGGATTATTTCATTGATGAGTCAAACAAGAAGAATTATGATTTCTGCCATGAATTCAGAATGAAAGGCATTATGTTGACATCAAGGCTTTCATTCTCTCGCATCTATAGTAAGGATTCAACCATGCAAGAACAAAGTTATGAGAGTCGAGATTACTGGCAAAAAAATCAAGTAATTTAGCACAAAACATGAGCATAGCTTGTGTTAGAAGAAAAAGGCTCGTATGCCTTTGGTTTCAATCCAAAAAATGAATGACTTAAGTGAGACAGTAACAAACTAATGTAGCACTGAGTTGGACAATGTTGAACAGCTGCGTAGCACCGTCACGTCCGGATAAGAGATGAGTAAATTTCCAAATGCAAGAAGAACCCACTTGCTAATTAAACCCTGTCTATAAAGGACTAACCTCCTAACAATCAAAGAATGAGACTAACCTCCTAACAATCAAAGAATGAGACTAACCTCCTATCTTCATCTTTTTCTTTTGCTCTGACTAGAATTGATCATGTCAAGCTAATTTAGCACTAGAAATACGCTATAACCTAAAGCGCCCGCCTTTATCTAAGTACCCCAACCAGATAAACTGAATGCAGAGCTGTAAGAAGTCCAGACTTAGAGTCAATATTGAAGCTTTGTATTCCCAACCAATTTAATCTAAACAAAAACAGGCAACTCGATCAATTAACTATGCCTCAAGCTATTAGTTAGAATGGGCTATATGTATGAATCCTCTAATATTCATTTTGCTTTACTCAGACTTATTTCATTCTAATATTGGTGAATAAGACAAATTAGGGGTTCTTTAATTTCTAAAATTAGAGTTTCTCTAAAATCTCGCACTTATTCCTAGTTGCTAATGAGATGAAAAAATACCCCGAGGGAACTCCTGACCTCATGCAAGTTCTCTATCAACTAAGTTAATTTCAACTAGTTGATATGCCTATATGAAACCTTTGTTTTTTTCCCTATTTGTTCTTAGCTCAGACCGTTTAATTCTGAGAGATAATAGGTTATTCGAGACAATTTCTCCCCCACCCCCACCGCCCCACAAGAGAATTCCAATTAGAGTTACTACTCAGATAATCAAAAAAAATTAAAAGATAAATTTACAGTCATGAAGCCATGCAAACATAAAAATCACTCCTTTAGGATTATCCACACGGGAAAAGATTTAATATAATCACCAGATTATCATCAACCACAAACACACAAAATAATTTTAAGAAATTACAATAAAGAAGGAAGCTAAAAATCAAGATAAGCCATTTCACATACGAATAACTCAAATTAAAGAAAAATATCAAAATTATTGAAGTAGTAGAAGAAGAAAAGGGTATAACGAATGATTACCTAAAAAAGCAAAAAAGTAATCAATTGAGAATCAAAAAGCTCCATGATTAATCGGAGGCAGACGCCAATCATAGAGCTCATAAACGTATATCAATCACCTGTATACTGTACGCATAAATCCTGTGGTGTAGATTAAATCGTAGGTGCGGATTTTGGGGAGGTTTCATCACCGGCGGAATTGATCGGTGAGCGTTGATTTTGGTTGGCTGGCTGCGAATTTTGTATTCTAGTCTACAGTGCTAGTTGCAGAGATTGTTGTCGTGGAGAGGTGATTTAGACGCGCTTGAGAAGAGCGCGTAGACAGTGGGGAATATGAGGAGATGTTGGTGACTCTCATGTGACGGGTCCCACTTTTGATAAACGCGTGCCCATTGGTTTGTGAGGTGACTGCCTCGTGCGGTGCACGTGTGGTTAAAATCTCCCTTTCGTTATTTGGGATTTTAATAATCATTTTATTTCTTAGAAAAGGATTTTAATAATTGTGAGGTCTTTGAGTGGGTTAAAAGGCCAATTCGGAAGGCCTAAAATGAATCATTTTGAAGGCTTCTTTTTTCTTCACTTGCTCAAGTATGAGTGGTTCCGGGGAATCTTGGGACACATGTCAATCACTGAACGGATATTCAATTCAATTTTTTTTTTTTGAGGTACGAGTTGGAAAAATTAATTAGAGGGTGTTTGTGTGGGCTTAAGCATTTTATTGGCTTAATTTGGTGTTTGCTCAACATCTAAGTACTTTTAAGTCCAGGTGTTTTAAGCCAAAACAAGCTAAAAGTCATAAGTTAGTCACCCCAAACTTGTTCTTTTTAGCTTAACAGCTTTTTTCGTTTGACCAAAAAACTTACTTTACTATCCCTTCAATTATTTTATAAACCCCAAAATACCCTCGTTAAAACCCTATCTACGACTCTTTTCTTTTCCCAGTCAATCTTGATGTTTTCTTTCTGCAATCTTTCTCCAGAGAACGTAACTTTCCTTCCTACGCTGCAATCTCTCAATCCCTCATCTCTCACTCGAGCTCACAATCTCTTCCTCGTTTGGAGATAAAAGTCTACATGCAGTAAAGAAACTTGGAGGTTGAGTTGCTTGGTAGACAACGTTGTTAATCAATTTAAGATAAGGTCCTCTCTTTTACTTTGGTTTTATTTCGTTTTAAGATCATTATTGATTTACTAACCAAACAATTATGTCCCTTCTTTTTTCTTTTATTATTTGAAGAAAGTTTAATATGAATGGTTGAAGCAATTTAACGTTGCATGGATGAATAGTTGCAATGTTTATGGTATATCCTTGTTTCTATTATATATCAGTCATAAAATCACTATAGTCCTGAGTATATTGTTGTCATTATTTGATGCAATTTTTTTCTGTTGCATAGTAGAGAATCCATTATGATAAAATTGAACATATTGGAGAAAATAGTCCACTTTATAGCATCGTACAATTCATAAGTAATAATTGCTCTAATAATAAACAATTTAATATTATGAACAATTTATGAGTTTTTGCATTCACGAGGAAGATAATATAAAAATAGCACGGGCTAGCCAGTTTTTGGACTGTTCATTTAAAAATAGTCAACGTTTGCAAAGTCATTAAAAATAGCCACTATTTTGCTGTAACAGGGACCGGTCCAGCATAATATACTGGAGATCGGTGTACCTGTGTATGAACTTCCAACATATTATGCTGGAACTCCAACACGCGAAAAGTTCCAGCATAATATACTGGAGATTGGAGCACATGTGTATGAACTTCAAGCATATTATGCTGGACCGATATATTATACTGGAACTCCAGTATATTATGCTGGAGTTCCAATATACTTATGCTGGAACTCCATTATAATATGTTGGAGTTCCAATATACTTATGCTGGAACTCCAGTATATTATGCTGGAGTATTTTCCGGAGTTTGAATAGTATTTTCGTTCAGATTTATCTTTACATGAAAAGTGGCTAAATTTCGGTTACTTTTGAAACTATGACTATTTTTGAATGATCACTTGTAAATCTGGCTATTTTTGAATTTCTCCCGAAGATAATGCATTGTTTGGCTACAAATGAAGAAAAAGTATAGCTGATCGATCATTCTTTGCAAGGGAAGCTATAGATTGTTTATCTGCAAATTCTTCCGTTAATTAGATTGAGTGCAAGTGTATTGCTCTATCGTCGATAACTTGTTATATATGAATTTTATTTAAAGTAAGGAAGAATGTGGCAACATGCACTTTAGGAGGTTGAAATTATCATTATTTTTGTAGGAAAAAAAGGAAGTTTTTATTATTTGCATCATGTGGATGCTCTATTTACAGAAAGAATATTAGTCACCCATTACATTTAGCTTCTATCACAATCAAGAATTTTAGAAGCTACTATTTTCTATTTCCTTTTATGATGAAATATTTTTTATTTATTTACTTTTTAGGCTAGAATATTATTGTATAGAGCTTATGAAGAATTTTTATTTTCTTCACATTGATATCCAGAGGGATACCGTCATTACTATGGCCATTCATAATTATATTATAAATAATGTAAGGTGGATGATGCATTTCGAGCAGTCGAGGATGAGAAATATATTCCATCTATTGAGTATGATGTTGGCACATCTCTGGGGCTAATAGCGTAAACGTAGAAAAGGTGAAAAATCAAAGTGACAACATTTGGATGGCTACTTGTGACGTGATTGCTGATGATATTTGGCAATATGCTGAACGCTTGTAATTTCTATAAGATAATTGGCATTAGCTATTTTCAATTTTGTTTTGGACATTCTACCAGGTATAGATGTGGCTCTAGATATTTTGGTCATGGTTCTGTAGCCTCTTTTAAGAATAATGGAGTAATTGAGCGATTTGATTCAATACAAGTATCTTGATAGGGCAGTGACAATATTGCCACTGTGGATGCCTTTCTTTGTTTGGCTTTTATGTGGCAAATTTCAAGTTGTGCTGGTGAGACGACTCTAATTTATTGTATATTTCAAAAACAAAGGTAATGCTTTTTTAAAAATACTTTATAAAATAATTTATATTTATTAAAAATAATCTTATCAAAACAATCTATAACTTAAAGTTAATTGAGATATAACTTAATTTGTGTTTGAATTAATTTAAAATTTAAAATTATTGCAATAACAAACTCATTTTTCGCTTAACAATTTTAAGAGTATTTCAATCATCTTAACAGAAAAAGAACTTTTCAGCACTTTTTACCAAACACACCAATTGCTTATTTTCAGATCCTGCTTTTTTATCTAAATACATAACTGATTAATTATAAATTCAACTCCAGCACTTAAAAAGTGCTTTTAAGTATTTACTGCTTAAAAACTACTTAAATTCAGCTAACCCAAACGGGCTCTTAGAAACTTGACTCTATGGTTTCTCTGTTTTACTCTCTTTCTCCCAATTTAACACTCGTCATCGAGTTTAAGAAAGAAAAATTAAAATTTATTATCTAAAATAAGTTATGAATATTTATGTCACTATAAATCAATTTATTAGGAATAAAATATGACTAAGGATAAAATATTTTTAAATAAGGAATTAAGATTCTTTTTGGGATTGACTTAAAAAGAAAGAGTATCACATAAATTGGGACTGAGAGAATAATAGATCATGTGCTTCTCATAAACCAATTTCACAAAATTATTGTTGTCGCGTGGTTTAAATGTAACAAGAACAAAAAATAATCAATTTACCAAACATAAAAAACTAAATTGGGACAGAGAGAATTATTTTTGTCCCCTCCCCGTATTACTATGACACGGAGCAAGGATAGAATGTTGCATAATTCAGTAATTATTTTTGTTGTAAACATGGCTTCATTTCAAATGAAAATTTCGGGACATGCGATGGAGGGAAAAAGAAAGTGAATTGACATAAATTACGGTGATATAAAAAGAACATTATTTAACTTATCTTAGAAAGGATATTATTTAACTAAGAAACTAATTAGTCAAATTTACACTCTTTGTTCTCCTTGTTTGACTCAAAAGATGTTAAAACCTTTTGAACAAATCAATCAAAGATGAAGGGGCAAATCTTAGCTGAAAATAATAATCTCTAGAATGAATAATGGTAGATAAAGAGAAGATGGTTGTTAAGTTTCTTTTCATTCAAGAATAGTAAGTTTCCCATAGTATCGATGCCCTATTACGAGGTTTTTGTCCCCCTTATATACTAGAGAGAAACTCTTCTAAATTGTTAGAAACAAAATTGTTTATCATAAAAATGGTAACAACAATTAAATTTATAGATGAGATTCTAAAAATACGTGATCTATTCCCGAGCTAGTTAGAGCAGTTGATGCTAATAATATGGAGTTTAAAGATTAAATACAGGCTAAAACGAGATAATAATTGAACCGAAGGGCCTGCTGCCCGGATATAGGTCTGGTCGATGAGGGACCTCGGGGTCGATGTCAGGGTCGAGTTTGAGTTATCGGGGATAGTCGGGGATGGGATAACAATTGAAGATATAATTAAACAAGGCTCTTTATGGCCAATACTAGGTTATATGATGAAGAACAAGTAAGAAAATGACGGATATCGAGGCAACTTCGGGCTAGTGAGAACGAACAAGTTAGAAAGAAAAGAGAGAGAGAGAGAGAGAGATATTATTGCTCTTGAAGGGAATTGGAGCAACATCAGTCGAGTCTACAAAGTAATGGGGATCCCCTTTATATAGGAGGGGAATCCGTTAAGGTACAGAACGTCTTAATCGTAAAGGTATGGAGATAGGAGGCTAGACATGACATCTTTAAAATAGGCCCCGGATAGACCAACCATGTCAGGTTAAGTTGCGTGCCTCGGGAACTCCCCTCTCGCCAGTCATAGCTTACTGTACTTGTCAAAATACAATATCCTTCGGGCCGATATATACATCGAGCCTCGAGGATGAGTCTCGACCTTTGGCTTCGAGGGGCACGACTGTGAGACGATTCTATGACGGGGGGAATCAGGCCCCCGTATTCGCCGTATACAGATAGTCTCCGCGTTGCTTAGAGTGAAGGCGACAAGAAACAATAAGAAACGGTTCTGACCCCTGCTTCCTCTGGTGCCCTTGCGAACGGATACAAGGTATTAAGGAGCATTACATGCATCGTTCTTACAGATTTCGGCATTGACTGCGGCAGTTGGCTTCTTTCAATATGCCTAGGATGCTTTTATAAATACTTGTTTCTTCCTTTTTAGATTCCATCTTGTGCTCAAAAACCCTTAGTGAGGTCTGTTTCCCCTCGTTCTCGTTCTTTCTCAGGGACGCAATCCCCTTTTTCTTCTTTCCTCAGAATTCTCCAAGGATGACGAATATTACCACTTCTGCTTCCCAAGAGGCTGCGGGCTCATCCTCTTCGCTTTTCTCTCGAGGTGAAGTGGCCATCCCCCCCCTCCCCGTGCTGAGGAGTGTGTTCCGGGACGCTTTGTGATGACCTCCAATTTTAGGGTCGAGAGACCCTCCTCGAAGTCGGGGCGCCGCGAGCCTGTAACTCCATATATTAGTTCTATAACGGACATCAAAAGAGTGAAGGCAGACTGCTGCTGGGGAGATACCGTGCTCGTGGAGATCCCCGATCGGGATGAAGATATTAGGCTCATAAAGCCGGCTTTTTGAGTGTGTATACCTACCCATTCTCTTTGGGGCCGTCCTCGCACCTGATTGACCCCGTGATTCTCGACTTCTGCCAGAGTTATCAGGTGAATCTAGGTCAAGTCCACCCTTCGTTCTGGTGCGTGGTTTATATGATCAGGCATTATTCGAGCATGATAGAGGGAATGCCCTTCACCCTGAACCACTTGATCCGGATGTATTGCCCTTGTCTGCTTCGCGGAGGCTTAGTCAAGTTTCACTGTCGAGCTTCGAGGTCCCTTTTTGCCCCCACCGAGGAATTTGGGGATAATGCGTGGTTAAGCCGATTTGTCCGAGTGAGGACGTCTGATCTAATTCCAGTGGAAAAGATGATGTTCCCTGAGAAATGGAATGTTGGGCGTAAGTAGCCGTGGTGCACTTGCCCTTTCTTGGTAACTTTTCTTTATATATTTGACTCTGCCTTTTTTGTCTTTTTAGCCACAACGATCTACCCCGGCGCGGTGCCGGACCTTCAGGGTTGGATCGGTCGTTTGCACTCAATCTGCCCGTATACTGACCAAGCATGGCGAGATTTATCCCGAGCTCGGTGGGAGGCCGGGGGCCCTGGTAAGCCTTGAGTCCTGACGTATCCGTGCATTTTGATGTAGCTTGACGTTAGTAGCTTTATCCGTACCGTGCATTTTAACATTTGCATCTATGCAGGTCTGGAAGGAACCCTAGTGGTAGGGGAGGTGTCGTTCGTTGGAGGGGATATTCAGATGCATGACGAAGAGAGGAAGAGGCAAGAGAGCCTATCGATTGAGCCGTCGGAGCCCAAGAGGACCATAGTAGAGGATTCCAAGGTTGACCCATTGACCTCAATATCCGGGGCAACGAGAAATCCTCGTGTTGAAGGTGAGGGAGAAAGCACCTTCTTGGCACCCTTTGAAGAGCGTTTGGGGTCGACTGATCCTCGGGCCGTGAGAATAGATGGTTCCGGACAGGAGTCTAATACTTGTGCAACTCAGATTCGTGGTGGCGAGGCAACGGATGGGGTATCGAGTACTGACCTTGAATTTATAGGTGGCCGGAGTTCTCCCCGAACTGGGATGCCCTTGACAGGCAGTTTGGAGGTACCTCGAGCTGTGTCTCGGGATGAACAGAGGATGGAGATTCAGATTAACCTTGTTAGCCCGTTAGATATTGTTGATTCTCCAAAAAGGGATATCCTTCCATCTTCTGGAATGCAAGAGGAATCTCGTGAGGAGCCTTTCGTGGCGGGAGCACTGGTCAAAGGCGGAGACGCACTCAGGAGGCCGGCGATCATGCTCGAAGGTAGTTCCGAGGTCGACGCCTCATCTATTTTTGGCGAGATGGGCAGGCTTTGTGAGCGGGTAACTTCATCTAGCCTTGTTTGCTGCTTCGGGCTGCTCCGTCCTTTATCTTCTTTACTTTTTATATGGTTTCAGGCCGAGGTGATTTATAACCAGGCCCTTACCTAGTGTCAGGATGAGGTGAGTCATCGTGAGCGCGAGAAATCTTTTTTCACCAAACAGGTCATCTATCCCTTGCTTTTGCTATCATTTGAGCCCTTGTAAAATTTCATCGCTTTTAACTCTTCGTGCCTCGACTTGTGCAGTTTTAGAAGGAAAATGCCCTGCTGAGAGGGGAGCTTCGGGCCAAGGATAATGAAATCTCCGGGCTTAGCCGGCGTGTGAGCGAGGTGTCTTCCGAAAGGGACAACCTCAGAGAGAGAGAGTTACCTTGATTGAGCGCCAGCTTCAGGGCGCGAGGGAGGATAGCGACAAGTATAAGAGCCTTCATTTCGAGTTGGTGGCTACATTGCTCCAGATCAAAGTTGAGGTTGAGACGCTTGTATCTTCTCATGGGGGAGGAGCGGTTGTCGTAGATTCTTGTGTTGAGAGGGCGTTCGAGGGGGCTGGCCCGAATTTGCCTCGAACCATAAGTCATGCTTGGCCGTTTTCCCGAGGGCTGACCGTCGAGGGCGTATTGGAAGGCAGCTCAAACGGGGTTAAAAATGGGGGTGGATCCCCCGGAGAGGGGCGACGCTGTCGAGAAAAGGCCATTGGGGGATCTGTAATCGCCTGGATGCAACCTTTGAGGCCGTTGGTTTGACAATAAATTAGGATCTGATGTTTTTTCCTGTCGATCTCCCTGTTTGTTGTACAGTACTTTTTAATTTGGCATTTGTATGTAGAGAATTCTGCGACTCTGTTTCCCTTTCTGTTTTGAATTAACCAATTTTTGGCGAAAAAACCTGAGATATGCAATATAGCCTTGTGGCCCTTTTGGGCTGGCTCGGGAATTTGTCGCGTGGCCGGTTTATGCGTCCTCCGACATGAACCGTCGTGAGGGATCTCACGCTTTTACCCCACTATCTTACGTTGAGTTTTCGGGCCGGTTTGTCCTGAGCCCTATTGATTTCCGCTTTCCCGTGCCCGCCCGATCAGGTGATGATGGTTCTTATCTTTTTCCTTTGGGCATTTTTCTGTTTCAACTATTTTGGGTCCAGTCTCCGAGTTGCGTTGCGATTCGAGCTTCAATTGACCCTCAAGTTCTTTCCTGCCTGCATGGGTGGTCGACGATGGCCTTTTGTGCTTCGGGTCGAAGTGACCTTACATGTGGGTGGCCCTGAGGCTCACTGATAGTGGAATTTATGCCTTGCCCTTAGGCATATTGTAGTTTAGCCATTTCGGGTCCAGTCTCCGAGTCGCATTGCAATTCGAGCTTCAATTGACCTTCAAGTTCTTTCCTGCCTGCATGGGCGAATGGCGATGGCCTTCTGTGTTTCGGGTCGAAGTGACCTTACAGGTGGGTGGGCCGGAGGCTCACTCGGCTGGCGATAGTGGCATTTATGTTGTGCCTTTAGGTATGTTGCAGTTTAACTATTTCGGGTCCAGTCTCCAAGTCGCATTCCGATTCGAGCTTTAATTGACCCTTAAGTATTTTCATACCGGCGATAGTGCCTCTTACACTATTTTGGTCATTGAGACCTTTCAATATGTGGTCCGGAGGCTGCATAGTTAACTATTTTGGATCCGGTCTTCGAATCAGGTTACGATTCGAGCTCATTTAAATCCTCAAGTTATCAATTTTTTAGCTGGCAACGATGGCTCTCACGTTGTTTGGTCGTAGAGACCTTTTAGTATGTGGCCCGGAGGCTTGCTTAGTTGGCGACAATGGCTCTGACGTTGTTTTTGCCTGTGGGCATTTTTGTAGGCTTTGTTTTCCGCTCGTTAAGGTCTTTTGAAAGATTTTTGCCTGACCCGTCATCGGTTCTGGAAGAACCTCGACTTCAAGTCGTTATCAGCGATGTTTTGAGCACCTCGAAAGGTTCATAGCTCGTTGGATGAGTAGGTCGAAGCCTTGTGATTTGGAGCTGACATGGTCGAAGCTCATTTTTGCCTGTTGAGGGAAGCCTGTTTTAACCGGTTCTTTTCGAAGTATATTCAAAGTAGTGGCCTGCGATTTTCGTTTAGCGACGGTCAGGCGTCCCCGAGTCGCGTTAGTTTGGCTGTATCAACCGTTTTGGCCGTATTCATATGTGTTTGGCCGTAGCCATTTTTTGATCCCGAGTGACAGTTTAGGCGTCTACACCGAGGGTGTGCCCTTTCGGGATTCTTACAAATGCGACGTATAGCCTAAACTTCGAGATTTTCATGCCCGTTGAGGCCTTACAGTTTGTCATGCCTATTTAAGTCTTACAGTTTTTGTAATGTTGAATAGATCTGGTTACGCCGAGTCTGCTCGCTAGGGGTCTTACAATTTCGAGTTTTCCAGTGCATGGCGATTGGTGATGAATGACAGTCTCCGATGTCATACCTCCTTTTCACTACACCCGCAAGGGCATAAAGGAGTTTTTCCAATTAAAGGACAATCGGAACGGGATTTATTATTAAGATTTCAGAGTCGCCACTTGGGAGATTAATGGTGTCCCAAGTCACCGGTTGAATCCCAAACCGAGGAAATTATGACTCTGTTAACAGTCCGGAAACCAGAAATTCGAGTAAAGAATTTTGTTAACCCGGGAGAAGGTGTTGGGCATTTTCGGGTTCCGTGGTTCTAGCACGGTCGCTCAACTGTCGTGTTTAGCTTATTTATCTGACTTTATTACATGATGAACCTGTGTGCCGATTTTTACTTTTAACCGCTTTTATTTAATTTTTTAAAGAAAGTTGAACGTCGTTTAAAACGTGTCTTTGGATCGCATCACATGAAATGCACCCGCCATCCTGAACACATTTTATTCAACATTTTGGGATTTGATTTGGGTCACATGAAATGCACACCCGAATTTAGGAAAGTGAATTATTAAAAGCGCGCCTAAACTGACTAACGCGTTATTATCTTTGGGGGGCCATGAAATTCGCTAAACGGCCCATCCCGAATTCTAAAATTTTAGTTAAGCATTTGAATGACGGCACCGCAATTTGTACATTTTATTCGGCGAGACTCATCTCAACATTTTTATTTAAAGGTCAATCCTAAAGTGACTATTATTTTTCTATTTATTTGTCTCTAAAAATAAAAGAAAATCCTAAACAATTATTTCATTTGAAATGGCCAAACCTTATGAACTTATTTCATGACTGCTGGCCCAGTGAACCAGGCTTGTGAAAAGCCCAATTCCCATTTCAGTTTCGGGCCCCAAACAGCTCAATTCGAATAGACTGAAACTGGTCAGGCTGCGTGAGAAAGGTCGAGGGCTCAATTCCCTGAGCCAGTCAACCCACGAACTGTTTCTCAAATCAAAACTAAATGTCTTAGAGACTGGGCCATCGGCAGCCCTGTCTCTTAAAGCCCAATAATAAATGAACTTCATTCTGTTGTCTCTTTTCAAATTATTCTAAATGTATTCAAATAGTTCACAACATGACTAACACTAATCAAATTATTAATGGTGAAAATGAACTAGGAGTACAGGTTGAAGTCATGTGACCTTACCTATTATATACGAGTCAGCTAAAGGCCCAAATCAACACAGTTCATTATTTAAACCACTACTATTAAACTAAGACTCAAGCAATTTAGTATTTTAAACTAGCTGGACTATGGAATTGAGTTATAGGAAACACAGAACTACTTAAACTTGTTTTTACAATTATTGGAAACAAATCAATGCTTAAAAGCTGTCATGACAACTGATATTAATCGTTAACACGAGAACCAACATCATATGAATATGAAAGTAATAGTCATAGAGTCCAATTATTACAAAAAAAACACTAATTGTCAATTACACATGACTGTTCTAACACGTTAAAATCAAACATAGTAGAGTAAATTCAACGATCCACTTCAACTTCATTTATCCTTCAAATTGAATTACAAAGATCCATCACAACTTACATGGGATCAAGGGAGGTACCTAGAAGTAGAAAGCAATGAAGGAGAAGAAGAGGTCAACGTCAATCAGCAATCAATCACAAATAGCCCAGCAATAAAATCAAACAGCTCAGGAATGTTTAAACCAAACAAAAGCTAACAAATCCACTCCAACACAGCAGCAAGTCAACCCAAAAACGAACACCAATGCATAGACAGCCAACAAAAACACCCAAGCTGGACTTAAAACACTAATTTCAACTCGAAATGAACCTCTACACTTCAACAAGCAAAGACAACAACTGCAGAATGTGAATCAGTAAACAGAAGTTGAAATCAACTTCCAATTTCAATGGAACAATAGAGTTTTGTTTTGCTTTTTAGTTTTTTGTTATTTTTGGTTTTGAAATTTGAAATTTTTCTACTGGATTTTTCGAAACTAAAATCTAGAAGAAGATTTTTGAAATTCAAATCTGAAATTCAGATCTGCAACCAAGGGTTTTTTGGGGTCCTAAAACTTGTCCAACAAGGCAATAAAGACTGCCTTTTATAGGCAAAACTAAGGGGAAGCTTCAGATTTTCAGTTGCCTATTAGTCCCTTGTTTTCTGACTTGTGTCACAAGTTAATACTCTACAGTTACTGAAATTACACTAAAGTCCTACTTTGGAAGGCCCTAGAAGATTCTAGTTTCAACTACTATGTGTTACCCAATCCTAAATGTCTAAGCTACCCCTGAACTTAAACTAAATTACATCTATAACCAAACATTTTCCTAAACTCTGAATCTATCCCAATTTAAACTCTTATTGAACCTAGCAATTGAACTCAGAATTAATGACTAAACTAACTATCAAAAGAAAGACTAACACAAGCTAATCTAATCAGAATTGATAACCACAGAACCAATAACCAAATTTAACTAACTATGACGATTAATTAAACTGAAACTGAACCAACTAGTAATTAACCTAAACTAAAGGAATACCAGAAATTACTTCAAACAAAACTTAATAAAACTAGTTAACAAATTATCAAAAGCTTAACTAAAAATCAAACTAAAATCCGGAATTGGAACAGATTAAAAACAAACAACTAGGATTAATCAAAACAAATCAGGACACAAGATTAGAACAATATTGACAAAAAATTAAAACGCAAATTAAACTAAACGTCAACAAATATGAGAACAGAATCAAAAGCAAGAATTTAAACAAAGAAAGGGAAAAACTCAAAAGCTCACTAATTCAACTTCCAAAATCCGGCCAATTCTCAAAGTCCAGATTCGATCATCTCCAGTGGGAATTGGGTGTTATTGACTGCAGATTCTTCAAGAGGGAAGCCCAGGGACCATGTGGTATCAATTTGGGGTAATTTGGTGCAACTAGGGTTTTGGCCGGAAAAGGTCAAACTAATATTCGAACAGTTCCGGCCACGTTCGAGGGTCAGGACCTTGGGATTTTGATAGAGGAGATTGTGATGGTCCTATGGTGTAATTTTGGTGGTGTTTGGGCTACTTTGAGTCATGGCCGGAAAAGCTTCGATCCAATATTTGACGAGATGAGGTGGGATTCGAAGGAAACAGAGGGTGGATTTGTGAAGAGGAGGAGAAGGGGAACAAATGGTGTCATTTTGGGTGGGGACGGCGTGGTTACCGTCATCGCCGCTGGAGAACTTGACGGAGCGTATAGGGGCGACATCTCTAGGGTTTGGGTAGGGTGAGTTCTGAGAGGAGAGGTAGGGGGGGTAACGTTTGGACATTAATATACCAAACGACCCAAGCTTCTCGACCGTTGGATTGATTAACCTCGACGGCCCAGATTGATTGACGCCGAAACGGCGTCGTTTGGTCGTTTAAAAAGGGCAGGCCGGGTTTAGGGCACTGGGCTGGGTCGGTTTAGGTATAGATTTTAAAGGTTATTTTGTTTGGGCTTACCCATTTAGCCCAAATACAGGTCTCTTAAGACCAAACCTTTTCTATTTACTCTTTTTCAATTATTTCTTTTATTTCTTTTCCTTTGTTTTTGCATTTTGTATTTTTGTATTATTTTTCTGATTTTGTAAAGATGCACAAAAAATTAAAACAAAGACCTAATATAATTCAAAGTTAAACTAATTAACTCCTAAAATTGTTTTAAAATCTATTTCATGACAAATTCAACAATTAACAACTAAAAATGCAAGAGTGGATTATTTTTGTTATTTTCTTTATATTTTATTTTAAAACAAATTAACCCCTAATTAATTCTAAAAATATGAAATTAGATCCTAAATGCAGATGTATATTTTTGTATTTTTCATATGAATAAAAATGCACAGATAAAATGCAACAATTACCAAAAAATAACACCAAAATTCACAAAAGTTGTGAAATAATAAAGAAATCATTTTGTTTGGAATTTTGGGAATAATTCATATATAGGGCAAAAATCACATGCTCACAGCTGCCCCTCTTTGCTCGGAAACATGAAAAGTTTTCGGGCAAAGATAAGTGAGCAAATACAATTTTTGCCCGTTTGAATATTCCGTGTGAAGCATTTTTGAAAGAGTTGACCGCACCCTGCTTCGGAGTTTGCCTACATATCCTGTGCTAAACAGGAATCAGGTCGGTGTAGCTCAGGAGTGTCTGGTAGCTGAGACTACCAGGATCTGTGATTTCACTGCGATTACTACTGCTACTACTTGCTGACCTCCCTTATTACACCATGTCAAAATAAAATAAGCTAAACTTAAGCTATGATCTATGAATTACAAGAAATCCTATCTAAGTTCTTCAAACTTGTTCTTGTACTTCCTTGTTGTCTTGTGTTCTCTTGGTAAAATCCCTTGTTATCATTGCAAACTACAAACTGAGGTGTTGTTTCTTTCTTCAAATTGCTGAACTTGAATGTATTCCCCTGTTGTACGGGTGGGCTCCCCACTTCAAAGCTCGAAATGGATTCTCCTATTCTCCGGGCGGACTTCTGACTCTATTCTCCAGGCGGGCTCCTAACTTCTGAACTTGAAATGTATTCCCTGCTCTCCAGGCGGGCTCCTGACTTCTGAACTTGAAATGTATTCCCTGCTTTCCAGGCGGGCTCCTGACTGCTGCATTTGAAAGTATTCCCTGCTTTCCAGGCGGGCTCCTGACTGCTGCATTTGAAAGTATTCCCTGCTCTCCAGGAGGGCTCCTGACTTCAAAATAGTCAAAACAAAGAATTTGAAAGCTAAAACTTAAATTGTACTCCCTTGTTCTTCAGGCGGGCTCCTGACTACTGCACTGGAATGTATTCCCTGCTCTTCAGGCGGGCTCCTGACTGCTGCATTTGAAAGTGTTCCCTGCTCTCCAGGCGGGTTCCTGGCTTCAATTCGCAATGTATTCCTTGCTCTCCAGGCGGGTTCCTGACTTCACAAAAATAGATAAAACAAAGACAATTTTTCTGTCCCAGTTTGGTAACTGTTTGGTGACTGCCTTTCTCCACAGAGAGTTCCTCTGAAACAAACGAACTTTTCTACCCCTATTTTAATCAAAGAAAATTTGTCAGTTCAAAAATGGTGGTTAGTTGGTGGCATTCTTGTTGGAGATCTTTCTGCTGCATTGTTTTGTTCCGACTGGCTTCCCGAACTGGCCCTGAACCGCTTTGACTTTCCGACTGACCTTCGAACCCCCTGACCTTTGACGAACCGAGTGTTCCATACTCATGCTGTTGTTTTGCCTCTGACCCCTTTATCCGAACCTTTGCATCTCCCATGACATTACTAAACCATTCCACCGATGAAACTTCCGGTGATTCCTTGTAACCCTCCCCCTCACATCACGTTATCCTTAGTACGCTCTGACCACGCTGTGCTTTGCAAATGTGGAAGCTGGTAGTGAGCTTTGACTTGCTTTGAACAAGACTGACATTAAAACATCTTAGACAAATGAACCCAAAAGGAAATGAAATGCAATGACTTTGCGGGTTAAGGATAAGAAGAATCCAAAACCAGATGACGGCTACAAAAGGAAAAGGGAAAGAAACTTATCTGACCGGAAAAGCTGGTACCAATGGTCATGACATGCATTTTGGACTAATCGGCCCAATCTGTCCAACTACCCAGCTCTTGGTTGCCACACTTTGTTGCCCCAGAATTTCCATCACTTGATTACTTTACCCAAACCTTTAACCCTGTTCATCTTGCGGTGCCTTGAAAGATTTTCACCAGCATCCCTCTTTCATTCATTCATCTCTCAACTCCCTTTCGCCTTACGGTGTCCGTAAGGGTTTTCACCAATAAGACTCTCTCATTTTAATTTCTCTCAACTCCCATCGCCTTACGGTACCCGTGAGGGTTTTCACCAATAAGACTCTCTCATTTTAATTTCTCTCCTTGCATGTACCAGAGTGTTGCCCCTGACGGGAATTACTTTTACCTGCTTGACTTGGCATTCCCCAAAGACTGATCAGAAGGTCATTCTTTGGACCGTAATGTGGGCTTTGGACGGGGTTAGAAAGAAAGGGTATGAAAGGCTCAAAACAATTTCAAAATGGGTTAAAATTACAACTTTCGGAATCCAATTTCTTTCACAACAACCACAACTTCTGCCCCACTTTCTTGCTTGGGGACTTTTGGATTTTTATCTTGGTATAAATAAACCTCGGCGAGGCTGCCTACGTACCCTTGCGGGATCAAGTCAAATGTAGTTCACGTTATAGAGACTACATTGTTGTGTGTTTTTTTTCTTTCTTTTTCCTTTCAATTTTCTTCTTCTTTTCTTTTCTTTCTTTTCTTCCTTTCTTTTCACTTTTCTTTCTTTTTCTTTTCTTTTCATTTTCTTTTCTTCCGCACTCGCATTTCTTAATGGTGCCATTGATTCCGAAAGAGGGATATGAAAGAGAATAAGTAAGGCTCAAAGGGTATGACAAGGGGTAAAAGTGTTTAGATAGCAGAACAAAACGCTTTCGTCATTTCAATCTTTAAAATATGCCAATACAAACAAGTACA